>NW_026555334.1:31174594-31919614 GCF_029017545.1 Prosopis cineraria
ATATTGTCACTGTGATAACCAGAGAAGTATTCTTACCGGACATACCCGAACACAATATTTTTCAGATTTTTACTTTCAAGTTCTCTGATTAAAATTATAACATGCAGAAGAACTACACTGCTGATCAGTTGTAAAAGAAAAAGCTGTCATATATTGCATTTTTATTGAGTAATATGAAGGCAAACAGCTAAGAATAACTTTTTTGTCCTTCGATACAAAGCATTGACGCTCTTCGTGTGAAAATGTTGGAGCCACAGAAAAAACCAAAAGGAGTATACGTCGTGAGCCTCTCAAAGCATTGATTCTGGTAGAAAGCAATGAAGCAATAACTTATACCTGCTTCATTCTAGAAAGGATGTCTTGCAACGGTATCAGCATAGCAGAGACTGGGATATAAATAGAATAGAAGGATGTTAACTTGAGCACGACTGAATACAAAAAAAAAATCTGGGTCTTTCGTAGTTTTCCCATAAGATGAACTCCGCAATCCGCACATGCCAAAGCCCTCTGCCTGTGGCTCCAGGGCGTCTCTCCTCTGCAAGCAGAGTTCACATAAGCTTAAGCCACGGCTCTCTCAGTGTTTCCCTGAGTTCCAAGGGAAGCCACTTGGTTTCACGTCCATCATATGTGAAGTGTACGGTCGAGGTCGAGAGATTCTCAGAGGGGTCCAGGATGAAAGAGGAGAACGGGAAGAACAATATAGTGAGAGGAGCGGGAAGAGCTTCTCTAGTGCTGGCTTGTGTTCTTGGGGCCTTCAACTCAGTGGTAAGATGAACACCAAGCCCAATTTAGCCTATGCTGCTTCGACGCAACATCGAAGCCAAGGTCCTGTGCTTAGCCTGACGAGCAATTTCAACACAGAGGAACCTGAAAGAAGTGATATTGAAAACCTCAAGGTTCGAAACTTTCTACTGAATTAATCAAATTATGATTAGATTGGCTTGATAGAGAATGAAAAACCCCGTGGAGCCCACTGCGGCATTTAAACAAACGAGAGAGAGCAATGTAAGAACATGATGATTATATAACGGGTTGATATGTGTTTGTGGGTGTAGCTGTTTGCAATGTCTCTATCACAGAACGGGCGCAAAGATGCAGCGGAGTCAATAATGAGGTGTGAATGTAATAAGTGGAAGGGCACGTCCAGTTCAAACCAACTCAAAGTCGCGCTCATTGAATTGCTCTTGTATCAGGTTAACCCCTCTCCTCCCTCTCACCTGCGTGTGCCCGCATCTTGAAATAATGGAAGTGGATTCATATCATTATTATATTTTCGCCTGCTAAATACCTTTCTTTATTTTTAATGTTTTGCTTGGATCAAAATAAAGAACACTAAATAATTTTTATAATTATTTTGTCAATTATACCTCTACTTTATCTATTATTCTTTTTTTAAAAAAATTATGTATTAAAATTTCAATTGTCGTTATTAGGATATTTATAAAAGATATTTAGGGCCCTTTGTTTGAAATTAAAAATAAATAATTTTTAGATAATTTAGATATTTTATAAAAAACAGATATTATTTCATATTCAGTTACAATAATAAAAATAATTATTAGTTATTTATTTCTAAATTTTATAATATATTCCTTGAATTTTTATAAAAATTATTTATTACTAAATTATTTTAAAATTTAATGACATCTTCGTGTATTCCATGTTCTTAAAAAATTTTCTTTCGTCTATAAGATTATTTTCAGAAGTTAGTCAAATTATCTTATTAAAATAATTATATATTTGTTTTTTTCTAAATTCTAATTATTTTTAAAAGTTTAGACAAGTATCATACAAAATTCATGAAATGTATTTTTTTAAAAAAAGTTATTTTCTCTTAAAAAAAAAAGCTAAAACAGATGAGGCCTTAAAGAAGAGTATAATTGAAAAGATGAAATTTTTTTAAAAGATTAAAGTTTCAACTAATTTTTTTAAGGATATGAATCAGTTACCAGTTTCAAATAATTTGTAATATTTACTGCATCTTCGTTCTCTTCGCTTCGTTTTGTTTTTTGATTTTTTTTTTGTTTTGTTTTTTTGGCCAAATCTTCTCTGCGTTTTGACAACCATTGTTTGATAACAAATTTCGGTCTGTTTGTTTATTAAAAAGAAATAAAATGAATTTGATTTAAAAAAAATTAAATGATTAAAAGGGATAGGTGAGCACATTTATAAGGGGAGAGTAATTTAGTTTAAGAGGTTAGAAATTATAATTCATAAATGTTTGAGAGGATATGATAATTTTCACATTTGTAGTATATGTTGATGAGTTTATTACCTTCACTGCAAAGAAAAGGATGATTTAGTTTATTTTAATTTTAATTTTTTAATTTATTTCATTTTATTTTAGTAAGCAAATGAGACCTCCACGTTTGAAAACTGACAAATTGATACATAGAAGATATACATAGATATGATGGCATTAATTTTAATCTCCTTCATAATTTTAATTCTTAAGCTTTAATTCCTGCTCTCTTGATGAACAGGGGAAATACCAAGAAGCGAAAGAAACCATTCAGGACCTAATGAAGGATGTAAGTGGACTACTTTCGCTCTAGACCGGTGGTTGTTATTCCATTAATAACTTGTTCATTTAATTAAATGATTCTTTTATTATTATTGTTGTTCAATGTGAATGATGCCCACCAGATGGCCGATCTGCCGCCGGAAAAAGTTTATTTTCTCAAGGTTTGTCCTCTCCCTCTCCCCCTCCCTCTTACAGTTAAAAATGTCTTGAAGTTAAAAACAAAAAGTCATGATATTTGTAATTTATAAATAATTAAATTATGTGTTAGTGTTAAAGGGTAATTTTATTCTCAAATTATGATTTCAAGAATGTCTAAAACCCTAACTCATTTTTGATATAATGTTTCCCATCAATATTTAAAAACAGTACTATAATATCGCCCTTATCATTAATAAAAGTTACCTTTCACATTTAGTTAATCAAAAAATACATAAAAAACTCAAAATTACAAAAAATAGTCAATATTACAAATAAGTAACATATAAAAATTTCTAATTTTTTGTCCTTTTTTATAGTTCTTGAGATTCTTTTCTCATAATTTTTTATATTTTTTTTATAATTTTTTAATCAGCTAACAATCAAAGTTAATATTTATTAGCGTTAGAGATGACATTAATTGCATTGTTTTCAAATTTTAAAAGAAAACATTGTGTAAAAAATAAATTCAGATTTCAAAAGTCTATAAACCTATAATTTAAAGATAAAATTATTATTTAACCTTGCATCATGTTATGAAGGATTAAATATAGTGAGAATGTAAGATTGAGATGTAAAGGATCTGATACATTTGGGTTGATTGTGAGTGGTACGACAGGCTATTGCAGAATCTGCAACTGACAAAGCAAAGGCAGCACAATCCTGGGAAGAATACCACCGCAAAACTTCGGAGGAGACTTTACCGTACAGTGCACCTATGGTAGAGAAAGGAAAGGACCAGCAGCAGAGGTCATGGCCCTCTCTAACCTTTTAATTTTTTTTTAATAAAATGTAAGAATTATACACTTAGAGTCCTCTTAAGTTAATATATTATAAAAATTTTAAAATAATAAATGAAATTCTCATTTCAAGTCATAGTCTTTTATGTATTTGTGGTCTAATTATTTCAATAGTTTAAAGATATAGTTATCATAAAATTTATTTATTTTTTAAAAAATAATGTTATAGTTGTTCTTAAAGTATTAATGTCATTTAATTTTCTTTTCATTTTATATTTAATAAATGAAATTATGAGAATTATTATAAATAATTTTTATTATGACATACTTAGATCTTATCGACCTAAAGAATTAAATAGTAAATTTAGTGAGCAAGTAATAAAGTTTTTTAAATTGAGCATAATTTTATATCCCAATGATGTATTTAAATTATTTAATGTTTATGAGAAAAATGAAATCTTTGCCAATTGAATAATAGTTTATATTGAAAATAAAATTTTAAAAAATTTTATCATAGATATGATAATTAATTATTCTTATACAATGAAAAATTAATGAGAAAATCTTAAAAAATGAAGGTGTATATATATATATAATTAAATATAAATATATACATTAAAATATTTATGTTATGTTAGTGATATATATATATATATATATATATTTAATTTTTTTTATTATCATATATGTTTTATCATTTCAGCCCCCTCTAATAAAATTTTTTGGTTCCACCCCTGCCTAAAATTCAAATGACATCATCACACATTCATATGTGCTTTTTTACTTTTTACATTATGATTTATTAATATGATAAATATCATAAATATTTTTTATTTTGGACGGGGGGTGTTTGTTTTATTAAAAAAAAAAAATCGGAGAGAATGGGTGACAGAGACATTGGCTCAGTCACAGATATATATAATGATGCACTTTGCTTCGCGAGTGTTGATATGATCATTATTCGATATGATGGACTTTTGTACTCCCAGCATGCATGCTCGTGTTAGGGACATCAACGATGCTATTAATATTCAAGTTTAATTTGGTCCAATTTCCAAATTTGAGCTTAGTCAATGTTGATATTGTTATCAAACAATGTTATCATATAAACACCACATCAATTCGATCCAAGAACATTAATCATAATTTCACGGACTAATTCTTTTATGAAAACCTATATAAAGGGGCACTACCCAAGTTCTTGTTTGACTACACGGCGTGCCCAAATTGATGATAAATTTGGAGATCAAATATTATATTTTTCTCAATTTTAACTTGCAGCCGAAACTCCAAAATATATTTCTTTTACAAAAACCTGAGCCATCGATATTCATTTAATGGGTCGGCCGCTCTCCAGAAGAATTCGGCTATTCAAGTTTTTGATCCTTTCTCGGAGAGTTATGCTTTAACCCTTAAAAAGTTAAAAAGGAAGGTATTTGAATACACCATCACATGGCTTTACGAATATTACTTTCAGTCAAATATTAGACATTAGTTATTTTGTTATAAATATTAAATATAAAATCATTATGTGTCAATTAATTCAGGAAATTGGTTAAAAATGCAAATAAGCTTTGTCTGGTAGAACTTTTAGGCTCATTTGTTACATTATAGATAACAAGTCCTTTAATCATACTAACTCACTGCCATAAGTATCCCATTAATTAAAGTAACACTAATGCAGAATTTGAATTTTATAGGTGACTTTTAACGTTGATTAACATGCACTCACTGTTGAAAGTAAAGGTAGTGGTATTTTTATAATTTTAAACAACTTTCAACAGCGGGTGGACACCAATCGCTGTTGAAAGTTCACTTTCAATAGTGGGTGGAGGGCACCTGCTGTTGAAAGGTCATTAAAAATATTTTAAAAAACAAACACTTTTAAGAGCGGGTTCCATGCATCTGCTGTTGAAAGCTTGATTAAAAAAAAATTAAAAAAACAAAAACTTTTAACAGCAAGTGGATTCCACCTGTTGTTAAAAGTTTGTATACCCATTGTTGAAAGTTCATTAAAAAAATTTAAAAGAAAAACAAACACTTTCAACAGTGGGTGGAATCCACCTGTCGTTGAAAGTTCTTTCAACAATAGGTGCACTACACCTGCTGTTGAAAGCTCGTTAAAGATTTTTTAAAAAAAACAAATATTTTTAACAGCGGGTGAATTTCACCCGCTGTTGAAAGTAGTCTTTCAACAGCGGTTTAAGGTGCTTTTTCAACAGCTGGTGGAGTACCACCTACTGTTGAAAATTTTTCAAATTTTTTTTATCTCTAAACCCACCCCCACTCCCCTTTTTAATTATTCATCTTCTTCCTTCTTCACCAAATACACCTCTTCCTCCTTCACTTCTCCCCCTTTGACCCCCCTCCCCTACTTCCTCTTGGCCCCCCCTCGCCTCCCCTATCGCCCCCCCACCCTAAGACCCCTTCCCTTACCCTGTAGCCCCTTCTCCCTCGACCCTCGCCCCTACTCCCCTCTCATCACCCTCTAGGCCTCCATACTTATGTTTAAGTATGTTTTACTTAAATATAATGAACTTATCAAGATCAATCAAACTAACATAATTGCATTATCGCAGGTACCTCCATCGTTTATGTATTACATTGGACAAAGGTGATCATTTTGGATTTCTTTGCCCTCATCGCATGACGGAAAAAGAGAATACTCCTGAAATAAGATCCTGGTATCTCCAACAATGAATATGTGAAGTTAAAAAGGATATTTTCATAGCTTCATATGTGCCTTTGTAAGGATCAATTTACGATTGACAATTTTTTTGTTAAATGTAGACTTCTTTTGATATCTCACTATATTTTATAGAAACCACAAGCAACTGATTGTTCTTTCATAGAAGAGTAACACAGTCCTCTTCTTATGTTTCCTTCATTACAAACCAAACAAGGACATAAAAAAATGATAGACTCGTAAGTGTACTTGTAAAAAAACTATTAATTTTTACGGATATATTAGTTACAAATCTTGTGATGTTGATTAGAGGGCAATGAAAATATATCAAATGATGGTCTTGAAAAAGCACCCACATAAACTAAAGAATCTTACATGGATTGAGCCAAAGGTAAGTTAAAACTAACACTTTATTAACATATTCAATTGTTAATATTTATTACTAATTCCCGATTGTTATATATATATATATATATATATGTTTTTATATAGAGTCACAAGCAATCACCGAAGAGTAGTTCGTGTGGCGTATGTGATGAGGCACATGCTCAACATCATCACATTAAAAATGACTGAATTTATAAATGAGGTAACTATATTTTTTAAAAGCTAATTTTATTGTTACTTGAATTAATTAGTTAATGTTTTAATTATAATTTTATACTTTAATATAAATGTTTGATATTGCGGATTCATTTTTTGAGGAAGAGGTTGATGACATCCTCACACGTTGGGTGCAATATTTTGTAGATGGTATGTAAGGTTTAGGTAGTGTTTTAAGAAATTGTATAAGATAATTTGAATTTTGTGTAATTTTTATAGAATTATATTGAAATTTGAATTATTTATATGTAGTTGAATTGGCTGGCTGGTAATAAATTGTATAGAATATTTTTATTTGTAGAAATTGAGGAAACAACTAAAAGCAAAATAATTTTTTTAAAACCTCTTTTAACATCGATTCATGCCATAACTGATGTTAGGCTTTTAACATTGATTATGGCATGAACTGATGTTAAAAGTATTTTTAACCTGCTATTAAAAGCCTATCTTGTAATAGTGTAAGAGTAAACTACATTAACTTCCCTCTATTTAATTTAAATTACAAAGACCTTATTCTATTTTGAAAATCTATATAGACCTCTCTTAAAATCAAAATACATGTTACACAAGCCTTACTTCTAATTTTAAAATTATATTTTCAACCATCCAACTATTAATATAGAGGGGGCAATTCCCCCATTTAAAAAGTAAAAATTTTACTTAAGGTTTAATTAAAATTACATTTGCCCCCCTTTAAAATTACAACTGCCCCCATAAAAAATTAATTATCCCACATTCTCTTTACAATTACCAAGCATACATATTTAAAAACATTCTTTACTCTCACATTCATTATAAAAATAAACTTATGATACAAATTACAATAATATGTACTTGGCTAAAGTGTACTTTTTATCCTCTAATTTTATATAAACTTTAATTTGGTTCTTTAATTATCTTCTTAATCATCTAATTCTTAACATCATTAGATTAGAATGATTATTTTTCATGAAAATTATTTTTATTTTAAAAAATTAAGTTTAATCTGTCAATATTTGAAAATATATTGTTAATATTTAAAAGTTTAATGTACAAATTTCTTGTTGATAATTAATAGTATTAGAGTTAAATGATTAAAAAAATACTTTATAAAATTAAAGAAGTACTTTAACCTATGTATTTTTAAACTTCTCATATAATTTATTTATATATTATTTTAATTAATATTTAGAATTATATTTTCTTCAAAAATATTAATATTTATATTTAGTATAAATTTTTGTCCCCTCTAGTAAATTTTCCTAGGTCTATCACTAGTTAGTTGACCATTAAATGGTAGTTTTGATATTTTGTTTTGATCCAAATATCCCCTCTTTAGCATAAATATTGCTTAACAATCGTTTAAACACTTATCTTTATCCAAAAAATAATTTTAATATGCACATTTCACATTTTTTATATTATTAAATTGATTAATTATTATATTATAATTATGATTATTTTTTTAATTCTAAATTTTTATTCTTCGAGTAATAGTCTTTAAGGCATGAATATATATAAATATTCAATAATTTTATAAAATTATAAGATGTCATAATTTTGAGTATATGATATTAATACCTCAATTTTAAAATTTAAAATTTTTAAATATATGTCATTATAGGTGTATTTGTTAAAAAAATTATTCAAATTATTTTTTACGATCATCATTACTAATGTGAATGATACCCACCAGATTCAAAGGCACAAGATGGCGCGTGCGTGACAGGGGGAAATTTTCATCTACTTAAGGGTCGTGCTCTGACTCACTGTGTCTCCGATAGTTAAAAAATAAGTCACGTCATTCATAATTAAAACAAAAATTAAATTATATGTGATGGAGTAGTATGAAGTAAAGTAAGATTGAGGTGCTTAAGATTGAACAATTTGGGTTGCTTGTGAGTGGTGCAATTTACCAAACAAAGGCAGCAGATCAATTCTGGACACAATACGGCGACGCTTTGCAGTCATCTCCTCCTTGCTGCAATTTTCCGGAGATAAAATACAAATATCATCATCATATCTGCACTTTACTTTTTTACAATATGCTTTATTAATAAGATGAATATCATTAATATATATGAATTGGAAAGAAAGGGTGACTGATATATGAATTGCCTTAGTCTCAGAAAAGCATTCTGCTTCATCAGTGTATGATATGACCACTACTGCTCGCCATTTTTTAAGAAGTATGGCAGAATTTGATGACCCATAAAATTTTTAGTGGAAGGCGATCCTTTATTATTATTATTATTTTTCTTTTTGGGGAATTAACAGTAAGCAAGAGCTTGAGAGGAAAAACACAGCTAAAAAAGTCTAACTAAGCCTATTAATGTCATCTTTGACCAAAAAAATCCTATTAATGTCATCGAGGACTCCTTAATCAGAACACTTTCAAAATCGGCATGATGAGCACTTCCGCCATGAAATCTGCATGGACAATGCAATCATCCCCAGATCTCAATTAGAATAATAAATCAGGCACCTTATATTATATCAGGCAAATCTGCGTTTGATAATTAATTAAATTAATTGCATAAACTTATAATTTGTCAATTAATTAATTAATGAAAACCCACAAATTATAAAATAAGGAGAATTTCAACTAAGGACAAGAGATGCAACTTAATTACTAATGGGTCTTAAAAAATTTTAAAATTTTATTTCAGTCTAAGAGGACTGAAATACAAATAATTTTAACAGTGAAAAGATTAAAATATACTTCATTTATTATGCAAAATCATTAATTGTTAATTTTGTTACCTTACTTGTTAATTTACTAATATGAGTTGTAAATTAGATCCCTTTATTAAACAAGTTGTTAATTTACTAACTTTACTTGTTAATTTATTAACATCAATTTGTAATTTATTAATAAATTAACAAGTAAAGTTAGGAATTAACAAGTGATATTATTGCTTGTGATTAAAAAATTGATGTCAAATCTTATATAATCATTAACATGTTAATACATGTAATTTACAACTCATATTAATACATTTACAACTCATAATAAGTGAAATATTTTGATCTTTTTATTATTAAAATTATATCCACTTCAATTTTTCTGTACTGAATTGAAGTTTTAAATTTTTTTTGGGACCTACTAATATTTAAGTTCCATCTATGGTCCTTAATTAAAATTCTCCTTATAAAATATTCCAACAATCATGATATGCAGGAGAATGCTAGGTTGAATCGTCAAAGTAAATGCATCTCATATAGCAGTTTTCACGAGGAATCTGAAGGCAGACGGGTAAAGCAATTTATATTCGCCAGGCGAATCCTCCACTTTTACAGCGAGAAATCTCCGACTTAAAGCAAAGATTTATGCCCTGAGATGAGCGGAAACACTTGTATAAACGTGTGACCTAAGCAGAGAAGTATTATTAGATATTTAATTTTCAAGCCGCCCTTTCATTAAATCATAACACGAAGAAAAACCACTCTGCTGCTCAGCTGTAAAAGAAAAGCATTGATTCTGGGTAGAAAGCAACCAAGTAATATGTTATTCCTAGCTTCATTCCCAAAAAAAAAAAAAAAAAGGGATTTCACGCAAATTCAGATATTTAAGCACAACTGAATTAAGAAAAAGAAAGCCACTGTCTTCTGTATAATCTTCCCACAAGATGAACTCAGCGGTTCACCACAGCCTAAGTCCTCTGCAGCTGCAGGTGCCTCCAGGGAGCCTCTCTGCAAGCAGAGTTCATTTCAGCTTAACCTATGGTTCTCTTAATGTTTCCCAGAGTTCCAAACGAAGCCACTTGGTTTCAAGTCCATTACAGATGAACTGCAAGCTCCACGCCTTCTCGGAGTGGTCCAATATGAATGGAGAGGAGAGAGGGAAGAACAATTTGGTGAGAGGAGTGGGAGGAGCTTCGCTATCGATGGCCGGTGTTCTTGGGGCGTTCAGTCCCAATGGTAAGATGATGAACTCCAAGCCCATCATGGCCTGTTCTGGCCAGTATCCTCACAATGCCGAAGGTCCTCTAATGGGTGTGTTGCAAGAAATGATGACGAACCGAAACAAGAACTTTGTTTTCGGAGGCGAGCCTAACCGCAATCAAATTGAAGAGCTGAAGGTTCATAACTTTCTAGCATACTAATCAATTATTATTGGGAGAAATACAGCCGGCCCTTTTAAAAGAATTAATCATAGATGAGGATCGTGGAATGAATTGTTGTTAAAATGAAAACACGATTTTTTTTTTTTCTGAGTGAGACTTATTGTTAGTTGTTATTTGTGATTAATTTTCTTAAGAGAGACTCTCTCTGATTCTCCCATTATTATTAGAAGTCAAAGTAGGAAATATGTGCGCAATAATATAATTGCGTGTGTGTGTAGTTTTATGCAATGACTCTATCAACGAAAGATCCAGAACGAGCTGTAGAAATCATGCGTAAAGAACGAGAACGCTGGGCGGGCAGAGAAGCAGAAGGTAATCTGTTAATGGCGCTCATCGAGTTGCTCTTGTCTCAGGTACTGCTATAGCTCTGTTCTCTGCGTTTTGTTTTCTTGTTTTGTTTTTGGCCAAATGTTCTCTGCGTTTTGACAACCATGGTTTTGATACCAAATTTCATATTTGAAAAGTGCCAAATTGATACATAGAAGATATACATAGGTATAATGGCATTAATTTTAATCTCCTTCATAATTTTAATTCTTAAGCTTTAACTCCTACTCTCTTGATGAACAGGGGAAATACCAGGAAGCGAAAGAAACCATTCAGGACCTAATGAAGGATGTAAGTGGACTACTTTCGCTCTAGACCAGTGGTTGTTATTCCATCAATAACTTGTTCATTTAATTAAATGATTCTTTTATTATTGTTGTTCAATGTGAATGATCCCACCAGATGGCCAGTGTGCCGGAGGAAAAGGTTTATTTTCTCAAGGTTTGTCCTCTCCCTCTCCCTCTTACAGTTAAAAATACCTTGAAATTCAAAAACTAAGTCATGATATTCGAAATTTATAAATAATTGAATTACTCCCTCCGTCTTATATATAATGTGTTTTTAATCGAGTTTTGCATAACAATAAATGTTTTTTATTTGGTTGAACTCACGTAAAAACAAAATAACTTTTTCAGTTTTACTTTTAATAATATCATAATTAATATCATGATGGTTGTAGAAAAAATATATAATTAATTATCTATTTTATTTTTCAAGACTAGGGTAAAATTATCTAATTACTCAAAAATATTATTGTCACCTCTTATATTTAGGGACAAAATAAGCTTTTTGAAAATATTTTATATATAGGGATGGAGGGAGTACATGTTTAGGTTAAAGGATAATTTTACTCTTAAATTATAAATTCAAGTGTGTCTAAAAGTCTAACTCATTTTTGGTATATTATTTCTCTTAAATATTTAAAAACAGTGCAATATTATCCTTATCGTTAATAAAAATTAATTTTGACATTTAGATGGTCAAAAATTACGTAGAATAACTTGAAAATGACTCAAAAAATTATAAATAAGTACCATATAAAAATTTATAATTTGTTGTCCTTTTTGTAGTTCTTGATATCATTTTTTGTAATATCATTTTGTATAATTTTCTAATCAATTGATAATTAAAGTTAATATTTATTAGTAATAGTGATGATATTGCATTGCTTTTAAACATTGAAGGAAAATATTACATTAAAAATAAATTTTGGTAATAAAAGCTCATGGAACTTTAATTTAATGATAAAATTATTATTTAATCCTGCATCATGTCATGAAGGATGAAATACAGTAAGAACGTGAGATGGAGATGTAAAGGATCTGATACATTTGGGTTGCTTGTGAGTGGTATGACAGGCTATGGCAGAATCTGAAGCTGACATAACAAAGGCAGCAGCATCCTGGGAAGAATACCAGCGCAAAGCTTCGGAGGAGACTTCACCGCATCATGACCCACGACTTCGCAAGCCATAAAATTCAAATGTCATCATCATACATTCATATGTGCTTTTTTCACTTTTTACATCATGATTTATTAATATGATACGTATCATTAATATTTCCTTTGTTGGGGGGGGGGGTGTTTGTTTTATATATATAAAAAAAAATGGAATGAAAGAGTGATTGAGACATTGCTTCAGTCAAACCTATATATAATGCACTTTGCTTCGTGGGTGTCTGGCATGATCATTATTGACTCTGACGGATTTTTGTACTCCCAACATGCATGCTTGTGTTAGGCATATCAACGATGCTATTCAAGTTTGGTCCAATTTCCAAACTTGAGTTTAGTCAATGTTGATATAGTTATCAAACATTATTATCATATAACACCACGTCAATTCGATCCAAGAACATTGACCATAATTTCAAGGACTAATTCTTTTACGAAAAAATATATATAGGGGCACTGCTCAAGTTCTTATTTGGATAAACAAGGATGCCCAAATTGATGGGTCGGCCGCTCTCCAAAAGAATTCGGCTATTTAAGTTTTTGATCCATTTTCGAAGAGTTATACTTTAGCCCTTAAAAAGTTAAAAAGAAAAGTATGGGAATAAACCATCACATACTTTTATGAATATTTACCTTCAGTCAAATATTAGACGTTAGTTACTTAGTTATAAATATTAAATATATATGTGTCAATTAATTCAAGAAATTGGTTAAAAATGTAAATTAGCTCTGTCTGGTGGAAGTGGAACTTTCAGACCCATTTGTTCTAGTATAGATAACACGTCCTTTAATTAACTCTGCCAAAAGTATCCCATTAATTAAAATAAGAGTAAAATATATTAACCTTTCCTCTATTTAATCTAAATTACAAAGACATTCCTTCTATTTTAAAAATCTATATAGACTTTCTTTACAATCAAAATATATTTTACATGAATTTTTCTTCTAATTTTAAGATTCTACTTCCATCTACCCATCCAACCATTAGTTAACTATTAAATCATAGTGTAGATATTTTTTTTTCAATCCAAATGCCCCCTCTTTAGCATAAATTTTACTTAAAAAATCATTTAAACACTTATATTTATCCAAAAAAAAATTAAGATTCACATTTCACATTTTTATATTATTAAATTGATTAAATTTTTATTTTGTTATGATGCTGATTAGTTTTATAATTCTAAATTTTTATGTTCCAGTAATATTAAATATTTAGACTTATTTATTTAATAATATTTTATATATGTACCCCAGCTAAAAAAAGTCTTTAAGGCATGCACATGTATAAATATTCAATTATTTTATAAAATTATAAGATGTCATAATTTTGAGTGTATGGTATTAATATCTAATTTTAAAATTTAAAATTTTTAAATATATTTCATTATAGGTGCATTGTTAAAAAAATTATTCAAATTATTTTTTATGATCATCATTATTAATGTGAATGATCCCCACCAGATTCAAAAGAACAAGATGGCCAGTGTGCCCGAGGAAAATTTTCATCTACTTCAGGGGTCTGCTCTCACTCATTCACTCTCCGATAGCCAAAAAGGTTTTGAAGTTAAAAAATAAGTCACGTCATTCATAATTAAAACAAAAATTAAATTAATGGGATGAAGTGATGGTCTAGATTTTTTAAATTTTAATTTAATTTTATATTTATAAAAATAAAAATTTGTAACTTTTTTTATAAATACATTCATCATCAATCTGAACAGTATTAATTTAATCAAGATGATTCAATTTAATATAATAATTTTCATAAATTGACTATTCAGATGTACTTCAGATAATCCAAATTTAATTTTAAATTTTTATCTGCAAGGTCTAGATTTAAAATTTTTATTTTTATTTTAATTTTATATTTATTAAAATAAAATATTATTAGAAATTTAATATTGAATCTGTTTTATCCAGGGTATATTTAGATAATTAATTTATAAAAATTATAATATTAAATTAAATTACTTAGAGTCTCAGATTAAATAAATGTTATTTAAATTGATGATGAATATATTTATAAAAAAATTTTATTTTTATTTTTATAAAATTAAAATTGGGTGATGAGCATTGCTTGTTGAGCACCGAAAATGGGCCCCTTTGCAATCCCTCATGCTGCAGTTTTCCGGGGATAAAATACAAATATCATCATCATACATACCTGCTCTTTACTTTTTACAATATGATTTATTAATATGATCAATATCATTAATACACACACATATATAGGGGGGGGGGGGGCGTGTTTGTATATGATTTTATCGGAAAAAAAATTTGGAGACCCCAGTCTAAGAAATGCACTCTGCTTCATCAGTGTACTTAATGACATGACCATTATTGCTTGCCTTTTTTTTTTTTTAAGTATATCAGAATTTGATGACCCATAAAATTTTTAGTGGAAGGCGATCTTCTTGTCTTTTTTTTGTTTTTTGGGAAATATAAAGGAAAAGACAGTTAAAAAAGTCTGACTAATCCTATTAATGTCATCTTCGGGCAAACAAAACCTATTGATGTCATCGAGAAAAATCCCTCAACTAACTCGGGGAACCTCCTTAATCAGAATGGTTTTCAAAATCGGCATGATGATGACCACTTTTCGCCATGAAATCTGCAAGGCCAATGCAATCATCTCCAGATCTCAATTAGAATAAATCAGTCACCTTTATGTTTGATATTTTAGAGATTTTATAAAAAAATATTTTTTAAAGATTTTATAAAAAACAGACATTATTTTATATTTGATTACAATAATAAAAATAATTATTAATTAGTTATATTTAACTTGTATTGTATCTTCCTTAATTTTTATTTTATAAAAATAATTTATTATTATATTATTTTAAAATTTTATGATATTTTTATATATCCCACTTCTTTAAAACACTTTTTATAATCTATCATATTAAATTATTTTCAAAAGTTATAATTTCTTAAAACAAGCAAAATAAAAACTCAAAAATAGATATTTTTTCAAAAAAAAAATAAGTGATTTTTTTTATAAAATAAGCTAAAACAAATGGTCCTTGTATCAAGTAAATCTGCATTTGATAATTAATCTTTATCTATTGTAATTGATGGTATTGTAGTTCTACAGTATCATTTTGACATTTTTTAAATTTTTTTAAAAATTCATATAGCCAGGAGAAGTGAGAGTTGTGGGGTCTACATTAAAAAATATTTGCTGTGGGCCATGTGAGGTCATGGTGAAAAAAATGAACATGTAAAAGTTTTTAATATGTACTCCCCTTGCATCATAGTATATATATATATATGTGACATTTCTAAGAAACTCGCGTGGCCTGAAAATTAAGGTATTGGGTGTAATTTATGTATTTTTCAATTATACTTTTATTTTACACTTCCTATTATAGGGTTCCTTTTAAAAAAATTTGTTGGCTCTTATCATAACTCATTTGATGAGATATTAATTACATTTTTATACTATTAGCTATATTCTTCTATCTTTTTTTTAATTGAAATCATTAAAATATCTCCTACATTCTATCATCCATTTCCCTAAAATCAAGGAGAGAGTTAATGTCCTGCACGGTTGTAATTTCTAGTTAAATTAATTGCATAAACTTATAATTTGTCAATTAATTAATTAATGAAAACCCACAAATTATAAATATTCCAACAATCATGATATGCTGGAGCATACTAGGTTGAATTATGAAAGTAAATGTATCTCATATCGCATTTTTAATGAGGAATCTGAAGGCAGACGGGTAAAGCAATTTACATTCACTGGGTGAATCCTCCAATTTTGCTGCGAGAAATCTCCGACTTTAAGGAAAGGTTTATGCCCTGAAATGAGAATAAACGTGACCTAAGCAGAGAAGTATTTTTAGATATTTACTTTTCAAGCCCTTTCATTAAATCATAACACGAAGAAAAACCACTCTGCTGCTCAACTGTAAAAGCTGATTGTGGGTAGAAATCAGCCAAGTAATATGTTATAACTAGCTTCATTCCAAAAAAAGGATTTCACACAAAATTCAGATATTTAAGCACAACTGAATTAAGAAAAAGAAAGCCACTGTCTTCTGTATAATCTTCCCACAAGATGAACTCAGCGGCTTATCACAGCCTAAGCCCTCTGCGGCTGCAGGTGGCTTCAGGTAGCCTCTCCGCTGCAAGTCAGCTTAACCTATGGCTCTCTTAATGTTTCCCAGAGTTCCAAACGAAGCCACTTTGTTGCAAGTCCATTACAGATGAACTGCAATCTCGACGCCTTCTCGGAGTGGTCCAATATGAATGGAGAGGAGAGAGGGAAGAACAATTTAGTGAGAGGAGTGGAAGGAGTTTTTCTATCCATGGCCGGTGTTCTTGGGGCTTTCAGTCCCAATGGTAAGATGATGAACCCCAAGACAACCATGGCCAGTCCTGGCCAATATCCCTACAATGCCGAAGGTTCTGTGATGGGTGCGTTGCATGAAATTATGACGAGCCCAAACAAGAACTTCGTTTTCGGACGCGAGCCTGACCGCAATCAAATTGAAGCCCTGAAGGTTCATAACTTTCTAACGTACTAATCAATTATTATTAGAAGTCAAAGTAGGAAATATGTGTGCAATAATATAATTGCGTGTGTGTGTAGCTTTATGCAATGGCTCTATCAAAGGAACATCCAGAACGAGCTGAAGAAATCATGCGTAATGAATGGGGACACTGGGCGGGCAGCACAGCAGAAGGTAATCTGTTAATGGCGCTCATTGAGTTGTTCTTGTCTCAGGTACTACTACTCCTCTCTGACATGAACATGACTTGGAGCATGTTTGGATCGACGTATTTAAGCATCCTTAATTACATGTACAGGAGAGATACGAAGAAGCGAACAAGGTCACTGTCAAACTGAGTGAAGTAATTGGCTTTGAGAGCCCATTTCATGGTTTTGAAGCAGAAAAAAGTTTATCTTTACGAGGTTCGTCTTCTTTCTCATCCGTATTGTTATTTTAATTTAAACTTGGTGCAACAGATTTGATCAGTATCTTGTGCCATTCTCATAAACAGGCTCTTATAAAATCCGTACAAGCAGCTCAACTACAACAAGGTTAGTAGCTTTTAATTTATCCTTCTCTAATGTTCCTTGTAATGTCCCATTGTTTTAATTTTGTTTTTTTATTTTTTTTTTTGAGTCATTGACTTCTACATAAAATAAAAGACATTTGAATATCTTGATGTCTCAAAATGATGAAAATTTGTATTTTTTATGATTTTTTAAAGAAAAATATCATAAATACACCCTTTTATTTTTAAAAAATTATAAAAAATATAAATCTTCATTATTTTGGAACATCAAAATATTCAAATGTCTTTTATTTTATGTAGAAGTCAATGATCCATAGAAAAATAAAAAACAAAATTGGAACATTGAGACATTACAAAAAATATTAGAAGAACACATTAAAAACCTCTAACCCTTAAAATAGAATCGAATTGAAGCAAAGAATTCTTGGATTACCTCTTAACTAAGGTTGGGGTGACCCAGACCTCAGTTGACAGGTAAAAACTACAATATATCTTGTTTGGGAAAAAAAAAAAAAAAACTAAACGAACGGTGGACCATAAACGAGCGTTTGGGGTGAAGCTGGGTGAGTGAGCTTTTTTGTGGGCGGTGGTTTGAACGTTGGTAATAAATTCTCTCTCCTTTTTATCCTCACCTCCTGATCGCTACTTATCTCTTCGTTGCTCTGTCTTCAGTCTTCACCTCACATGTGAGGACGAGCACATGTTATTCAACCACGCAATTAAAAAATGTAAGAAATATTTTCATAAAAAAATCATGAAATAATAATTTAATATAATAAATTATTGAATATAATTTATGTTTATTTTTTTTAATCTCATTAATTTTAACACAATTTTTAAAATGTTTATTGACAATCTTGACTATTTAAATTTTTTTAAAAAAAATTGGGAGAGGTGGTAGACAATTATATCGTAAGAACAAATTAATGATTTTAAAATTTTTAACATGATTACAAATAAAAAAATTAAGTATTTTAGAATCTTTAATGAAATATTACTCACAGTCTTAAGAATTGAATTGAAGCTTAGGTTTTGAAAATAAAGAAAGGTCTTTATGATTTTAACAAAAATAAAAGGAAAGTCATTATATTTTACTCTTATATTTACCTATGTGCTTATACAAATGATATGGGAAAAATAATGTTGTTCTGATAAATTAGTTGAGCATTTGAAAGGTACTAAAACAATTTTTTATTATGATAATGTAAATGTCAAAAATGTTTGTAACTATGAAAATAAAAAAAATTAACAATATTAAAATAAGAAATAATAAAACAATATCTAATTGATGCATTTACTCCACGTTTGCAAGGAAGCATATTGTTACCTCTCACATTAGTTAGAAAGGGTCTTGACTATATGAGCAAGTGCGCTGCATGCTCCATTGGGTTAACCTTTTGGAGAGAGAGAGTATAACTTTATAATAAAGTGGTATCAAAGCTAAACTCGAGTTTGCCCAATCAGTGAGCCCCTTTAGTTAGCCACCTCGTGACAGGGGCATCACAGATTGGCAAGAGGAGCTATTACGTCTTACATTAAAAAAACTTAAGGTTGGTATTTATTATATAAACGAGATACGCTACACATTCCACTAGGTTAACCTTCTGGGGATATGTTTACATTATTATATACTCAATTAAAAAATGATACATAAATAAATATTTAAAAAAAGGTTGCAATAATTATTAGTACCAAGCATATAAAACCCAAATCATATTATTGTAACCACAATGTTGTCCATGACTTGTCTGCATATTGTCCGTGACTATGAAATAGCCCAAGATATCTGGGCAGACACGGTGAGCCAAGATCATTGAAGCGACTTCATGGCAAAAGAAGTACGAATTGGATGTAGTGGAATCTTAAAAAAGAACTTGGTAAAGATCACTCTAGGAAAATCAAGTGGTGTACTTTATTCATTTATGTCTGCTATGACATCTTGAACTTGAGATGCAAACGCCCTTTATATCCAAAGAACATTGGCGCTGTTACTGCCAATACCAGTCTATTGGAAGCAACTGATGTTCAAGTCATGCGAAGCCCTACTACAAGCAATCATTCTCAGGGAGAAGGCAACGTCATGAGAGATGTGCGATGACCAGGGGATTAGAACTTTGCTGGTTTAATGGTTTAAGGAACATTAACTTGTACAGCGACTATGCTAAGGCTTTAAATATGATCGCTAGAGGTCCAACCACCCCTCATCCTCACTAAGAGGCTTTGAAGAAGCTGGCTGTTATGTTGAACAAAGACTGAAATGTGACTTTTAATGTCATGTATAGTGAGACAAATTCACAAGCACATAGTCTAGCTAACCTTAGTCATACTATTGAGAATGCTTTTTGTGTCTTTGATCATTCTCCTTCTTGAGTTTTGAGATGGGAAATGCTGTTTCTCTTATTCATTTGAGTCTGTATTTCTTGTTTTGTAGAATGTTTTCTTATTGAAGTGCCACTTTTCATCTAGGAAAAAAAATTGAAACTTGAAGTTTGAGGAATACCCAGCAAAACAAAATGACGCAGCCCAACGGAGGCCTGGCATGATTCACAGAATTGAACGCTTGGGCCTATATTTTATTTCAAGCCAGTGCTGGTTTTTCGGACAACAAGCCAGTATTGTTCAAATAAAGAAGCCCATGCCAAGCCATATAATGAATTGGCTTGAGTGGTTGCTTTTTTCACGATATATTGAATTATTGATGATTTTTTAAAACATCAATAACTTGTCATTTTCAGTATAATGGCTTGTAAAATCTGTCCTGTACTGTAGTTTGCGTGATGTTTCATGGAATGAGTTTCTTTAAGCCCACGAACCTTAGCCCATGGGATATTTTGGGCCGGGCTTAAAATGCTTCAAGAAGTCCAAAAGTTACTTCATTCTCACTCTCTCAGGGTGATGCTTTAAGCCAATGGTAAATTAACTATAATTAACTACCCCACAGGGTAAAAGAACGAAAAGGTTCAACTTTAACATGAATTGGGATCGCAAGTGAGGCACCTTTCTTTGTTTTTTTTTTTTTTTTTTTGTGCCAGAATATGTGACGTAATTCAAGTGATACACATTCCATAAGAAAAATTAACCCAATCGATTGGGAAATTCTTCTCTTTCAGGATGTACACTAGCTAGCGATTGTCAGCAATACATCTTATCATATATTCATGGGCCTTTTTAAATACTAATTAATGGTTAACAATATTATTTAAGCATTAACCAAATCTCCTTTGACCTGTGGGAGAAACTAATCAACCTTGAGGGGGACTGCTATTTGTTAATTACCAGCTGAAGATTCTTCTGATTCCACACATTCCAAAATAAATAAATAAATAAATAAATAAATAAATAAATAAATACATGCCCATTATAGTCGGTCGAAAACATTGATTTACAGCTCAATAGTTGGACAACCAGTTTTGATCAATGTAGCATTCAAATGACATACTAACTATTTAAAACAAGAAAAATAAAAATTGATTAAAAAAGAAAGATGACAGGTAGTAACGAAAATATAAAAAAAAATTGCTTTTGAATAAAAGTATAGAAATAAATAAAAATGAATGTGGTAAGAATAATAGTTGAAAAGCTTAATTGTAAAGAATTGATAAATATTTTATAATTCAATAAAAAAAATAAAAAAATCATGAAATTTCCTATTTATTCATCAGTTTTTCTTTCTGGTATACGGGTGCATAGAACGGAACATGACTTACACGGCCAATGTCGAAATTTCAAAAAATTAAATTAGTTTAACCTGTGCACGGATATGTTGGTCTTTAACCATGAGATTTAAATATTCAACACTTAACCCTTATAATATATTGGGAAAATTGTTGAATCTGAATATCTCAATTCACATGTATATAATAATATGATAGAATAAAGTAATTCATGCGTACCTGAAGAATCCATGAGTGCTAGAGAAATCTCGATTACCTCGAGTGCAGGCAGGTACACAACCCTCAAGTCCCCAGAGCCTTCAGAGAGTTCAGAGATAATGAAAGTAGAAGAAAATGAGTCGTATCTTTGTGGTTACCGACTAATCGTCTTATATAGATCAGATCGGTAACCGCTTTATTAAATAATTAAATAATTATATTATCTATTATCTCTGACTCAGTCAGTTAAGAGATAGGAATTAACTGACCGCTACTGGGTTGTGGGTTGGGCCTCTGCCCATTGGGCTCACTTGTGTGGTCCACCTATCACGGTCCACACAAGATCATAAGGACCAATTTATTGGGCTTATTAATTAATGCTAATTCATAAATAATATTCCAACAATCTCCCACTTGAATTGCATTAATTAAGCAAGTTGTATAAACAAGCCACAAACAAATTCAGAAAATGAAACTCCACAAAATCACTGAATCCTATGGGGAAACAAGTGATATGATATCTCATAATCTGAGTAAAATATGAAATTTTATTTCAAACACAGCTCAGTAAGATAACAACATAAATCACTGATTCCTATGGGGAAACAAGTGACATGCATAGCACACCACAACAGAATCATTGAATCCTATAGGGATACAAATGATATAGACGCATCTAACTGAACTGAACATAACTCACAGAAGAAAACAAAGCCTAAAGAGAAATTGCAACAAAGAAGGTTCTCAAACTCCCACTAAACTAGGGCATTAAAGGAATTCATAATACCCATACAAGTTACATGATTTTGAAAAACTTCTACAGGTAAGCCCTTAGTCAGTGGATCTGCAAGCATCTGCGTGCCATGAATGTGTACCACGCGGGTTTGAGACTCAGCAATTTTCTCTTTCACAAACATAAGTTTGATATCAAAATGCTTTGTACGACTAGAATTTCTGTGATTGTTAGCATAGTATACTGCAGATTTGTTATCACAATAAATGGTTAGAGGACGTGATATTGACTCAACTAGGTGCATGCCAGATATCAATTTCCTCAGCCATATAGCGTGACGTGTAGTCTCAAAGCAAGCAATATACTCAGCTTCCATAGATGAAACTGCCGTAAGTGTCTGTTTCACACTCTTCCAAGAGATAGCTCCTCCAGACAACATGAAAATATAGCCAGTCGTGGATTTACGATCATCTAGACAAGAGGCAAAATCTGAATCTGAAAAGCCAACAATCTCAAGATCTTCTGATCCCTTAAAGTCATAATCAGAATACCCAACAACCTCAAGAGAATTTGACCTTCTGTAAGTCAACATATGATCCTTTGTACCTTGAAGATACCTCATAACTTTCTTAGCAGCCTTCCAATGATCCGGACCTGGATCATTTAAGTATCGACCTAGCACTCCAATGGCAAAGGCTATATCTGGTCGAGTACACACTTGAACATACATAAGGTTGCCGACAGCGGAAGCGTATGGTATCTTTCTCATTTCAGCCCTCTTCTTATCATCCTTGGGACACTGTGACTTTGACAACAGCTCACCTTTCTGTACAGGAGCAGGTGAAGGAGAACATGAATCCATTTTGAATCTCTTAAGTACCCGCTCAATATAAGTGGCCTGTGATAAACCAAGAATACCACGAGATCTATCACGATGAATTTGTATCCCAAGAACAAAGGAGGCTTCACCCATATCCTTCATGTCAAAATGGCAAGACAATAGGTGCTTTATCTCATTGAGAAAATTTATTGAATTGCTGGCTAATAAGATATCATCAACATAGAGAACAAGAATGGCAAAATTGTTCCCATCAAACTTCTGATAGATGCACTGATCTGAGACATTCTCAACAAAACCGAGAGAGGTGATAACTTCATCAAATTTCAGATACCATTGCCTAGAGGTTTGTTTTAACCCATAGATGGATCTCTTTAATCTGCACACTAGATGTTCTTTACCGGATTCAACAAAACCATCAGGTTGTGTCATGTAGACTTCTTCATACAAATCGCCATTCAAGAATGCAGTCTTGACATCCATCTGGTGAAGATTAAGATCAAGCTGTGCAACTAAAGCCATTACCACTCTAAAAGCATCTTTGGTGGATACCGGAGAGAAGGTTTCTGTGTAATCAATACCCTCTTTCTGGTTGTAGCCTTTAGCTACAAGTCTGGCTTTATATCTATCAATTTCACCCCTAGCTCCTCGTTTTGTTTTAAAGACCCACTTGCAACCCACTGGTTTAAACCCCTTTGGTAGCTCTACAAGCTCCCATACGTGATTGCGGTACATAGAGGCAATTTCTTCACTCATAGCCTCCAACCATTCAGAAGAATGCGAGCTAGAAATAGCCTCCTGGTAACACATTGGGTCTAAGCTATCAATAGCATCTGAATCAAATTCCTGCAAATATACCATGTAATCATCTGGAATAGCAGACCTGCGAACCCTTTGGGACCGTCTCGGTTCAACAACCATGTCCCTATCACCCTCTAAAGGTGGTTCATCTTGAGCTTCATTCTGATCCACGGCATTATTTCTGTCAACATGAGGAGTCGTCAAGATAGGCATAGGCAAAATACTACTTTCGTCATGCAAGGTAATGTGCCTAGGCACAGAGCTCCCACTGTCTAAGGCATCTTCAAAGAAGTAAGCTCGGTCAGATTCAATTACCCTAGTAGTGTGATTTGGACAATAGAATCTGTACCCACGAGATCCGATACAATAGCCAATAAAGAAACCATCAATAGTTTTAGCATCAAGCTTCATCTGTTGTGGATTGTAAGGTTTTACCTGTGCTTTACAACCCCAAACTCGCATATGTTTCAGCGCAGGAGTCCTTCCAAAATACAACTCATATGGAGTCTTTGGAACTGACTTGCTAGGAACTTGATTCAAAATATAAACAGCAGTTTTGAGTGCATCACCCCACAAGAATTCCGGCAGTGAGGAGTGACTGATCATGCTCCTAACCATATCCATGAGAGTACGATTTCGCCTTTCTGCAACCCCATTTTGCTGCGGGGTGCCAGCATAGTATACTGAGCTTCAATGCCATGCTCTTGAAGGTACAAAGCAAATGGCCCAGGGTTTCTACCAGTCTCAGTATATCTCCCATAAAATTCTCCTCCTCTATCAGATCTCACACACTTGATCAACTTGCCAGATTTCAATTCGACTGCTGCTTTAAAGGTCTTGAATGCATTAAGGGACTCGCCCTTTTCATGCAAGAGTTCAATCCATCCATGACGAGAGTAATCATCCGTGAAGGTGATGAAATATCTGAAACCACCCATAGCCGGAGGCGTGATAGGTCCACAGATATCAGTATGGATTAGGTCTAAAGTATTTTCAGACCTCTTTGCCCCTTTGGTCCTAGCTCTAGCAGGGAATTTTCCCTTTATACAGTCAACACAAGTCTCAAAATCTGAGAAATCAAGGTCTCGTAAGACGCCTTGCTTGATCATGCGTTCCAATCTCTCTCTAGAGATATGACCCAAACGACGATGCCATAACATAGAGGAATTATCATTGGGCCTTTGACGTTTATGCCCAATAGCAGTATTGACATGAAGATTAGGAAGTTCAAGTGACCAATCATTCAATCGATATAAACCATATATCAAGGAAGCGACACCAACATTAATGGAATCAAAACAAATGTCAATTTTCCCATTTCCTTAGAAGAATGAATAGCCACAAATATCCAATGCAGAAGTTGAAATTAAATTCCTCTTCGCAGAAGGTACATAAACAACATTGTTCAAATGTAAAACATGACCAGAATTTAAATACAAAGAAATAGTTCCAATGCATTCAACCGATGCCTTGCTCCCTACTATGCCAAAGACTGACCTCTGTGCCTCACTTGGAACCTTCTGGTTTCTTAGCCCCTATGGAGAATTCACAACATGTACAGTGGCACCAGAATCCAGCCATCATGAGTCAAAGGAAGTTTCAATGGTGTTAGATTCAAAACAAACTAGAGCTAGAGGGGCAGTTTGAAGAGTTGTACCTTCACTTTCTTGTTTGTTCTTCAATTTGAAGCAATTAGCTTTAATGTGACCCGGTTTCTTGCAATAATTGCATAACCCTTTAAAGGGTTTCTTCCTCGATTTCTCACTCTTATCACCATCCTTCTTAAAGGTTGGATTATTAGGCTTTGGGGCATCATGCTTCTTCCCCTTTTTCTTATATGACCCTCCAGATTTGCTGCTAGAGCCATGGGAAACATAGTTTATGGAGTGAGAGGAATTCTTCTTTATAGCTTCCTCTTCTTGAGTGACTATCGATATCATTTGGTCAACAAACCATTCAGCTTCTTGTGAGTTGTATGAAGTCCTCAAGAATGCGTACTCTGATGGCAGTGATTGAAGAACACGGTAAACCAAGGTGCTTTCACCCAAATCAATCCCATATGACTTAAGCTTGTTATAGTAATGAACAAGCTTTAGAATGTGCTCCCTAACACCAGAAACTCCGTCGTATCGAGTATTGTCAAGAAGTGACAGATAGTAGTTCTTTTGAGTCTTGTCAAGCTTCTTGTATTTGTTACCAATAGCTTTCAAGTAGTCCACTGCAGTATCATTTTCAGGAATGCTGTCCCTAATTCCCTTTTCAATTGTGTACTTGATGATCGCTAGACAGATCCGGTTGGACTCACTCCATTGTTTATGGAAGGCTATTTCAGAAGCACTGGACTCGAAAGAGAGATCCGCAGGCTTGGGCTCTCTCAGAGCTAAATCTTTCTCAGAAATGGTCCGATACATATTGAGAGACTCTTTCCAATCATCATAGTTAGTCCATTAAGAGCCTTCACAAAGGATAGTTGCGTAAAAGCAGAAACTGAAATCGCAAAACAGAAAATGGGAAATATTAATTATGCGTGCACAACATAATTATAAAACAGAATTCCCAACAAGCGATTATCAATTATGCAACTATAACCATGCACTAAGAGGGCTCATATACCATAAAGATTTAGCTCATACAAAAGTTCATACAAAATAATGCATTAAACATTTCCATACCTATAGGGTACAATAAATATCTAATACATTAAAGGAGTGCTATTAGCCTATTCTCAAAGCCAACCATCAAAATCACATTAATAATGTCATACCTATGGGGTATGTCCATTATCAATGCTACAAGATCCTGAAGATCATCAATAATTCACAAAGTCACAAACTTTATGACTTTAGAACAAAACAAAATAATTTTAAAGTCCTTAAGGTCTTTTGGGAATTAAGGAACAAATTTAGGACTTGAGTGAAATTTTAAAAGGTTATCAGGGGCAAAGGAGTAATTCTGGAAGAGATTTGGGTCAAAATTGAAATTCTGGAAGTTAAGGGACTGTACTGTGATTTCCAGAAATAAATTGGGGCTAATACATAAATACAACAAATTATGGGCCCAAATAGGTCATTTAAAACTGGGGCCGAAACGCAATTAACAGAAGTTTTTTTTTGAACCAGGCCCAAATTTCATCTGGGCCCAAAACACGGAAACCGGATCCCTTTCCTTTGCGCCGCCAGCTTCGCCCTTTTTTTTTGGATTTGGGCCCAAACTAAATTGTGGGCCCATAATCCACAGAACCGGATCCCTAGGATCCGGTTCCACGACCCATTCTGGGTCCTCTCCAGCCGCGAGCTGGAAGACAAGGAGGAAGGGGTTGCCGGCGTGCCAACGTTTGCCGGACGCCGGCGAACCCGAAGCTGCCAGTTACCACGACGGTGGCAGTTCCACGGCGACGTCGTGAACTTGAAGAGGTGGAGAGAGAACGCCGGCGATGATAGAATCTCCTCCTTTTTTTTTAACGGCGACCTGAACCAGAAAATATTTGCAGCAACTGAAGCTGCGTCTTCCCCTGAACGAATTTGAACGAAATAGAAGCGTTTGGCATTTTTTTTTTGAAGACAGCAAAGTGAGCCAGCGACCGCGGAGACGCCAGTAACAACAAAAAAAAAGGGCGCAGGGGAAGGATAGATCAAAGAACAGATAATATAATCAAATTTTATATTTGCAACTCTCTCTTGAATATAATAGGATGATGTATATATGAGTATATATGAATCTCATATTCATTCTCATTTTCAATAATATGGATATATATATAAAGAAAGAAAATATATATATATATATATATATCAACATATGAGAGAAATCTCTATCAATGTATCAATATATGCATTAGAAGAATTGAGATATACAAATTTAAAATTCGTTACCAGGCTCTGATGCCACGTGTTGAATCTGAATATCTCAATTCACATGTATATAATAATATGATAGAATAAAGTAATTCATGCGTACCTGAAGAATCCATGAGTGCTAGAGAAATCTCGATTACCTCGAGTGCAGGCAGGTACACAACCCTCAAGTCCCCAGAGCCTTCAGAGAGTTCAGAGATAATGAAAGTAGAAGAAAATGAGTCGTATCTTTGTGGTTACCGACTAATCGTCTTATATAGATCAGATCGGTAACCACCTTATTAAATAATTAAATAATTATATTATCTATTATCTCTGACTCAGTCAGTTAAGATATAGGAATTAACTGACGGCTACTGGGTTGTGGGTTGGGCCTCTGCCCATTGGGCTCACTTGTGTGGTCCACCTATCACGGTCCACACAAGATCATAAGGAACAATTTATTGGGCTTATTAATTAATGCTAATTCATAAATAATATTCCAACAAAAATGACAATGAAGGACCTCTAAAGTATTTTATTTAAAAAAAATTAAAGGATTCTAAATTCACTCTGCAGGATCAAGGGACTAAAATATAGTTAAATTTTAATGTAAAGGGACAAAGTTATTCCTCATTTATTTCTTTAAAAAAATCCCCCACTGTCAGCGACCATTGAAGCTTTGGCATTAGTGGCCAAACCAGCAAGGGAGACAAAATTAATTTCTTTTAACATGATTAAAGGAAGGTTTGAACTCACATGCCCTTGCCCACCAAAAAAATAGTTAGCCACTAGACTAACAAATCCTTTCAATCCCATAATATAACTCTCTCTCTCTATATATATATATATAATACTTTGTTTTTACTTTCTATGCTAAAACTTGTTAAAAGTTTAATAGTTACTTGTTATTAATGAGACTTGTTAAACAAATTTAATATGTACTGATTGTTATAAATATGTTTATTCATTTTTATTACCAAAACTTATGTGTCAAAAGGTTATACAAACTTATTATTTTACTAAAATTTACTTGTTAAATTATTAAGAAAAAGTTTCAAAGCTAATAATGTAAAATTTTACTCTACTAAACATCATTAACTAATAAGACTCATAGTAATTAAAGGATTAACTCATACTGTCGATCACCAAGTTTGAATTCAAAATTAAAGGATCCTAAATTTTTCATAGTTAAAATAAGTTTAAATTAATAATAATCTATTATATCATAATAACAATAAGTTTCGGAAGCATGAAACACCTTTGAAGAGTGAAAGATCAGTAAAAAAACAACTCATGTGCCGTGAAATAGGGTAATATGCCATGGCTCGTGCATGTCTGTGCCATACATCATGGCTTAGGTGTCATGCATCGCGGCGTGTTGCATGTAAATGATAGCAGATTCTACTATTATTTAACAGCAAAATTGAGAAACTTTTGACGCATTCCGATTCTCCATTTGACATTCGAATGACGTGATTTATATGTTTATAGAAAGCTCTTTTCATAAACTAGCTAATGGCACAAATTTCACCTCCAAAACAAGTCAATCAAGAAGTTGGACACTCAAGGATATTTTGACCGCTTTTTACAACTTTCACATAAAAAGAGTGTCCAAAATCCACAATAAGTGCCAAAAGGATTTTCTAACACTTGAATCATGTCTGTTGGATCTAAGACTATCAGTACAATACATCACACACACTTAAACACTAGTATAACATAAAATTACTTCTCAATCCCTTTTTACCAAAAATAAAAAGGGGAGGCAATTACCGTTGCATTGCATCAAAATCATTTTCACATGTGTAAAACATTATTCCTATACTTGCATTATTATTTTGGCCTTATCACACACACACACACACACACACACACACACACACACACATCATCATCATTACATACAATTACTTAGAGCCTAAAATACAACTCAGATATTACAATAACAAAATAGTGCAAGTGAGATGGTATGCAATTTAGAATTGGCATTCATATTCTATTACACAAGATAAAGATAAACTAGAGGCATAAGTAAGAATGCACTAATTTCTAGCCTTTTGAACCTTCTCCCTATCTGTATCAGAGTTAGAGCCTGAAAAGTGTTAATTAAAAGGGGTGAGTCTAGCTATTTAATAACTACAGTAAAATCTATCATATGTATTCATATATCAATTGTAAATCAAGTACATACATATGAAATAAAGTACTTAAAACATGCTTTAACACATATTATAACTTATTAATCCAATTAACACATTTTTATCTCGCACACACGTTGGGACATAATCACAAGACACTTAGACATGTGACCATAACTCAATTTATCACATGACTTGCCAAAATTCAAAACATGTGACACATCATAAGTTGACAAACGTAATGATCAACTAATCTTATACCCTCCTTATTTGCTCAAATCGAAATCATGGTTTATAACATTGAATAGGACTCTATTCGTGTGACTGGACTATCCAAACTCACCAATCATGATGTGTGACTCAATCAAAAATTGCATGACTCACTTTTAGACCACGACTTACCCTACTCTCGAATCTCTAGAGTGTCTTATACCCTAAATTATTCTCCTCATTGAATTAGTGAAGATAGCTAGGTTCTAGTCCTTCAACAAACTATAGGATAATCCCTCGACAAACTGTGGAATAAGGTTATACCCACACGTAATAGAGGGCAGCTAAAATATCATATGAATTTTTTTTACTTCTAATCCCTAAGCGAACTCTCGCCCACTGATCATGTCATAAATGATGCTCACTCATTTTTCACATTTTTATTTATTTATTATTACAATAATCATATTAGGCTCACGATTGTGAACTATCCAAGTGAGCATCGAGTTTCATTTCTCTTATAGCATATAAACACATCATTTTCAATCTCAATCGCTTATCTTTATCAAGACCATTATCCACTACTCATTCAAACACATTATAAACATGACATTTACTTTCAAATATCACTTTTACAACTTGAAACTCATTTTGTAATCTCTTTAGCATGTTTAATGCATATCAAAGTAATTAGATAAATATAAAGTCTCATTGCATGATGCACTCATTCACAAGTCATAATTTGCATTTTGAACACATAATTAACACCATATTACAATTAACACATAACTATCTAAAGTATGGTTTTCCCGATTATCTCAAACTTTTGAAAGGTCAAAGATTTACCCTTCAATGTTATAGCTTCCAAGCTTGAATTTTCAAGCCAAATAAGTGTCTAAGGGTTCAATCTACAATTTACTAAGTTAACTTTCATTAACATTGTCAATTTCACACATTTCAACTTTAATATTTCCTTTCTAGATTACACAATGCCCATATTGCTTACATTTGAGCCTACCCATTAGGTTTATTATCTATCTATAATATCATATAGCTTCATTGAATACCCATATTGCCATTAATACCTTAACAACCATAATAATGACAGATTTATTATCCATATTCGGATATTAATGAAACTATCATCCAACAACCACTAAAGTCATTAATACTAGGTTTACATACTCTAAAAAACTCTTATTAACTCTCTTTGAGTCAATAGGTTCAAACTCATAACCTATATGGACCAAAATCACTATTTTTATTCAAACCCTCACTCAAATCCTTGAGAAAATGGAAGAGAAAAAGGAGAAAAGGGGTTTAGAAATCTTATTTTAAATAATTTAAAGCTTCAAACCTTCTTAAATCTTTCCCTAGATCGTGCCCTAGCAAAGCAAATATAAACTCCTCTGTTTTCCTTTTCTTTCCTTTTTATTTTTGGCATCAGTTCGCGACTTATTTTTGCAGAATTCGCACCGTGCTCTATGGTGCCTATCTCCACGCACTATGACATGTGGTACAGAGAAGGTAGCTCTTGTTTCATGGTCCTGTGCACCATGGCGCACCACGCACACGCCGTGGAATGTGGCATAAAAGCTTTTTAACTAGTTTTCTCTACTTTTTGGTCTCCAAGTGATCCAATTTTACTTTGAACCTAAATTATATCTAAAATTACAACTAAAAACACTTATTATTTTTCTCTGACCACATACCACGTCAACTTACTTAATTATCCTAATTAATCTCAGTAAATCAAGAAATAAAAAATTGAGATGTTACAAATAACAAAACTTATCATTTTACAAATGACTACTTGTTAAAATAATAATGAAAACTTGTTAAAAAATTTAATATAAAGTGATGTTTATAAATGTTTATTTTGTATTATTAAAAGCTTACATATCAAAAGCTTATATGAACTTGTTATTTTACTAAGATTTATTGTTAAAATTTTTAAGAGAAATTTTCAAAGCCAGTAACAGGACTTTTTATTTTACAAATGGTTACTTATTAAATTAACAATGAAAACTTGTTAAAAAATTTAATATGGAGTGGTTTTATACCTGTTTACTTATTTTTATTATTAAAAGCTTGCATGTCAAAAGCTTATATAAACTTATTATTTTAATAAAATTTGCTTGTCAAATTATTAAAAGCCAGGAACGAGACTTATTATTTTACAAATAATTACTTGTTAAAGTATTAATGGGGAGTTGTTTGTCAAATAATTAAAAAAAATTTTCAAAGCTAATAATGAAATTTATCATTTTACACATGGTTACTTGTAAAATTATCAATGCGGCGTTCTTAAAGAAATTTAATGTGAAATAATTTTTATAAATATTTACTTATTTTTATTACTAAATATGTTAAAATTTTATATAAACTTGTTATTTTGCAAAAATTTATTTATCAAATTATCAAGAGAAATTTTTAAAGCTAGTAATGGGACTTATTATTTTACAAACAATTACTTATTAAATTATTAATAAGAATTTGTCATTCCTAGTAATAAAAAATAAGTAAACATTTATAAAAATTAGTACATAATTTTTTAAAATAACAAATAACCATTAAGTTTCTAACAAGTGTTGATATATATAGAAAGTGAAAATAAAGTTATATATATATATATATATATATATATATAAAGATTTTGATTATATAATTGAAAGGAATTGTTAACTCAATAGCTAATTATTCTTTTAATAGTCAAGGGGATGTGGGTTCAAACCTTTCTTAACCACATTAAAACAATTTAATTTAACTTGTCCCCCATGGCCCCTTGGAGCTCCAGCAGGCAGTCCGGCTACCAATATCAAAGCTTCGGCATTTGATCCAATGGTGGTCCGGGAGTTGGTGATAGTAGAGGAAATTTTTTTTAAAAAAAAATGAGGTGTAGTTTCTTCTTTTTATATTAAAATTAAATTATATTTTCATTCCTTGATCCTGCAATGTAAATTCAGAATCCTTTAATCTTTTTTGTAAATAAAATGCTAGAGAAGTCCTTCACTGTAATTTTTCTCAATATACTTGGCATGCATTGCTTTTATTTTTATACGTTAAAAAAATTAAACTCACACGGCGTGACCACTAAACGCTGAAAATTAAGAAAAGAATGTAAATTAGCTCCGTCTGACAGGCATTCTTGTTTCATTAGGAATAACGAGCGCAAGAGGTTAATTTGGTTCAAGACTTCAATAAACAGATAATTGATAAATGCTGTTCATCGATCGGACTTTAACCAGATAACCATGTTTGCTGCAAATATTTAAGACAAGGCAGTTGATAAAGGTTTTTTTTTTTTTTTTTTTTTTAAAAAAGCAACTTAGGCTTGAATCCCGACAAATACCACATCTGTGGTAGATAAGGGTCTAAATTCAAATCTAAGTAAAGCAAATTCGATAACCCCACTGTGGAGGAAAACATTATGATAACGGAGTCCTAGATTGAGGAATGAGGATGGACATGGCCTCTATTTGTTTGACTCTATGGTCGTAACTTCACTAGGTGATCATCATTGTTTGTGCCTCTACGGCCTCCGCATCATCTTTCACTGTGCACTTCTGGTGCATGCATGTTCACTTCAACAAGTGCTCCCCAACATTTTTTTCTAAAAACAAAACTGAGATACGTTAATCAACTAGCTTGGTAAAACACATACAACCGAAAAAGCAATAGAAAGCAATAAAAAAAGATAAAAAAACAAAACCTATCATGTTCCGTTATCCTCCGCTCAACTTAAACATGGATAATAATTATCGAGGTAACGTTCCCCAACATTTGGGTACCAATACATCAACCATTCAAAAACACATATATCCAAAAAAAAAAAAAACGCAGGTAGGCAGGCACGCACGCACGTATAAGAGAAAAATGATAATTAACAACCCCTTAACTAATTTCAAGTAAGAACTATAAGATAAAATTTCAAGTAAGGACCACTTAAAATCTCAATTAGAGACTGTGATCCTTACTTAGAATAAAAAAATATAACTTTATAAAATTTCTCTTTATTAAATACTAAAATATATATAACACTGCTAAATTATTATTTTGTAAATTGTTAATATCAGTTGGAAAAATTAAAAATCATGCTTAAAAATAAATTATTTCTTGATATGAAAGAAACCCACTTTTAAAACTTTCCAAAGTTGCTTATGAATACATAAAAATAATTTAAAAATTTACTAACTTCACTTAGTGAATTGAATGACTTATCAAATTTCATGCTTGTTAATATATATTTAGATCACTTAAAAAATAAAGAGATGACATTGCTAAAATTACTATCGTGGCATGAAAATATTGTTAATATCAGTTGGAAAACAAGGAATTATGCTTAGGAATATATTGTTTTCCAATATGAAAGAAACTTAATTTTAAAATGTTTGAAAATTACTTATGAATATATAAAAGTAACTCGAGAATTTACTAACTTCACTTTGTGATTTTCTTCTAAGAGGCATTTAAGCCAATTGACATTTTTTAAAATTTTAAAATTGAAATTTCAATAGTTTATGATTTTTATTGCAATAATTACTGACCTTAGAGGGTCTTAATTGTCATTTTTCCTAAATTTAAAGTGCACAACGCTTGTATTTCCTTCGCCCTTCCTCATTAACAAGTCATATTTTAGAAGAAGCCCTCATTTTTAACTATCAATGACCAGGCAGTAAGGTTTACAAATTAATGAACTCATAATTTACGAAAGAGCAAGGGAAAGTCAAGCGTTTTTTTTTTTTTTTTGACAAAAATTGAATTGATTTTGCTTCATCTTTACAACCGACGTAACCTCAGACGGTTATACATACGTACGTGTGTGTGTGTGTGTAAAGATGTTTTGATGGACAAGTTTGTAATGATTTATTTAATACTCTATATTTGAAATTATTTTATATACTATGACTCAACTTGTACTATATCTTCCATCAATTTATAAAAAACACTTTTAGTTTGGTTAAAGGGAAAATTATAGTCCAGTGCAGACTTATTTACAAATAAGCTCTGAAAAATTCAAAAATCATAATCAAACAGGTATCTTGAGATTTGAGTATAATTTAAAATTGACGTATAAAGATAATAATGTCCTTATTATATTAAAATACATTACAATAATCAAATAATTTACAACTATTATATCAATAATTTACAACTATCATTTCAATAAACCGTTGAACCAAAGTTTGACGCCATTGAAATACTTCCCACTCCTAAAGCAAAAAAATGTAAATCTCGTCGTTTTGAGCGGAACTCTTGTAGGACAAAAAATAGAACAGCAATTACTCTAAAGAGAGTCACTTTGAATAATGATGGTAACCTTGTCAATATTCCTATTGTTGTTGAAATTGATTTTCTTCATGAATGTTCAAGTTTAGCTCTAAATTAGATGGATCTACTTCTTCTTCACTTGTTAAGGCCTCTAGTGGCTGGCCTAAAGAAGCCACCTGGGAGCTATGAATCTACTATCGTGGAACTGCCAAGGAATTGGAAAGCCCTTGGCAGTTAAGAATCTCAAGGAGGTTATTTCCCAGAATAAGCTTACTCTAGTCTTCTTGATGGAAAATAAACAAGTTACCTTGATAGTATGAAGTGAAATTATGGTGTGCAACACTCACGATATGTTAATCCATTAGGTCTTTCTGGGGACCTAGCCCTATGGTGGAGTGACAAGATGTACATTCATATTCTTCACTCATATAAAAATTATATTCATGTGGCCTTATCTTCATCTATTTAAAAGGTTCTTACCTTTCTCTCTTTCATTTATGAGCCTTGATTAAGGTAGATAAACGTCAAATGTGGAATGAAATTGTTGACTGGGCTAAAGGGGTAAAAGAATCTTGGCTTTGCTTAGGAGATTTTAATGATTTCTTTTCATTGTTTGAAAAAATGGAAGGTAATCCTCAAGATGTTTGAAGGGTCTTGAATTCTCAACTTATCGCTGCAAATTACAAACTTCTCAATTTGGAAACAAAGGGATCTAGGTTTACTTGGTGTAATTAAAGAGTTAATTAGGAATGTGTAAAAGAGCATATTAATAGAGCTATGCCTAACTTAGCTTTCCATGAGATTTTCCTAAAATCTTTGGCTATCCACATCAACTTAGTGGCTTTTGACTGTCATTTTTTACTTATTTGCTTGTGTGCTTTCAAAATAAAAAAACTCCTTGGTCTTTCAAATATGAGATTAACTGGGCATCTCATCTTGATTTTAAGAAGATTATCAAGAAACTTGGTTCATTGAGGATCCTTTATCCTGTATTGTGCCTCAATTTATTAACTGTACAAAAGTAATGTAGCAGTGAATTAATCTCCTAGAGCAAGAAAGTCTTCCCTAATACTAAGAAGGCAACTGAGATAATTCTTAAGCAGATTGAGGATTTAAAAGTAGGGATTTATAATGAAGAAAATAGAGATGATGTTTACTCTCTCACTAGAGAATCGGAATAACTTAAAAGCAAGAAGAGATATATTGGTGGCAATGATCTTGAATCAACTGGGTCTTAGTAGGAGATCTAAATACTCATTTCTTCTATAATTCTACTAGAATCAAACAACAATGTAACCAGACTATGAAGCTACGAGATTTGTCTAGCTAATGGTTTGAAACAGAACAAGAGGTTGCTTAGTTAGTCTTTGACTTTTACCAAAATCTCTTTACAAAAAACCAAACCAATGATTTTGCTTTAGTTTTGAGCTACGTACAGCCTTGTATCTTTGAATCTCAGAATATGTGGTTGACTTCTTTTATCATTAAAGAAGAGGTGAAACAGGCTACTTTCTAGCTTGGCACTACGAAAGCATCGGGACCAGATGGCTTCAATGGCCACTTTTAACAAGCTTCCTGATATAAGGTAAGTGATTCTCTTTTTATGCTCATTAATAATATTTTGTTCAAAGATGAAGATCTGAGCTCGTTGAACATTACAAATCTAGTCTTATTCCTAAAATTGAGTGCTCAAAAATGGTTAGTCAATTCAAGCCTATAAGCCTATGCAATTTTCCATTTACAGTCATGTTCAAAATCTTGGTCAATCGATTCAAAGGCATTTTGAGTGATTTTGTGTCCCCTAACCAATGTGCTTTTATCCCAGGTTGTCTCATTCATGATAACATCATTTTTGTGCATGAGGTTTTTTATTTTTTGAAGTTCAAACAAACTATTCTTGAATGTTACTTTGCTTTAAAGATGGACATGAACAAAACATTCGATAGATTGGAATAGGGCTTTTACAAAGGTTGTTTTATGTAAGATTAGGGTTTTGTGATATTTGGGTAAGATGAATTATGAAATGTGCTAGTGCCCTATTTTCAATACTCAGGTCTCAGGTAAATCCATTACACAAATTCATATTGAGAGAGGCATGTGACAAGGATATCCTCTCTCTCCATATCTTTTTATAATTGAAGTGAGGTTTTATCTCAAATGCTAAAAACACACTCTGATAATGGTGATATTATTGGCATTCATATCATTGATGACTGCCCGCGAGAAATCCATTGCTTGTTTTCAAATGACACAATTTTGTTTCTTCATGCTAATAGGAAAAAATGCAGCGCCATAAATACTAGTACAAAATATGAAATTTAAAGGGTACTTTCTATATCGATTGAAAGGAAAACGATCTAAAAAGTTAAGGTTGTGGCATTTTTATAATTTTGACAACACATATTATAGTTTTTACACCGAGTAAAAAGGCAACCATTGTTAAAAATACTTTGTATAGTAGAAAATAGAGTTTCTACAGCGGGCGAGAGTCACCCGCTATAGAAACATAATTTTCTACAGCGGGTGAAAAGCACTTGTTGTAGAAACATGATTTTCTATAGCAAGTGCAAGCCACCCGCTGTAGAAAGTGGTTCAAATTTTTTTCCTTTTAAACTCCATGCTTTTCCTCCTTCATTTCCTCTTCTTTGTGCCTTCAGAATACTCATTCCTTCTCTCCCTTGACCCCGCCCCTCCCCCTCCTCCTCGCCCCTTCTCCCTTGTCCCTTATCCTACTCGGCCCCATCCCCTTCCCTATAGCCCCCTGTCCCAACACCGGTCCCCCCACCCCTCGTCCCCCTCCCATTAGCCCCTTGTCCCCACCCCCCTCGGTCCTCGCCCCCTGCCCCACCCTTGTCCCCCCATCCCCCTCCCCCTACCCCTTCTTCCCCACCCCCTGACCCCCATCGGCCCCCACCCCTCGTCCCCACCCCTATCCCCCATCCCATACTTAAGGGTGTTCAAAATCGATCTAAACTAAACAGACCGATCCAAAACAACCTAAACCAAAAGGAACTGACCAAAATCAATCAACAATCAAGTCTGCTTCGATTTTTAGGAGAAGAAAACTGAATGGTTTGGTTCAGGTTTCAGTTTTGAGAATTAAAAATCGAACTAGACCTGAACCAGACCTAATTAACAAAATATTATTTATTTATTTATAAAATATTTAACCTTAATCTCAATCCAAATAAACCCAAACCCCTTTATGCCTTACCCAATCCATTACCTAATAAATAAACTTATTAATTAGTAGCCCACTTTCTAAGCCCAAATGAGATAAGGAGACCATCAGTGATCAGACCCAAACTAAAGTCCAAACTTCACGTCACGCTTGACGCCTCACAGTCATAGATTCATCCATAGGGTGGTTCAGCTTCAGCTCGGCCAGCATCACGACCTGTCTTCCTTTACGTGTGGCTCACACTTTAGGTTTAGGATTCCCTGTTACTTGAGCCTTAAGGCTTGCATAATACACATCACACACAGACTACAGAGAACCTCAGAACCAAGCCAAAGATGTAGACGTAGAGCCAGAGATAAACAGAGTCAATCTTGGATAACGGTCGACAGACATGAAAGCAAAGCCCAGTACCCAAGTTGCACACAAGCCACAATCGTTGGCCACTCACAGTGTTGCACACCGGCCACAGCCATCGCCCGTTAGTCACTCATAGCATTGCAGACTAGAGAGTTCATCATAGAGCAGAGTTCACCGTCGGCCACTCAAGTTCTATTTCCACTTTCTGCAGTTCCACTTTCAAGTCACGCACACTCATACAGGCCACAGCTGTTAGCCACTCGCGGTGTCCCAGAATAGAGTCCACTTAAGTGCAGTTTCTACAATTCTACTTGCAGGTTTGAGCCACAGTCTAAAACACTTTCTGCAGTTTTACTTTCCTATCTTAATTGCTTGGACTCTGGAGCTTCGGTTGGTGTAATATTCTTGTTTCCTAATCCTAGCCGTTGCCTGATTGCCTTGCCACTATTCTTATTCTTATCTTGGTGTTTAGGTTGACTTAGATTTATAACTTATATGATGTTTTTGTTAATAAAAGATTGTTGCCTAATTAGGTTGACTTGCTTTGTAATTGATAAAAGATTGTTGCTTTGATTTTAAAATAATATAAGCAAGTGGGGTAGACTGGTAGAGCAAAGAGGCCAAAAGGGACTACTTGTTTTGTTTTGATATCATATCAATGATATGCACGTGAATACTAATAGGCAATAGAGTAAACATAATTTTTAACTTTTTTAGTAAAGAGGATAGCATATTGTCTTTTTAATAGAATAACTGAATTTAATTTACTTTACTAAATTATCTTTCCTTTCATAATATAATGCAGGACTATTTGTCTTTCTTGAGAGGCCACTTACACAGTGCATATCCTAGAGTTTCAATATGAGTGAAAATGAGGTAAATGTTTTATATTGTATTTTTTTTTACAAAAAGCATTTAGTATCATATTTGATTGATATAATTACTTATATTTTTTCAGCAAGAAAGATATATGGAGTTGATGGATGTTCATGATGATGATGAGCAACCTAAGAATAACAAGCCGGAATCGATTAACAATGCTCATGTAACTATGGATTTAAATCAACAAAAAGAGAAAGAGAAAGAGCAAAAGAGCAAGAGAAAGATCAAGAGCAAGAGAAAGACAAAGGTGAAAAGCAACCAGAAAATTTAAAAGTTACAAGTAAAAGAAAACCAACTGGACCTGAATCTTGGGTATGGAGTCATCTTACTTTGATGGAGGGTTGTGATCTTGAATTTCTAAGGGCAACATGTAATTGGTATGGCTTTGATTATGCTTGTCATAAAAAAAAGAAATGAAACTTCTAACATGGCAACACATTTAGAAGAAAGATGCAAGAAATTTGATGTTAGAGATACAGATCTTAAACAACCTAAACTTTCCTTCCAACTAAAAAAAAAAGGAAGAAGGAGAAGGTTGTGGAACTAGTTTGAAGGGGGTGACATTTGATCTTAATTCTTATAGGCAAACTCTTGCTAGAATGATAATTGTTGATGAGTTGCCTTTTAAATTTGTTGAGAATGAAAGTTTTCAGTATTTCATGAGTATTGCACAACCTCTTTTTCCCCTTCCATCACGTATTACAGTAACTAGAGATTGCTTGAGTCTTTACTTGTCTAAACAAGCTAAGTTAAGGAATGTATTTTATAAATTAAAACAAAGTGTTTGTTTAACCACTAATTGCTGGACATCTTTACAAAATATAAATTACTTATGCCTTACTAGACATTTAATTGATGATGAGTGAAAATTGCATAAAAGAATTTTGAACTTTTGTCAAATTGCTGATCATAATGGTGAAACTATTGGTGAATTGATTGAGAAGTGTTTGTTGAGTTGGGGAATTGATAGAGTTTTTACAATTACAATTGATAATGCCTCAAGTAATGACACTGCTATATCTTATGTTAAAGATAGGATACTTGATTGGAATGGGCACGATATGAAAGGAGAATACATGCATGTTAGATGTTGTGCACACATCTTGAATTTAGTTGTTAATGATGGGTTGAAAGAGATTGGTGATATTTTAACAAGAATTAGAAATGCAGTTCGATATATTCGTGCATCACTATTACGGTTCCAAAAGTTCAAGTCTTGTGTAGAGCAAACAAGAATTTAAGAAAAGGATATTGTGAAGTTAGATTGTCCTACAAGATGGAATTTCACTTACATGATGCTTGAAAGTGCCTTGAAATTTCTAAAGGCATTCAAGAGATTAGAAGAAAAGGATACTACTTTTGCAATTGATAAACAAGGACCCTCAACCATAAAGGATTGGGAAAATGCATGTGTTTTTGTCAAGTTCTTGAAAATATTTTTTGATGTCACCAAAAAAGTCTCTAGCTCATTGTATGTTACATCTTCTCAATATTTTCATGAGTTTTACTTGGTAATAAAGACTTTGAATGATATGTGTCTAAGTGATGATCTTTTGTTGAATTCAATAGCAAAGAAGATGAAACAAAAACATGACAAGTATTGGGGGAATGTTGATAATTTAAATATGATGATCTTTATAGCTGTGGTGCTTGATCCTAGGTACAAGTTGAAATTTGCGGAGTGGAGTTTGAAAAAACTCTATAATGAAGATATGGCTGAATATTTCACTAGGTAGGTGAAAGAGTTGCTCTTTAAGATGTATGATAGATACAAGTCTTTTTATGACCTTAAAAAAAGTTCAACCAATACTCAATCCCAAGTGAAGGAAGGTGTTTCCTATGATGATGGTGAAAAAGATTCATTTGCAATGGAGTTTTATAAAGTTATGAATGAAGATGATAATATTGAGAATCAATCAGAATTGGACCTCTACTTGATGGAGACTAGAAAAAACAAATCCCAAATTTGACATACTTAATTGGTGGAAAGTGAATTCATCTAAATATCCTGTTATTGGACAAATTGCTAGGGATGTATTGGCCATGCCTATCTCCACTGTAGCTTCTGAATCTGCTTTTAGCATTGGAGGTCGTACACTAAATGAGTATAGATGTTCATTGGGTATCAAGATGGTTGAAGCCCTTATTTGTGCAAATAATTAGCTTCGATCTACTCCATTAGCAAGTGATGTTGAAGAGAAGGTGGATGACATTGAGAACATAAAAATTGGTAATATTTTTACAATTGAAAGTTATATTTATTTAGTTTAATTATTTATTAGATTATTCATTTCTTTGATAATTTGTTTTATTATTATAGATCTTGGTGTTGTCACTTTAAATGAAGATGATGATAATTAGCTATAAGATCTTCTAATCCCTTTTTGTATATGTAACTACTAATGTACTATATAGTATATATGTGTCAATTATTTTATTTGTCATAAAATTATTCTTTTTATTTGGGTATTGACTTATTTTCTTCCTTCATTTCAAGTGTTATGCCTCATATAACAATTGATTGATGCTTAAGATGGAATGATTTTTTTTTAGATAATTTCAAGCATATGAATGTCTCTTTTTGGTTTAAGGACAAGTTGTAATTAAATATGTCAATTCTTTTTTGGATGCTAGACATTTGGTATAGTTTAACTGGATATTATGATAGATATTACAATATTGAGAAATGATTGCTAAAGACATGGGGTTACATAAGTTGTATGTGTTGAGAAATAAGAATCTAACAATTGATATCATCTTATTGCTTTAGATTAAGACAGCAACACTTGGCAACTTTTTGCTTTCTCTATGTTTGAATAATTATTGGCTTATCACATGCACACCTTGAAGGAAGTCAAAAAGGCAACAGCATAGAGCAGACGTGCACAATTGCACATTTCTCTAATACGCATGATAATTATGCTTTTAACTAAGAGAGTTTAATCCTAATTATAGAAAACTCAAATAGGGTTAACAACTTCTTAAAAATCCTCATTATATATAATTATATATTTATCACATGTGCTATGATTATCCTTTAATTAGTTACAAGTTAAAAGTTTCATATATTCAATTTATTTAGAAGAAACATTTTGTTGAGAATTTTTTATAATTATTTTTCGTTATATATTACATGTTAAAATATAGATATGTAGATAAATATTTTTAAATGAATAAAAATTTATAACATTAAATAATTTTAATCCTAAACACTATTACTAATATCAATTTTTATGATTAATTATTGTTAGCATATTAAAATTTTATTATATTTTTATGCCTTTATTTATAAAAAAAAGGAGTCAAAAAAATTAGGCTTAATGAATATGGATAAAAAAGAAAAATGAATAACTAAATTCATTAAAACTTGATCCAGACATTAACCAAACTGAACCAAACCGAACATAAAACCAAACCAAACCGATTTCAACAAAAAACCAATAAGGTTCCATTAATAACTAAACCGATTGGTTCGGTTCGGTTTGGTTTTTGCCCAAAATCAAACCAAACCGAACCTATGAACACCCCTACCCATACCCCCTCCCCTTGCGACTGCCCCTCCCCCTTTTACTGCCATTCCCTTCGCATTTCCCTCCCCCTGCCTCTACTGCCTCTTCCTCCTCCTCCTCCCACTACTTGCTCCTCCTCTTATTACTGCCACCATTCTTGATTGATTAGGTATGGCTCTTAATTTTTGTAAAGATAATTTTTTATTTGATTGTATTTTTTTTTAATTTTTTTAATTTATTAGGCTGATATGTGCATATATATATATATACATGATAATAATGATATTGATTATTGTTGGGAGTGCTGTTAGTGGATTAATAAAGCCTTAAGTTGTTGCATGTGATCATTAATTTGGTTTAAAATTATCAATTTTCTCTACTAAAATTTTTTAAAAGTTTTGGGAGGTCTAATTTTTAGGGGAGACTCTGTCAAAATTTTTTAAAATTCATTATTTTCCCTTAAATTGCTTAAATTTAGTTTTTAAGAAGGCCTCATCAAGTTGTTTGCATGTGGTCATTTTTAAGAAGGTCCAATTTTTAACATTAGTATATTCTTTAGGAGTTAACATATGGATTGTAGTTAGATAAATGCTAGACGAATGAGTGATGAGTATGATAATGGGGTGAAGGAATTTTTAGAATTTGCTAAGAAAAATGATATTGACAATAGTACAAGGTTCTATTGTCCTTGTGTTAATTGCTTGAATGAGAGGAGATTAGGTGCTGCCGAAATAAGAGAGTACTTGATTTGTGATGGGATTTGCAAGAATTATACAGTATGAATTTGGCATGGTGAACGATTGAAAAATTATAATAACACGTCTCAATACGTGGAAATTGATAATCTAGATGATGAAATAGATATGAATAAAGATCGGTTAGAGGACATGATCCGTAATGTGGGGGAAGAAGCTTTTAAACGAGCACATGCGTATGATAACTTGTGCACTAACGTGAAGAAGCCTCTATACCCGGGGTGCACTGATTTAGTTTGTTATCTAGGGTGTTAAAACTGATTACCTTAAAGGTAAGAGCTGGGTGGAGTAACCAAAGTTTTACTTGGTTACTAAAGTTACTTCAAATAATGTTGCCGAAAGGCAATGTACTACTAAATTGTTATTATGATACCAAGAAGATCTTATGTCCAATGGGTATGAAGTATAAAAAAAATATGTGCATGCCCTAATGATTGTGTGTTGTATAGAAAAGAGCTTGAAGGGGAGGAGAAGTGTTCAAAATGTGAGGCACCATGGTACAAAGAGAAGGAGGCTCCTGCAAAGGTCTTATGGTATTTTCCAATTATATTAAGGTTCAAGCGCTTGTTTGCAAATACTAATGATGCAAAGAATTTGATATGGCATGAAAATGAGAGGATATCTGATGGAAAACTTTGACATCCAGTCGATTCTCCTCAGTGGAAGAAAATTGATCAATTATTTCCTGAATTTAGTAATGAGCTAAGAAACCTGAGGCTCAGACTTTCTATTGATGGAATGAGTCCTTATGGTAGTCTCAGTAGTATACATAGTTTATGGCTTATTCTTTTGGTGATTTACAACCTATCACCTCGGCTGTGCATGAAACAAAAGTACATGATGCTATCCATGTTGATTTTAAGACCAAAACAACTTAGAAATAATATTGATATTTATCTAAGATCTCTAATTGAAGATTTGAAAATGTTGTGGGAGGTAGGTGTGGAAGTATTTGATGCAAATCGAAAGGAAAATTTTAAGTTACATGCTATGATCTTTTATACTGTAAATGATTTTTTTGCATATCGAAATTTATCTGGCTATAGTGTGAAAGGTCATAAAGCTTGTCCAATTTGTGAAAAAAGCACAAACTATCATCAACTTCAACATGGAAGGAAGACAGTCTACCTTGGCTATCGGAGGTTTCTTAGACAAGATCACCCTTATCGTAAATTGAAGAAAGCTTTTCATGGTCACCAAGAGCACAATCATGCTCCAGATGCTTTGACTAGGGATCAAGTGTTTGAACGGATGAAAGATATCAATATTGTCTTCGTTAAGACTAAAAAGAATATTGGTGCAAAAAACATATGGAAAAAAGTCTATTTTTGTTGACCTTCCATATTAGCATAATCTTGAAGTGAGGTACTATATTGATGTTATGCACGTGGAGAAAAATGTGTGTGAAAGTATTATTGGAACACTTCTGAACATACCAGGAAAGACTAAGGACGGTGTGAATGCAAGATTGGATTTGAAAGAAATAGGAATACAAGAGGATTTACACTTGAGACCAGAAGGTAAGCAAACTTATTGTCCCCCAGCCTCTCATACATTGTGCAAGTCTGAGAAAATAAATTTTTGTGAGTGTTTACATGGAATTAAAGATCCTTCGGGGTATTCTTCAAATATTGAGAAGCTTATGTCTGTGAAAGAGTTGAAACTGGTAGGTTTAAAGTCTCATGATTGCCATGTCTTGATGCAACAACTATTACCTTGGGCTATTTGAGGTATATTGAAAGAATATTTAAGACTTATAATAACTAGACTCTGTTTCTTTTTCAATGCTTTATGCAGTAAAGTTATTGATCCCTGTAAACTAGAAGAGTTAGAACAAGACGCTTGTATGATTTTGTGCCAACTTGAGATGCACTTTCTTTTTACTTTTTTTAACATTATGGTTTACTTAATAATGCATCTAGTGAGGGAGGTAAAATTATGTGGCCCTGTTTATTTATGATGGATGTACTCAGTTGAAAGATACATAAAAATACTAAAAGGGTATGTCAAAAATCTATATCGACTTGGAGCATCAATAGTTGAAAAATATGTTGTCGAAGAAGCCATGGAATTTTTTTCTAATTACTTGTCAAGTACAAAATCAATTGGACTTCCTAAATCTAGTCATGAGAAGAGGCAATTAGGTCAAGGCACACATGGAGTATCAGTAAAGAGCATGAGTCATGATGAATTACAAAAAGTACATTTATATATCTTGAATAATATTGATGAAGTTAAAGAATACATTTCTTCTCACAAAGAACTTTTAAAGGTAGAAAATTATCAAATGAGAATGACTGAACAAAGGATGTTGAAAGAGCTACTTTTGTAGATTGGTTCAAGCAGAAAGTTTTGAATGAAAGTAGCATTTTTGATACAATTAAATGGTTGGCAGAAGGTCCTAACTTTGATGTTATATGTTGGAATGCATATGATATTAATGAGTATTCTTTCAACACAAAGTCCTTAGATGAAAAGAGTACAGTGCAAAATAGTGGGGTTATGATAATGGCTGAAACCTTTCACTTCTCTAGCTCAAAAGATAAGAAACCTAAACTAGCAGCAAGGACTTATTTTAGGGTTATTGAAGAGATTTGGGAGGTTAACTATACAAAATTTAGAGTTCCTGTTTTTAAATGCAAATGGGTTGACATCAATAGTGTTCATGATGATAAATTAGGATTTACAATGGTTGATCTTAAAAAACTAACTTATGGGGATAAGCCATTTATCATGGCAAACCAAGCTAAACAAGTTTTCTATGTGATAGATCCAGAAAATAAAAATTAGTCAATAATACTGAAAGGAAAAATGGTGATATAGTGATGATAATCAAGAATCAAGCTTCGATATTTCTGAAACCCCTACTTTCTCATCAGGGCTACCAATTTTAAATGTAGTAGATGACAAACATGCTACAAGAAATGATCACCATGAAGGGATATATGAGAATATCCCTATATGAATTTAGTTTTTAAATTAAAGTATGTTTTCTAAGTTCAATTAAATTTATATTAGGTTTTCTAACTATATTATATTTGTTTATTTTTCTAATTAATTTAATCTATATGAATTAATAGGAACATGGAGTATCAGAGTGAACATGGTGATGATACTCAAAGCCAGCTCACTATTAGCCAGCCACTTGGTGATGACTCAAGTCAAGGTACCCCTAGTGAGAGCCAGTCTGTGAGGAGAGGTAAACGTGGCACACGATTGAGAGATTTGACATTAAGCAGGAGTACTGGATACAGGTTACCAATCTAATTTAATCAGAGATGGAATCCGATAGGGGAACACAAGGCCAAATTTATTAGTTTTCTTAGCCTCCTATCTCGTACCAAGCCCCTATTGTATTTAAAGACTAGTTTGATGTGCCAGAATGTGTGAAAGACTAGATATGGGAAATTATTCAGGTATGTAATTAATTTATGCATGTAGTTATATATCATTATTAAATTATTAATTATCATCTTGTGTTTTAATTGCAGCTCACATATGATATTCCTTCTAATCAAGATTGCCAACACAAGTTGATTTCCTACTGTGGAATGCGCTGGAGAAATTTCAAGACTGTTCTTACTAGGAGATATATCCATATTGAGGTGCTAGAGGGTCAGGCTCCTCCTAATCCTCTCGACACATACCAGTTCCTTGATAAAGATACTTGGTAAGAAGTTATCAGGATTCGAACTTCTGAAAAAGCTTTGGTCTGTTGATTTCTAATTAATTTAAGTTTTTTTAGTTTTACTTCAACTATAAAATTCAAAATTAATTTTTTAACAGGAAAAACAAGCTAGAGGGCAGGAAATTGCTCGACAGAATTAAGGCCCTCACACGTTGTCTCATAGGGGTTATGCTAGGGCTGATGGTATATTAATGGTGGAGAAACAGAATAAGAGAGAAGAAAAAGCTAAGTCCAATCCTTTCATACTCCTTTCTCCACCATCCCCCGTCTCATGAGAGGAGAAATGGAGATATGGACACCAATATAAAAAAAGAGGCAAAAAAGGCTATACAAGTGAGACGGTGCACGAGATTGCTAAAAGGATTGTAAGTAATATTATTATTTTTTATCCCCTTAAATTTCTGTACTAATATATATAATATTAATTAAGATTGTTATTTTTATATTACAGGATACTCTTAAAGAGCAACAAGCCAAAGGAAGTTTCATTTCAGAGGGCAGAAATACTATCTTAACGGTTGCAATAGGAAAACTAGAGCATCCGAATCGTGTGAGGGGCGTTGGACATGGTATGGGCGTAAGAGACTACTTTGGAGCACTTTTACGCCCCAACTCAGGAGGTGTAGTGACTAGAGAAGAACTTGAAACAGTGATATCTACTGTGAGACAGCAAACTAAAGAAGAGTTTGAAGCTTCATTTGAGGCCTGGCTTTTACAAATGAAAGAGAAAATGAAGGAGGAGATGATGAGCATGATGAGCTCACGACAAGAGACGCCTACTGAACCAGTTCATACATCTCCTAGATTTCATAGCACAAAAGGGAGTAATGTTCTTGAGCATGTGTTAGAAGGTCCTTCTGGTGACAACATTGGTGAACCATACGAGATGTTTCTAGAAGATCTGATAGACGCTTGATTGCTCTTAGTAGTATTTACAATCTTGGGGTCAACCATCTAGCATAAGCAAATTCAAGATTATCAAGTAAGAGTGGTGGTTGAAGATTTAAAAGTGCGAAACGCGTTGGTTCCATTCCCTATTGATGAGGTGAAGATTATAGCAAAAGCTATTGGTAATTTTATCCTGTGGCCCAAGAGACTTGTGAATATGGTTCAACCTGTGGTATGCAATTTTATTATGTTGCAGCTTTTCTAAAATGTTTTCTTACTAACTATTTCTTTCTTTTTTATTATTTATAATAGCTTTTCTCGCCGAATCTCCCCAAACTTCCAAAACCCTCGTTAACTTCACACCAACAAACGATTTTAATGGCGTATGATCCATCATTCAAATTCAAAGATTTAGAAATGGATTTGGAGGTTGTGGGTAAGAAAGATATGATAGTGATAATTGAACGGGAAGATTTGCTTGGACATTTGTCAGATAGTCAGCTTACCACACCACACATGGAACTATTTATGATGTAAGTTTGTGTTTCTTTAATGAAATTAACTTAATTATCATGTCTAGTGATCTAACACAATTGTATTACTATAGGTACCTTCATCATTTGTGCATCACATCGGGTAAAGGTGAAAAGTTTGAATTCCTTTACCTGCATCACATGACAGAGAAAGGGAATACTCTGGAGTTAATGGCCCAGTATCTCCAACAAAGAATATGTGAAGTTAAAAAAGATGTTTTTATAACTCCATACGTGCACTCGTAAGGATCAATTTGTAATTAATAGTTTTTTTGATGTAGATTTACTTTAACTCGTCATATTTTGTAGGGACCATTAGTAGTTGTTTGTTCTTTCAATGAAGAGCAACACTATCATCTTCTTATGTTCCCTCTATTACAAACTTGGGAAGGAAATGAAGAAGACGATAGACTCATAAGTATATTTGTGCAAAAATATTTAATATAATTTACACTAAATATTTTAGTTACTAACTTGGTGATCTTGAACATAGAGCAATGAAAACATATCAAAATGTGGTCTTACAAAAGCATGAATATGAGCTCAAGGATCCTACATGGATCAAGCCAAAGGTAATGCTATACTTTATGAATATGTTCAATTATTATGATTTTTTTATTGATTTCTTATGATTTATTCTTATATAGAGCCGTAGACAACCAATGAAGATGAATTTGTGTGGCCTATATGTCATGAGACATATGCTCAACATTATCACATTGGGTATGATTGAATTTACAAAAGAAGTAAATATTAAGATTTTTATTTTATTATATTATTTGAGAGTACATAATAAGTCTCTTTTACAAATTATATTTTAGATGTTTGACAATTCAGATCCATTCCCTGAAACTGAAATTGAAGACATTCACATACATTGGGCAACTTATTTTGGGGAGAATTTGTGAGTTTTGTAAAAAGTTTCATACAATTTAAGAAGTTTGTTATTTATAGACAACTTTTGAAAACATTTATTGACACAATATTTTGGATAGCTCAATATATAGTTTTTAGATAGTTTATAGATAACTTTGAGTTTTGGACAGTTGTTAATTTAAATTTATATTGAAAATTGTAAGTAAATAGAGTTGTCTGATTTGGCTGTGGTAATTTTTGTATACAAAGTAGGGTAAATTTAAAAATATGAATGTTTATTTTAAAAATAAAATACACTTTTTACAATAGTTATTACCATAACCGGTGTAGAAATTAATATTCTATATCGGTTAATGTAAAAATCGGTGTAAAATAGCAAACTTTCTACAGCGGTTGGAACCCCAACCGCTATAAAAAGTCCTCTTTCTAGAATGGTTCCAACACAACCATTGTAGAAAGCGGACTTTCTACAGTGGTTGGAGTTCCAATCGCTGTAGAAAGTTCTCTTTCTACAAAGGTTCCAACACAACCGCCGTAAAAAGTGCTTCAGTTTTTAATTTTTTAATTGTTGAACTATTTTCTACATCGATTATAGTTAGCCAACGTAGAATATGTATTTTTTACAGCGATCGTATAACCGATGTAGACTTTCTACATCCCCTATAACAACATCACCTATTTAACCGCTGTAAAAAGTCATTTTTAACTGCTGTAAAAAATTATTTTTGTAGTAGTGAAAAGATCTCCTTTAATCCTATTGCAATGCTTCAAGTCAAAGAATTAACTATGATAAGTCCTCTATATTTTTTTCTACTAATACTCCACAAGCCATTCAAGATGAATTTTACTCTTTTCTTCATATTATGACGGTGGAAAACTCAAGATCTTATCTTGGACTCCCTATCTCGTGGGGTCGATCAAAAGTGGCAGCACTTGCTTATGTGAGGGATAAAGTCGGAAAGAAAGTTCATATTTGGAAGAGAAAATTTTTATCGTTTGTTGGCTATGAAATTATGATTAAGTCAGTAATTAATGCTATCCCTATTTTTCTCATGTATTGTTTCAAATTCCCTAAGAGGACTCGTGCTGAACTTAATAGCCTTGTTGCTAACTTCTTTTGGGGACAATTTGATTTTAGAAACAGCATTCATTGGAGGGCAGGGGACAAACTTTGTGCTTCTAAACATCAAGGAGGGATTGACTTTCGGGATTTCATGAACTTCAATGATGCATTGCTTGCTCAGATGGTGTGGCGTTTGCTGAATAACCCTCGTCAACAATGGGTTCAAGCGCTCAAGGCAATTCACTTCCTATCTTGTTCTTTTTTGCAAGCAAGTCATGGTTCTAAAGCTTCTTGGGCATGGAGCAGCATCTTGGCTAGGAGAGAAATGCTACTTAAGGATACTTGCTATAGGGTGGGATCTGGACATGGCATTAGGGTCCAGACTGATCCTTGGATACTAGGTTTGCCAAGTTTTAAAGCTTCTTATTCGGAAGGTGTTCCTGTCGACAAACATGGAAGTAGTTGACGTTATTTCAAACAGGGTTTGGAGGCTATCTCCTTTACAGGATTTAGCTTCAAAAGAAACTATTGAATGCATTAAACAAATTCACATTCCTATTTGCTCCTCTAATGATATTGCTATCTGGATAGGTGCCAAGAATGGTAAATATTCCTCTAAACTTAGCTATAGGAGGGAACACGCGCGACAACACCCTATGTTTACTTTGACACCTAGCACCTCTTTCAGCTGTAAGGTGCTCTCTAGAAACAAATTTAGAAGCTGAAAATCCACCCCAAGGTCCGTCACTTTCTATGGAGGTCATTAAATCACTCACGTGCAATTAAAGATGCTCTTTTCTCTTGAAAATGTGATGTTGACCCATTATGCCCTATTTGCAAAAATCACCTAGAGGCTATTGAACACTTACTTTTACCGTGAGAGTGGGGTCGTAAAATTGGTTTGGTTCTCATCTAACTTTAGTTATGGATCCATTGTTTCATCATTTAAAAATTGGTGTCTGCTCTTTTTTAGTTGAGAATAGTAAGATTGAGGATTATGACAAGGCCTATATAGCTCATCTTTACTAGAATATATAGAAGACTAGATCAGTGTCAATGTTTTCTATTGCTGCATTAAACCCTTTGCAAGTAATGCGTTCTACAAGTGCTGCGGTTGATTAGTATTGGAAGATTAATTGCAGCAACACTTTGAATACTAAAAGCCAGGTAAATTTTCAAAATGTTTGGTCTCCCCTGCTGCTGGAAAAATTAAAATGAATTGTGATGGGGCTTTCACGCATTTGGCTAAGAGGGCAACTATAGGAATTTTGTAAGAGAGAGCTCAGGCATTTTTTTGAAAGGCTAGAGGGAACTGGTTACAACTGATTCCAGCTTCATGATTGAATTTCTTGCCTGTCAAAAAGCCACCCAAATAGTGCCTGATTGTAGTAACTCTAACATTGTTGATTATAGAGATGGATTGCCTGGAACTTTGTCATGCTATTTCAAAAAAAGGATATGAACTTTGCCCTTAGTCGTATCATGGAATGATTAATGATTTTCTTATCAGCCTTGAGTCCATGGATTTCATTTCTTTCTCGTATGTGAAGCGGGATGGAAATTCAGCTGTTGATTGTTTGGCAACCTCTTCTCTTAAGGGTGTGGTCTCCAATGGTTGGATTTCCAATCCCCCACTCCCTCTCTCCTCTATTTTTAATTTAGACTTGGGTACCCCTTCAGATCGGCAACCTGTGATTAATAGAGACAGAGAAGGCATTGGTTAATTTTTCAATTTTTCTGCTTCTCGTTTTAATTTTGCCTGTCTCTGCCTTGCTGGCTTAAGACTTTTATTTGCTATTTTTGTTTCTCTATTATTGAACTCTATTTACTTCATTTCTTAATGAAGTCTCCTTTGCTGGTAAAAAAAAAATTTATATGTCCAATAGTTAAACCAATTATGCATTACAAGTATAATATTAATTGCATATAATTACTTTATTAGTAATTTACAGCTATTACTTTAATATTTTATAATTATAACTTTATATATCTAATAGTTAAACTAATCATACATTATTAATAAAGTTTAATATTAATTGTTAGCAATTATTTCATCAGTAATTTATAATTATAATTTTATATATTTAATAACTAAACTGATCATGCATTACGAATAAATTTAAAAATAATTATTTATAATTACTTTATCAATAACTTTTTATAATTATCACTTTAATTTTTTACGACTACAACTTTATATATTCATTAGTTAAATTGATCATCTATTATAAATAAGGGCAGTATTATCTTTGCATCATTATTTAGATTACACTTAAGTTTTAAAGGATTGGATTTTGTTTTTAAAATTTTATAAACTTTATTTTTAAACAAACCAGCTGCGTGATACTTATGCGTAAGTTTTTCTTTGATTAAATAGTTTCAGCCGTTGAGGTAGCCAAAAAAAAACAAAAAAGAAAAGAAAAGTCGGGATGTCTATGAGGGATGAGGATTGAGGTCCCGGGCGAGTCGCCATCCCTTGCTGCCTATTTCAACCTCTGGGCGCCACCTGTCATGATTAGTACCCAACCGCAACGCAGCCTCCCACAATCTCCTCAAGTACGAAGAATCTTCATCTTCTCCAACTACAGGGTCCATGCCTTTTGATTTATTTATTTAGTTACTATACATATTTATTTTTTAAATATTTATATGGTCCTTCTCCTTCATTTATTGTTGCTATACGTACAGGAACAGGATTGTCAAATATGATTCTGGACTCAACCTTGACACCACTACTCACTATTCACTATTCAGCGCACATCCTCGATCCACACACTATGCTGACGTTCCCTGGGTGTCCACGTGGCACATTCCACGATGGGACAGGATGGGAATGACCTGTAATTTCGACACGCGATAGTTTCTTTTGTTACACGTACGTTCAATTCACTTGGCCGGTCCCCATAGTGAGGCCCAGAAAAATCACGTAGGGACGTAGCTTTCTGACCACTGTGGTCACTGGTCAAAGCAAAGCAAAGCAAGAAGATGATGGCGGGCTCTGAAAGAGAAGGCACCTCAACACCCCACTACCATGATCAACACTCAACACACGTACAGTCTCCAAACTCAAATAGGGCTCTCGCGTTTTTCATATTTCGCTATCACCAAACTCCACCTTTTTTTTTTTCCTTTTAATTTTCTGGGAAAATTCAGGCCGTCAAAAGTTGTTTGGCGACCAAAATGTACACACTTCAATATCCTTGATTTGTGAATTGTCACGCCCTGTCTCTAGGAACCCGTGTGAATTACTGGTACTAACACTTCCTCTCTTCTTTTCTCGTGCTTTATTTTGATGTTTTTCTGCAACAGGACAAAACTGTGATTGATCGATCGTCATGTCTCAACTCTCAACTATTCGCGATGATGATGAGCTTTAATGCTATCCGCTGAATCTAATTGATTGCGATAGCAAGCTGGCTAGCTGGGTTGATTAATTTCTTGGACATTTCAGCCATATTACCCAGCACTGTTCCTTGGCACTCCTAATTTTGAAGCCTTTCTCTCACACATATTCCTCCTATAGCTAGACACTAGGCAATTTCATGATCTTACATCCTTTTCTTTTTATATAGGATAATGATGATGATGATTCTATTTTATCTCTGATTCTATCAGGATAAGTTCATCTCAGATTACATGGGACCATATATAGTACACATGTGTGAGGTCGTTCACGCTCACTAAACAGATTGGCACACATAATATATATATATAAGAAGATGTGAGAGCACTGTGCGGTCACAGTGGGCCAAATGCGTGTTTTTTTCAGGTTTCTGGATCTGTCGGTCATTGGGTCAATTATTAGTGAATTTTACAGTGGACTAGCATTTTGCTGCTAGTGCTGCCTGAGGGGCTACACGTACGCTGTGCCCTCCTTATCTTTTTGACATTGAATGTGGATAGGAATACGATACATACACTTGTACATACATGTGCGTGTATATGGAATGCGTGTGTTGGGCCTGTGTATTATTAAGCGCAACGAGACTTGCGTTTATGTGATGACAGATTTGGACAAATGATCAGGCATCAAATTTTGGCCGTCCAATATTGGACCAGCAGCAACAAAAAATTCTCTCTCAATTATTTAGGATTTGCCGTCAACTTGTCGTTAAAACAACACAAAAAGCAGATGAAGAACAAATCAATCATATTCGCACCCATATAATGGAGAGCTCTGGGTTGATAAGACAGTAGATATCTCCTCACCAATCATTCTTGCGCCATGTCCAGCAGTCTTGTGCCGCTGGGACACTGTTGCTAGCTTACTTGGTCCGTACGTACTTCTAAGTTTAGAAAGTGAATGGCACGAGATGCAGTGTACATATAGTGCCATACGAAAATAAATACACGTATCGACAAAGGAGGTGTATGTGTTCGAACAGATCGATGTAGATCCAATATTTCCCAGGTTGCATCAACCATTATTGGATTACACTTGGAGAGTTTCTTGCTTTTCTATTTGAGTTTCAAACTTTGAAAGGTCTCAATCTCCAACCTGGTGGGCAAATAATTAGTCATTATATATCTATATATAGATATATATTTCCAGACGGCCAATATACAAGGATGTAATTGTTCAAAGACACAGGGTCGCAAGTATCATTGTCGTGCGTTTTAGAGAAAAATAATTGCAGAAGAAGAAAAGTGAGAGTGTATGCATAAATATATAAAGAAAGCGACTGGCATTTTGAGTGATGCTGTTGTCCAAAAGCGCATGATTTCAAGATAGCGCTATTAGCGGTAGTTCATTCCAACGGGTCACCTCCGTGGGTCTTCCATTGACCAAACAACAATATATTCTCTCATTAATCTCAGCTCCTTTTGTTTGTCTTCTATTATTCACACGTTAAAGCGACAAGCACCACAGCCTTCCTTAAGCCAAATGGCCTGCAAGAGCAAAATAACTTGCCATCTCATAATTCCTTATTGTATGTATGTTTCATCTATCAACTTGTCGTTCATAATTCAATTTTCTATCTACTAATTATAAGGTGGGCACAGCGTGTTTTTTCAAAATCTAAAATCAGTCACATTTAGGCACAGGAAGCAAATGCATAAAAAATGAGAGAAGAGAACAAATGTGCGACAAACAGTGAAAGACAACACACATTTTAACTCAATATCACTTCAAGTCTCAAGTTAATAGCTATTTTATTTTATTATAATTAATTATTAAATTTAATTTTGTCTAATGTAAGATTTCTCAGCTGAACTCAAATCTACTCACACTTTAATATTTTAACAATCTTCCCTTGATTGTGAGATGACATAATGATTTTGTTAAAGCTTGAGCATAGGAGAGATGGTGAACGTCTCTTTCAGTATATATACTTCGATATATAATATACCATTCAATTTATGATTTTTTTTAGCTTCTTGATTTCTATCTATTGAACCGAAATCTTTTTATGTTACTCCTTATAACTCACACTTGTACCTGGTAGTTTTTTTTTCTCATGGTATATATACTAATAGAATAGGGAATGATATATCTATGTCTACACTTGCATTGTAAGATATATGAGTTACTATAGCCTAACTTACTTGTAGCTAGAGTTGCGTAATCTAGCTAGTTTTAAATTATGACCAATCAAAGTCGGATTTTCAAAGTACACGATCATCATTTATTTAATTATTTGTCAAAATGGGGTCCAAATAATGACTCAACTTTAATTAATTTGATTTAAACATGCTTATTTCATTATAATTTATAATTACAATGCTGACCTAATTGTCATTAATTAATTCCTTTTTTAGGGATTTACTACCATTCTCCCAATTTAATGTTAATGTCTGCTACGATTCTCCAAGGGAACTCCTCATAAGAACATTGTTTTAGAACTTTTCTTCAAAACCTTTTAGCATCTAAAATGAATTGAAATGATTGGAAAAGATTATAGAATCTGTAACACATCACTAAGTTATATTCCTGGGGCGTTATTGGCAGGACTTAATTATTTTTCGATTCCATAAAATGTATATGGTATGGACCCGTCTAATTGTTAGAATCAATACTAAGCTAAGCAAATTTGCTGATGACACATCGCAATACCTTTAAAAAATATGTAACAGATTACCAAAATAAAATGTAAGAAATATAATTCCCATATATTCCTGACAACATTCCAAGAAGACTATAAAATCTAGAATATATGTTGAAGTTATACTTTAAATAAATCGAAGTGGAAGCATATTAGAATAGGTAAATAACCAAATCCAACAATTATATGAAACCAATTGCAAGGGTGCGTTTGGTATAATGTAGTATATCATAGAAGAATGTAAATAGGAATAGGGATGAGAATGAGACTACTTCGTTTGGAATGTTTTAAACAAGATGTAGGAATATTTTTACATTAACATGTTTGTTACGGTAGAAATATTATTGGAATATGTTGTAATAGAAATTGATCACTTTAATTACATTATTAATTATTTCTTATCTGCACAGTTTTATTCATTTAAACCAAATGGAGGTCACGATCCTTCCGACACTATTTTATTCATTCAAGCAAACCAAACATGACGTCATGAGGACGTTACATTTTAATTTTCACCCCATCGAATGCATACTTACAATGCCAGAGAGGCTTATAAGGAAAGTTTGAATATAATCGCCATTTGTAATTAAAAGAATCGCCACAGCGGGATTCTTTTAGAAGATCTTTGTTGTGTTATATTGGAACAAACAATCTTTGTTTCACCCCTTTTGTCTCCATTAATAAGATATGGATCGACTTATTTAATCAAAGCTAGTTCTTCGAAAAGTCAGCCATTTTGAGCACTAGGAACAACATAGTCCTGTTGTAATAAGCCCAAGGAAATTTGTCTTACACGTGTTCTTAGACGACATCTTGACACAATAAACTGGAATTAAGTTTCAGACAATCGAGGATTTCATTTTCACGTTAAAATAGTCCGCCAGATGGATTGAGATAAGACTACGGAGGATTTTCTCAAGGGCAAGCATGCTCGTCACACACTAAATATATATTTCAACTATTTTCTCCTTTGCAATTGTTTGAATCTTTCAGCTTTTGCCTCCTCCCTTTTTGTTAGGTCTCTTTATAATATTACAGAAAACAGTCGTGAAGAACATGTTAACAATATATATCGTAAATATGCGTTATAATTATACCATAACCTATGACAGCATAACCCCTTTTATAAGCCAAAGTTGAGCACTTATATATGACGATTGATCTGTCAAATATTTAGGCATAATACTTGATAGTTCCTTAATCTTCAAATATAGCCATCCTTAATATATGATGAGGGCTTATGACGATTGTTGACCATTAAATATAAATAAAAATAACCATTAAATATAACCAATTCTTTATTAGTGGCACTAGTAGGTAAGCGTCTCAAAAGGGAGAGAATGAGCCTAGCTATCACACAAATAGAAGTGGTTATGGAGAGTGTTTTTTACCACATAGAGGATGGTTAATAACTATCTTCTATTAAAGCATCATCTATTAAAGCAACACATATAGGACAATTATGTATGTGAAAATATAGGACAATTATGAACATATGAGGTTTCATATTCAACCAAATTTAAAATCTCTAAGGCCATATAGGATGGTCGCTTAAGTATCCATTTATATTGTTAACATATAGGACGGTTCTTTATGCAACCATTCTATATGTGGTCTAAATTTCCTTGCACCTATGCTTTGCCTCTTCATATAAGACAATTGTGAATACAATCGCTTTATATGAGGTATCATATATTAACAACTTTGTAGTCTAGTGTCAGTTCTAAGAAACATATATAAATAATATAATATCATATCTTAACTTAAAACTTTAAAGCATTGATTGATTTATGGATCTTTTCTACTTATATATTTCTTCTTTAACTCAATGCTTTTTGATGTGGGATTTTTCCTCACACCAAGCCAAATTCACTCACATTTGATATCTAAAAAATAATAATAATAATCAATATAATTAATAAATTATAATTTACCTATATATTAAGAAGGAATCACGCCGTACGCTCATTCCTTGTAAAGAAAGACTAATTAATAAAGAATCAAAGGTTCTCTGTTAAAAAAAAAATCAAATGTTCTCTTCTCTTCTGTATGTGCTTAAAGAAATTACAAGTTGAAAACCTTTTTTTGAATAAAAGTTGAATAATTCAGTGGTACCTTAATTAGGACTTTGGAGAATATCATATTCCCTTTTGTCTAAAATATAAGAGAGAATATCATCCAAGGAATACTAATATAAATTATTCACAAACAAAGACCAATATAAAATGAATTGCTATTAAAATAAAAATATGAACTTATATTTTTTTTAACAGAATTTGTTGTTAGTTGTTCTTGTATGTGATTAATTTATTTGAGTGATCTTTGAATGTGATTCTTTCAAAATATAAGTCATTTTCTATTAATTAGTGTTGGTCTAAAATATGTGATACTTTATAAGAAAGTTAATAGCCATATATTCTTCTTTTCCTCAAATCCCTTATTAAATGTATTGTAGAGAAAGATTATATAAGAAAGAAACTAATATTGTATTTTGATTAATACGAATTTAGATTTGGACTAAATCTCCCTTCTAGAAATATAAAAATCTATAGATTTGTACTCCATTTTTCACTTTAGTTTCCTTTATAATTTCAACTTCTCTCTACACTTTAGTCATTTAAAATTTTAGTTACTTAAAGTATTTTATTCTTTTCATGTTTTTTCTATTTTTGCATCTATCGCTCTCACATCTTCTCTCATATCTTGTCCTATTTTCTCATAAAATGAAAAATATAGGCAAACTTATTAATCTACAATTTTCATTTTCATTTCAAATCCCAAATTATTTCTCTTGTTCCTTTAAAATTTTTTAAACTATTTAAACAAAAATATTTTAAATATATGGATTTAAAATGTTTGATTTTAAATTTAAAATTCAAATTTAAATCACCAATCCAAACGTTATCTAAAGGAAATCAAGATATATTAATTTTCATGAGAGGATAATCTTAAAAACTAAAGATAATTTTTTTATCTTTTTAATGATAGAAATTACTTTTAAATATTTTTAAATTATTGTGAAATAGTTAAAACTTAAAAGCGTTCTAAATTTTGAAACATAGAGAGTATGTGCTTGTTAACTAAGAGAACCCCTTCATCAGAAAATACAGGCGTAACTTTTTTTTTTCTCTCCTCAAAAAGTAAAAAATAATTTTATATATTTATATATGTATGTATGTATATATTTTCATATTATGCACAATAATGCAGTCCCAACCCTACAAAAGAAAAAGAGAACTCATGAGACATAAACTCTGATGATATATATATATATATATATATATATAATGCTATTTTAAGAGAGCAGTTGTAATAGAAGCATATAGTACTGATTGATGGAGGACGTCCATGCGATATTAATTTTAGATGAAAATAGCAATTAAGGTCTATCTCTCACCTCAATCCTCCATATGGCTTTATATTATTCTCTCGATTAATTATATTGTATCATGACGTCTCTTTTAGACAACTTCCAATGATGACCGATTCAAGTCAGGGAAGCCAAAAGGAAAATAAGATTTGTGATCGTTATGATTGTCCTTAATTTCTTATCATTAGCTAAACCGCTCATTAATTTGTTGGGATTTTTTCAAACATACCAAGTAGAAGAAAACACCATAGATCTAATTGACACACCCCAGTTCTCCCCTGTAGCCCAAGATTGGTACGGCCTTCAATTTTTGGTTGGATTTTAATTTTACAATTTTTATCAGGCTTCGTACAGCAATTAATAATATGTTACCTTATATTACTTCTCAAGTTCGAGCCTCTTATTTCATCTAACACAAGAGATATTAACCTTGTATTTAATTAATTCAGTATTTAAGTTCTAGAATTACCCAGTTACTTGCTAATTATTGCTTTAATAAGTTTGTTTAGATGAAGTAACATGATCTTTTAATGAAATACAAACATTTTGATTAGAAAACTTATGTCTTAAGACTCAAATTTCATAAATTTGAGATTAAAATAAGAAATTGTATTATTAAATTTTGAAGTATAGTTTTTTTTTTTTTTAGTTTAACCCAAAGTTTCCTTACAACCGACAAGTGTGGGACTAATCCTTTAAAAAATGTAAGTATCATTTAAAAGTTTATCCTCTCTCAAACGATATTTTTTTATGCACATTTTTAAGGATCGAACCTAAAATGATGTTTAAAGGGCCAAAATGTAGTTATATTTTAACCTTGAGCTATTTTAGAAGTAGCTTTTTTAAGATTAAAAATTCAATTTTAAAATATAAATTATATTTTGATATATAATTATAATTCTTAATATTATTTACAAAATTTAAATATACAATCAAGTAGATTGCATCAACATATCATCGATATATTAATATACAATTTTCACAAATTACACAATTATAAGACTTATTCTATTTTAGTTCAAATTATAAGAAACAAAATTATGCTAGTGTGTCAATTACATAATTACAATTATATACCTCTTATTTAATTGAGAAGAACAATTAAAATCCACTAAATATAAGGTAGAAATTCAAATTATTAAATTTGAGGTAATTCTGAGAAAAAAATCACTTTGTAATTATAGGAAGTATAATTACTTTTCTCTATCTTGGTTTGGTGAGATAGTTATTTAAAATTACAACTAATTGCACAATTAATAGAATTAACCGTGCATAATTAATTATGAGATATATCTGTCTCACAAAAAGTCCCAACTCCCAAGTCATAACCAACACAATATACATAATATCATCCACCTGCATGTACTCTTTCCTATCTTTAATATAAGGTGAAATTAATCAACTTCCCACTTATTAAATTGAAAAATATTAGTTATAATCTTACAATTGTAAAAAAAAAAAAAACATATAACTCTCTAATCTTACCTTTCTTGACAATTAATAACCAAAATATAAATTGTTGTTCAAAAATTCAAATGTCAATAAATAAATCAGAAATAAAATTGGGAAAAATATTAATTTTTTACCGTTGTGTGCCTTATATAAAAAATATTTTTTTTAACAAAAATTGCTTGATGTCAAGTAGAGGGAGTACAAATTGTCCCCCAAATTTCAAACCTGGTCCAACTTAGTGGTAAAAAAAAAAAGCAAAAGCTACTGCGTAGGGAGATTGTACCACCCTCTCAAATGCATGCGAGATTTACTATTCTGTGAAAGTTATGCAACCATGCCCACGAAAAGCTTATCACAATAAATTGTGTGTACCTTGCTCATCTTTTTCTCGATTCACTTAATCTCTCAGTTTCATGTTTATGGTATGTACGATGCTGCCCCCGTCTTCTCTACGACTCTGCTAAAAACGTTAGCCCGATTTGAAAGCTCTCGCAGTTGAACGTCCATTCATCGAATCTCCATCTCCTCCAATCCATATCATAATTAATAATCCATACGTATATCTCTTTTTTCCCCATATTTTCGATTCGGAGGAGCTAGTCATCTAGAGATCAGTTGAGTTTACAAAGGAATCTTATACATATGCATATTATATATATATATATATATATAACCAATAATTTACTGCAACTCACCAAACTAGGAAGCGAAATGGGTTCCCATAACCATCAAGAAAGTAACATTAGGTCAAATTTGAACCCGAGGGAAAAAAAAATTAAGTTGGAATATCTATTTGTGTGTATGAATGAAAATAATAAATAAAAGGGCTTTCTTGACCTTTTCTTTTTTTCTTAAAAAAAAAAAACTGGCCGAGTAATACCTTCCGTAACGTAACCACGTAATTGTCAACCGACATTTACACACACGAGTGTGATCATTATTTTACATTTTTAGCTTTTCCCATTTTCCTTCCCTATATGGCTCAACGTTCCTTTTATGGCATGGGTACTGTTCCATCTGGCATCCACGTGGCTTCTCACTATAGGGTGGCTTGATAATGCACATCTAGATTATAAAGTATTTTTAACCATCATTTTACTCACCAACAAGAATGGTTTGCCACTCCTTTCGCTTAAAAATATAATACATTTTTAATATAAAATATTAAAATTATAAAATATTTTTTATTTTTATTGTGTGATGAATGAGACGTTTTATAAAAATATACTCAATAAATCAATGAATCAATCCTTTATTTTTAAATCAAACATCATATCAAATAAGCACAAGTATGATAAGATGGTGGTGTCATTTTAAAGATTTTAATTAATTAATTTATTAAAAGTATAATTTAATTAAAAATATTTTATATTTTTTAATAGAAGTAGTAGTTAATATCCTGAATCCTTTCAAATTTACCCTCCTCTAGTTATAGCTGACCCTTTTAATATCTAAATTAATTCATTAATTATTTGCAAGTAATTTTGGCACAACCTTATAATGAGAATTTTAGATAAAAAAATATCATTATATCATTAGTTACTCTCAAAATTTTCTAAGAGGCCAATAACTGATTTTTAAGTATTTCCTCTAATTCTATTTATAAGGTAGAGGGACCAAATTTTTTTAGGTCCTATTTATAAGTCATTTTATTATATTTTCATTTTAAATTTTTTTATTTGACTACCATTGAATGTTGAAAAGAAAAAATATATTATTAAAGTATGTATATTTAATAGAAATAAAGTTAAAAAATTATTAAATTTCTAAATAAAATTAATGTGTTTTAAGGTTTTCATTGGTTTTAGTAAAATATATTAAAAATATCTTATAAATAGGATTATAAAGTATCAATGAAGTTGGGTCAATAAATATATTGCAAGTACACATTTATTTCCTAAGACACCCTTATTTAATAATTATCAGGAGCATGAATGTTACTCTTAACTTTGAATTAATGACAGTTAAAATTTTTTTATGAAAAAGGAGTTATAAATATCAATTTAAATTAAACAAGTACAAATTCAAAAATTTTAATTATAAATAAGAAATTTTAATTTTAAATGAAATTCTCAAATTGTATCTAAAATTCTTGCTGGTAAACTGTTTAAAAAAATATTTATAATTTATTTTTAAAAAATTATCAAGATCTAATTGTCATTAATTTAATATTTTAGAATTTAACTAGCATTTACCCCTAATCAATAGATGGCTTCTAATATTAATCTCATTAATAAAACTATTTTTAACTAGGGTATAATAAATTGAGGATTATTAAATGCTCCATAATCAAGAGGTAGAAAAAATTTCCAATTAGAAAGAGAGGAGGGAGTATCAAACAAAAAGATCATATATATACTCCATCCATTTAAAAAACTAAGATATTTTTAATTAAATTTTATCCTTCAATAAATTAGTTACCTACTTTCAAACTAACTCTATCTTTTTACATTTATTCCTATTAAACACTTTATAATAGATATGAAGTCATTATCAATAGATGCACTTTTAAAAAAAAATAATGATCCCATCTCAAAAAATTAAAAATATTTTACATTTTTAAATATCAAAATCCTCAAAAAATGCCTTATATTTTTAAATAGAGGGAGTATATAATTATAAATTGTATGCTCTCTATTTTTAAATATAAAAGAAAATAATTAATTCACACTCTTTAATATAGTTGATTATGTATAATAGTTATATCTGAATTTAATTTTTTTTATTAAATTATCGCTATAATTAATTAAATAAATTTGTCTAATAAGAATAAACTATCATGAAGAATTTGAAAAAATTGGAATACATGCTCCTTGATACATGTTAAATTCTCTCGTGTTCAAAAATAAAGGGCGTACGATTGTAGCATAGATGGTAGCATGGGCCCTTCAAACGCAACAGATTAACTTTATAACTGCCGGTTACAGGATACCTTTTTTTTTTTTTACAATAAAAAAAAAAGGACAGAGTTTTTACAGGAAAGGGATTAAAAAAAAAGGACAGAGTATTTCCAGGAAAGGGGGGGGGGGGGGTGGGGGTTGCTAGCAGTAAGAGGGTCACAGAGAGATGGTGAGCATAAAGAAGAAAAAAAGAAGTATAATTGCAGTGTCGATAGTATAAATGCGAAGCAGACAATGAAGTGGCCAGATGGCTGATTTTTATAGTTGGTAACGCCTCTCGCTCACCGCTCTCATGCACTCATCCTCTCATTCCTCTCCTCCATTTAAACCCCACTAACCCACCCTTCCCTTCCATTCACAACCCTAATCTCCTAACTCATCTCTCTCTCTCTCTCTCTCTCTCCCCCCATCACCTTCCTCTGCTTCTCTCAGCCATGGTTGCTGTGTCTCGTCCTCCTCCTCCTGACAACCTCTTCCTCTTCAAGTCCTGCAACAAGCCCGCCACCTTCTTCGACGGAATCCCTGTTGTCGACCTCTCCCGCTCCGACGCCAAGTCCCTTGTCATCCAGGCCTCCCAGGAATTCGGCTTCTTCAAACTCCTCAACCATGGCGTCCCAATGGAGTTGATCACTGCTGTCGAGAATGAAGCCCTCAGGTTCTTCGCCAGACCTCAGTCCGACAAAGACCGCGCAGGCCCTCCTGACCCTTTCGGCTATGGAAGCAAAAGAATTGGCTGGAACGGCGATGTCGGTTGGATCGAATATCTCCTCCTCAACTTTAATCCCGATGTCATCTCGCCCAACACTCTCTTCGTCTTCAATCAATACCCCCCTGCTTTCTGGTAAGCAAAACAGAGTCCCCTGCTTCTTTCTTTCATTCCCCTGTTCTCAACCAACACAGTATATCGTCTTCATGAATGGAGTTTGGTTCCTCTTCAGAAGCATTTTGAGATTTTACCTTTCAGATAAACAAAGCTCGTGGACAACGTTGCGTAATAACAAACAAATATTTTTTTCTTTTTCTCATCTGGGTTTAACAATTGGCAGCTCTGCTTTGGAGAAATATGTTTCGGCGGTGAGGAACCTGAGCTATCAGGTGTTGGAATTAATGGCGGACGGGCTGGGTATTGAAGAAAGGAATGCATTTAGCAGGCTGCTGAGGGACGAGAAGAGCGATTCTCTGTTCAGGCTGAACCACTATCCCCCGTGTTCGGAGCAGGAAGCATTGAGTGGAAAGAGCTTGATTGGGTTCGGAGAACACACGGACCCACAGTTGATTTCTGTGCTGAGATCCAACAACACGTCGGGCCTGCAAATTTGCCTCAGAGATGGGGCCTGGGTTTCGGTCCCATCGGATCACACCTCGTTTTTCATCAACATTGGCGATACCCTGCAGGTACCACCCATCTCAATCTACAGTTACAACGATTCATTTTACCTCAAATCAAATCTGTTCAAATTCTTCCTGTAATTTTTTTACTTAGTATTGACATCTATCTTATCCGCCTTTTTAACCCTCTCCCTCTCTCTCTGCTCTATGTGTCGCGAGAACAATCATGATCCCTTAATTGGTTGAAAAAGACGCGATAATATCAGCCAAACATTTGATTTCACAGAAGATTCTTTTTTTCTTATCAGTAATGATAAACTGCTGTAGTAATCAACAATATGTACAGAAGTCGGGTTCAACATTTTTGTTAAACATGGATGCAGGTGATGACGAACGGGAGGTTCAAGAGCGTGAAGCACAGGGTTGTGGCAGACCCGAGCAGGTCAAGGCTGTCAATGATATACTTCGGAGGACCACCGTTGAGCGAAAAGATAGGACCTCTAGCTTCATTAATGGGGGAGGAAGAAGAGAGCCTGTACAAGGAATTCACATGGTGTGAATACAAGAAGGCTATGTACAAGTCAAGGCTCGGCGATAATAGGCTGGCCCTCCTCCAGAAAGCTGCAGGCTAATGAGATCATGAATCATCCATGAGTGGAAGGGTCCAGATATAATTTGCACCCCAGCTGCTTTGATTTAGCGTACTTTAGGTTTTTTCTTTCCTCTTCTCTGTATGTTTTGTTGTCAGATGGGAAAATAGGGTTCAAAGAGTTGACTCCGCTTGACATGTTAGTAGTGAAAGGAACAAGCTGCTGTTTAATATTGTCTGGGATCTTTTATTTTCTTATTTTTATTTTGGTTTTAATTTTCATGTAACCACCAGCGTCGACGTAATGTGGATGGAGCCCAGCTGTGTGTGATGGTGTATATTGTTTGAATATTAAATAGATTTCTCAATGACTTCACGAGTCAGTTTTTGTTTTTTTAATGTCTTCTTTATTCAAAATAATAAATGGAGTTTAGTCTGCATTGAGATGATAAAAAGGTCTGTCGAGCTAAAATGTTAGATCAACTATGGTGTGGAGTTCCTTTTATAAAAAAAAAAAAGAGTAACTTAATTACTTATAACTCACAAACATACATGTGAATATAAATATTGAATCTTATTAATTTTATTTGTGTAAAGAGGTGGTGTTATCATGGAAATAGGAACAAAGGAACAAGTTAGTATGGAGTGAGAACAAGAGTAGTAAAAAAGGGAGCAGCAGTTCTCTCCTGGTGCTTCCCTCAAGTTCCCTACTGGTTGTTAAAAACATCAATGATAACTTTTTTCTTTAGGCTTCCTTCTGTGAAATATTTACCACTTTGCCACACTTTTACACACACCAGGATGGACTGGGACACAACTCAGCAGGAGAGAATCTTTTTCCTAAAAAGTAAAAACAAAAGAGTGAAGAAATTAAAGAACGGTGGGGTGAGCGAGGGAGGAATGAAAGAGTATCACTGTAGAGTGACACATCAATGAGAGAGAAGTTTGTGAAGAGGAGGACATTCCCGCGTCTGCATTCGGTGCGCCCATCAGCCTAAGGGATAATCTAAAACTTCAATTTATCTCAAAATGATCGTAGCCATTCATTTTAAATTGATTTTTAAGTAATTTTTAATATTAAATTTATTAAGATAAAAAAATTATAATTTAAATCCAGACTTAAAGTTTTGTGCCAATTATTTAAAACTTGATAAGAATAAAAATAAAAGTTTTGTGCTCGTTTCTCGATAAGCACAGAAGACCACTTAAATTGAATATTAATTTTTTTATAATTTTTATTTTAATAAATATAATATTAAAAATTAATTTAAAATAAAACTATAAAAATATCTTAAGATAAATTTAAGGCCCAAATTAATCTAGGAGTGATAAGCACGCTGTGCTCATTCTACGAATGAAAACGCTTTGCGCGTCTCATGGTCAACAGTCACACCCACTCCAAGCAAACTAAAAGGTGTTCCCATTTTGACTATCCACATTCACGTTTCCTTCCCCTTTCCCCCTTCTCCCCACCCCCCCACCTCACCTTTCATCTTCACCCCCCACTTTCTAATAATAATCATAATATAATAATAATAAATATCTTCTACCAAAAACAAAACAATAATAATAAATATCTCGATTTGAAATATTGTTTGATAAAGATTTAACTTATAATCAATGAGATTGTGTATTCCAATTTAATTTATTGTCAATGTGACAATTTTATTAGTTAATTAATTTTTTTATAAAAGTTATTTGAATCTAAATACCGTGCATTAACTTTAACGAACTTCTAAAACTCAATTCACTTGATTATTTTCCACAAAATAGTAAATATATCAAAGCAAATTTTTGCTATCAATAAATAATACTCCTCCCAACAGGCACGCACACCATATGTCTAAAGCTAAAATTATTGTCTGTTAGATTATCGCCGCCGCAGCAGCAGCAGAGTGGCAACCACGCATTATTAATCAACAAGGTGTCATTGACACGATGGATAGAATCCAACTCATTGGATTAACATATACAGTTAATCATTACCAAGAATTAGTCGACTACTAGTCCCTATAATTATGTTCCGAGAATTGTTCCTTGTAGAAAGAAATGTCACCATATGAGTCTTTGGAAAGATACATTCAAACCTTCCCCCATGGAAAGTCCAAGATCCTCTCATTAATCATTGTCTCTTTTCAATTTGTGTAAGCTCTTGCGTTCACTCCTACTGTTTCATCTAATTCCATGGCATACATGTGATTTTAATGGTTCCTGTTATATTTTCTTTAAATTAAACTAGAACAATTTTCACTCCTAAATATACAGACCCGGTTTGGGTGCTCATTATTGTGATGAAATCTAGACTATCCAAATTTAAATCATTATTATATATTATATTATTTTTTAAAATAAAAATGTATAAAAAATATAAAATAATTTTAATAATTTTTTTATTTTTAATATAATCTAGATTTAATTTGAAGGGTCCAATTTAATATTCAAATTGTTATAATTAATTTATATTGACTATTCAGATGCACTCTGCACAGTCTAGACTTAATTTGGTGTTGATCTGAATCATGCACAGTACATCTAAATAATCAATATATTATAATTATAAAAATTTTAATATTAAGTTGAATCCTCCAAGTTAAATATAGACTATATTAAAAAATAAAAATTTATTAAAATTATTTTATAATTTTGAAATTTTATTTTCAAAAATATAATATATACTAATGGTTTAAATTTGGACTATCCAGATCAAAATCTAAATGGTTCATATCTCATTAAAATGATGAGCACCCAAACTAAACTCCTAAATATACATGAACATTCAGTTCCTTTTTTAAGGAAATAATACTCACCTCAAAAAGTATTCTATAAAATATCATATTCGCTTTATATTATTCTCCCCATCTCAAATTATAGGACACTTTTAAAATAATTTTTCAACCTCAAAATATAAAACACTTTGAGTAAATTAAGGTTTCATTAAATACGTCAATTACAATGCTATCGTTTCTTTCTCTATAATCAATTTTCGTTCTTTCTCTTTTTAATATATTAAATAATGTGTATTTTTAAAAAATTTATATTTATATTTTAAAAAAATAATATTATTAAATGTATTTAATGAAATTTATTTATATGTAAAATTTTATTTAAAAATATTTTGTAATTTGAGATGAAAAAAATATTTTTTTTTTTTAAATATTAATGAAGACCTCAGCCTGTCAAATGAGACCATTCAGTCTACAATCATATCCATGGTTCTAGATAAAGCAGGTCCATGCATCTCACCAATTATTCACAATTCACACTGGAAGGTCAATACTGGCTTCATGACCCACTTTTCCTTGATTATGCCACAACATCCTCTTTTTGTTTTGATTTTTTCTTTTTCCTTCTTCTCTACTTTTTCCCTCTTTTACGAACTTTTTCTTAAAAAGATATTGTATTTTAAGTGCAGTAGAACAGACTCAATTCCCAAAAACATAAAATATTTCAATGGTATACTGCTATTGTCATGCAATCAAAAGATTGAGGTTCCACTGTGAAGTATATATAGAATATTCTTTACCTGAGACAGCAGGATTTTTAATATTTTAATTGGAGATTTTATTATATATTCTTTGCTTTTTCCGGGCCAAATTCATTATTCTTTCCTAAAGTGAGAATTTCTATGAAGAATTTTACAAAAGTCTACTTTAATTTTTCTCAAACCTATGGCTGCCCTATGTCGTATTTAAATAGGCCATGTTTTTTTTTTCTTTTTTAATTTTCCTGGGTTATGCAGAAATAGAATGCTTTTGCATTGGGGCGTGAAGAGCTAAAAACTGAATTGGCCAATGTACATTAAATAAAAGGAGAATAAAACTTAATGCCCTTTTAAAAAAAAATTATTACAATAAAAACCTATCAGTTTTATATTGGATATTATATTATGAAAATACTTATATGTTATTGTTAAAATATAAATTTTAATGTCTTAAATTTATGAGAAAATCCTAATAAAAAATACAAATCAAAACTTAGCTTTTAACAACATATATGTGTTTTCATAAATAATATTCGAAGCAAAATTGATGTGTTCGTGTTATGATAAATTATCTTAAGAAGACTTAAATGTCATTTTCACTTGGATAAATCTTAATTTTGCGTGTCCTAAGTTAAATTATTCTTTTGTTTCTTCCCAGAACAAGAATTATTCTTCTTCTCGCAGTTTTGGGCAGAATAAGTTCTCTTTTAAGGGTTCATGAATTTCGCGAGTCAATTTTCCTTTTAATGTGAGAATCAATAGTGACAATTTTTTCAACAAACATAGAAAATTGGAAAAAAAAAAGAATTAAAATAAGAGGGATTATATGAGGGTATCTTAGTCAATTTATTGTGTTATTTTAATTACATTAATTAAAGAATTCTTAATCCATATGTGTCATAATTAGGGATGAGAATAAGTTAGGCCCTTAACAAGGACTTACAATCTGACCTACTTTAAACCTAGCTTAGCATACTTATTAAATAGGCTTAGGCCAGGCTTAAGCCTTTAATTAAATTTATTTAGTTAAATAGGTCAGGTTTATTTTTTCAAGGCTTAGCCTACGAGCCCAACTGGCCAACTTATATATATATATATATATATATATTATGTATTACATCACAAGCTCATCAGCTTCACCATATCATTTTTAATCAATTTATTTTTTATTGCTTCTAGTTATATTTTCAATCATATTTGACTTATATATTAACTTTACATTATTACTTTATTGTTATATTATATTGCAGTTAATAAGTCCTTTTAATTTTTATATATTATAATAAGGTTATATATTATATATTATAATAACCCTAAAATATATTTGAGACGTTTAAAATTAAAATGCAAGCCTATTTAAAAGATTTTATTTTTAAATAGACTTTTAAATAGGTTTATAAGCCAGGCCAAGCTTAAAGTAGGCTCATGTTTGAACTATAAAAAAAACTTTATATAGACTTTAGATCAAGTTTAGGCCTCAGATTTATCATACAGACTTAGTTTTATTTGGCCAAAGCCTAACTTAATCTAACTTATTTCCATCCCTAATCATAATATACAACCACGATATAGATATGAAATGGAAGGATTATTATTCTCAAGAGGAGGTTAAGTAGTATAATAAGCGTTCAAATTTTTGTCGACAACATGATTAAAAGGAATATTATTAAACACACACACGCACGCACACACATTATTGGCTGAAATTTATCCGATGTATGATCTCCTGTCCAAATATATGCATGAATTCGCCAATATAATTAATTAACACCTGAGATCAGGGCTAATTGAGGGATGAGATTGATGAGAGAGAGAGTAGCTTTGAATTTAATTACACAATTGCACCGGACGAAGAGCTGTGTAGTATTCTTGCATCCAATAATTGTGGACTCTGTCGGTCCAAAAAAAAAATTGTGGACTTATAATTGGTGTTGTTGTTGTTGTTTTTTTTTTTTTTTTTTTCCGGAACAAGAGTGCGCACCATTGATCTATGGTATATGTGCCCTAACTGGCTACTTCCAGCAGCATGCATGCTCTTTTTTTTTTTTTTTAACACGAGAAGGCCACTTTTGTAATGTCATGTCGATGTCGATGTCGGGCTTGATGTAGAAGGAAAGAAAAACATGTAGAGAGGTGAATAATTAGATGGGAGGGGAATAATGAACACCGAGCCAGTCTGCACAGTTGACGAGCACGTAACGAGTACAAGCTAAGGTGAATGGAAAAATCTCTCTCAAAAAATTAATCTTACAGGAATGACCTCAAAACCTATTGTCTCAATATTTTTTATTTTACGATACTTCACTCGATCGAAACCCTTCATAAGAGGCCCTATGCAAAATCAACTTAAATGAAGTAGTATCATCACCCAACTAGTATATTAAGTGGGAGATCTTTTATACTTATAAATATCACACCATTTGTGAGGTTTTCTGATATGAGATACGTGACAATGCTATCCTGTTGAGAGCTGACATTTCTAATGACTTCACTCCACGGCACTTCACTAGGCTTCCGGTTAGATATTTATTATATTAAATATGCTCAAGGACAATATATTTTATCAAAATAGCTTAAGCCATTTGATTATATACTTCTTAAACTTATATATTCATAATCCATTTTCTAATATTAAAATGTGAGATTTCTTTTTACTATTTTTTCTCTTTGTTTTTTTTTTCATTTTTTTCTTCTTGCTTGGGCTTGTACTTTTTTTAATCTTATAAGCCTCAGGTCTATTCAAGTTCTTCTCCTTTTTCTTCTTCTTCTCTCTTTTCTTTCCTTGTTTTTTTTAATGTCTTGTTGTGTGTGTGTGTGTGTATTTCATCTTTCATTTCTTGTTATCAACATTTTTAACACATTAAAATAAATTTATCTTGATTTGATTAGACAAAAATATATTAAGTATATGCAAACTAAGAATTTGAGTCTTACATTTTTCTTAAAACACCTTTTCTTGTAATCATTCAAATTAAAGACTACTATTAATATGCGTAATCAATAGAAGTAGTTAGAAAAACACTAAATATGAGATAAAGGAAATTGAAGTCTTACATTTATAACAAAAAACAAACTCTAGTTAGCTCTCATGCATTTAAGATTAGTGAGAATATAAAACAGGGAGAATTGCATTTAGAGCCCCAGAAACAAGAAATTTGTAGACAAGGCTCAATGAAATCTAAAATCATGTATGGACTTTTTGTAATTTCTAATATAAATTTCGCTCTAGTAGATATACATATTCTTGTACATAAGTAATCTATGAAGTGTATTTTGTTGTTCATAGAGTTTATATTGTGCAAATGTTCAATGTTTTACTTATTGGAAAACTTAATTAAAAAAGAAGTGTGTTCATTCTAATATTAGAGTTTTGTGGTTGTTATTTTTATGACTTGTTGCATATTATTGTTCTCAATCACATGGCTGTTAGTTTTGTAATTGTGGATGATTAATGAACGTTAAGGATAGGTGATGTCGTCGTATAAGCCTCTTGCATTACTACAATTGATTGATATGTATTTGTATATGATAGATTAACATTGATTATTGAGTAGCTATACTTATTCCACTCTCTTCAATACTTACAGGCGCTTTAGTTAGAACCAAGGCTTAGGAATATTATTTTCCTAACCATAGGCCACCTTTATTTTAAGCAATTATGTGTATTTAAGTTGATATTGCTAAGTAGGAGTTTTATGTTTTGAGATTTACTTGCACTATCATTTGATAAGATTAATTGTTATATTTTGGACCTTCAGTTGTATGTATAATAGTTTGAAATATCTAGACAAGGCTAAAATACTAGTTCAAGTATGATAGGGATGATATAATTGATTGTAAAGAAACATGCTTACTTTTAGCTATGCAATTACTTCCCCTTCTGCTTTTGAGATTGATGGGATGAGGGTGAAAAATGTGATGTATGTGTGATTTATATGTTGAGGTGTATTGTGCAACATCCTCAAATTTCAAAACTTAAATTTAAAGTTTTTAAATAAGGGGAAATGGTAAATTTAGGGTAATTTTTTTTTAAATTAATGGTGTTTCCAAATAACTAATGGGTTATTGAACCTTTAAAAAGCTTTAGAAGTGGCTATGATGGAGTTTGGGTCAATCGGGCCTAAGTGCAAGGCTTGAATTCTTTCAAGCCTTGCTATGCCATCTGCCACAATTGATAGGCCCAAATTTTCATATATCAAGTAGGTGAGAGATAGAATAAAAAGAAAGAAAAATGAGAAAGGCAAAAGAGATAGAGCAATTCTTTTCTAGGGCTTCACATTTGGACCAATTTGAAGGCATTTAAAGCTAGCAACACTCTTGAATTAAATATTGATCAGAATCTTTTGAGCTAGTAAAGGCTGAAGAAGTTGTTAGATGCCACGATAACCCTTTTTGACAAAAAAGTAAAGGTAACCAAATAATCTAATCCTTTAACTTGTGTATTTGGATAGTTATGAATTTTTTGTGAAATATCATATATATATATATATATATATTCTATCTCAAAATTAATATCTCATTTATATGAATGTTCTGTGCTTCGAAAACCTATGTAAAGTGTGGCATCTAATTGAAAGATTGTTTTAAGTTAAAAACCTATACATACATGCATGCATGCATATATTTTTGTTTATAGATAATCGTGAAATAAGATACAAATTTGTAATGCTAGTAATTGATTTAAAATTAGCTATGATGAGTTATAATTATGTACTTCTAGATTGTATGAGCTTGATCATTATGAGAGGGTAAGAGTTCACCCTAAGGTAGTTATTGTTTAAAATCTATATGGTACTCACTCGCACCCTGGTGGCCCTGGTGCTCAGTTATATTTGTTTGAAAGTTTCAATATTATCCTTAAATATTTGGAAAGGAGAAATTTATGGTCCAAGAATGGGTGAAGGTGCCTTTGCTTGGGCTACCTCCTATAATTGGTGAGCTTAGGCTGGTCTAGTCACATGAACTTGATCTTGTTGAATTATTAGCTCACAGATTCAATCAAAGGAAATAAAGAGGATATAAAGTAGTGTTGATCATGCATTGTTATGGATGCAATTTTATTAATGGATGGTATATGTATATGTATAACTTGTTTTACTTGCCACTTCACATGCTCATATTTTGTTCTAGCATACTAGTAGATAGATTAGCTTATTTTGGTTACTAAAATGTTGCTATTAACTCATGGTTATATTTTACAAGTGAAAGCTCTGATAAAAGCAAAGGAAATGAAGACACTATTAAGAGTTAGAGGAGCTATCGATCATGTAACCCTAGTCATTTGGTATCCATGCAACTATATATCATATATATATATATATATATATATATGTTTATGCCAATTCAAGACATATATTGTTTTAGTGCATTTGCATGATAATATGAGCTATTTTAGTGTAGTTTTTGTGGGCAGACTTCAAGTACCTTCATTTAGAACAACCAATAGATTGTGGTATTTGTGATGAAAATTGTTGTAAGAGATTGAAATATTAGTCCAAGTGTCATTATTATGATAATTGTATATTTATAGTTAGCCATATAATTGCAATGTTGAAGTATGCCTTTGCCTCTTGATTAATGTTAAATCGGGGTTTTAATTGCTAAGTTGTGTTTGAGACATAATTGTATGAATTTAATTACTCTATTTGGTGTATTATGGTCTGTGTAAGTTGTTTTAAGTAGTCTTTAAGATATTGGCTTTTGGTTAGTGGACTTGGACACCTTTAGGCAAGTTTTAAATTAAATAATTTATTTTTTTACCTAGGTGTCTAATTTGTAAACAGTAAGGCATTTTGTTGTAAAACATTAGTTAGATGACTTTATTAGTTACGTGTGGATACTTGAATAGCTCAAATAGGACGTCGAATAGCAAAATAACATACTTTAAAAGTTAGTCCTAGAGTGTTATCATGACAACAAAGGTGTATCGTGGTGCATGTCATAGTGAGGGGTCTCCTTATAATGGATAGAGCAGATTGGACAACGTCTAATTTACTCTTCTTTGACATATGTATGTGATTCTTCTATGTACGATGCTTCCATATCTTCACTATTAGTGTTTTTAATTGTTGTTTGAGCTCAAACTTTATTACTTTTGAATCTAACCTTTGTCAATTATGATAATCTAATATAAGAATTTACTTGATACTAGTTATCATGATGGTATTATGTAGTGTGTTTTTGTAATGTCAAGGCATGCATTATAATTTGGTATTAGTTTCATGAGTTTTGAGACCGGTATTTATTCAATTATCCTTGTCTTGTGTTGTTGCATTCATATATAGAAGTTGGTAATATATATGTTCGTTACACTTCATCTTCTCTTTGCATAGTTGTTTAACTCGTATACTTTTCTTCTTTGTGGTTGCTTCTATCTTTAGGAGGGAAAAATATGTCAATGAGGCGATATGCTAGAACTAATATGGGTGGCAATCCATCCAATATAGATGTCATACCTGAGAACACTGAGATGCCACTAGAGAACTACATTCCCATCCAATAAAACTTTGAGCAGCCCAAGAATGAACCCTAAGGTAATTGAGTCTTACTGATTGAGATGAGGGAATTGATAAGAGAAATTCAAACATAATAAGGGCATGCACAAAGAAATGAAGGAGCAAGATGTGGCAGTAGAACCTTTCAAAATGAAGAAGAGATGTTTGAGGAAAATGAAACATATGAAGAAAGTACACCCAAATAATCTAGGGCTTTGAGTGGTAGTAACTCTTAAACTTTTATTAAAAGGGCATAGAGGAGTTTCTCCAAGTTTAATCCATCTTTTTTTATGGGAGCATAAAGGAAGGCGAAGTAGAATAATTGATCGAGTGCATTGAGACCATTTTTTAAGTGGTACCTTACTTGCCAGAATAGAAGGTTACCTTAGCTTTGATGTTGTTTATGAAGGAAGCCAAGTATTGATGGAAGTTCGCGAGGTTGACAGGTAGAGCCCAGTAGACTTGGGCTGAGTTTAAGCTAAGGTTCTTCAAGTTTTATTTTCCAGTAGCCTTCAAAGAGAAAAAAGAGGCAAAGTTTCAAATACTCTACTTACCTTTCAAAGAAGGACAATACTATAGGGAATGCATAAAGACTACTAGAGAAGATGAGGCTGAAATATCTAAAATAGTTGGCTTTGTTTGAGATCACGTCTTATAACGAAATATGTAATAAGTTGAGGATTGCTGTGAGAAAAGGAAGAGAGGTAAAGGAAAAGGGAAGAAGGGATAAACAAGGCTAGTTTTCTTAGTCACTTGGCCTTATTAGTGGAATCAGTAAGAGGTCTAACTTTAGCTTTGGCAGCTTTAGGAGCTTTATTAAGAAGATATTCCAAAAGAGGTCATAGTCTTGAGGTTATTTCTAGAAGAGCAATGGATTGAAGAATAGTGTTGGGGGTTCATAACCATCTCATTAGGCTTCTATAGTGCTTGCTCCTACTCTTAGTACTACTACAATCCCATAGTGTAATAAATGTTGTAGGTACCATGTGGGCAAATATTGACCATGTTTTAAATGTGGCAAAATGGGGCATGTTGCTAGGTATTATAAAGAGGGTAGAATGTATACTTTAAAGCAAAGATTTACAATTCCAAAAAGGTATCTATGTTGACCCAAGAAGAGGCTAGCGTGTCTCCAAATCTGATTTGAGGTAATTTCTCTTCACGAATGTGATATTGATGCCTTATTTGCCTCGGGAGCTACACATTCTTGCATATCAAATGATTGTGTCTTGAGATTGAAATTATTTGCTCATAAATTGCCTTATGTGATAAATGTGTCTACGCTAGCGGGAATTTCAATAAAGATAAACTGTTCCTATTTAGGTATTGATTTGAAATTTGAAAATAAAATAGCTACTTAGTTAAGTATGGCCTAGGTATAATTGTGATCTTTTGACATTTGGTTAAAAGTGTGAACACCCAAGTTATGTTTAACTTGTAAAAATGTATGAGTTCACAAATGCATATGCAACTTTTTATTGGATTATAATTTTAAAATGAAAGTGGTGCCTTTAGTTAGAGCTTTTATAGACAATTAGATCACCTCAATTGAGCATTAGATGAAGAATCGGCACATGCTGATTGTTGACACAGCACCTGTGCTATCATGTGTTATGCAATAAGTTGTACCATGTCACAAAGAGCAAGATCTGGGGCACACAGGCACAAGTCATGACACATTTTTTTGGTTTTTACTACTTGATGTTTTCCAACCAATTTTCAAGGGTTTGAACTTTAAAATGGCATCCCATACTTCCGTATTTTTTATTACTTTGATTTAAACATATTGAAGGTTTAATTAGAGTGTTTTAAAGTTATAAAACTTGAGGTCTCACTCTTGTTACATTTGACTTTAATGATTTTTCAAAGAAGAACGTAATCTGTTTAAGTTAGTCTCATGATTTTTGTAAAGGTTTTAGTTAAGTATTAGATTAGTAAGGACAACCTTATAACACTAAGAGAAGACCAAAAGTTTGAGTTGATGGGCTAAGACATCTATTGTAGTAGAAGGATTGAAATTTTAGAAAGTTTGTTGTGAGGTAAACATACAAATAGAAAGGAAAAGAAAGTAAGAAAGAGGCCGACAAAGGAGTAGGAGTTTGCTCTACTAGACCTTTAAAGTTTGGGTATGGGGAGCTTGTTTAGACTTCCAATTTTTTGGGGTAGCTTCTTACTCCTTCCCTCGACCTCCCTACTCATTTTCTTGAGATTTTGACAATGAGAGAAGATGATTTTATGTGGTTGTTATCTAATCGATGCACTTCATATTTTCCTATCCATTAGTTTCTAAGTCCACAAAAGAAGAAAATATTTATTATAAAAAGTATATTTTTAATTAAAAAAAGATGAATCAATTAAAAATTTATTGGTATCTTGTAACACCTTTATAGATTGAAGTTTGCTAACCAAATGTATTAGTGACTTTCTTTGAGCTATATGAGTCCACCATAACAATGGCATTCTCATGATTTTGAGTGACATCGAGGGACAAAGCACTTATCTTATAGAGAATGCCACATCATTGCTTGATGACTCGATTGCAAACTTCCCACAAGTAGCCTGATGAGCAGTCTTAGCCGTGGATGCTAAGTCTTCCACCTTGGAGTTGGACTTTGCAGAGAAAGCAAGAAACTTAGTGATTACTTTCAAATCTTGATGATTGTCGTCACAAGCTACAACTCAACTGACTATCAATTTTGCAACAACTAAAATTGTTGATGTCGATAAACATTTGACAACTCTTGGTTTTGGTCTTTCCTATAATGTAGAGTAATGTCCACCTAATATTATAGCATACTCCAATAAGACAGTTCAAAGAAAATAAACATACCCCAATACTTCAAGACATTTTGACCCTTAAACAAAAAAATAATTTAATATGTGTAACTCTTACATACATAGGGCTCGATTTCAATATCGTGGTGCTCATCACCAAAACATTGTTGTCTCAGTGTTAAATTTTTTTTCTTTTTCTTTTTTTAAGCCACAAAGTTACTATTTTAATAATAAATAAATATTATAAAATTATTATTTTAATATTTAACATATAAATAAATTTAACTCATTGAAATTTGACATGAACAATTTAGATATCTATATTTGAGTTTCTCATAGTATGACAAATTAATGTTTGAATTCTTGTTAAGAAAAGTGCATATATTTAATACTTGACCATATTGCAAATGATATTACCTCTAATAAATGGACAATAATGCACAATTAATAAAAATTAAAGTTACAGTTCTAATTTTTCAATACAATCTTGAATTGTTTAAGCCAAAATTTATACCTTAACCGTTCAGGTCAAATTTTAAGGAGTTAAATTTATTTATTAAATATTAAAATAATAATTTTATAATATTTATTATTATAATAATAACTTTGTGGTTTCAAAAAGGAAAAGGGGAAAAATTAACATTGAAACAGTAATATTTTTGTGCTGAGTACCATGGTGCTCATCTTAGAATCCCACATTCATGTCTCAATATAGAAATTGAATCTTAATATTACTTTTATGGAGAGTTGGTGTTATCATTGAGTGATTGAGATGACTAGTAATTACAAATGAACAACATTCGCAGTAAGTGGTGGAGACACATTGTGGTGAAAGTGAACAAATACATCCTTTTACTTTAAAAAAAATTATAAGTAAGGTATGTAAATTTTGTAACATTACACTTCCTATTCTTGATATTTGGCATCCTTTGAATTAAATAAAAAAAATATTCGAGCTCAAAATCTTATTAAATACTTCATCTGTTAAAAAATATAAGACATTTTTAATTGAATCTCACCCCCTAATAAAATAGTTACCTACTTTCAAACTAACCCTCTCTTTTTATATTTATCCCTATTAAACACCTTATAACAAATATAAAGCCATTCATCAATAGGGACATTTTTTTAAAAAAATAATGATTACATCTCAAAAGATTAAAACTGTCTTATCCAACTTCTCAAAAAATGCTTACATTTTTGAATGTAAGGAGTATGTAATATTTCAAGGATCAAGATGATATATGAAAAGCATATTTACATAAAAGACCATATTAATATGTTTAATATAATTTTCTAAAAAGAAAAAATGAATCAATTTATTTATTTTATTACAATTTTAGTCATAATGTAATTATTACATTTAATTATTTAAAATTTTATTTTTAAATTATTAATTTTTAAATTAAATTATTTTATATCTCTGACTCTCTTGGCTTTACCACTCAGTATTATGTGAGAATAAAAGAAATCAATAAAGAATTGAGAAATTAATTAATAAGTATATGTTGTAAGGAAGAGGAAAGCGATGAGAAAGGAATGAATATAATTAAAATGATGGTCACTTAGGCCACCAAGCCCCACAAGGGAAGCATTATAAGGGAGGGTGGTGTTTAATTTTCTTATATGGTCTGAACTAAAGTTGAAAATAAATCAGCCTAGGTCAAGTTTTAATCAAGTAGATATGAGTCTATAATATAAGCCTCAAGCTTAAACTTATAACATAGGCCTTAAGCTTAAATATATATGCAAGCTTTTATCTAGGCTCAAGCCTAAGCCGGCAATAGGCCTAACTTGAAATCTTTTCAAAGGCTTACTTTATATAGAGGCTTTGAAAAATAATTCTAAATTTAGGCCTTAAAGTCTTTAAGTAGGTTTCAAATATATCAAAACATATATTTTTATGTAGACTTAAAAGCATATGTATTTCAAATTTTAAATAAGCTTCACTGCTTAAAACCTATTTAAATATAATATAATATGTAAATATACTTAAATAGGCTAGGCTTTAAAATTTAAACCTGACCTTTCTAGGTATATAAGCTTTCAAACGAGCCTTAGGCCTGACCTATTTATAAATAAGTCAGGTTAGGTTAGATTATAGGCCATCTGATAAAGTCTAATCTACTCTTACCTTAATCTAAACTATTGATATTAAGAAAAAGTAACGTCTTGATTGGTGTGTTGAAGTTGATATTGGAGAAGTGAAAGTAGAACTATGAAATTTACTGACTTGGTAGGCAAGAATCCAATTTCACAAAAAACCATGAAACTCACTTCCATCTTATTCTCACAAGAAATCAATTACATCCCTTTTACTTGAATAAAATTTTCATCTCACTTATATCATCATATCAAACATATTTATCACCTCAATTCTGCTTTCACTTCCACTTATGCTTTTATTTCTACTCCTACTTTCATAAAAGCTCTTCTCTTATACCGAAAGCGGCATAAGGTTATTCCCATTCTAACCATACAGATTCAACCCATTGAATTAATAATTTAATATACATGCCATTCCAACCCTGATTATTTTTACCAAGAATCTATTAACTAGTCCCTATAATTATGTCAAGAGATTTGTCCCTTGAAGATAGAGAAATTCAAACCTACTCCCATGGACAGCCCAAAATCCTCCTTATTAATAATTGCCTCTATCAATTTGTGTAAGCTTGCATTCACTGTTTCATCTTCTATGGGATGTTTTACGTGGTTTGAATGTGATTTCAATTCAGGAAAAAAATGTGATTTGAATAGTTCCGGTTTTAATTTCTTCAATTTAAACTAGATCAATTTTCAGTTACCATTTTGTTTAAAAAAAACTAAGACTTAAAATTTAAACCGTGAGATTAAATTTTGTAATTTTTCAAAATATATATTAATATGTATCATTAAAATCTAATGTCAACAATTTATATTTATAACGGAAGCGTGGTGAAAAGAAATAGCACTGGAGAGAAATTAAGTTGAACATTCAGTCGCATTATGAAATGGAATATTATTTACGTAAGTAAGAAGGATTCTCAACATTTTAATCGGAGCTTTGGTTTCCGTTATACAATATCTTTTGTTTTGTCATGTCGTCGTCGATTTAGAAAGAGAGAAAAAATTGTGGTGAGGAATAATTAGATAATTGGAAGGAAACCAGAGAAAATGATAATTCCAAACTAACAATTATATTTTAAACTTAATATATTATTATTTATAATTTAAACTCCTGAATTTTTAATATTTAAATTAATATTGATAAATTATTTTTTAAAATTTTTATTGAGAATCTAATTATCATTAACTATCTATTTTAGGATTTAACTATTCTAAAAAAATGAGGGAAACCACAATTAGGTCCTTATAATTTCATTAATTTTTGCTTTTAATCCTTTTAATTTTTTTAATATTTTTAATCTCTATAGTTTTAAAAAAATTAGGTGACCTTTGTTTTTTAGGTCCCTGTAGTATCCATTTTTTCTGTGGTAAAAACACTAAAAAAACCATAGAGACTAAAATCAAAACTCAATAAATTTATAAGGATAAAAAATTATGTTTTTTCAAAAAAATAGGGTTAGTAATTCGGGCAGGCCAAGCTGATTCGAATGAAGCTCAATTCTAACCAGTTTATTTGGATCACGTTTAAAGTATCATACTCTTTTAAAAAGCATAGATAATAAAGCCTAACCCTAACATTTTTTAACCAAATTCGGGTTGACTTGTCGATTTGGCCAAAATTAATTACCTACTATATATACATATAGCTATAGCCGGTAATTCTAATGATTGTACCCAATTTGAGTTGAGCTTATTTGGATTGAGTTTAAAATATCCTATTCTTTTAAAAAAAATTTACAATTAAGTTCGATATTAACTTTTTTTGAGAGATTCGGGTTGATTTATCAAGCCCAAATTGTTAAGTTTTTTTTTTAAAAAAAAAGTAATGAACAAAAGCCATGGGAACAATTCACATGGTATGAGTCCGTGCAGGTCATATCTGCTTCACTATTTGATATGATTGTGATCGAAGGGAACCCCATCAATGGTCAGCTTGATTTTAAATTTTTAATTCCGTCCTTGTTTCCGTAATGACCCGAAGCTTAAGTTTTACCACTGAATTGAATGACCAGTATTATCGACAAAGGTTATCGTGTGTGTGTCCATGTACATATATTCTGACACAAACATAGCAAGGTTTCCTGCCTTTACATAAGGATGGTCCATTCATCTTCCTTTGATCATAGGGGCAATTAATTGTCATTCATAAGCTTTCAAAGTGTCCATCTCTCCAATTATTCGTCCCAATTTCATCTGGGATTGGCGTTTTATTTTCCATTTTCCACCATTGTCATTAATCTTTGGCATTTGCATTATGCTTGGGGCTCATCCCATATGCATGAAACTCACTTAAAGCTGCTTGATTATCAGATCACTGTACTCACCACCAGATTTTATACTCCTCTTCTCCATTAAACTCAGACGCGCTTCTTTTTTGTAATTAATAAAATTCACTCTGTTTTTGGCCAAAACAAAATTAGATGGGGAACTTTTAAAGCTATTTCACAACATACCCCTCATTTTTTCATTACTTCCAGATTAGGAGTAATTATACTGATCTAACAACTGTACCAGCACGCACAACGAGTGGTGATTTAATTTGGCAACCGAGACAGGAAATTATGTAAAATCAAGGGTCATGATCTTTTTTTCAAAATTATAAAATTTTAATTTGAAGACCTTTGATTCTGTGGTCACAAATTGAAATTAACAGCAATACAATAATCTTGAATAGAAGAGACCTAGCTACAAGCTGTACTCGTGACTCATTAGAGGAAAAGTGGATGACAATGATCTCAAATCAGCTGAATTATGTGGATCTAATTATTATACATCAGTACGGGGAGGCTAACTGACAACTTACAATGTCTCGTCAAAGACACCTTTGGGCATTATCTCAAAGGCCCGTTGCTGGTTATAAGATTCCGGTGGAACGTGAAAGAAAATAAGATTAAAAAAATAATTTTTTTAAATAGTGTTTAATACAGGCAAGTATAAAAAAAATATGATTAATTTAAAAGTAAATGATTATTTTATTAATAAGTGAGATTTAATTAAAAATATTTTATATTTTAAAACGGACAAGATATGTCATTAATTATTTATCCAGAACCCAGCCGAGCTCAAAGCTCCATTTGTGAAGAAACACTCCAAAAATTAACATCCTTCCTGATTAACTGGCATATCCTCGCTCTTCATTTTGCCGAATACGATTTCTCTAACATCACTGTGGACAGTAAATTGAGAAAGGGACGCGAACGCCAGTCTCTCTATATCTCGCATCAGAAGCAGATGAAGAGAAAGAGAGAGAGAGAGAGAGAGAGAGAGAGAGAGAGAGACCTTTAAATTCGTGATGGTCAATTTGAGCTAGCTAGAGAGATTCTTCCCTCCAACAATTGTTTTTTCCCCCCTTCTTTTGTCGTATAGATGTTATGTTGCTGGGCTTGATTTGGAAAGAAATTAAAGAAAAATTTGGTAGGGGCCGAGAATAATTGGACGGAATAAAACAAAAGGCATGCTGTAGGACAAATCTTCTGCAGGATGAAGAATGGGGTCCTTAAGCCTTTGCAGGTCATATCTGCTTCTTCTCTTTATTGTCATGATTGGAGAGGGAATGAGGGATGACAACATCAACGTACACCACTTACAGCATCAGGCCAAACATGAAGATTTAATTTTCCCTATATATATATATATATATATATTCTTTTTTCCGACATATCTATCATCATCTGCAGATTGAACGCTTGCACTCACGCTTCTTCATCGTCTTCATCCTGCTTCATCGGTTAAAATAACTGTTGGTTTGTTCCAAAAAACTCTTTAGCTTAAACATCAAGGTGGCTGTCGAGGGTTGAATATATTTTATCTGTATATATGCACATGCTTCGTTGTGAACGCTTGCGATGCTATATCTGTAGCCTGTTCTAATAAATGCTAGCGAGCGTCTCCAGGAAAATCCTAACGTGGAGGATGATGATCCATGAAGCTAATGGCGAAAAGGCTTCTCGAAAGTGACCACTTCTCGTATTATTCACCGAAATATTTTCTAATTTAATCAATTTGTGAATTAGCTACTAATTAACTAGCAATATAATTAAAGAAGAAGAAAATGGGTGGTACAAAAGATCATGCTCATAAAATACACATAAATATCAAACGTCAAATGTTATTTCTTACCTTATTAAAAATCAACGTATCATTTTGACTGATCACTTTGCTATGCTATCGAATGATACATTGTTGGCAATAACTCCGTTGATTAATTAAAAAGTGATATCCTAATTACTTAAGGTAGTCTCACATTTAACTGCTTCTCAAGGCCACTCCTCCGGTAAACAACTAGACATTCGTAATGGGCTAATAGAGTTACAGTAGTTCTGCTCCTGGCAACAAAAACCCCTTGCATTGAAAAGCACAGTGCCTGTCACCCAAAAGAAAAACACGATATACCAATCCTAATATTGTTTTACTGCCAAAAAGTTTTCCAATAAAAAAACATAATATCAAGGCCAAAATACAAAAAAAAAAAAATCCTTAAAGTTTGAGATAGTTAAAAATTTAAAATTAACCCCCTTAACTTTTAATTTTATTTTTTAAAATCTCTTATTGTTGATTATGTTATTTTTTTATAAAGGTTAAAATGTCATTCAAATAAAAATATTATTAAACAAAAATATTATATTGTTTAACTATTTATAATAAATTTTTTAGATAGTTGAGGCATTGATAATAGTCAAAACAAATATTATTATCACCATATAAAATTTTAAATATTTAATTTTGTGTTAGTTTTTTCTATTTTTTTGTTATAAATGATGCATAGTTTTCTAGTATTAAAAGATAAATTAATCAAATATGGTAATATTTAAAATTTTAAATATTTTAGTCATGTGTATTACATTAATCTAACATGAAAATATAAATAAAAATTTATCTTTTAAAAAAATAAAATCATGCACCATGGATAACAAAAAATATAGATAAAACTAATATAAACATAAATATTTAAAATTTTATACAGTGATAATAATATTTTTTTGTTATTAATTCCTCAACTATTCAAAAAATATAAAAAAATTATTATAAATAGTTATACAATAATATTTTTTAGTTGAATGACATTGTAATCCTCATTAAAAAATAACATAATTAACAATAGAGGTTTTGAAAAACATCATTAAAGGTTAGGGGCGTTAATTTTAAACTTTTAAAGGTGAAGGGGTTATATATAACTATCTCAAAATTCAAGAGGGTTTTATGCATTTTAGCTTAACATCAAATAATAAATATGAAAATAATATTAATATTTTCCTAAAAAATATATTATTTTGAGTTTGAAGATGGATTTTTTTGAATGAAAATCTTTTTTTATTTTAATTGATGACTAAAATGATATATTTTATTAATTATTAATTAAATTGAAAGTAATAATTTATTTTTTATTATTGATAATAATTAAAATTGTTGTTTTATTGTTTCCAAATTAGGGGAGTAGGAACTAGGGATATTTTAGTTATTACCTTGGCTACAAAGACTTTTCTTATATGTTTGAAACATTCATAAACTTTTGTTGAAGTCAAAAGTTACCTAACATGTACTTCCTCAATTAAAAATATAAAGCATTTTTTAAGAGGTTGAGTGTTTAAAAATATAAGACATTTTTACTCTTTTTAAGGTTTTATCTTTTTTTCAAAAGTACCTCTTTTAAATAAATCACTTTATATTTATTTTAAGATTAAGCATCTTGTTATATATAAATAGATATAAAAAGATAAGGTTGGTTTGAAGACAATTAACTATTTTATTTAAAGATAAGATTCAATTAAAAATGTCTTATATTTTTAAATAAAAAAATTGCCTTTTTCTTTTGGTAGGGAAATATTACTAATAATTCCCATTCACCTATTTATATTTACATTCTTTCTCCATAGAAAGAAAACACCCCCCTGGCCGGGCCACCACATCCTGCTTTAGGGTCCAAAACATATCCTCCTTCTGACATGGGCCACTGGCTACTGGCACCTTACAAGCACCTCTTCATTTTTTTTTTTAAAAGTTCAAAATGTAATTGTTAATTAACCATTATATTACACATTCTTAACTAAAATATCGCTCTTTAACATATATATTATTTAAGAATTATTTAAGTTTTCAAAAAAAAATAATTATAATGCATATATTTTAAAATTTTATATCTTATTTTAAATTTTTAGCTAGATAAACTTATTTATATAGTAATTCTTAAATACATATAAGTTAGAAAAAACATAATATTTCAAACATATATAAATAAATATGAAATTTTTTTGGCAAAAGGAATTAGGATATATATATATATATATATATATATATGTACATAATTCTCTTTCAGACTTTTTGATAATAGCATTTTTTGTAAGGAAAAGTTTTCAAGAACGAGTAAAGCTACTATCTCCAAAAATAAAAACAAGGCCGTAAACATACAACCAAGTACTCCTCAAAAGTCAAAGACAAATAGATCGTCAACCATAGAAGATTATATTCCTTAAAAGGACTAACCCTCAAAGCCATAAATGTACCAACAAGTTAGAATCCAAACAGATAAATCAAATCCTAGCGAATATGTTTCAAAAGAATACCTTATGACAGGTTGCACAATAGAGCCATAATTTCAAAGGGAGAATGTAGCTCATACAATACAACCAATTTTCTGTCATGAAAAGCAAAAGAAATATAGAATTATATTCCAATAAACATGAAAAAAGACAGAAGATATTATGAGTTAGTTATGGTGGCATCAAAATCTATCACAATTTCTCATCAAGAAAAAGATGAAAATTTTTACAACCAAATAAAAATCTATAAGATATTAAGTCTAACTATTTGGGTATATTCCCTTCATACAGCAACAAATTTTCCCATAAATTAAAATGACCAGGTTTATAAATACTTCGACTACAAAGAAACCTAGTACAATGTTTTATATTACAGAAATTAGGAGCACTCTTGGTTATATATATATATATATATATATATAAGAATAAAAAACTGATGTCTATTGATGACACGTATACATTTCCTCACATGCTGCAATTTTTTGTAGCCATGAAGAAAATTAACCTAAATTAATATAATTTATTCCCTCATTGTAATGGCTACCATTTATTTACAGATTTTAAATTGTTATAGTTTAGATTTTTAATTTATTTTGTGAAATCAAGTATTTAGTTTATTGCTTTTCATCTCCTTGTTATACAAAAAATAGTTTCATCTCAAATAATGTTCTTTTATTAATAACTATCAAATACAATAACTCAATTCTAATTATCATATCAATTCCTAATATGAGCAAATAAACCAAGTCAATACTTGTGACTATCTTACCAAATTTTAACTTAACTTTCAAATAGGCACGATTGGTTTTCATAGAGGTACCAACTGGCATAAACACATTCATCAAAAAATAGCATTTTAATCATATGCAATTTTAACCTTATTGCATACTCATAAGAAACAAACAAATGAGTGGCACCAGAATCAAACAAGACAATAATTTAATGATCGCTAAGAGAAATCATACCTTGAATAAGCTTCAGGGAAGCTTTAGCTTCCTCTCTAGACATAGCAAACACTCAACTAGGAATATCAAACCTTTGGTCAATAGTAGGAGCATTTTCAAGACAATAGCGAGCAATGTGCCAAACCTTGTGGTACTTAAAGTTCATCCAACAATCTCTAGTGTGATGCCTCTCACATTTGTTGCATTGTGGGGCTCTAGGTGAACCGGCTATAGTAGAAGTAAAATCTTGCCTCAATGCTTGACTTTGCCCACCGTTACTCCTGAGGACATTACTCCTCATATAAGACCTCTTAGGAAAATTCTACCTTTCACTGCCACCATAGCCAAACCTAAAATTATCAGAGCTAATACCACCAGTAGGGCCCCCATAAGTAGAGAAATGGCCCTAACCATCTTTCCTCTAGCTAGAACCAAGAATAAAGGTCGAGTCTGGAGGGCCGGTCTTGGAGATTCTATTTAAGTAATGGTTCGAGCTTTGAAAATAAATTTTTTTAAAAGTAATCGAGCTTAAGGGCATGGCCTTGATAAGCCCTGTACAAAAGGCTTAGGCCTAAACGGCCCTTCAAGTCCTGTTATATTATTATTAATTTTTTCTTTAGTAAAACACATGTTTGAAACTAATAACCAGCTCACCTGATCTTACACGCATTATATTATTATGAATTTTAATTTATTCTAAAATTGATTTGATGTAATTTAATAAATATCAATGTATAGTATAAAATTTTTGATATTTTTTATTTTTCTATAGTTATTATGTTTGTGCATTTATACAAAATGAATTATTTTTTAACTAAGATTTAAATTTTATTACTAGACTTCTAAATGTTTGTTGTTTAATTTTTAAAAAATTATGAGAATTTTAATTAATTTATAATGCTTAATTTTATTTTAATTTTTTTATTTTTAAAACAGGGCTTGCAGGCTCGGCCCTATGGCCTTCATATAAGGGTCAGGCTTAAGAAATGGGACTGAAAATAAAAAATCAGGCTTTAGGGCTCAAGTCTTTAAAGAAGGGGCTCATAAGGGCTAAGTCCTTAAGGGTTGGCCTGCCTGTTTTTTCAGCTCTACCTCTAGCTATCCTCAACCTCTCAACCCCATCTAGCCACTGCCCTTAGTTTACTACATGTCTTCAAAGGAAATAATGTCAAATGGTGCCAGTTGTTATCTATAATCTGGCTATATTTTCTCAAGTAGTTGCTCATCATTATGGTTTCTTAGATACATCAAGTATTTAGGCAACTTGTTAAATTTCACAATGAATTCTTCCTCATTCATGCTTCCCTATTGTAATTTACGGAACTTCACCTCTCTTCCAGCTCTAAACAAGGAAGGGAATTGATAGGTAAAGAATCTTCGCTTAAACTCCTTCTAAAACAACAAAAAGTCGTCTGCCAGCTTAGTACTCTCACACTATTGCTTAGCAACATCTTCAAGCATAAATGTGGCAAAGAGTGTACAAGTTATAACAAAAAAGATTATCTCTAACCAATCTATCCACTTCTCTCCTACTCTATTATCCATTGAACCCTCAAATGATAGATGATTCAAGAAAGTAAACTTCTTTAAAGCTAGATCAATAGAGCTTTTCAGCTCTTTTCCTCTAGGCCACACTGGTTCTGGCCTCCTTGGCTTACTCTCCTCATAATACCCTTTATCTGGGTGGCCATAATGCTCCCTATTATGACCCACTTCTCCTAGTTACCTCTGACCTTCTCCATGGTCTTGCTAGTCTCACCCAGTCTCTTCTTGAAGATTTTATCATGGTCATTAATTTTCATTTCAACTTTCTTCATCATTGGTCTCAATTTAAGCAACACATCATCACTGCCCAAAGAAGGTCTCAGTCATTCCCCAACTTATTCTCTAAGCCTTACCCCATTTCAACTCACTCTTGTTTACTCAGGATTATATCATCTTCTCCTCATCTTGAGACTTCCCACTCTTGTCTTGATATAATTGCTGGAATATTGTGAACTATTCCTTGTTTGCACCATTCTCTCCTTCTAAGAATGGAAGTGAACCCAGAAAAGAAAAGGGTTAGTACTAGCTCAATCAAGGGAAATAATATGTGTATAATGATAATTACTAACTCTTTATGTGAAAATGCAAAATCACAAGCAATCTCAACTCCTGACACACATACCACAGACCAGTTCTCAAAATAAGAGAAAATGATTCCAAGTTGTAAAATTTGATAACAAGTTGTAAGGTTTCCCTTACTAAACCACACTTAAGTCCACTTATCAAGGTAAGCAAGGGATTACCCAAAAGGATTACCAAGTTTGTAAAATTTACAAGACTATGATCCCAAGTTTTCAAAAATCAAAATACTTGAATATACTTTCATCACTTATAAATAAGAGTACAAAAAGTTTACAGAAGTATGAGATATTTATTTATAACAAAGCATTCACATTTGGAGTGAAAGTCACATTTTAGCACAACACAACATGATGTGATGTAGTTCATTGTAGATGCAACGTGACTCATCTATCTTTGTGCCATTCACTATAGCACAGATGTCATGTGACATGGTGCATTGTATGTTTTTTACAGCATTAGAGCTGTCTCATGATAGGTCCTAAGGTCAATTCTTGATGAGTATCATTTCTCTGTCTGATATCCAATTGAGATGATATAGGTGTATATAAAGAGCTTTCTCTTAGCTCTAACTAATAACATATATTTCATGATCAATTACTTTTTTAATCAAAATTTGGACACCTATTTTCAATCTCACTTCTTTTTCACAATAATGCAAAACTTGGGCGTCCAAAATACAATTCAAGTGCCAAAAGCTTATAATAACCCTTAGACTATGCTCAATAAAGTATAATGGAATCATGCAACACACCACACCAACCAAACAATGTATATATCAATTTCAACACTTAACCCTTTAATCATAAAAACTTTATGGGGAGCCAAATTCTCATAAATCAATATTTAAATAATCATATTCATTCATTTATATAACTCCCTACTTGCACTACTATTTGGGCCTGTTTAAAATTTACAATCGCATCACATATAACCAAGGGCACAAAATACATATTTCAATCAATTTTACAATTAGTGCAAGTAGTTAAAAATTATATGAACTCCTAGTTGGCAAATTATCCATAATATACACATAATTAAAATGCTACGAGGCCTACAATTAGGATTTTAGCATAATCTTAAGCCTCAAATCATTTTCCCCATTCTTAATTCGATGAACTAGTCCTTGTATATTGAAGAAAGAAGGATGGGTATAAGTACTTAGTAATAATGTTAATCTACCCTATGAAAATGCATCTAAATTAATTATAGATGCAAATGACAATTATAATCTTTTCACAAATTTTATAAGTTTTTCAAAGGTTGCCATGACTCTAATACTAACAAGCATGTGGCCGAGTACAAACACTTATCATCTCCCAACACATATAAAGCACAATGCACATATAGAAATAATAACCATGTGCTCCTATCAAACCACGTCGGACCATAATGGTAACAATTATGTCGCTAGAATATGAAATATATGATCAATAACTTTATATCCTCTTGATACCTTTGGCATGAAATCAGTAACTACTCAGCAAGTTACATTCACAAATTCAAACTATCTTAGCCTTTCACTTGTGAGGAGTTGCTTGGCCAAGGCTACCTCATTTAATTGTGATCTGTGGTTTTCCCAATACTAATAACCATGGAGTGTTGTACCCTAATCTAACCTCCTCATGAATGCATGGAGATTAGTTAGGTTTGAGTCTCTCAAAGAACAAGTGAAATAGTCCTTTAACAACAATGGGATAATGACTACTTATTGATTTCAACGATCAGCAGTTTGGCTAGTTTTTAATTCCAATAGTAAGCTGCCTATACCATATGGGTTTATCACATCTACTCCTCTCCCTATAGGAAAACTCTAGTCATAAATGATTATGCTATGCACACCTCAACACATAGAATGCTCGTTTATTAACATTTATCATATCGTATCTCACTCATCACAATTTAACTTCATCATACTTCACATATATCTCAATATGCACAACATATCATGTTATTCATTTTCAAATACATACATACTCTATCATGGCCTCAAACATATATGTATAAACATATATTTCATTCTTACCAATCCATACACATTCTTGCACAACACATAATCTATCACATCGACACATTTGCATCAAACACAAGTTAATCTCTTTCACAATTTCCAAACAATTTTTTTTCAATGCACAATTAATTAACAAGCAATTACATAAACTAAATTTTTCTTAGTTACTTTAAACCTTTGGAGGTTAAAGATTTACCCTTAAGACATAAACTTCTAAAGATTCTTAATAGCTTGAATGGTGCCAATATTGATTAGTCCACAATTTAACTGCAAGGATAACCATTAATATCCTTAATAGGTTAAATTTCAACAGTCAATTCAACATTCCCAACTTACCCAAGTGACAAACTCACTTTCAATCATACCTATTAGGTTTACTAATTTCCTTTAGCTCACATTATCATTAATGAACAATTATACCACCATTAATGACCATCAAGCACCTCTAACAACCTTATTTATGGCAATTTTTGGTAGTAATGCTGCCCACTAACCAAAAATGGGTAAACTCATTAATTCTAAGTTTAAATAACCTAAACAAATCACATTAACTCTATTTAAGTCAATAGGTTTAGACCTATAACCATTATAAACCAAAAATCACTTTCTCAACTCAAACCCTAACTCAAATCTAGAGAAAATAGGAGGATGATGGAGGTAAAGGGCATAAGAGACTTCATCTAATATTAGGAAGCTCCAAAATGTCTCCAATAGTCCTCAAATTTGAGCTCTAGTAGAGCAAATGACATACTTTTTATTTTCTCCCTTTTCATCTTTCTAATTTTCCAAACAAACACAAGCTCTATTAATCATAAATTTGACCATACACCATGGTGCACACAGCATATGCTGCAATGCATCGCATAAAGAAGTCCTCCTTCACTGGCGAATGTGCTGCACACTATGACCTGTAGCATAGAACTATTGCTTTTTTATTTTCTCCCTTGTTGTTGCGTGAGTAACTCAACTTCACTTCGAGCCAAATTTAGGGTTGAAATCACAATTTCAAACATACCCATTAGACATCTTTGGCTATACATGATGCTAATTTACTCAATTACTCTCCTTTAATTAACTTAATCTGATTTTTAACTTTTTCCAAATGCTACAACTACTGTTAATATCTGGTGGCTATAAAGCCCTTTACTAAAGAATATCACCTCATCTTGTAGGCAACGATTCTCTCTTCTTCCATCCCACTCTTTTCTCTCTTTTTCCATTCTAGCCATTAGATCAAGACTTAAACACTTCATATTAATATCCTATAAAATTATTATTGAAATATTAAATAATAAAAATATAAATAATAAAATACAAACTACTAAAATTTAATTAGAATTATTTAAAAATATAGTAATAGTAAAATAAAATGAAATTTTTTTGAAGGAAATCAAATTTGAATTATCAAAAATCATGATTTAATAGTTAGAAATGAAAAGGATGAGGCAAGGACAAACCCTAAAAAAACAACTTTTCACTATAGGGAGAAGAAAAAAGAGAGGTAGGGAGGGAATTGTGAATTTGTGATATGGCGAGAGAGAGAAGTGAGGGTCCTAAAATAGTGAGAAGGAAGAGAAAGAGCCAGTGGAAGTGAAGAATTGAGATTTGAAAATAATTTTTTTTCTTTCCATACTAATTTAAAAAATATTTTGAGGGATATTTAGTCTCAAAATATAAGACAATTTAAATTTTAAAAAATATTTTATTAATTATATGTTTTTTAATATTATCATTTCTAGTATGTTCTCTCTCTCTAGTATTCTTTCACAAATGGCACATTAAATGAAGAATATTTTTAAAATTTATATTTTTATTTTGAAAAAATAAGGTTGTAAATTGTATTTAATAAGTTTTATTAAAAAAATAAAAATAAAATTTTTTGAATTATATAAAGGATAATTTGATTCCTCAAATTGCCATAATACTAGTGAAGTCTCTAGAAACCTCTTTATCAATATCTTTTTTTAAAAAAAATTATTTTACCCTTATTAAAAATAACAAGACCCAATTATCACAATTTTTGTTATGTAAATGGTAAGAATTGAATAAGAAATCATAACTTATCAAATATAATTTTTTATTAAAAAAAGCCCCAATCATAAATTTTATTTAAGGAATAACAAATTTTATTATGTGAATCGCAAGCGTTAAATTAAAAATTTTAATTTATTAAGTGTAATTTTTATTATTGAAAGAAAAATTTTTAAGAAAACAAACTCCATTCCTAATTTTTGTTTAAAGAATCACAATTTCTTTTTAAAAAATTGTAAGAATTGAACAAGAAATTATAATTTATCAATAAAGGTAAAATGACCTTTTTTTCTAGAAAAATTATTGACAAAGAGGTCCCTAGAGATGTCATTGCCTCATTGGTATGGACATTTCAAGAAATCAAATTGTCAATTACATAAATCAGAGAGATTTTATTATCATTTTCTCTTTTATTAATACATGTGATTTCTTTTAAAAGTGTTTTATAAATTGAGATGAATATATTATAATACTTCCTCCGATTCTTATTATAGGGTGCATTTTAGAAGGATTTTTTCATTAATATAAGACGCTTAATGAGATATTAATATATTTTTTAATATTACTTATATTTAAACTCAGTAATTATTAGAAAGAATGTAATGTAGATTTGAAAATATTCATTTAAATATAAATAAAATTAAAAATTTATTTTATTTTTAAATAAAATTAATTTAATTATATCTCCTTAATTTTAATAAGATAGGTGAGCATTATAATAGAGATAAGAAAGAATAATTATTTTTTGAAAATTGGCCCCTCAACCTGTGAGTCTAGTTTCGGAGAAAGCAGGAGGAGAAGATAGGAAAGAGGAGAAAATCCCCTCCCCTTCTACTGCCATGTCATTGTTGATTAAAATTAATATTACAAATACTTTTCGCTCCTTTATTCTTTGGTTTTTTTGTTTCGCACTATATGCACAATCTGTCATCTCATTAGATTTTTATTATAAATTTTTATTTTTATTTTTATCAAATATTGATGATAAAAAGTGCCTTATTTAATTATGTATATTTAATAATAATAAAATTAAATTAAGAATTTACTAAATTCTTAAAAAATTAATAAGTTTTAAGATTTTTTATGAAAAAAACATATTAAAATAGACTTATAAATATATCTGCCAAAAAAAAGACTTAAAAATACAAACATAGTCCCTCCATTAAAAAATATAAGACATTTTTTTAGGAGTTAGATATTAAAAAATGAAATACATTTTTAATCTTTTGAGGTATAATCATTAAATTTTTTAAAGTGCCCCTATTGATAATGAATTTATATTTATTATAGGATATTTAATAAGGATAATATAAAAAGATAAGATTAATTTAAAAATAAGTAATTACTTTATTGAAGTAAAATTTAATTAAAAATATTTTATATTTTTAAATGAAGGAAGTACTTCTTCCATCTTAAATTATAAGAAACTTTTAAACAAAATATTACATACTAATAAAACTCTTTAAATACACTTTATAACCTTACTTTTTTAAGATAATAAAAAATACCTTCATTTAATACTCTATTGATAAAAAAATATTAAAGAGAGAGAATATATAAAAAAGATAATATTAAAAAATTATTATTAATGAAATTTTATTTTTATGAAAGTACTTTTAAGATGTTAAATTTTTTTAAAAAATATTTTATAATTTAAAATGATTAGTAAAATGAAACAGATATGCACGAGCGTAAACTACTTCTGGATGAGCGCACGTATGTACGTAAACAAAGAAAAGGAGAACTATAAGGCCATATTTGGTAGTATTAAATAGCAAGGTGAAAATGAAATTAAAGATGAAATTCTAATTTAAACATGATTGGTATGCAAGAATTGTAATTTTTAAGAATCCTAATTCCATCAAAAATGCTAGAATTCAATTCCATCATATTGATCATAGAATTGCTTCAATTTCCTTGAATTCAATTTATGGACCCTGCTATTCTCATTTTTTTTGTCCATTTATAATAAGATAGGTCTTTTTAATTTTTAAAAAAAGGATAATTTAATCTTTTCTTATTTTAAATACCTATATAAATTAATATTATATTAGAATTTTATCTTCATATCAAATATTTTTTTAAAATTTAATTTTATTCCAATTTTAATTCTGATTTTAATTTTGTTAAAACCTCTTTCATCGTACAAAGGAGGGCTAAGTGTTTTTGTTGCCGCGCAGCATGGCTGATTAAATGCGGACAGTATAATTAATTAAATGCGAAGCAGAGGATGAAGTGGCAGGATGGCTGATTCTTATAGTTGATAACGCCTCTCCCTTAGCACTCTCATGCTCATGCATTGCCCGTCCCATCCCCTAATCCTCATCTCCATTTAAACCCCACAAATCCCCCTTCCATTCACCTCCCCAGTTCCATCTCTCTCCTTATTCTCCTTCTTCACCCCTCTTTCTCAACCATGGTCGCTGTCTCTCGCCCTCCTCCATCTCAAAACCTCTTCCTCTTCAAGTCCTGCAACAAGCCAGACACCTTCTTCGATGGAATCCCTGTTGTCGATCTCTCCCACCCCACCGCCAAATCCCTCATAGTCCAGGCCTCCCAGGAATGCGGCTTCTTCAAGCTCCTCAATCATGGCGTCCCAACGGAGTTGATCACCGCTCTCGAGAATGAAGCCCTTAGGTTCTTCGCCAGACTTCAGTCCGACAAAGACCGCGCAGGCCCTCCTGACCCTTTCGGCTATGGAAGCAAAAGAATTGGCTGGAACGGCGATGTCGGTTGGATTGAATATCTCCTCCTCAACTTTAATCCCGATGTCATCTCCACCAACACTCTCTTCGTCGTCAGTCAATACAGCCATGCTTTCCGGTAAGCAAAACAGAGTCCCCTGCTTCTTTCCTTCATTCCTCTGTTCTCAACCAAAACAGTATCTCGTCTTCATGATTTTCTTTTGACTCATCTTCAGAAGCATTTTGAAACTGTACCTTTCAGATAAACTAAGGTCATGTACAACGTTGCGTAATAACACACACATTTTTTCCCCTTTTTTCTCATTGGGTTTAAATATTCGCAGCTCTGCTTTGGAGAAATACGTTTCGGCGGTGAGGAACTTGAGCTATCAGGTGCTGGAATTAATGGCGGACGGGCTGGGGATTGAAGAAAGGAATGCATTTAGCAGGCTGCTGAGGGACGAGAAGAGCGATTCTCTGTTCAGGCTGAACCACTATCCGCCGTGTTCCGAGCTGGAAGCATTGAGTGGAAAGAACTTGATTGGGTTCGGAGAACACACGGACCCACAGTTAATTTCTGTGCTGAGATCCAACAACACGTCGGGCCTGCAAATTTGCCTCAGAGATGGGACCTGGGTTTCGGTCCCATCGGATCACACCTCGTTTTTCATCAATATTGGCGATACCCTGCAGGTACCCCTCATCTCAACCTACAATTACAATGATTCATCTTCCCTCAAATCAAATCTGTTCAAAATTCTTCCTGTAATTTTTTACCTAGTCTTGACATCTATCTTATCCGCCTTTTTAACCCTCTCTCTCTCTCTGCTGTGTGTCGCGAGAACAATCATGATCCCTTAATTGGTTGAAAAAGACGCGATGGTATCCACCAAGCGTTTGATTTCACAGAAGATTCTTTTTTTTTTCCCTTACCAGTAATGATACACTGCTGTAGTAATCAACAATATGTACAGAATTCGGGGGGTCAACAGTTTTGTGAAACATGGATGCAGGTGATGACGAACGGGAGGTTCAAGAGCGTGAAGCACAGGGTTGTGGCAGACCCGAGCAGGTCAAGGCTGTCAATGATCTACTTCGGAGGACCACCGTTGAGCGAAAAGATAGTGCCTTTAGCTTCATTGATGGGGGAGGAAGAAGAGAGCCTGTACGAGGAATTCACATGGTGCGAATACAAGAAGGCTATGTACAAGTCAAGGCTCGGCGATAATAGGCTGGCCCTCCTCCAGAAAGCTGCAGGCCGATGAGATACGATGGATTCGATCCATGAATGGAAGGGCCAAGATATAATTTGCGTCCCAGCCGCTTCATTTTACCATGTTTTAGGTTTTACAATTTTTCTTTCTTTGCATGTTTTGTCAGATGGGAAAACAGGGTTCAAAGAGTTGACTTGACTTGACATATCAGTGCTGAAAGGAAAAAACCGCTGTTTAATATGTTGTTTTGGATCCTTTATTTTCTTGGAACAACCTAGCGTCGCGATGTAATGACTAATGGGGATGGAGCCCAGGTGTATGTGATGGTGTATATCATATTGTTTGAATATTAAATAGATTTCTAAATAACTTCACGAGTCAGGCTTGTTTCTGGTGTTAAAAAAAAACAGGAAGTCTGGTATATTGGAAATAATAAAAGAATAAATGTAGTGTTGTGTGGGGCGAAGGAGTTAAGGAATGAAAATGAAGTAGGGATGATGGTTGAAGGGAGCAAGTGAGCACTTAGAGGACAAACGGGCCCACACATAAATGACAGAGAAGGTTTGAGAGGGAGGGGGCATTCCCTTCCGTGATGGTCCAAACAGTTGCTCTCAGTCCGAGCAAAGGTTTTGACCATCCAACACCTTCCTCTGCCTCTTCCTTTCTTCCTTCTCCTTCGTCTTCGTCCCCTTCTCTCTCAACAAAAATCATGATAAATATCTCCACATGAAATGGTCCCTCATGAGGATTTTGATTTATAACCCATGAGATCGTGTGTCATTGATGACGAGCTTGATAGTTTAACAGAGATCCAACCCATTGGATCAGCATACATGTTGTCGCTGTAATCTTTACCAGGAATTACTCAAACTACAACTCGTCCCTATAGCTATAATCTTGTTAAAGAGATTTGTTCCTTGAAGTAAGAAATGTCACCCCATGAGTCTTTGGATAGGCCAAGATCCTCTTATTAATCATTGTCCCTGTCAATCTGTGTAAACTTGCATACACTGTCTTATCTTCGATCTATGCCATGTTTTATATGGTTTGAATGTGATTTTAAAGGTCCCTCAAGTTTTAATTCCTTTAATTTAAACTAGATCAATTTTCGCGTCACGCACACATGTGAACATTCAGTTTTTTAAAGGGAATACTCGCATCAAAAAGTTGCAATTCATTAAAATTTGACTTTTGTCTAAATGGATATAGTGCAATGTCAAAACTTATATACTTAATTGTAGTGTTTGTTTTCAAATAAATTAAGATACGTAACTTTTTATGCATTAAAATTCACTTATTTTAATTTGATTGAATAAAAATATATTAAAAATATAAAAGTAGGCATAAATAAATCTTGCCCTTATTATATTTATTTATATTATCATTTCAAAAAAAAAAACTATGACTTGAGCCAGTCAAATGAGATTGTTTTTGTTTTTTTTTTTTTTTTTTTTGTTTTGATACAAGTCAAATGAGGTCGTTCACTCTACAGGGCATATCGAAGTTTCTATATAAACCAGGTCCATATATCTCACCAGTCACCAATTCCCAATTCATACCGGAAGGTCAATATACCGGAATGATCACCGACTCTTCTGATTACCATATATGCCACAACATCATCTTTTTGTTTTATTTTTTTTCTTCTCTCCTTTCTGTTCTTTATACGAACTTTTCCTTGAAAAGATACTGTATATTAAATACGATGGAACTGACTTTTTCCCATAAAAAGTATTGGGAGAACTGCAATCAAAGCTCCCAGAAGCAACAAAATTGTTGAATATAATATTCAATGGAAATTGAAATTATTTAGAGCGTTCAAAAGCCTCATTTGTAATTATATTTTTTTGAGTGAAATAACTTACTTGTCCCTCCCAAAGTCTAACAATGTTCATGTTCGTCTCTCTCATCTCTTCTTCCTCCTCTCTTCTCTCTCACTGTTCCTTTTCTCTCTTCCTTCTCTCTTTTCAATTCCTCTTCCTCTTCCTTCTTCTTCCTCACTCCTCTTCCTTCCCCTTTAGCCAGAATCATTGTCTTTGAAGCTTTGAGGTGTAGTGTATTCACCATATTCTTGAACTTTCACTATATCCATGGGATTGTAGGAGTTAAGTTTGGAAAAGTTGATCATATCTTCTACACATAGAAGGCGTACATACTTGGAGGAAATAGAGTTTAAATGATTGGATTCAACAAGCTCCCACAATAGGCATCATTCCCATCGTCTCAATTCTCTTTTTGGGTTTAGGTTGAAGAAACCAAAATTAAAAATGTGCAAACGGATTGAAGAAACCCTACATCATGTTAAATACATTGATTCATGTTTAAGTGAATGTAACATTTCAAAAAATTAACCCTAAATAACTAAGCTTAATCAAGGTAATTAAGTAAATTAATATGATATGTGGCTAGAGAGGTCTAACCAATGGTTTGGTTGTTGTTTCAGCCCTGCATTCATGTTAGAAGCAAAGTCAGGTCATTTAGACCTTAAAAAGGGAGACAATTTAAAGAGTTAGATTCTGTGCCACATGTCGTGGCGTATACCACCTCTATTACGGTGCACGAGTAGCACATCATGAAAGATTGGCCTCTTTATGCCCTGTGCCACAACGTGTGCAGCGTGCGTCATGACGCATGGTCAAAAATCATATAGAAATAATCGCAAGCCTAATGCAAAAATTAGAAGGAAACAAAGAGTAAATGGATGACTTGAGCTTTTCTCTGTCAAGGCTTGACAATTTAGAGGTTTGGGAGTATGACAATTTACAGGTTTGAGAGTATTTTTAAGCTATCAACCACTAAAGGTAAGATTTCTAAACTCTTTTCCTCCCTTCCTTTACCATTTTCTTAAATATTTATGTAGCATTTGTAGTTGGGAGAATATTTTTGGTCCATAGAAGTTATAGGTACGAACTCATTGATTTAAATAGAGTTAATAGAAGTAGTTTGGGTTATTTAAACTTTGTATTTATAGCCTTGTGAGTCTTGGTACTTGGAAGGCCATTAATGGCTAAAAAAAGGCATATATGAGGGTTGGTAGAGGTTTTGAAGCCATTAACGGTAGTTTAATGGTCCATTAATAATAATGTGAGTTAAATGGAGCTAATAAACCCAATATATATGTTTGAAAGTGAGAGGTTATGATTTTGTGATTTGGAATTGTTGGGTTAAATGTCGGGAAATTATCCTAATGAGGATATTAATGATTGTTAGTATGATTAATTGTAGATTAATCATGAATTGGCACCATTTAAGCTAATTGGAGCTTTAGAAGTGTGTATTAAGGGGTAAACCTTTGACTTCTTAAAGGTTTGATGTAAACAAGAAAAATTTAGTTTGTATATTTGTTTGTTTAATTGATTATTGTTAAAAAGTGAAATATTTGCCTTACCAATTACAATTAACATTTAAAATCCATACTCATCAAAGGATTAATTCAAAAGAAATTACCAAGTTTGTAATTTAAAATAATCAGTTCTCAAGTTTTCATAATTTAAAAATGAGTCAAACCCATTCATTAAACCTTTAATCAAAGTAAAATCATATTATGGAAACATAGGATATCTCAAAAGAGTGAAAGGAGTTAAAAATAGTTGAAAAATTTTAAGTTGCTGAAAACATAGCAATGCACCGTGGCTCATGCACCATGTACAGAGGCTTCTTACTCTTTGTGAGATGTGACACAGTGTTACACGTTTGATAGCAAACTATGCCGTCATGTTGACATCAAACCTGAGCAACTTTTAGCGTGTCTCATTTCTCCATTCAACATTTGAATGAGATAATTTAAATGTCTATAGAAAGCTCTTTTTCATATACTAGCTGATAGCACAAGTTTTATTTCTAAATCACGTCACACTAAAAAGTTGGACATGCAAACACATTTTCACACATTTTCACAAACTTTCACAACGAAGGGTGTCCAAACCCTATATAACTGCCAAACGTTATTTATAACACCCAGACCATATTTGTTAGACTTAAAACTACCTGTACAATACACCACATGCACATGTACATCATTATATCAACGTTTCACTCATCAAGCCTTTTAATACCAGAAACAGAAGGGGAGGTTTTAACATTGCATTTTATTAAAAAAGTTATTTATATAATGTTTAAAACAACCTTACTACACTTGCACTAGTATTTTAGCCTTCTATATTTGCAACTCATCATAAACAACATCTTAGAGCTTAAAATAAATTCCAAACATCACAAACAACTATATAGTGCAAGTGTAAACAAAAATGCATCCTAGTTAACAATATTCAATCTATTATACAAAATAAATAAATCAAAGAGGCATACACTAAGAATACTTAGATTCCAAAGCCTTTGGAGCTTTTTCTCTTTCTGCACCAAAGCTAGAGCATGTAAAATTTTAAATAAGAAGGATGAGTCTAGCCACTCAGTAACCAAGGTAAGCCTATCTTATGCAGCTATTTATTATTTGAATAAACAAATCAGTTTGAAAATTGATTTTCTCAAAATACACACTAACACATGTAACACAAATTATTATTTTTCAATTAACTCATTCTCATCTTAATCAAAAAGTATATTACCACAGACACATAGACATATGACAATAACCTAATTTATTGCCATAAAATTAAACAATCATGTGACATGTCATATAATCATATATGCATGATCAAACCATCTTCATATCCTCCTTATTTCTTCCGACTAAAATCATAGGCTATAAAATCAAATAGGGCTCCATTCATGTGACTGAATTACCTAAGCTCACCAATTGTGAAATGTGACCTGACCAAAGATCACAAGATTTACTCTTGGATCACGACTTTTCCCATTCTTAAAACTCTAAGGTGACATATATCCTAAACAAATCTCCCTAATAAACTAGTGGAAATAGTTAGATTCTAATTCCTTAACAAATTATGGGACAAGATTATACCCTCACGCACCAAAAGGCAGCTAAAGTACCATATGAATTTTTAACTACTCCTCTCTGTAAACAAACTCTTGCCCACTAATCATGCCAAGTACGATGCTCACACTTTTCACAATTTCATTTATTTATTATTAACATGTTAGGCTTATGATAATACGCCACCTAAGTGAGTATCAATCATTATTATCACATTTGCCATATATATTTCATTTTCAATCTCAACACAATTATCTTTATCATACCCATCATCAACCACTCATTTCAATACCACATTGCAAATTTGAAATCCATTTCAAAATTACTTTTGCATCTTTAGTTCAAATCAAAGCACAACATACAATATCATGATTTCATAGCTTGCTACACATTCACAATCATCAATATACATACAAATAACCACAATTCATTTTGCAATGCCATTAATAAGCAACTACCCAAAATAAAATTTTCTCAATTATCTTAAACCTTTAAGAGGTTAAAGATTTACTCCTCAATAATTAGCTTCCAAGCTTGATTTTCTAAGCTAAAATAATGCCCAAATGCTCAATCTACAATTAACTAATTCTAGAATCATCAACGTTGTTAAGAGCACAATTTCAACTCTCACATTTTCACTTCTACAACACCCAACACCCTTATTTCTCACTTTTGAGCTTACCTATTGGATTTATAAACTCTCATTAGCATTTTTTAACTTCTTTGAGTACCCACATTGCTATTAATGTCTCAATCACATCCATAATTTCAAATTAAATGTCCATTTTTGGACACTAATGACATTCACAAACCAAAATATCAAAACTTATAATCTTTAGGTTTAAATACTCTAAACAACTCCATTTAACTCTTTTGGGTCAATGGGTTTGGATCCATAACCTTAGTGGACTGAATATCATCTTCAATTATCAAATTCTAACTAAAAACTTTAAGAAAGTGGAAGGCCAAGGAAGATTAAGGTATAAGAAACTTATCTTACCCTTTTTCTAACACCAAAATAATTCAAAACTACTAATATGGAAAACCCTAGTAGAGCTTTATTGAGCACCTTTGTTTTCCTCTTCTCTCTCTTTTGATTTATGTCTTAGTTCGAGAGGCTTTGACTAGTAATTTGGCCGTGTGCCACGATGCATGGCATAGAGAGGCCCTCCTGCTTCAATGGTCATCAGTGCATTCCAGTGGATATGCTGCAACAATGACAAATGACATAGAGACACTTCCTTCACATTTTTTTCTTTCTTTTGATGCTTAGGGTAGCCTGATTTTACTTTGAACTCATAATTAAGGTTGAAAACATAATCAAATACATTAATTAGACCTCCCTGGCCACACGCCATATCAAATCGCTCAATTACCATAATAAAACTTGATCAATTTCTTAGCAATCCAAGAATCAAAATTTAGGATGTTATAAAAAAAATTTAGTTGATAAGCCTAAAAAAGTATAAACAAAATTTATGATGTAAATTGTGGCAAAGGGACAAATTTTATATGACATGTGTAAGAAGGTGTTTGAACTGATGTACATGTTGTATCAAATTAGATATATAAATTTGTCTGTACAATTTATGTTGATGAGTAAGCACAGTATGATGGGATTGTGAACTAAGAATTTGGTTGAATAAGATTGTGTTAGTAATAGTGATGTGCTTGTTGTAATGAAATTGGTGTCTAAAATTACATGCTACATATTGAATATTTGTGCATGGCATGATCATTATAATGCAGGAGTTTGCCTATAAAGAGAGGAGTATATGTTATAAATTCATGTAATATTGACTGGTTACTGTTGAAATTAGAAGCTAGCTAGGCTACCAACCTTTGAAATTAAGAGGTAGACATTGTCCCAATCGTAAAGAGATTATCCCACTTATTTTTTGAGGGACGTGAATCTAACTAATCTCGTCAGTTTATAAGGAGGCTAGATTAAGGGTATGAAACCCTATGATTATTAGTATGGGGGGAAACTGTAACTTATAAATAAGTGTAGTAACCTTGGTCGGATAGTTTCTCACAAGTGAAAGGCTGGGCTAGTGCAAGTTCTTAGGTGTAACCCACTAAATAGTCACTAGTTTCATGTCAAAGATATCAAGAAGGTATGCCAATGGCACTGATCATGCATATTACATTTTAGCCATATGATTGTTATTATTGTGGTCTGGTATAATTTAACAGGGGCATATGGTTGTTAGTATTATGACCCCATATATGTTAAATGCTTAATATTGATATGAATTTTGATATATTTTATGCTTAGCCGCATGATTGTTAGTATTGTAGTTGTGGTTATACTTTGAAAAGTAAATATACTTGTGAAAGTTGTGTTGTTTGATCTTGCATCTTCATAATTGATTGACATACATTTGTGTAAGTTAGATTAACTTTAGTTGCTGAGTGATTATACTCACTCCTCTCTCTTCAATATTATAGGAATTAGCTTATTAGATTAGGATCAGGGGAAATTACCAAAGGCATGGGATTTTGTTGAAATCCTAATAGTAGGCCTTGTAAATTTATTTATGTGTATTTTGATTGATATTTGCCAACTAGGTTATCATATGATTTTTGTTTACTTTCAATGATTGTGAAATTGATTTGTATGTGTATTTTATGCCCTGAGTTGTATGTGATGAGGTTGTAAAATTCAAATGAGGCTAAAATACTAGTACAAGTAGATAGATGTGTAGATGCATAGGTACTATAATTCGTAAGAATTTGGTCCCCCTTTTGTTTTTATGACTAAGGGATTGAGTATTAAAAATATGAATTATGTGTTGTTTGATTATCGTGATGTGTTGCACGAATCCTTTGTAGTCCATTGAGTGTGATATAAGGGATGATGTGAGCTTTTGGCACTTGGATCGAATATTGGATACTCAAATTGTTTGTTAATTATAAAAGGGAGTAAGTTTGAAAATGAGTGTCTAACTTTTGATTGAGAAATAATTTGAATGTAAAACCAATGTTATTAGCTAGAGCTTGAAGAAAGTTTTTTAAAGATACTTAGATTACCTCAAATGAATATTGGATCATGGCACAGAGACAAATGAGCCATGGCGCATCACTGTGTTTATATTAAAATAATGTTTTTCCAATCTAAATGCAAATGCACTATTACAAAAAAAGAAATAAGTGACAGTTATTTTAGCTCATAAATAACAGTTAATAACCATCATTTATGTGGCTGACATTTAAAATTCCCTTAATAAATGACAATTATATAATCATCATTTAAAATATAATTTTTAAGTGAAGATGCTGGCAGGGGAAGAATAAATGAGGGGTAAAACATTTATCTATCATTTATTTTCATTATTTACTCGCCATTTATAGTCAAAATAAATGAGGGGTAAATAATTTACCCGTCATATGTTATCAAATAAATGATAGTTATTTAAATAACCGTCATTTATTATATGATATTTTTTTAATACGGGGGCTGTTATTTATACTAGTCCTTGTAATAAGAACTCAAAAACTAGTAGACAGTCATTTCAACATCTACGCTTTTGAATATCAATAGAATTTTATTGTATTCAAATAAAACTATAAATGTAATTTTTAAAAGTAAACTAATTTCTACAGTAAAGTGGCTATTAAAAATATAAATATCATAGTTACTTCTTTTAAGTAATTTTATTGATCTTCTTTATATGAGATCCACACTTGGAACATATATTGACACCATTCTTCAATTATCTCATTTATTTTCACATTCCTGAATTCTTCAATGTAAGAATCATCATAGTATTATAATAAATAAATAATCCTCCATAAAGTAATTATAATAAATTAAATATATTTACAATTAAAAAGTGAATATTGTTGACATACTATCTCAAAAATTATAATAATAACTACCATTTTATTGTCTAATAATTACCAAAAATATCCACGTTATTCATTTTGTTTTCTCAGGAACTGTAGCCTATTATTTGTTACCGGACAACTGGTCTTGTGCTTCGTATCTCGGGTCTGAGTTTCAAGATATGATAGCAAGTTAATTTGTAATCTCACTGTTTCATCAGTTCGTTCATTTATACATTAAAGTGACGAAACTGTGCGTTGGACTACTATGGAAAACCTTTCAATTAGATCTTTTTTTCCTTCAAACAAGGGCATGGTTTCTTATATGTGAAGTTTATAATAAGCTTGGAATAATAGTAATGGTGTTCATAATTTCCTTGCTCATTTCTCTCATATAATATATATATATATATATATATATCCAAAGCTCATTAATTTTTGCTTGTACATGATTTTTTTCTACATTTTATTGACTTATCACAGTCCAGTGATGATCGTCGTGAAATAATTAATGAAACGATTAAAGTTTTCGTTTAAGACGAAGATTGGACCCTAAAAAGTGGACTTATCTTGCTCTGCTCCTGAATCAAACATTCTCCTCGAGTTTGAGATTCAATTAATGTACCTTCGAATCCATTTTTATATATCACCATTTATTGATCTCTTTATCGAACTATATACTTGTTATGCTAAAAAATATAAAGGATTTTAGGTCTTTTAATGTGCAACTAATGATCTTTTGAAAAACAAATACCCTTATTTAGGAGGGTAATTAATAAGATTTTTTTAATTGAGACACTCTATTAAATGGGAATAAATGAAAAGAGGATATGATTTTAAAAACAATTGACTAACTCATTGGGAGTGAAATTAATTTGGTTAAAAGTGTATTATCATTATAATATTAACTAAAGGGAGTATATTCACACATATATAATGAAGAGTAGAGATTCATTTTAATTATTTTATTTTATTTGATGGGATAATTCTCAATATTCTATGATGATATTAGCTTTATATTTTATTTTTCCAGAGTAATGTTTTAAAACTAATATTTAAACATTTGTGGGTTTTTTTTCTTGACGAGTGTGACAGGTTTACATGGTGGATGAGAAGTACTTGCTGGATCTGCAAAGGAGCTTATTTTAAAAATTCCAATTCTATATTCATTTTCATCTTATTCCTTTTCGTTCATAAAAGGAAAAGACTCAACTAGGATTTATCATTACAAAATCATATATAATCAATGTCTAGAAGAGGATCTATTATCTATCCAATGAAATGGCAAATGAAGCCAAAATGTCTGCACGCTTATTTCTTTCCCCATATATGTGATCAACCTCAACTTGTCACTCTCTCTACAAAAGCAAAGATGATAGTTCAATTGAATTGAATACACTTTCATCTTCGTCATTTGTATGAGAATTCATGATTCTAAAACAATATGACCATGATAGGGACATCGAGGGTCAAAAGGAAGAGCTTAATCAAGTTTTAGATATCAATCTCCTTCTAGAACCCTAAGTAAATACCCTGTAGACGATTTACCCACGTCGGCCATTAAGGTGGAGACCGGGACCAGTTTTGAAGTCAAGACATGTCCTTGAAAGGGTTAAACTTTTGAGCAACAGTAGGTCTTGTACAAAAGTGAGTGGCTATGGATTGGGCAAAGGAGTAAATGAATGATTTGGGGCAAGCGACAAATGCCCAATGTCCATGGCGTTGCTTGGACTAAAGCTTATTGGAAAGTTGCTATCGTCAATAAGCAAGGAAAACTTAGAAGTAGGGAAGGATTTGATGAAAAGGGGCAAAACAAAATGAGAAGCTCACCATAAACACATACAAGCTGGAAACTTCTACTTGTAGTACAGCTCCTCCCGAAAAGAAGCAAACCTTCATAGAAGAATTCCATAAGCAATGCGAGGATTAATAAAGATAAACACTTACAAGAATCATGCTAGGAAGGGTAGGCTCAATGGAATTCCAGACTGTAACCTAGTCGTCTGGCAGAGCCCTCTCAAAACTATCAGTAGAGGAGTGATCAACGTTAGATGAGGCCAAAATGGTCAGAAAAGAAGACGGACTCAAACAACAAAGAAGTAAAGCAAATGAAACTAGACAATGGAAGCTTGAAGGGCAAGAAAGTAGCAAGGAGTACTGAATAGCAAATTGATGGCAATGGTAGAAAAGGGCTTTATATTTATGAGGAGATGAAGAAACGAAGCAACAAAGTATATAACTAAATAGATATGCCACATGGCCTACATAAACCAGCCACTCGCACAGGGGGGCATTGTTTGATCCTAAAATATTTACGTTTAAATAAAAGCACAAAATAGTAGAAAGCGAAGAATCAGACCCAATAAGACATGCAATGAAGCAAAGCCGATCCATTTAAAATTGACCTTCTAAACTAAGTAAACGCTAAGTCATAGAGGAAAATTGACCCTTGAGACTCAAATCAACTAAGCCAAAAGGACTTTTATTTGGACATGGGACTGTTGCTTAGACATGCCCTCGAAATTCATGAGACCAACTCTAATAGTTATTGATATTTTAGCACAAGCATTCGAGCTTCTAGTTTTACAGACACAATGGCCTCGAACAAGCATTATCCAGAGAGAAAAGAAGGCAACAATGAATGAGGAACAAACAACAACACAACCCAAACACTTCGTTACTCGATTTATCTTTTATATCATTTTGGATTTAGGATTTGGTTCCTATTTTTAGTTTTCTTGTAATTTTGTAACTTTAGATAGCTTTACACTATCATGCTACTTTCTTCTCATTATCTATTGCATCTTCGCATCTAGACAAACTGAGATAAAAGAGCTTGGGAACCCATTGCTTACATTGAGACTTCGTGTCTCTTACACACTTGAAATTTTATTATCACAAATAATTTATGAACAAGCTGGTGACAAGATTCTAGTGGAATGAAAAAGAAATTGTGTGTGTGTGAGAGAGAGAGTGAGAGAGAGAAAGAGAGAAAGAGAGAGAGATCTTTAAATTCGTGGTGATCAATTATAGAGAGATTATTCTTCCCTCCAAATTCCAATAATTGTTTTCCCTCCTTTTATTGCCATGGCGATATTGCTGGGCTTGATTTGGAAAGAAAGAAAAATTTGGTAGGGGTGAATAATTGGAAGAGGGTAGACGGAATAAAACAAATGGCATGCTGCAGAACATGTTGTCGTGATTGGAGAGGGCTGGTAACATCAACACTACTTATAAGCATCCGGCCAAACGTGAAGATTTGCCTTATACCTTTTTTCCAGCATATCTATATTTTAAGCCGCCACATATATATTCAGACAAATCTCAAGTTTTATATATTCATAATATATCTTTTAATTTTTTGATATAGGACCTTTTTAATTTTATCTCTGATAAAAAATATAACTATTGGTTTGTTCCAAACAACTCTTTAACTTAAACCTCAACTCTTCAAGGTGAGTGTCGAGGGTTGATCATATATCTTATCTGTATATGTGCATGTATGCTTAGTTGTGAACGCGCGCTCTCACATAATGAATGATGTTATGTATTTGGCATCCTGGCTCTATAGCTTATTCTCTAATAAATGGTAGCGAGCGGCTCCAACAAGGTGAGCTTATTGTGTTATGTCATCTACATACAGCACCTTGGAGGGCGATGATCCATGAAGCAAAAATGCATTTTGAAAGTGACCACCTCTCTTATTATTCATCGAAATATATTCCTAATTTAATTTATAAGCTAACTATGATATATTATCTATGGACATTTACTATGTTGAGATTAAAAAAAAAAGATAATATATCCTAATATCAACAACATAATAATAAGAGAAGAAGGATAAGAAGATGTGCCGGCCTAGCAAAAGGTCATGTTCATATATAATACTGTGTGTGTGTGGTTGTGTCAGTAGATTTTTTGGTGGAATGCCAATTTTGTGGATCCTCTGGTGAAAAAAAAAAAAACAGAGAGAGAGATGAAATTGACAGCAAGACGAGCAGAAGCCTCTGCAACTCAAGTGAGAAAAATGGAAAACGTACAGTGTTGTTCTCGAATCCAAATCGGGGACTTCTGCCCTAATTGCTAATTGACAGAACTTACGACTCGTCAAGGTGACTTAATTATGTCCAGAATCTGAATAAGTGGGATGCAACTTTTTAGTTTTGGCGAGTCGAGGATGAAATTGATCGACTTGGACTGAAAAAACCTGATAGGAGTTATTTACACTGAAATTTATTTTCTTAAAGATATTCCCAAGATTGGTTGATTTATTATTCTAGGTTAAAGGCCCTTCAATTATTCTTCGAGTAGGTTTGGTCCCTTAAACTATTTTTTTTCTTATGCAATGTTCCCTTCAATAATTAAAAACGATATAATGTTGCCTCTATTATTAATAAATGTTGATTTTGATTGTTAACTCAAAATATTATAGAAAAAACGATCAAAAAATTATAAAAAATCCAAAAGATTTCATATAAGTACAGTCCTTTGTAAAAAATTAATGCCGGTTAAGTCTTCTAAAAGAAAAATAAATATCAAAATTATCTTTTGCCATATAAAAGGAAAACATACCATTCTGACCAATAACTTTGATATGCTGTCGAATGATATCATATTATCATTGTCAACAATATCGGTAATTAATTGAAAACATAATTTATTTTAATGATATCTTATTGAAACATTAAAGCCTTAATGTCTAATAATTTTTACCAATATTATTGCCAAAAATGATAATATGATAATTACCCAGTAATTAATGAAAAATGGGATTTTTGGTCTTTTAGATAAGTAAGCAATGACAATAATCAACCAAATTTATTTGTCATTCTTCCTTAAAAAAATTGGCTCATATTGATGGTTCATGGTGATGATTTAGGATAGTGGTTGGTCATTATTAAAAGTAGTTTAAAAATATTAAGATGGTCAAATGTAATACTCCCTCCATCCCAAATTATAAGACACTTTTAAATAAAATCTCACATACCAATAAACTTCATTAAATACACTTAACAACCTTATCTTTTCAAAATAAAAATATAAACTTTTTAAAATACCCATCATTTAATATATTGAAAAGAGAAGTGACAAAAATTAATTATAGAAAGAAAAAGAGTAATATTAAAATTTATGTATTTAATGAAACCTTAATCTACTTAAAGTGTTTTATATTTTGGGACGGAGAAATTCCTTCAAAACTACCATATAATTTGGGACAGAAGGAGTATATGTTTTAAAAAGAAAAGAAGAGAACAAAGGCAAGTCCAAGATATTTTCATTTTTATTTTTAAAAATAAAAATGAGAATCATTTTAAAAAAACAGTTTTTAAATAAAAATTAATTTATTCCAAACAAGGTTTTTTCAATAAAAAATAGTTTTTTTCCCAAAAAATCAATAGCATACCCTAAATCGTTACATCTCAATGCTTTGTAAAAAAATATAAAAAATAGGGAAAATATCAATGAAGGATTTAATATTTCATAAATATATAAACAAATTAAAGACTTTTAAGAAATTATTTCTTAATCTGAATATTTAAAAAATTAATCATTTAGTTCTTATAATTTTGATATAATTATAATTAATCCTTCAATTTTAACTCATTATAATTTAATCATTGAAGTTTTGAATCAATTTAAATAATTATCCTGACTTTACCTCTTACAATTTAAGTCATTGAAATTTAACATCTTAATATTGATTCTTATATTTTAAAAAATAAAATTATAAAAATTATCATATTAAAAATTTTTACTAAATCTTAAATTACAACCCTTTTAATATTTATAAATATTAAAAGTTTAAAACTATTTTTAATTTTTATAATTTTATTTTTTAAAATAGGGATCAATATTTAAGAGGTTGAAACTTTAGAAACTAAATTATAAAGGGTAAAGTTTAAAAACTAATTTACAATGAAGTCAAAACTTTAAAAACTTGAATTATAATTAATCAAAGTTTAAAATTGATTACAACTAGATTAAAATTATGGTGATCAATAATTAATTTTTTTTATATTAATATGTTAGCAGTTTTTTTATGAAATTAAATTGCTTAACAGCCTTTTAATTTACTTATATTCTCCCAAAAAGATGTCAGAATGCTGTAAATCTCTCCACTTTAAGAGGGCTGCCAAGTTTCCGACAATGGTGTCCTCATAAGGTCATGATAAATTTGGTAATTTATTACGGTAGATGTCATTTCTATCAGCCAATCCACGTTCTCTACAAATATTATGAAGGTTATTTTATCTAGTCCGGTGTTATAAAAATAAGAAAATTAATTCAAAAGATTGAGATGTAGGACATGAGAAAAAAAAAATAAGAGAAAGAAATAAGTGAAAAAATAAGGAAGAATTGTTATTCATTTCATCAAGCTTAAAATCAGTTGATATAAACTCACTATTTATAGGTATCAAGTCTTTAAATTATATAACAAGAATTACATTATAAAATAAATTTTCATAATGATAAAATATATAATATTTAAATATTATATATATTAATCATGAAAAACTCGGACAAAATCATTCATGTTATAGGTGGCTCTATCTGAAAAATATCAAAAGACAACTCCTAGAAAATTATAAAAATTCACAACCATACCACAACATTTGTAACATCGGGTGTTTAGATGCCTCTCGAGGCTGCTCTCCTCGTAAACAACTAAACATAGTGGGCCCTACAACAAAGAAAAAATAATAATAAAATTCTTTTAGAATATATAAATAATAATTTAATATTTTAAAATATCATAATTCTCAAGAAGTCTTTAAAAAATTTTCTATCATGAATGAATTTATATAAATTATTAAATTGTCCTTGTTAAAAATAAATAATTATAAGTTTTGTTTAAATATTTTAATTTTTCTTTTTATATTCACAATAATGTATCAGCAAATCACAATTTCACATGTTAAATTTCTTATTTACTATTGCATTGTTAAATTTAAGAAAAAAAATTGTGAATATTTAAATAAAACTTATGAATCATTTATTTTTAATAAAGGTAATTTGATAATTTATATAAGTTCATTAATGACAAAAAAATCTCTAAAAACTTTTAAAGAATTATGACATTTCGAGAAATTAAATTATTATTTATATATTTTAAAAATAATTATTATCATTTTTCCTACAACAAACCCTCTTACATTAAAAGGCACAGTACCTGTTACCCCAAGGGGCGAACAAACAGTACAATTCCTAATTCGTTTTATGCATTGTAACCAAGTTTTCCAAGAACAAATATTATATCAAATATTTCCTTATTTCTATTTATAAGTCATCTCTAAATTTTTTATCAGAATTAAGAATAATCTAAAAACTCATTAAGTATGTATAAAAATTTAATAATTTTTAAATTTTATTCCTATTCCTATTAAATATATATATTTTAATAACATATTCAATAAAAGATGAAGGAAAAAATTTGTGAAAAATATTTAATGATATGACTGATAAATAGAATAAAAAATATTTTCTTTACCCCATAAATAAGATGGGAAGAAGTAATAAATATGAAAAGAATACTAATATTTTCTTAAAGATATATAATTTAAGGTTTTTTTTTTAATTTATTTTGATATCATCGATGAATTAAAAACTTGAATTAAAAATAAAATGGATTTCTTTTAATGAAAAAGTTTTTTTCCTTTCAATTGACAACTAAAATGATCTCTTTTATTTTAATTAATAATAAATGAAATATTAATTTATTTTTTATTATTAATAATAAAAATTATTATGTTATTATTGTCTCTATATTAGGAAAATAGGGGTATTATAGTTATTACCTGATCACAAAGACTTCTCATATTTTTAAAATATTCATAAAATTTTATTCATATCAAAATTTACCAAACACATGCCCGATAGGCCAATACCTTTTCATTATTTTTAAAACTTGATAATGAAACTGTTTATTAATCAAAATCACATATCTTTTACTAAAATACATCCGTTTGATATAATTTTTATTTAAAATTTATTTAAGTTTCTAAACAATAATTATAATGCATATATTTTAAAATTTTATATCTTATTTTAGTTATATAAACTTATTTAGATAGTAACTCTTAAATGTATAAGTTAGGAAAAATAATATTTCAAACATATATGAATAAATATAAAAAAATTTTACCAAAAAGAATTAGAAATTAGAAATATATAAAATAAAAGAATAACAAGATTACACGTGTACTTTTCCTCAAATACTTCAATTTCAGGGAGCCATATAGAAAATTAATTTGAATTAATGTAATCTACACTCTCATAGCTACCCTTTATTTACAGATTTTAAATTTAGATTTTAATTTTCATTTATTTTGTGAAGGCAAATATGGAAAATATAATACTGAATTTCATGAAGCCACATATTAGAAAATAAACTTGGATTCATACAATTTCTCCTCTCATTTTAATAGTTACCTCTTTATTTACTGAACTTAAATGTGTATAATTTAGATTTCAAATTTATTTGTACATTTAAGGTGAGTAACAAGCATATGAGAGGTCATGATAATTGTGCTTGTCCTAAATTTGAGTGCGCCCAAGGCCCACCTCAGATTTTTTATTTAATTTTCCCAAATATTACAATATTAAAATTTGATTTATTTTAATTCATTTTGGAAAAATTAAAATGAAAGACCTGGAAAAATAATATTTATTGAAGAGAATTTTAAAAATAATAATTATTTAAAAGGACCAAATATCAAAATATAATTTTAAAAATACTATAATTTTAAAAATACTATATTACTCTTAATTATATCTCCTACCATTTTTCTAACCGCATTTCACATGTTATATTTAATAGTTACTAACAAAAACATATTATTTAAGAGAAAGCTGTTTTTTATACAATAAGGAAATGAAAAACAACAAATTAAAACAAAATAAACTAATGCCTAGAAACTATAGTGAGTTAATAATCTCATCGATATTACAAATCCACGAATCAAGAGATTCAGATCATGTTCTTGGCAAAATTGAATAATTGTTTAAAACTAAAAAATTTTAAAATTATATTGATTTAAGTTTTAAAAGTAAAGATTTTAAAAATTATATTAATTGAATTATTCATAAATAAAGATTTTTAAAATTACATTATTCAATTTTTTTTTTGAATGAAATTGAAAATTGAAAAATTTTATTTTGATTATAGAAAATCCAATTGCCAACCTCCCATCCAATTCATTCATCCCGATGCTCCCAATGTTGACCGGTCCTTCCTTTCATATGGTCATTATTATGGCCTTCATAGGAGGCATTGAGTGGATCATTGTTCATTCCTCTTGTTTCCCCATCATCATCATCATTAATGATTAATGTCTTCATAATAATTATGAACACCATATTTTATCCGAACATTTCTTTTAAATTTAATAATAAATAATTAAAAAATATAAAAATATAAAAATAAAATTTAATCTTTTTTTAGGATTATATTTTCAAAAAAAATCTTGCTTAAATTTTTTTTAAAAATCTCTCTCAAATTATCTCAACCATTCAAAGATATTGAGAATCAATTTTTGAGACTCAACTATTTTTAAATTTCTCTCTTTAAATCTTTTATTTTTCATTTAAAAATATATGTTTTAAAATTAGACTTTTCTTTCTCCCCCTCAATCTAATTAATAAAAAAAAAGGAGCATTAAAGAATAAAAAAAAAAGAAAAAGAAGAAGGAACAGATACATAACACATGAAATACACGTACACACACACACTCTCTCTCTCTCTTGGCCATGCAGCAAGAAAAGGAGAAAACAGCAGAAACAGAGACACAAAACGCAGAAACAACACCCACACGCGAGTAGAAAAGCACAGCAAAAGAAGGAGCAGCAACTATGATGTGCACACACACAAACTGCCGTACGTAGAAGAAGAACAAGCATGCACGCAAAGATAATACACAAAATCAGAGCTACGGACAACACAAAGAGAGCAGACTTTTCAGCCAAAGAGCATAGAAGAAAAGACCAGAGAAAAAAACTAACAGAACAGAAGAAGTAGAAGAGCATACGCCAGCCAAAAATGCAGAGAGACAGAGATGAAGAAAGAGAGATGTAGAACTAAAGAGAAGGAAGAGTCATGCAAAAAAGAAGCACACATGAAACATAGAAACTGAACCTAACACGCCAGCTAATACGCGCACAGAAAAATACACAGAAAGAAGAAAGAGAGATGCATGCACGTACGAAGAAACAAAGAAAAACAGAGCTGGAGATACACGCATGGGATGGCAATAGACAAGTGCATAAAAGAGAGTATAAAAATGCAGAAAACAGCAGAGAATGAGAGAGGACGGAAGGGGCTGAAAAACAGAGCAAGAAGGGAAGAAAAAAAAGAAAGACAGTGACAGCGGAGAGATGATCGAAGGACGTGAAATAGAGAGCTAAAATGAGAAGAGAGGAAAGCTGGAAGGGAAGAGAGGAAAACTGGAAGAGAAGAGAAAAAAAAGAGAGGACAGAATGAAAGACTGAAAAATCAAGAAAAACAGAGCATGAAACACGGATAGGTTCGAGACAGAAAAAAAGAAGAGAACCGTGGGAGGAGACTGATCCAAAACTGGAAAAAGAGAGAGCCAAGGACGATAGGGAGGAGAAGACAAAAAGAAAAACACCGGCAAAGGAGGAGGAGAGAACCGGACGAAAAAAGAAGAAACAAGGACCAGAAGAAAGTAGAGAAGAGAGCACAAAAAAACGAACAAGAGAGGGAAGGAGAAGAAGTTGGAGAAAGAAGAGAGACCGAGGGTGAAAGAGCATCAGTAGAGGGAAAGAGAGAGATCTTACATTTTATTACTCTCTCACGGCAAGATTTGGAGATAGAAAGGGAGAGAGATTCAAATGGTTTGGGATCCTTACCATCATGTTCCTGATCATCTGGCTGCTGCGTTTTCACGAGGAGATGGTGTATGATTCTCTCAACAAATTTTGAGTCTTCAACGTCTACTTTCTACTAATGTTCATGGGTTATATCTTCATGTCTTGTCAAGCAACAATGGCATACCATATGATACCGAGTGAGAGTTTGAATTGATGTCACACGAGTGCTGGATGTTTTACAAGCAACAAAGAATCAAAAACACATTCAATACTTGAGGTTGAGGTGATGAAAGTGTTGTCTTGAGAAGAAGAAGAATGCAAACTTAGAATCACAAGTTACTCAGGTGATATTTAAATCGCGTCATCTCCCTTAATTTGGATTTGATTCATTGATGAACATGCATATATTGATAGATGCTAAGAGTGTGGACTGATCCATATATATATGTTTAGGCATTAGAAATTCATGAACAAAATATTTGTTTTAAAATTTAGAACATACTTGAGAGGTGTTTGACAAAATAAAAAGAAGAAGAAGAAGCCTGTGAGAACATCGTTGATAATTTGTTAGGTGATTGTGGTTTGAAGCCGTATCTATTATGGTTATGATCTTGCTAAAGTTTATGCCAAATATGAATTTTTTAGAATATATCCCCAGGTTAAAAGAATAGTGAACTATCAAAATAATTTATTTCTCTATTCTTTCCATTGCTTTCATCGCATGAATCGTTTAGCCAACCATAATATTATGCACTGCCTGCAAATGCAAATATCTTAATTACCTATTTGTCGTGTGAGATTTTATGAATCTCCATAGGCATTTAGAATGATCCTCTATCGTGTAAATCAATAAGATTTCGCAGGTATGAGGATCAATCTTGTATATATTAATATGGGTTCCAAAGACCCATTATTAAAATTAATGTTCTTTTTATAATAAATATTTAAGTCTCATGTAAGATTTTAAGAATCTTCGTAAATAATTAAATTAATTACCTTATCGTGTAGGATAATAAATCCTCGCAGATATCGTGATTCACAATTTGTATGGTAAATACATACACAAATTTTTGTAAATAAAATAAAAAACATTTTTTATAATTTTTAATTAATTAAATTAATGAATTTAAATTATAGTTATATTTACCAATCATATCTTGTGATCATGTGAGATTTTTGAATCTTTGTAGGCTTCTAAGATCATCGTATTATCGTATGAGTCAATAAAACTATGCAGATATTACGATTAAGTTTTTAAAATATATGTAAATTATATATTAAATTAATTAAACTAAAAAGATGTATTTAAATAAATTTAATTCCTTTATCGTGTGAGATTTTGAAATCTCCGCAGATATTTAAGATAATCATATTACCGTATAAGTCAATAAAGTTTTGCAGGTATGATGATTAAGAACCTTTAAAACATGTATATACACACTTAAAATATATTTTTAACACTTAAAATATACATAAGAATAAATAAATAAATTAAATTGCCAAACTCTTCTATCATGTGAGATTTCAGAATCTTCACAAATACTTAGAGCAATTGCATCACTGTATGAATCAATAAGATTCTACAGGTACTGCAATTAAATTTTTAATCATAAAATATAAAAAAAATAATTTTAAACCCTTTCCTTTCTTTATTAAATATTCAAAAATGGAGAAAATAATTAAAATTAAATTACCTTTTGCAATTTAAAACACACATATCAAAATTTTAGAAATTGTTTTATTTGTAAAATGGTGAATTATTTCTAATTAATTTCTCTTCAAAAAAATATATTTTCACCAATAAATTTTTAAGCCTGAACTACGTAAATTTTGATCCCCATCACAGGGTACGTAGTCCTCAGAGTCAGATTTTGAGTCAAGTTCGTCCTCCCTTGTAAATAAATAAACATTTCTCACTCAATTATCATCATTTTTATATCAGACACATGAATATAAAAGGGATAATTAAAATAATTTTAAAACCATATTAATAGAGCACAACAAACTTCAGGTAACCGTTCTCACGAACGGATGTTGTGGGGTGCCTAACACCTTCCCCACATTCAACCGACTCCTGAATCTATTCTCTGATTTCGCAGATCACCCTTATCCTCCATTAATCGGTTTCCCGAGATTTTTCTCAAAATCTTGGTGGCGATTTCTCGTTCGATCCGGTTCCCGCCGCAAAAGCCGGGGCTTCCACTCGCGTGCCGTCCGCATCGCATTTTTTCGGGTGCGACAATAATCATATCTTGACTCTCATGCAATTGATTCCCTTTTCAAATCTGACATCACTGCCTTATACGCTGCATTGATTTCTTTAAATTGCACATCGCAATCCTTTCCCTTTGCATGCATCTGGAAGATAATACTTCTTTGCAAGTTTTCTAAAAGCCTTCTTGACTTTGAAGCATAGAGGCACAACGTCGAATTATTAAAGTCGAGTATTTAAGGATCCACCGTTACATGAGAATGAGAAGAACAACATGAAAATCGAACAATATTAATCTTCCTCGTTTGCATTAATCCGACTCTGATCTTGCTCTTAATTGCAGATTAAGAGATGATAATGATTGTCTACAAAACAATCTCAGTACTGGCAATAGTAGCCATTATAGCTATAACTTAAATTAAATATAAACTCAATGAAACTTATGAGTTGATTATTTGAGTTTAATATTTTTATGTTTTTAATTTATAAAATTGTATCAACTTACTTATAAATTTAAATTAAATATAAAATTGATTAAAATGAATAAACTCATCAATTTTTTTAATAAGTTCTGCTAATTAAATATATAATATATAGAACTCAATTTACAAAAGCAGTAGAACTTAATTCAAAGAAAAATAAAATTTAAAAAGTAAAAACTAATGTAAATAAAAAAGAAAAGCAAGAAATATTAAAAATAAGTTGTCCAATTTTGAAATTTACATGTTAAGTGTGATAAGCTATCAAAATAGTGAATTTAATTTCAATGATTTATATTTAAAATATATTTAAATCATACACTTTTAATTACTATTCATTAAAAATGATAAAATCTTATAAACTTACGACCCAAATTTACAACCACAGCATGAGTTCACTTAAATTCATGATTTTTACAACCTTCAATTTAGATATTTCTCCCAAATTTTTCCATTCTTTTTTCCCTCATTCTTCCACCATCATTTCTCTCATTCTCCCACCACCATAACTTTTCATCATCGTGCTCTTATTTTAATTTTAAAATTAATTCTATAATTCATTCAATTTAATTACTAAGTTTGTTAGATTGTTAGAAAAGAATAGAATAAAATTAACAAAAAAAAAGGGGGGGAAAGAATTAAGTTATCCAATCTTTCATAATCAAACATGAAAAACAACTCAATATCACATGCTTCAAACGTGGAAACATAAAATTAAGGAATTATCACTTAGTCTGATTAATTAAATTACTCATGCCCATTTTGAACATAGTTAACTTGTCTTTTCTGCATATTTTAATCATTATGTTTTTGTTTTTAATTTTTTAAATCAATTCCAATCCTTTCCGCCAAGGAAACCAGCCCTAAATCACTCCTCTGCCTAGTTATCTCGCACCAGCACATTTCTTTCCCATGCCTCACACTCCTCTTTGTCAATATGCGGCTCACTCCAGTCCCCGCCGCCCACTACCGACTACTGTCAAGGTCCAGTCCTGTCCAGTGGCTTTGAAGCCCTTTCTACCTTTCACTGACACGTCATTGTTGATTCTAACTAATATGACAAATACTTTTCTCTCCTCTGTTCTCTGGCCTCTTTTTTTGGCACCACGGTCACATTTACACACTCATCATCACATTAGATTTTTATCATGATTTTTCAATATATTCAATGAGAATAAAATTAACAACTTATTAAATTGAGGTTTTTTCCCAGTAAAACATGTTAAAATAAACGTGCAAATAAAAACTTATCTATCTATTAGTACGCGCTTAAGCTACTTCAATTCTGGGCTATTTATAAAAGAAATAAATGAGCTAGACATGAGCACTATTAGACAGAGAAAAAGAAGTAATCTTCTAATTTTATTTATAAATTATTTTTAATATATTTTATTATAATCAAAGAAATTCTTAAATTTTATTAACTATTTTAAAATTTAATAAGTTTCTATCTTTATATTTAATAAATATTTTTAAATCTCAATATTAATATATTTATTCAAAGTATTTAATAAGAACAAAAATATAAAAAAATATTAAAAATTGATGAGTATCTTATAAATATAATTAATTTTTTTTTATTTTATAAATAGAATTAAAGTAGTATAATTTAGGGGGTTTGGGGTTAGAATGTGATAAACTTAAATTTAAATTTTTATTAGAAGACGTGTTAAATTCAGTATCCAATCATGACTTGGAAAAAAAATTACCTTCCACAAACCATCTAAAAAAAAAAAAAAAAAAACAGAGTACAATTGTTGCAGAGTCGAAGGTATAATTAAAAGCGAAGCAGAGAAGTGGCCGGTTGGCTGATTCTTCAAGTTGATAACAGCACTCTCATGCATTCCCCGTCCCTTCCCTCAACAGTCAATCCTCACCTCCATTTAAACCCCACCCACCAATCCTCCTTCCATTCACGTTCCCAATTCCTCTCTCTCTCCTTCTCCTCCTTCCTCGCCCCTCTTCCTCTCTCTTCATCACCTTCCTCTGCTTCTCTCAACCATGGTCGCTCTGTCTCGCCCTCCTCCTTCACACAATCTCTTCCACTTCAAGTCCCGCAATAATCCCACCACCTTCTTCGACGGAATCCCTGTCGTCGACCTCTCCCACCCCGACGCCAAGTTCTTCATCGTCCAGGCCTCCCAGGAATTCGGCTTCTTCAAGCTCCTCAACCATGGCGTTCCAATGGAGTTCATCACCGCTCTTGAGAACGAAGCCTTCGCGTTCTTCGCCAAACCAAAGTCCCACAAGGACCGTGCAGGCCCTCCTGACCCTTTTGGCTATGGAAGCAAGCGAATAGGCTGCAACGGCGATCTTGGTTGGATCGAATATCTTCTCCTCAACTTTAATCCCGATGTCATCTCCCCCAACACTCTCTTCGTCTTTAATCAATACCCCCCTGCTTTCTGGTAAGCAAAACAGAGTCCCCTGCTTTTTTCCTTCAGTGCTGTGCTCCAAACCAAAACTGTATCTCCCCTTCCTGAATTGAGTTTGATTCCTCTCGGAAGCATTTTGACATTGTAACTTTCAGATAAACTAAGAGGAGCCCAATAAACACGGCCCCGGAAGATGAAGAAATTGTTGTTCAATTGTAGAAATTAGGAGAGGAATAAAATGAGAAAACCGTCAAAAAGAAATCGAGATGTGTAAGAAGCTGCGAAATCCTCATAACTACTGAGAAACCCATCTAAAATCCATGTTGTCATTCTCGCGATATGAAAACCATCTGAAATCCACGACTCTCTTGGGGTCATCTAGTTGTTCTCGTCATGGGAAACCCACACAGTTGTTCCTGCTCTCTTGCCGTCGTTCTTGTTCTCTTGTTTGCTTTCTCCTAGTTTCTCAGCCCCATTCATAAAGAAACTTGTTACAGAGAAAGGAGGATGAATCGGTGGTGAGGGGTGTCGTGTCAAAGTCTTGGAGAGAAAAGATGTATCGGAGATGTGGCATAAACAAGACTGGATTTCTCATGAGCAGTGATTCATTTCCAGTTGATTTTTTGAACGCTGTAGGTTATGCCACGTGGCGACACTGATTTCATACGACTATTGGCTACTCGCTTGGAATCCAGATTTAAAAAAAAAAAAAAAAAACAGTTTCGCGCTGCTCATTTAATATTCAACATTGATGATAAATGCCAAGCTTTGACAGTGGACATCAATGCTGAACAACATTAAACCTTAAAAAATCTTAGTAAACCTCCTAATATCTTCTCATATTGAATGGATGGAGTACATCATTATTTTTCAAAAAAAATAATGCGTGCTTAATATTTAATCTTGAAGCAAACAGACCTGTCATTGCTAAAAAAAAAAAAATAGATTGGCAATTTGGCATATCAAATAAAGCATTTTCACGTACTCATCAAGGGTTAAATTTTGTGGTGTATTTTACAACTTTATTATCCGAATCTTTTTTAAATTTTATAATGGTTTTCTAAAATCTTTTAATCGGATAACAAAAAAGATTTTTTTTTATTCTAATCTGGGTTTAACAATTGGCAGCTCTGCTGTGGAGAAATACGTTTCGGCGGTGAGGAATTTGAGCTATCAGGTGCTGGAATTAATGGCGGACGGGCTGGAGATTGAAGAAAGGAATGCATTTAGCAGGCTGCTGAGGGACGAGAAGAGCGATTCTCTGTTCAGGCTGAACCACTATCCGCCGTGCTCGGGGCCGGAAGCATTGAGTGGAAAGAACTTGATTGGGTTCGGAGAACACACGGACCCACAGTTAATTTCTGTGCTGAGATCCAACAACACGTCGGGCCTGCAAATTTGCCTCAGAGATGGGACCTGGGTTTCGGTCCCATCGGATCACACCTCGTTTTTCATCAATATTGGCGATACCCTGCAGGTACCACTCATCTCAACCTACAATTACAACGATTCATTTTCCCTCAAAATCAAATCTGTTCAAATTCTTCCTGTAATTTTTTACCTAGTCTTGACATCTATCTTATCCGCCTTTTTAACCCTCTCTCTCTCTCTGCTGTGTGTCGCGAGAACAATCGTGATTCCTTAATTGGTTGAAAAAGACGCCATGGTATCCGCCAAACGTTTGATTTCACAGAAGATTCAAGATTCTTTTTTTTTTCCCCCTTATCAGCAATGATACACTGCTGTAGTAATCATCAATTTGTCCAGAACTCGAGGTGGATCAACTGTTGTGTGAAACATGGATGCAGGTGATGACGAACGGGAGGTTCAAGAGCGTGAAGCACAGGGTTGTGACAGACTCGAGCAGGTCAAGGCTATCAATGATATACTTCGGAGGACCACCGTTGATCGAAAAGATAGCGCCTTTAGCTTCATTATTGATGGGGGAGGAGGAAGAAAGCCTGTACAAGGAATTCACATGGTGCGAATACAAGAAGGCTCTGTACAAGTCAAGGCTCGGCGATAATAGGCTGGCCCTCTTCCAGAAAGCTGCAGGCCAATGAGATATTATGAATTATCCATGAATGAAAGGGTCAAGATATAATTGGCACCCCAACTGCTTTAATTTAGCATATTTTAGGTCTTTTCTTTTCTCTGTATGTTTTGTCTGCTGGGAAAATAGGGTTCAAAGGGCTTACTCGACTTGACATGTTAGTAGTGAAAGGAACAAGCTGCTGTTTAATATTGTCTGGGATCCTTTATTTTCTTAATTTTGGTTTTAATTTTCATGTAACCACCAGCGTCGATGTAATGTAGATGGAGCGCAGCTCTTTGTGATGGTGTTGTTTGAATATTAAATAGACTTCTTAATGACTTAAGCGTCAGTTTTTTTCTTTAAAAAAATGTCTGCTTTATTCAAAATAATAAAAGAATAAATGACGGAGTCTAGTCTACGACGAGATGACAAAAAGGCAAGGTTTTAAGACCCAGACCGACCCGGACGGTCGGACTGGTCGAACCGTCGCCCGCTGAAGAAAACGGGCTGGTTCAACCAATTAACTCGGATTAGCAGTTGGCCCGGGTTGACCCACCTAGAACCGGACAGTTTTTAAAGACTCGGGAAAAACCCGGAACCCGGAGCGGGTTTTACGGGTCAACAGCGGGTCGCAAAAAAATGACAAAATTGCTATTTTTAAAAATAAAAAACCCTTCTCCTCACTCTGTCTAGCAGACCAACACCTATAAGGACCCATTCTTCTTCTTTTTAATTTCACTTCTTTCTGTCTTGCACAATGCACGCACTCATTCTCGTCACCTTCTCAAATCTCAGCCATCTGGGTTTTGTTCTATGTGTCATCTCCCTCAAGCCACTCAGCCTTCTAAGCTCTGTCTTCACCGTTCAGCCATCTTGAACTCGCCTTCTCAACCATTTGGGTTCTATGTTCACCCTTCGTTGTCTTCACCATTTAACTTTAGCCATCTCAAACTCTCTCAAACTTCAAATGCTTCTTTATTCTTCATCTTCACTTCACTTTCTTCATTTTGGTTTGTGACTTCGTGTTCTTGGTTAATTCTAGTATAGGCATCCAGTTGTTGAAAGCAATCAGATGGCGTCGAGCTCGACCCCTTTCATGATTCTTCATCTTCTTTGTTGATTGCTCTCTATCTCTCTCTCAGTCCCAGTGAGATTTTCTTTCTCCCTCATTTATATCTCTACCCAATTTAATATAATCTCTATGGTTCTAAATGGAGTAGAATGAATGCTAATAGATGAGCTTGCTTTTTATTATCTGAGCTGTTTATTGCAAAATGAAGGATTGTTGAATGGATGAAGATGAATCTATTTTTTATTGTCTGAGAGTTGTTTATTGCAAATAGAAGTTTTATCTTTTTCAAATGATTATGTCTAAATCCTGATGCATTCAAGAATCTAGTGTTGTATTTATTAACTTGTTTCTTTTATATATATATATATATATATATATAAATAATTTTTTATTTAATTATTAGGTCACCGGTCCAACCGCCGGTCTGACCGGTTGAACCATGAGACCCGTGACCCATTGATATTTTCGGTTCGCTGTCCGGTCCGGATTTTAAAACATTGCAAAAGGGTCTGTTGAGCGTAAATGTTAGATTAACTCCGGAATGGAGTTTTAAAAAAAAATAAAAAAACAGTCAATTTAATATTTATAAATCACACATATACATGTGAATATAATTAAATATTGAATCTTATTAATTTTACGTTTGTAAAGAGGTGGTGTGGTGGTGTTGTCACAACGACGAGCGATGATTGTGAAGGAACAAGGTAGCATGGAAAGGGGAACAAGAGAAATAAATAAAGGATTGAAGAAATTAAAGAATGAAAATGAAAATAGGAGCAAGTGGGGAGGGAGGCCAAACAGCCTCACACATAAATAAGAGAGAAGAAGGTTGTGAAGAGGGTGTCAGGGTGGGGACATTCCCTTGTCTCATGGTCCAAACAGTCGCTCTCGCTTCCAAGCAAAGTGTATTCCCATTTTGACCATCCAGATTAACCTTTCCTTCGCTACCCCACCTTTCATCTTCATCCCCCATCTGTGACGACGACGACGACGACAAATATACATGTCTTGATTTAAAATACGACTTAATAAAGATTTCGCTTATGATCTATGAGATCGTGTGAGTGCTGTTTGAATTTAAAAGCATGCACTAATTATAATGAGTTTCTAAAACTTCATTCACAATTTTTTTTTCACAAAATAGTAAATATCTCAAAAGAAATATTTGCTATTCACAGATAAGGTCCTCCCAACACACACGCACACCATCTATCCAAAGCTAAACATATTATTGTCTGTTGGATTATCGTTATTGTTGCAGGGTGGCAACTGGCAACCACATTATTAATCAACAAGGTGTCATTGACACGTTTGATATATAGAATCCAACTCATCGGATTAATATATACAGATAATCTTACCAAGAATTACTTGACTACTAGTCCCTGTAATTGTGTTAAGACATTTGTTCCTTGAAGAAACAAAATGTCACCAGATGAGTCTTTGGAACAGGAATTCAAAACTACCCTCATGGATAGGCCAAGGTCCTCTTAGTAATCATTGTCTCGGTCAATTTGTGTCAACTCTTGCATTCACTGTTTCATCTAATTTCGTGGAATGTTCTACATGGCTTAAATGTGATTTGAATGGTTCATCTTTTATTTTCTTTATTTTAAACTGGAAAAATTTTCATCTCTAATTAAATATGCATGAACATTCAGGTTTCTTAAGGGAATACTCGCCTCAAAGAGTAGCAATTCATAAAATTTGACATTTGTCTAAATGTCAAATTTTTTTCTATATTTTTTGTGATATCATTTTATAAAATATTATATTTATTTTATATTATCAATTTTTTTTAAAAAATAAAATTAAAATATATAAAACTCTCTTAAACTTTAAGACAGTTACAAATGACTTCCTTCACTTTTAAATATTTAAAATAAACACTCTAGTCTTTAATTTATTTTTCAATGCCCCTACCGTTAATTACTTTGTTATGTTATTAACAAAGTTTACCATGTCGAACTAATTAAGAAAAGCCACATAAAAACTTTATTCATGTTTAAATAAATGTACAAAATTATATTATTTTAATAAATGTATAAATGTATTAATTTTATCCATGCTTTTAAATAAATGTACAAAAATTATATTATTTTTTTAAATATTTATTTATGTATTAGTTTTATACATGTTTTTTGTCAGGATGCGCGATTTCTTATATTAAAGGGTAAATTTTTATTTATATAAATCATTGTTTTGGAAACCGGACTGGACCGGCCGGTCGGACCAATCGAACCGTCGACCAGTTTGGTCGGTCTGATTCAAAGGAAAAAACCGTTTTAAGAGTTGAGTCAGTTTGAGTCGTTTCGAACCGGCGGTCAGACCGAAAACCGGATCCGGTTTTTAAAAATCGGACTGTTCAAAAAAAAAATTTTATTTTTTATCAAATTTTTAAAAAAAATAACTAATTTTTTTAATCATTTGATATTATATTGTATCATATGGCTTGTTAAGTCGTAATAAACTTAAAATATTTAATTTTTTTAAGTTAAATAGCAATTTCATATGTATTTCTTATATTTAAATTAGTATATACATATATAATTTTTTTTTAATTTAATTATTATGTCACCGGTTGGACCATATGAATTGTGAACCGTTGACTTTTCCGGTTCAATGTCCGATTTGGTTCTGAAAACATTAATATAAATATCATCAATGACAGTTTTTAGATTTTTTTTCATTTATTTAATATAAAGAGTTCTTTTAATTGATAAAAAAATAAAATTATATTTTTTTAAAATTGTGTAAACAGTAAATAATGAGAATAATGTCGTTCAACTAAAAAAAAAATGGTCTTGAGTATTCAAAGTTAAAAAAGAAATTACATTTTTGCTCCTCCTTAAATTGTGTTAAAAAACTAATAAAAATATTTTTTTTATATCATGTACCATGTATATTTTATTAATTTGATATGACAAATTTTATTAATAACATAACAGAGTTTATTAATTTTAGAGGGTTTTGAAAAATAAAATTAAAATTAGAAAGTTAATTTTAAATATTTAAGGTTGATGGGTCATATGTAATTGTTTCAACATTTATGGAGTTTATGTGGGGGGGGGGGACCAACGACTTAAGGTTCATTTGGTTTTCTTCCATTTCAAGTTCAGAAAGTAAAATTTTACTTTCAGAAAATTAAAAGTTGTTTGGATAGAATATTCTGTAAGAAAGTACATTCTAAAAGTACATTCAAACAGTAACTAAAAATAGATTTATAAAACATAACTATTTAAAGCTTTTGAAAAGTGAATTTAAAAAATAGGATGTTATTTGACCATACTACCTTAAGTTTAATCTCTTATTCTTTTATTTAAAAATAATTAATTCATTAAAAATATAATTATTATTTTAATAATAATAATTAGGTATCAATTTTTTTAGTATTATAAATTGAGTAATTAATCATGTTAATTTTTAGCATTAATGTATAATAAAAATTACAAATATTTATTACATCTTTTAAAATTATAAATTAAAAAATATAAATAACTAGAGATCAAATTTTTAATATTATAGATCAAAATTTATGTTATTTAAAATCTTTATTATATTTTTTAAATATTTTAAATATATTACATTTGTATAATAAAAATTATAAATTATTATAAATTAATGTTGTTTTTGGTAATTGTACATTCAAAAGCACATTTTACTATTACAAATCAAACAACTTTTAATGTATCAAACTGACTTTTAAAAAAATATATTCAAACATAAATTTCATTATAACAACTAACTTTCACTAAATTAATTTTCATCAAATAACTTTTTATCAAATAAATTTTTGATAAACTAAAAACTAAATGCACACTTAACCTTTCAACGAAACCATTCAATCTACAGGCATATCCATGTTTCTAGATAAAAGCAGGTCCATGTATCTTGCCAATTATTCACAATTCACGCTGGAATTGAAGGTCAATAGCTTGAAAAGATATTGTATTGCGAAAGAACAGATTCAATTCCCAAAAAATAAAATATTTCAATGGTATCCTGCTATTGTCATCCAAACAAAGATTTAGGTTCCATTGTGAAGTATATAGAATATTGGAGATTTTATTATATCTTCTTTCCCTTTTTCAGAGTAAATTAATTATTAATTATTAATTATTCTTTCCTAAAGTGAGAATTTACATGAAGAACTTTACAAGAGTCTACTGTAATTTATCTCAAACCTATGGCTGCCGCATGTATTTAAATAGTAGGCTAGTTTTTCCCCTGGGTTATGCAGGACTAGACTGCTTTCGCATGGGACCAAGTGGTGTAATATTAATATAATAATAATTCGGACCTCTTAAATATTATTTTAAGATTTAATTTTTAAAAATGTATATAAAAAACCATTATTTAAAAGAGGATGACTTCCTTAAATAACTCTTATATTCTTCAAGAGATTAATGTGACAACAGCAGGTTGCGAAGATACCTTAAATATCAAAAAAATGCTATCGCATTGGGCTGTGAAGATTGAAAAACTGAATTGGTCAATGTACATTAAATAAATCTAAATTTTGCAGCTTATAAAAAAAATCTTAATTTTGCACATCCTAGTTAAATTATTATTTTGCTTCTTCCTAGAACAGCTTCTTGCAGTTTTGGGCAGAATAAGTTCTCTTTTAAGGGTTCATGAATTTCGCAAGTCAGTTTTTTTAAAAAAATGTGAGAATCAACACTGACATTATTTTTTCAACAAACATAGAAAATTGGGAAAAAATGAATTAAAATAAGAGGGAATATACGAGGGTATTTTAGTCAATTTATAGTGGTGTTTTAATTATATCAACTAAAGAATTCTTAATCTGTATGTGTCATAATATACAACGATACATAGGTATGACATGAAAGGATTATTATTTTAAAGAGGAGGTTAAGTAGTATAATAAGCGTTCAAAATTTGGTTGATAACGTGTCTTAAAATAAATATTATTAAATACACACACATATTATTGGATGAAATTTATCCGATGCATGATCTCCCGTCCAAATATATGCATGAATTCGCCAATATAATTAAGTAACAACCGCAGGAGATCAGGACAAATTGAGGGATGAGTTTGATGAGGGAGAAATCCGAGGCTTTGAATTTAATTACAATTGCACCAGATGAAGAGCCATATAGAATTGTTGCATCCAATAAATGTGGACTCTGTGTGTGTGTGTTAAGTGTGTGTGTGTGTGTAACACACACACACACACTTTGGTACAAAAGTACGAACCATTGATCTGTGATATATGTGCCCTAGCTAGCTCCTTCCGGGAGAATGCACATGGGTTTTTTTTTTTTTTTTGAGAAGACTGCTTTTGTAATGTCATGTCGATGTCGGGCTTGATTTGGAAGGAAAGAAAAATCTGCAGGGATGTGAACAGTTAGATGGGAGAGGAGCGGTGAACAGAACCCTCCGGTGCAGTTGTCTGAGCCTGTGCAGGTCATATCTGCTTCATTAAATGATTTCTCTGTTTTGATTCAAGAAGGAACGCCACAATGGTCTTGTCGCGATTTTTCATTTTTGCCCCTATTCTCGTAAAAATAATGATGACCATTTGACTCTAACAATTAATCAACACAAAAATCATCATTACTACATAATTAATGGACGATGGTACATCCTTCATCTCAAATAGAGCTGAAAAAAACATGTGAGCTCGGGTTTAAACTTTAAAACCTGATTTCTCATTTTTTATTTTATTTTTCAAACTCGATTCCCTCCTTTAATTCGTGCCCGTGAGCCTTATTTTAAAAAATAAAATAAAATTAAATATTATAAATTAATTAAAATATTTTAAAATTAAAACAAATGAAATTTTCATAATTTTATTAAAAATTAAACAACACACATTAAAAAATTTAATAACAAAATTTAAATTTTGATTAAAAACAGTTCATTTTTTATAAATACACAAATATAATAATTATAAAAAATAAAAAATATTAAAAATTTTATACTATACACTGATATTTATTAAATTATATTAAATTAATTTTAAAATAAATTAAAATTAATAATAATATAATGTGTGTATGATCAAGTGAGCAGATCATTTATTTTAAATATGTGTTTCACCAAAGAAAATAATGATAATAATAATAATAATATGATAGGGCTTGAAGGACAACCCTGGATTTGAGTTTTTTTATAAGATTTATCAGGGTCAAGCTCTCAAACTCGATTACTTTAAAAAAATTATTTTTAAAACTCGAACCATTATTTAAATAAAACTTTCAAATCTGACCCTTATTCTTGATTCTAATCCCAACTTATATATTTGAGTCAGAATTATGTATATTAATAAAACACAATAGTAACACTTAATCAATATATTACAATATTATATCAACTGTACTATCTCTCTAAAAGATTACATTAAAAAATATCATCAATAAAATTTTACTTTTTTAAAGTTACTTCCTCCGTTGAAAAATATAAAGCATTTTTAATCAAATTTTATTTTAATAAAGTAATTACATACTTTTCAATTAACCCTATCTTTTTATATTTATCTCTATTAAACACCCTACAATAAATATAAAATCATTATCAATAGAGGCACTTTTAAAAAAAGGCAATGATTATACCTCAAAAGATTAAAACTATCTTATATTTTTAAACATTTAACTCCTCAAAAAATAGTTTACATTTTTAAACGAAGAGAGTATCTTATATTTTGAAATAAATTTTTTAAAATTATTTTATATTCCCTCCAATTAAAAATATAAGATATTTTTTGAGGAGTTGGATGTTCAAAAATATAAGACATTTTTAATCTTTTAAGATATAATTATTATTTTTTAAAAATTTTTTATTAATAATAATTTTATATTTATTGTAGAGTATTTAATAAAAATAAATATAAAAAAATAAAATTAATTAAAAAGTAAATAATTATTTTATTAAAAAATAAAATTTAATAAAAATATTTTATATTTCTATAGAGGAGTAATTTAAGAGGGAGTGAGTAATATATTACTTTGGTCCATTAGGTCTCAGGTGACCTCATCCCTATGTTCTAGAGACACAGAGACATGGCAGGGTTTCCTTCGTCATATGCCTCTACGTACAGATGGTGCATGCATCTTTCTCTGATCACACTGCCAATTTTCATTTACTCTTTCGAAGTGCCCATCCCGTATCGTGCATGTTGGGTCTTTCAGGGTTATAAAAGTCAGAGGGCTTCAAGTTTTTTCTATTCTAGAATCAAGGGGACGATAGAATATTTAAAAAAAGTTTCAATAATCTATATTTTTTGTTTTTATAGATAGAGACGTCTCAATATCACTTAAACACATAAAATAGGTGTCTCCGCCGCCGAGAAGATGGGCCGTGCAAGATTATGTTCATATATGCTGGCAGTTAGATTGTGTTTATACATATAGCGTGTGTCTGTGGGGTGGGGGTCAGTAGATTTTCGGAAGAAAGCCGAGTGATATTTGATTTACGAGAAGGCTCTCCAAGTGAAGTGAGGAAGAGTGGAAGACGACACCTTCTCGTTAATTGGGACGACATCTTCTAATTATGAGACTTAATTACGCGCTAATTGACAAAACTTACGTCTTGTCAGGCACTGTAATTATCATGTCCAGAATCGATAAGTAGAATCCAACTTTTTGGTTCTGCCATGTTCGGAAGGAATGCTATGTTAATTACCACCCCAAAATCCTTCCTAGCTATTATGTTATGTTCGCAAAAGTAATTTAAGTTATTTAAAAAAAAACTAATATTCTGAAAACACATTTTCTTTTAATCCTTCAAATTACTTAAACTGTACTCCTATTCAACCATCCCTGAAATCAATATGGATAATTAATTTGTTAAAAAGTAAATATGAGATCGATGAAGGAAATTAATTAAAATCACTGCTACAAAAAATGACATAAATGACTTTTTTTTACTTATAAATGAATCGACATTTATGACCTTATCATTTAAAGTCCTTCTAAATAAATGACAATTATTTACCTGTCATTTATTTCTTTATATAAATAACGGTTAAATAATCCGTCATTTAAAATATTTTTTGTGCCTTTTGTTAAAATAAATGATGGTGTGTTTAAAATATTCATCATTTATTCTTATCATAAATAACGAAAAAATTTTTAACCGTCATTTATTCACCATAAATGACAGGAAAATATTTGCCTGTTGTATATACTATGATTTTTTTTTTGAAAAAATAGAAGTCTGTTATTTATAGCAGCCTCCATGTAACAACTATACAAATAATAACTAAACAGCAATTCTAGCATTTTTATACATAAATATCAAGTGAAATTTAATTATAATCAATACAAAATGAAATTAAAACTAATCTTTTATTCTAATCTATCAAGTAATCAATTTATAGAATTTTTTAAAGGAAAGTAATTTACCAACTAATATCAAATAATGAATGAAAACTAATAAAACTATATACACTAATCCTATTTGCACTAAATCTATTGATTTTCATCTTTGTGCAATGACCACACTTGGAATATGTACTGGCACCACTTTTCAATTACATCATTTATTTGTGCATGCCCAAATTCTTCAATGTAGGAATCCTCATAGTATTGTAAAACATAAATTATCTACCATAAATTTATTTTAATAAATTAAATTCATTAGCAATTATAAAGTGAAAATTAATTGTCGGCATACCATTGTAGGAATTGTGCTCTCATTATGGATAATGATGTCTTTCATAAGTCTCATAACACATAAGCCACAATCCAAGTTATTTTTCATTTGTCTTCAAGTACTACAAATTAAAGAACTAATGAGTACATATTAATGCATTAAAAAATTATGAATATTTAAATTAAAAAATGATATTAATTACCTTTATTATATTCTAAGTGTAGGCTGTATCAAAATTTGTAAATGACTTTGGAATTGTCTGTTTAATATTTGTGTAGTACAACACAATCGCCCATATAAAAAAAAAGAAAAAAATATGTCAATATAGAAATAAAAATAAAAATATAAAATACTTATTTTTTGCATTTACGTATTAATCAACTCTAATAAAATTTGTCTATTCTCTGATTTTCCACCAAGAGAATCGAGATAATATTTCCTTGAAATGCTACCATATGGTTTAGTGGCAATTATGGTTTAGTGGCAATCAACATCCAATGGTCCTAATAACATTAATAATTAAGTGTTATAAAATTATAACTAAGTGGCCAAATTAATCTTAACAAATCCATTAATATAAGTAAGAAATAGGTTACCCTTGGCAATATGGTATTAAGAATAATGTCCTCTTTTGAGCCCTTGCTTTAAAATTTTTACTTAATTGCTTGGCTTGATCTAAAATCTTGCCCTTTTTAATTAAAGCATGTGCACTAACCTTATGGGAACTAACAAAAATGAACTTCGTTTAGGCCAAAAGGGACAATAAATTTTTCATACAAACACCTACCATCAATATATCAAATGGATTAATATATATTTAAAATACTAACAATTCATATATGAAAGATAATTTACCGTATATAAAAGCTGAGAACAGTGAGGCTGGTCATCTCATGCTACAACACTTCATCTATAATATTGAGCAAAAGAATATCATATCGTGGTGCACTGTATATTCCTGCCTCGAATGAGATTTGCAAGATTGAAGGATTAGACTTTTGAATCATTGCATATGCTTGAAGTAAATTTTGATACTGGCTTGACAATTAAGGCTCTTATTTAGGCATAGTTACATGCGAGACAATTTTTTAGAAAAGCCTAGATTGGGGCATGGTTTTTTTCTTAGATTGTGCATCTTTGATAGCTTTTTTTGGACTTGGCATCTTAACATCGATAGCTTGCCATCCAACAACGTTACTCATTGCCTCTCCTACAATCCCTGCATCCTTAATAGGAATAGGTAATGGATAGTTGAGATCTTTAGGCACATCAATAGCAACTCGTACATAGGATGTAGGAAGTGGCATATTATATAATGTGTCTTTAAGCATATTGAACACTTAACTGATAGCAATCACGTGATGATTCAGGCCATTCGCTAACAACTCACATATATTCTCTCCCTATATTAATGAGTAATATACTATATTAATGCTATGAAAAATAAAAATAGTAAAATATAAGTGAAATAAATAAGTACTATTTTACATCAGGGAGATTTTTAACGAGTTGTGTTACACTAAAACTACCTTTCCCACTAGGACTAATATGAAACTCTCCCACCTACCTCTCCTTGTCCCTTAGCAAGGTATCAATCAATTCTCGCTGCCTAGATAGCTCCTCTTTCAGTGTGGCAATCTCAACCTCTACGCCTATGTCCTCTGTTGACTTCATCTTTTTTTATGTCCTAAATATTTGTTTTTTTATGGCACCGAAGTCATAACCCTTAACCCGACCAAAGTGTTTAGGATTACCTAGTGCCTTGCCTAAGACATCTCCATTATCAGGTAGGCCACTTTTCTCTATCTCAATATGTGCAACATATAGTGAAAAATTAAGTTTATTAATTGATTATAAAAAAATGACAATATTAAAATAATATACTTACATATTTGTTGGTAAGTTCCTGAACAAGTTTGTCAACAATATTTTCTTCTTTATTGGTCCGAGCCTCTATGAAGAGTTTATGACGTGAAATAAAACTTGCTCCTGAACCCTTTCGCTCAATCTACGCATTTAAATAAAGTTGAACATTAATAGTGCACATATCAATAAAATAAAATAAAATGATATAGCTTAAATATTCACATACCATTTACTGTTCAATTCCTGCATATCCTATGCATCCTTTCTTGTATGGGTATATATCTTTCTCATGCAATTTTTTGTTGTTGCTCAATTCCTATGCAAAACACATAAAATCATATAATATATATATATATATTGATAATAAAAAATTATAGTTCTTACTTGGAATTGCCCCTCAAAATGTTGGACGATAAATTCATCCCATTGTTCTTGTGAGATTTCAAAAATTTCAGCACTAATGTTTTCAATCAATTTTTTAATGTATTTCATTCTAACGAAATACTAAAATGTCTGCATTGCCTTTCCACTTGTTGAATGAAAAATTTCATTCGACTAGCATCAATTGTGAACGTTGACTATAAAATAAGGAAATTACTTAGATTTACAGTCAAGTAATTATAATGATTATGAGTAAAGTATTTTACCTCTACTTTCTCCCAAATATAATTCTTTATTACTAGACTAACATCGTTCTAACTCCTAATTGTAATAGGCACATTTGCCTTTGCTACAATCCCTATGTAGCTGATAAATTTATTTTTGTTAAGCTTGATAGGTTACCTTTGTAATTCCATTCAAACTCATATTTTTGGTCCAGTGGTCCTTCTCCTATTTACATCACTCATCAATGTCAATTCCCTCGTTATTTGATTTGCTTCTTATTGAATTTGCTGGTCATTCATGTTAATGCTAGGATCAGTATTGCTAGGTCCACTAAGATCAATACTTTTTTAAGAAGTTATTTACCTACAAAAATAGAAAAAAACAAATATGGAGAAGAAATGAATGATAAATTGATTAAAAATGCAATTGACTATACTCTATGTAAAAAAAAATTTGGCAGCATAATGTCATAAAAATAAGTATTTCCTAGGTTTAAACTTGCTTTTTAAACCTAACATCTATTTCAATAAGCTAAATTCAATCATATGCAATCTCAATAGCAACAAAATCCAACAAAATGACATTTTTAGCCATATACAATTCCAAAAAAAAAATTCATTGAAAAATCATAAAAAAAAAGAAAAATACCATAAACATCAATTTCAATCATTGTTTTTTGTCTCATTTATCATTCTAATGTTATTCATACCTTACAATAGTAATCTAATACCAAGATAATATCATTTATTATAGCAATTGTTAAAATCTCAACAAAATAGTTATAATTTTTAGAAAAACTACACATTACTTTTGGTCATTCAAATCAACTCCAATTGTAATAAAATTTAGCATACTATTATATTTCAATATGTAGTTTCTAAGATAAAACTATCCAAATCAAATAAGGTATATAATTTTAAAAAATATTATTCAAAAAATTCGTTCAAAATTCAAAAAAAAAATACAGTCATCATGAATATGCATTTCAATCACTCATTTTCATCCTCATAATTATTCTGAGGCTACCCATAACCTCCATTAGCATCCTCAAGCTAAGAACACATCATATATTATCAATTTTGACAACCCACATTACCAAAATCAAGCAACAATATGCACAGAAAGTTAACTATGTAAATTCAAGCAATAAAACTCTACAAAACAAAGAATAAATTATTTCCACAGCAAAAAAGTCAAAGGACATTGAAGAAATGGTAGAAAACATGAAAAAAAAGGCACCTTGGAAGAAAATGGGTTGAAACACAATGGTAAACTTAGGGCACAACGAACGACAGTGAGGACGATGGCGGAAACACGATGGAGGTGGGGGATGATGGTCGACTATAGAAATGAAGTCACTTTGAGGGTTTACTTGTAATTTCGTATGAAAGTGAAGAAGAGAAGAGAGGGAATTCATTAGGTGCGCAAGAGAGAATATGAAATGGAAGAAACTAAAAAAATTATAAACAAGAATGAATAAAGGCCATTTAAATGCCCTTCATTTATTCCACTTTATATGAGGGCATTCCAAAAGCATATTATAATGACTTTATATGACGGGCATTTCAAGTGCCCGTTATATAAAATCTCATTTTTACTTTAAATTTTAAAACTTAAACATTATATGAGGGGTGTTAAAACACCCATCATATAATGTCATCAATATAAATGATGAGGGTTTAGGAAGATCGTCATTTATGTTGATATTAATTTTAAATTTTTTTAAGAGGCAAAATTTGAAGCTTTATATGATGGGTGTTAAAACACCCGTCATATATGTTAATGAAATAAATGACGGTGTTTAAAACACCTGTTATTTATTTTGCAATCATTACTCGCCTTTTTTTAAGTGAAGAACTTTTTTAAAACTATTATTTTTAATGATATTATATATCAATAATTTTGCAGTAGTGAATCTTGCATTTAGGACTAATAAAACAAGCTCCCCCACCAGGCAAATGGCTCTTACTTTGAGGATTGGTGGGAATGTAATTAATAAATTGAACACATTTTTATTGGATCAAAGCAATATTTCAACCAATTTATGATGGGCTCAAGTTATATATAGAGAAAGAGAGAGTTTGAATTAGAAATATTTTTTCCGATTCAAAATATAAGACATTTTTAATTATAATTTAAATATTAATAAAATTCAGTTATATCCTTATTTTTAGTTATAATTAACATAAATTTTCTTTTTTATCACTTTTTCCAGCTGTCAATAATAAATCAAATGAGAGAGATAATTTTTTTAATGAAATACTATAACATAAGAAAGCATAAATCTCTTACAGATCAATAAAGTTTTAACCATAATGAAAAGTGGAGAAAATTTAATATATACTAATAATATATACTAATAAATTTATATAACAAACTACGTTAAATAAAAAAAAATGTCAAAACCTATCAAGTTTTATATCTTGAACCATGAGTTGGGAAATTTTTTTTTTATAATTTGGACCCAAGGCAGTATTTCCTTGACCTATCGCGCAATTTGAGAAGGGAAGTGCCCATTTTGTGGAAGTTGGCGTCTGCCTGTCGTTTCTTGTAGCACAAGATTCCTTTTGCCCATGGCAAAACTAACTTGGGATACCATTGCCTATATACTCCCTCTTATATCTATTATAGGCTATTTTATAAATATTGTTTATTGTTAATATAAAACGTTTATATTTTTTAATATTACTTTTATTTATGTAATGCAATTTCAAAAAAAAAATCTTTTAAATAGGAGTGAAATTGAAAATTATTTCCATAGTATAAAAAATTGAAAGTTTATTATTTTTCAAGCAAAATTAATAATTTAACTACTTTTTCTTGATTTAAGTGAGATATAACTATGCCTTGTAATAGGCGCCGTAGAGAGTATATTTAAAATCAAGTTAACGGTAGTTTCCAACATAAAAATAAAACTGACCATGATACGACGTTTCTAACTTGAAACTAAGTATGCCCTCAACCCTTGAAGTTGATTATTAATTAGCAATACGTATGTTCAGCATAAAAATCTTTTCTTGCATATGTAAGTGTTTATGTATGCATGTTTGTAAGCATGTGTTTGTATATGCATGTATATAAAGAAAGCTAAATGTACAGTACGGGAATATATCTGTTGTTCGATCAACTTCGCTAATTTATTGAAGAGGATCCAAGTCAACTAACTATGCTCCATTATATTACGACCAAATTAAAGTAGTAGTCAAGCTTAAAGTTGCGCTCAATGGTGTGTGTTTGTATATAGGATTTTGATCCGGTGGGTGGCCCAAATCAATTCATTTGATAAGATTAATTCCAATTATATTTATTGGATTTAATTGACATTTGAAAATTATTAAAATATATTTTCCTTCAAAAATTTAGAACAACCCTCATGATAAGAGTATCCCTTACACATGTTGTCTCCTCTAAAAATTCAAAACAACTACTAATAATCTGATTTGCAATCTAGTCTGACCTAATATGAGAAGTAAGATTTGATATTTCTTGAGTATCACACACACACATATAAATACACGAGAAAATCTCCAACACTCATTCAATTAAATTAAACCAGTGATTTTCTAACTATCGTGCCATGTAAGATATTCATTGGATGAATTCATATTACTCACCAAATTTAAATTCATGCCACACGTCTCATGCTCTAAAATAATTTGGACCCATAAGAAAATCTCAAGACTTTTAGGTCCCATAAGTCTCTCCTTCTCTCTCTCTCTCTCTCTCTCTCTCAAACTTAAACTATATTCTGTGGTGGACATATAGGGACCCATATTTTGATCCCACGTAACAAAAATTGAACTTAAGGTGATTAAAAAGATAGTATGGGAAAAAAAAGAAAAGAAAAATGGTTCACTGTTCATTGTATATAATCTCTCCAAGTGCAAGGTATGTGTTACCAGATTATGTCAGGAATCTGATATTTATCCCTTCAGAATATTAGATACATGCTGGTCAATAAAAGGGAGACAGGCTTGCCACTTGCTGTCCTTTGACGCTGCCAAGTTCATTGAACTCAGATCATTTAGCTTTTATAATCACTCAGTCAAAATCTTTTATCATTTCGGCTTTCGTATAGAAACACTTGAAGTCATATCTCACAGCACAGGCTATTTATTTCAGTCTTATCAATCGGACCGTATTAATGAATGATCAGGACAATTTCTTATAATTTTTTTCAGAATGAATTAATGGACCAGTTCATGCATCACAGCCTCAGTAAAAATGGACAATATATACATCACACCTAAGAAAATGGAGTAATCCATCGTTTTCCCCCACCTTAAAAGAAATTATTTTGATTTTCACAAATAGTCAAACATGCCACTTAATTAATTCCTTTGTAATATGTAATTTGTGGAAACTAGTCTCGAGGAAACCAATTATCACTACTACATAAATAAAATTCAGTAACATACATTTTATAATAATAAAAAATAAAACACCACTGACATTAAAGTTGAAGCAGAGAGGTGACATCTTTTATTTTAAATGCCACCATTTATAACTTATTTTTTTATATACAATTTTAATAAATAAAAAGAGGTGGCGTTTCAAGAAAGGCAAAACGTCACCTCTCTTCTTTTTCATTAAATTAATATTTTTTTTTACAATTAAAAGTAGAGAGGAATGCCACCTCTCTTCCTTTTTCAACATTTTATTATAAGATAAAATATTATTTTATTATAATTTATTTAATTGATATTATTATCAATATGTATTATTATCCAATAATTTAATAAGAGTGTTTAGCTTGGACTTGTCTCGATTAGTCTGATATTGTCCCAACCATATCTGGGGCGGGTCTTGTTTTGATCCAAAAATAATCGAAACGAGACTTTATGAAATGGGAGAGGAAAGGAGTTCGGGATGGAACGGGACACGAGATTACCATCGGGACGTCTCATCCTGTCTCGAATATTATATACACATTATTTTTTATTTTAAATATATTAATTATATTAATATAATTTATACTCATATTAATTATATCAATTATAATTTTAATACTTGTAATTCTTGTTTAAAACTAAAATTTTTTATATTGATAATTTTTAATGAAATTGAGTAAACCTGATGATATATTTCTTTATAATATATTAATTATATTAATATAATTTATTCTTATATCTATCTATTTAATAACTTTTATTTATAATGTATTTCTTGTTTTATTTTCATAAGAGTAATTAGCTTAGTACATTTTACTAAAGTAGAAGAGCAATGATTTAATATTGTGCTTGACTTGTCAGTTATTGCTATTCTTGTAACCTAAAAATTACTTGTATTTGCTATTATAATGTGTAGTTGTGATTAATGTAATTCAATAATTAACTTTAAATTGTTGTAATTTATGTACTTGTGTTGTTTTGATTTTAAACTTAATAAATTATATGATTTAAAATTTTAATAAACATTGGCGGAACGTCCTGGTCTTGTTCTGGTCCCATCTCAACTCCTAACGGGATGGGATAAATTTCAAAATAGGACGGGACACAAGATCAAAATTCAGTTCCGATCTTTTTTTTAGACGGGACACTGGACGAAATTGTCCCAGACCTATCCCATCCCGTAAACACCTCTATAATTTAAAAGCAGAGAGGTGGCATTTTTTTTAGCTTGAAAATACCACCTCTCTACCCTATTAATGATTTAATATTTTATTCTATCAGATTAAATAATTATTTATTATAATTTGTTAAAGAAATAATTTTAAATGGAACATCACATCATTTAATAAATAAAATAAGAGAGGCCACGTTTGCTGTGTTTGAAAATATCATTCTCTATATTCTCTTATTAATTTAAAAATGTGTTTTATCATATTAAAAATTATTACATTATAATTTACTTATTAAGTATTCATAACTAATATATAAAAATATTTAAAAAATAATTGAATAGAGGAGGCATTTCCAAACTTGAAAATGCCACCTCTATTCCTTTTTCTATATTTTATTATAAGATAAAATATTATTTTATTATAATTTATTTAATTAATATTAATTATTAATATGTATTATTATTTACTAATTTAAAAGCAGAGAGGGGGAATTTCTTTAGCTTGAAAACACTACCTCTCTACCCTGTTATTGATTTAAAAATTTGTTTTATCATATTAAAAATTATTACATTATAATTTACTTATTAAGTATTTATAACTAATATATAAAAATATTTAAAAAATATTTGAAGAGAGGAGGCATTTTCAAACTCTCTTCATTTTTCTATATTTTATCATAAGATAAAATATTATTTTATTATAAATTATTTAATTGATATTAATTATTAATATGTATTATTATCTAATAATTTAAATGCAGAGAGGTGGCATTTCTTCAACTTAAAAATGCCACCTCTCTGCCCTATTATTGATTTAATATTTTATTTTATTAGATTAAATAATTATTTATTATAATTTATTAAAGAAGTAATTTTAAATAGCATATCATATCATTTAATAAATAAAATAAGAGAGATTACATGCTTGAAAATTTCATTTTGGATACTCTCTTATTGATTTAAAAATTTCTTTCATCATATTAAAAAATTATTTCCTTATAATTTGGTTATTAAGTATTTATAACAAATATATAATAATATTTAAAAAATAATTGAAGAGAGGTGGAATTTCCAAACTTAAAAATGCCACCTCTCTTCCTTTTTTATTATTTTATTTTTAAAATGTATAATTATTAAATATTATTTATTTACTTTTAAATATTAAAAAATTATTTAAATGAGAGAGGTGGCATTTTCATGTTTCAAAATTAATTTTTTATCAATGAGTTTAATTTTTTAAAAAATTAGAGAGGTGTCATTTCTTCCATAAATAAATGCCACTACTGTGAGTTTTAATTATTTTTAAAAATTATGGATAGTTTTTAATTCTTATTTAAATTTTGAAACCCTAAGTTTTTTCATCTAAGTTGTTCTCTTCATCTAGCCACTCACTCTTCTCTCTTATAATCCATGAGCTATCTATTCTTTAATTGTTGAAGGTGCTCTCGTCATCTTCTTTAGTTAAGATTGCTTGTATTTGTATACTAATAACAGGTTTTTTTTTTAAATTTCTATTACCTCTTAGCTACCTATCCATATATATATATATACATGGATCTTTACAGTTTTGCTGCTGTTTATCTTCAGTTGACAATTTTTCTTTCCATTATTGAAGGGTTTGTTCTTTTAATTTGCTATCAAGCATATTTGTTGGCAAAATAATTCTCTAAATATAAATCTTTATTCAGATCTGAGGAACAGATAATGAGATCTTAATCTTTGTGTATTCAGTAATAAATAATTTGATTTTGTCAAGTTTTAAACTTTCAAAAAGGTAATTATGATAATCTTTACTAATCATTGAGGAAGAAACTTATTGAACATTATTCATAATTTTTTTTTCAATTTTATTGTTTATTTATTTTTGTTGTAAGTATTATTTTTTACAACTTTATTACAAAAATTGCTAATAAACCTTATTATATCTCTTAACTAATGTTTAATTTATATTTTTTTTAATTTTTAATTTTTTATGATCTTGCTAAATTTATTGTAGTTTTTCATAGTATGAAATTGATTATTTATTTTTGTTAATTATATGATTAAATTTTATTACATAAATTAACTATGTATTTACTAAAAAAATTATGTATATGAATTAATAGATTTATAAAAAATTATATATATATTTAAAAAAATAGTATTTTTTATTTTTTAAAAAAATAAAAGGAGATAAGTGACATTTTTTATACAAGAAACGCCACTTATCTCTTTTTATTTTTTAAAAAATTGAGCAAAGAGAGGTGATGTTTCCTGTAAAAAAACACCACCTTTCTTTTTTTTATTTTTTAAAAAGTAAGTAGAGAGGTGGCTTTTCCTGCAAAAAACGTCACCTCTTTTTTTTTTTAAAGTAAGTAAAGAGGTGTTATTTTTTTTTTTGAAAAATGCCACTATTATTGTTAGCTTCTTGTGACGTTTAATTAATTAATAAAATATTATCTAAAATTTAAGATAATATTAAATTTTATAATGTTTTATAAATATTATAAAATTAAAATTTTAAATGTCATTAAAAATTTATTTTTATAATAGTGTACGTCATATGATTTTGAGCTAGAATTAGGGCTGTGCAAAAGTCTCGTGGTTTCGTTCGGTCCGATTCGACCTATGAAAATTCAGTCCTGTCCAATCCTATAAAATGCTAGTCCTATAGGACCAAAAAAACCAAAAAGACAGGACTGATTTTTCGGTAAGACCAGACTAGAGACCAAGCATCTGGACTAAGTGGTCCAATTTGGTCATATATAATTATTTTAATATAATTAAAATTAATTTATAAATTATTAATTAATAAGCCTTAGAAAAAAAAGTCTTAATCTTGCTTTGCACTTTGCACTTTGATCGAAAAAAAAACCTCAACACTGTTACTCAACAGCACTTAGCGTCTCAGCCACTCACTCAACTTTGCTCTCATTCTTAATTTTTCAGTGCGCCAAAGCCCTAGCCCTTGCCTTGCACTTTGCACTCAGATTTTGATTTGTTCGAACTTTGAAGGAACATGTCTGTGGCTGATTTTTATTACTTCTGTTCTTGCTGATTTTTTTTCTCTGATCTATTTTTGGTCTTTCCTTTGATTTTTTATTGAAGTTATGTATTTAAATCATTTGAAGTTTGGACTGTAACTAAAATATTATTTTCTTGGTGTTAGAAATTATTATGAATTTATTATGATTATAAGTGTTTTTATTATCTTAATTGAATTTGTTAAGTTGAAATAGATTATTGGTCATCATAGAGAAAAAAAAGAAAAAAAAAAGGCCAAGTGAGTATTGGACTAACAGGAGTCTTCCAGTCTTATCCCAAATCTTCAGATTTTCACAGGACTAGACCGAACTATGGGTTACCTAACCCAGTCCTTTTTATAAAAAGAATCAGGACTTCGGTTAGGTTAAAGTTCAGTTTCATTCAGTTTTTTATGCAGCCCTAATTAGAATGGTCCTGGGAAACATATTATCTTTTTGTATGGAGACCTGTGGGTCCAATTTTGTTGTCACGTCACCATCACTAGTAGATTTTAACGACCAGAATAATGAATGAATTTCTAGGTGTTAATTGAGAATTCTCTTATTGATTTTATAGTAGTTATTCCGTCCCTCGTATGTCAATTATTAATTGTTGTATGCATGATGTCCGGCCCCAAATTGACATGATGAGACTTGAAAAGAACATCTTGTAGACTTTTACTTCCCTTTACACTCCATACTTAAGCTTGTTTTACGTACTATAGCTTCTCATTGTAACTTAAGGCATCAACAGCAATCTTTAATGAAGACGAGAAAAAAATAATAAACCACATTCATAAAAAAAATAGATAACTTAATTTATAGAGTTAGAAATTAAGATTTATGAAATTAATTCTTGAAAAATGTGATAATTTTTATATTTATAGTATATATTAATAAGTTTCATTATACTTACAATAAAACAAAGTAATTTAGTTCATATTTGTACTGTTTTTTTAATATATTCTGTTTTATTTATTTTTAATAATCAAATAGGACCAAAGTGTTTGAGTAAAGAAAATTTTGACTGAAATATAATGTGAAGTAATGCAAATATTAATGTTCTTTTTTTTCCCCCAACTCTTAATCTGTCCTGTATTACAAAGACCAACATAACCTAGATTAACTGTCAAGTAGAGAACCATTTCCAAACTGCTTTCCCATCATTCACTATCATCATCACATTCTTTTTCATCAAATTAAATAAAAGTTTTCTATGTATCATGTATAGGAAATACGTACAATGCAAATAAGTCATGTTATTTCAAAGTGTAATTTATTACTCCATCTATTTTAAAATATAGTCCTTTTAATGTAATAGCACATAAGTTAAGGAATACACTTGATACATAAAAATATTAATTATAAAATTGTAAAATATTTGTTGTGATGATATATAGATAGTTAGCAAAGTCCTCGCATCTATAATGGGATTTGAACACATGAATTTATAAATTATGACTCAATTTTTTTTTAACCAATTGAACGTGTGTTTAATTATCAAACTGGAACAAGAATATATGTGAACCCTTTTGGCAAAAAAATAAAAAAGGATCCCGCTATTTATAACGGATTCAATTCAATTACCCTCACTCCACATGTTAAGACGGGCCTTTCTTTGCACTCGTTTTCCTTTGGGCCAATGGTCACGTCCAAAAAGTTGTTGGGCGTGGACCAAATTAATGAAAACAAGGAGATCTGTGTTTTGGTTTTTTGGGCAAGAGCAGAGGAAAAGTTTATGTCTCTAACGTTTAACCTAATATGTACCAAAAAAAAAAAAAGACGGAACACTTAACCTAAGCGTGGTTTTTTTATATTTTTCTTAAAAAAAACTGGGCAAACCCAAAAAACATGCAAAGTCCAAAAGTAACAAAGGTCCACTAAAATGGTTATCACCAACACATACATCCTTGTAAAGGGTTAAATAGAGGTTTTCTTTCATTAAAATAGGAAGAGACCCAGCTAGGATCAAGTATTACATTCTACAGATATGTATCTGTCCCACACCAAGAGCGTCCTCTTGCGCCATCAAGTCTTCAGGAGGATGATCCTGTTAAATTGAGATTTTAACAATCCATATGACCTCCCCAGCTCATAAAGCCAGCTCATATTTTGATTCCAAGTAAGCAGCGGCAGATTCTATAATGCTTGATGAAAACAAATTCTCATCACCAACACTCACGGACTTCAGGAAATCAAAAGTAGTTTTAATTGATATAATATCCTTCACAATAGAGGAAGTATGGGCGTAAAAGCAAAAAATATGGTTCAATCAATAATTTTGTTGCGTAGTCAATAAATGAGCAAAATAGTACTGTTGCACACACCCGGTCTTCCTTGTTTGACTCGTGACATTACTGTTGAATAGCACCAAAATTAATAAAAACTAGATTTTGCAGTAAAGCGCAACCTAGGTCGTCTCTCTAAGAGTCAATAGAGTAACTATTTAAATTATAATTATGAAAAGCTAAAAAAATGGGGGGTTTTATAATGAAATTAAAAAAATCTAAATTAAAATTAGATAAATAAAGAAAATTCAATTGAGAAAATTATCAAGAACAAGTAGTGCAATCAATCACAATCCAATCACCTAAATTTAATCTTCCTCGCCTACAATTTAAATTAATTTTATTTACCTTTATTATTCTGATTTTATTATATATTTCTCAAATTATCATTCAAGAATTAAACAAGAGATTAAGTTATAGATTAATTGAGATCTCCTTTAACCCACAACCTAACAACTGTTCTATGTTAGCCATACCAGAAATAAAGCATGGATAATCACCAAAGCTAGGCCAAATTACTCTTATAATGCTATATCAATCAATTATAGCAAGTAAAACCTCAGATAAAATTTATAACTCAAAAATTATACAATAAAGCTACTCTAATTAATAATAGTAATTAAAGCATAACATTTAGAGGTAGGAAGAAGAAGAGGAAATTGAAATAAAGCTAGAATAAAATTTTCTCTAAATATTAAGGACTCTGATTAAAATTTAGGATCATGATTTATAATTGATCACACTAAAAAAAATTACTATCATAAAATTAAAAATCAAATAATATGAGATAAAAATAAGAGAGGCCATCGCCTGTATTGAAGGAAAAAAATTGAACTGCGATTGCTGTCCTTTCTTCTCTTCTCCGTCAAAAAAATCGTGATTTTTTCTCCTCCCGTGCGTGCGGCTTGCTTTATATACATGTATTGTGCTGTGTTCGTACGCCTCTTCCAACTTGAAACTTAATAATTTAATAAAAAAAAAAAAAACTACCTTAAATAACCCTAAATGAAAACTACACTAAAATACCCAAGATAAATATAAACAAAATTTTGAAGATTTAATTCTTGATTTGATCTCCAAGCATGCCCATATTCTTCTTATCCAAAATATTCTCTATCAATATCTTTCAAATTGAATCTAGAAAATCTGTACAAATAAAATAAAATTAAATAGCACCTGTGCAAAAATATTAAAGATATTATTTATATTTTAAAATCAAAGATTTAGTTAGTTAAAATCTCAAAACTGAATATTGGCTAAGAAAATTAAATAATATCTAATTAAACTCAATTAACCTCAAATAAATATTTAAAAATCTAAATTAAAAGAATAAAAATATATAAAATTATCATTTATCAACTCGACTTATACGCAATTTACACTGTAAATGAGAGTGGAACGGCTGAAAAAGAATGAATAAAAGAATTGAGGAGAGCTAGGCAAGGGGCAGCAGGCTCGCGGGGGAGAGGGGAGAGGGTTTCTTCACTTCCTTCTCCATTTCCTTTCACTTTTTAATCTTTATTATTCATTAATTTTATTATTTAAAAAAATTATTTAATAAAATAATTTAAACTATGGAATTGAGGGAGTGGAGGAAAAAAAGTGGAGAGACTCCACTCCCCGGAGAGACACGGACAGCAGATCTCGTGCGTGGAGTATTATGTGATATTAGAAAATTAAGATATAAAATAGGGGAATTATGTACCTTCCCGAGAGAAATTAACCAAAAAAAATTCCACGACTATAGAAACAAGAAACTGAAGAAAGGATCCTCATCAACACGTGCTTGAGGTCTTGAGCTCCGCCTCTCTCTCGTCTCATCTGTTGCTTATTCCACTCGGTCATTAGCTTTTATCAGCTGAGCTTCCAGTAACTTGCTCGATTCAGGCCCTGAGCTTGGGAGGCCAGCATTTTGAATCTCTCTGACTCTCGCTCTTTTCACTCACCGGAAACATGTCCGACGAACCAATGCCCACTCGATGGTCCTTCCAGGTCTTATTTTGTAAATTTCGATTGGAATTTGAATACACTTATAATCGCGCTGAATTCAGGATTTCAGACTCTTGTTAACTCTAAGCTTTGAACTGATTTTAGCTGAAACTTGATGAACAATTATTTACATGCATTCGAAGGAGAATTCATTTCTCTCTCTCTCTCTCTCTCTCTCTCTCTCTGTGTCTCTCTCAATATTTTTGCCAATTTTTTGGCTATGCAAATGTACGTGGCGTAGTATCGTTTCTTACTGGCATACAGGCTTCATTGAAAAATCATACGTTCGATTGTTTTCCTTTTTCCTTTTTGTTTTTTCTAGTTATGTTTCGATCGGCTTGTTGTAATTGCAAATCTTGATCTAGCGAATAGCATTATAATCTTGTTTCTGCTGTCTGTTGCATCTCTAGGATTTTAAATTGTTCTATGACGCCAAGTTTGGTAGGAAGAGAATCTTGGAGAATGGCAAGACTGATAATACCATCAGTAATGGAAATGGTAATCTACATCCCAGAAGGACATCGGATACGGCTATCTATGAGCAGTTTCAGAACCAAGTAATATGTCTGATATAATTTTTTTTCCTCTGGTAATTGGTCATTTACTTTTTTTAATTCACTAAAATGTGCTTTGTCTTACCTGAGCTTAATTCTTCTGTCTCAGGGGCAGAATTTAAACCACTCAAATGGTTTTTTGCCAAACAATGTTGGTGATAGGCCGTATGATTCCTTGACTTGATCCATTGGTTTATATTGCTGGGTTGTGTATTGCACTCATTTACGCTTTAAAATCAGTTCAGTTCTACTGTGAGGAATCATGTAAACTGCAAAGGGTGGGGAGAGGGGAGGAGAAAACCGGAAGGTGGGGCTGGGGTGAAGCAAACAGTATTAGCTAAATTAAATTGTGCATTATGTTATGATTGAGAATTGATTTGCTAGGCGTTAATTAGATCCATTATCTTTATTAGTTTCGATTTTTAGTTATTGACTTGTTAACAGTATGCTACAATATCTTACGTAACTGTTAGATGCTAACAGTGTCAAGTACAATCCTTGCTTATGAAAACTATTATTTTTTGGGCCTGGTGTGCTCTTCATGTGCTATCTTTGCATCGTCTCTTCATAAAAAACTAAATCATTTGTGCCCTAGTTACTATTGGAACCTTGGGCTCAATTATTTAAAGCTTGATCGCACTTTTATATATGATAATTTTGTGAAAGAGGAAGATACATTTCAACCTACTTGTTTCTATCCTAATCTATGATTGTTGCCTGCTTTACGACGTTAATGTTATGTTTTAACTATTAAACAACAATGCTGTTTAATTTAGCATGTTAGTAGTAATTTACTGTAATATTATTTGTCACTTGTTTCATGAACAAAAAGATTATCATTAGTGGGATGTGACTGAAATTCTTGATCTCTAAACGGGTCAAAGCAGGTGCAGAGAGGGATTGCGTTAATGAAGTTTCTTTCTTTCTTTTTTCTTTTTTGGCTGCCATTTGTGAGTTTGCTGAAGTTTATGAACACACTGCATGGTTGAGTTTCCCCCTATGAATTGAAAAATAAAAAAATAAAAAAATCCACAGCTTGCAAACAATGTATCCTTTAACCTAGTAATTGCTAAGATTGATCCTATGATCTCTTCTCACAACTGTAAACAGTGGTAGTATCTTATGTTCTTGAAATTAATTGTCATTCTTTGATAATATTAATTATTTCCATTGATATTTTCAGTCAGAAGTCTTTGCTTCCGCCTCTTGAATCAGCAGAAATGCGTACTTTAGCAGAGAGCTTAAGTAGGTAATTATCCTTATCTCTCTTGCTCAACACAGATGTCATTCCTGGATAAATTACGTTATGTGATATGCTGATCATGGTTTTCATGATTTATTTCATCTTATAATTTCCATTTTTCACATATGCATATCATTAAAACATCACTTTTGCAGGGATATTATTCGTGGGAGTCCAGATGTGAAGTGGGAAAGCATAAAGGGGCTAGAAACGGCCAAACGCTTACTTAAAGAGGCTGTTGTAATGCCAATCAAGTATCCCAAGTAAGTATTGATAGGCCAGTGTAGTTACGGATCGCCCTTTTCTCTCACCTCTTGTTGACAATTTTTTTTTTTTAAAGTTATGCGATCATTTTGTTGCATTTTGTACATTATCTACATTTTTTTTCTGAAGATGACAACAATTATACTGCAAACATTAAGATTGATTTCTGTGTAAGCAACATATTATGTGTAGTTTCCTTATGTGTTAACCACCACCATTTCCAGGTCAAAAAAACCATTCTTTCAGCTAGAATTTGTTATAATTTCTGAAACTAGCTGGCCATAATCTTTGTGATTAAACTGTCAAAAATTGTAAAGCATACCATAACCATGTCATTAGTTGTCCGGCAATTATATAGTTTCTACAGCATTACATTGCAGTATGATCGGTCCCTGGACAATTAATTGTAATGGCTTCAATGTAGACTAGTTTTCTCGAAAATGACAGAGCACAAACACTGGTGGAACTGCAATTTTTTTTTTTTTTCGTTTTAAATTTTCTGTTTCCAAATTTTCTAAGATCTTTTTTAGGGGAGCACCTATATGCATCAATAATGATGCTAAAAATGGCTGAATTAGTAAATTGTCCTCAGAAACACTTTGTTGATTGATTTGTTAAACCTCAATATTTAATGGAAGAACAAGTTTTCTGATGATACAGGATGTAAATTCCTTTCCCGTACTCAAGTTGATCTTTCTTCCTTTTGTAGATACTTTACTGGTCTATTATCACCTTGGAAAGGTATTCTTCTCTTTGGGCCACCAGGAACAGGAAAGGTATATGTAACAATCTCTCAAAAATTGTTGTACCTTTGCCTACTCTGTGTTTGGCTAAACTGTTGTGTGGGTGTGAACATGAGTGCTTATTACTTATATAATCATAATTTCCTGTTTAATTGTTGCAGACAATGCTTGCAAAAGCAGTCGCAACAGAGTGCAAGACTACATTTTTTAATATTTCTGCATCCTCCGTTGTCAGCAAATGGAGAGGCATGTTACCTTTCTTTTTTCTTTCTTTCTGTTTTTTTTTGTCCTTTTTTGAAAGCTTGTTTATGTCTTACACACATGCACAAAATCTAGGTGATGTTAAATTTTATGGATTGCTTTTGAGGTCTAGTTTGTTTGGATGGTTTACTTGATGAACCTTCATCCTCTGGTTTTCCTTAACAAGATACTTGCCCACAAATGAAACACTAATTAAGGCATATGAACTCAGATGTAAAAATTCATTTCTGGTGTGCTTTTAGAAAATATATTGCATCTTATCAGATTTTGACATGAAGGTAATATTATATAGTTGAAAAATCTAAGTTAACACAATCCACAACAGCAGCAGCAATATGCCCTGTCCCATTAGGTAAGGCCATCTTATGAATTGCATGGTTCCATTATACTTTATCAACAACCAAACCTTTAAATATATTGTTAACCAAAAAGTCTCATTCAACAACTTTCCCAAGTGCTCTCTTTGGACTTTGGTCTTCCTCTTCCCCTTTTCATAGAGCTCAAAACTATCCATTCCATTTTTCTCACTGATGCCTCCCACTGCCTTCTCTATACATGTCCTTGTGTTAGGAAAATGAAATATTCGCTATGGGGAGCAGTCACGAATCCTTGTAAAATTGGATTATGCATTTCATATCACTGATTAAGTGATGAAACCTGATTTGAAATTCATTGTTTCCTATCTACTTTGTGTGTGCGCGCGCGCGCGTGTGCGTGTATGTTTTGACAAATTATCTCACATCTGGCTTGAAAAAAGATGGATGGTAAAATGTTTCTTCTTCTATATTCTGTTATAGTTTATTGCATTTACAAAGGTTACCTTATATTGCAGGTGATTCAGAGAAGCTAGTTAGGGTACTATTTGAGCTTGCTAGGCACCATGCACCCTCAACAATATTTCTTGATGAGATTGATGCAATCATTAGTCAGCGTGGTGAGTCGCGCAGTGAGCATGAAGCAAGTAGACGGTTAAAAACTGAGCTACTCATACAGGTGATGCTTGGTTCTCTCACAGAACATTAATTTATCATCATGCAGTTTAAATACAATAACAGGAATATTTTGTTTATTTACCCTGCGCAAATTAAAAAAATATAGACACCAATCACCATAAAACCAAGCAATTGAGAGCAAATGAGATTATCATTTTATAACTTTTTCCTGTGATTGCTAGGCTTCAGCCTGATGATGCTTTGAACACCTACACAAACACATGTACACTAAAGAACGAAATTACTTTGGAATGAAGCTCAGAAGTCATAGGTGTAGATTTGAAAATGTATTCCTAATCAGTTATCTGCTCTTTTTGGATGATTAGAAGCATGTGGCCTTTTCTTGTTATTAGAAGATTTGCTTTGATCGTTCAAGAGACTTTCAGCACCACCAAAGTTTTGTTGATTGCTTCCTAATACTGCATACTCTTATATTGGTTTCCTTTGCACCATGCAGGAAGATTGTTAATATCTATGTGAAAATTCTGTAAAAAATGTCAAACCAGAATGAAAAAGAAGAATAGAAATTAAACCAGAGACCTTTGGTCTTTTTTATCTGGATATATTATGAAAATGTTACTTTTGTGGCTCTACCTTAATAATCCATGCATGAATTTGTTACCATGAAACATTAATTATGATTGACATGTAAGATATACTCAGTTTTTCCTTGGGAATTTGGGCCCTCAAAAAATTGTCTCAACACATCTCAATATGCAATTATTTATTATGAAAAGTGCCATATTAGTTTTCTCAAAATTAATCATTTGGGTTAGATTGCAGATGGATGGCTTGACACGGACTAATGAACTTGTTTTTGTTTTGGCGGCGACAAATATTCCTTGGGAATTGGATGCAGCCATGCTCCGACGTTTTGAGAAGCGAGTATCCTTTCAATGTAATTATTCATGCTTCATCTTACATCAATTCCTCTAAATGAGAATTGGTCTTGGGGAAGAAATATCAATGAAATGTTACTGTCAGGGCTATCTCATCCCAAAGCTTAAGTTATTATGGGAATCTTGAATAATTTATTAATATACCTTGCATGCTCCCTCGTGCTGTCTTGTGAAAGTCCTTTGGGCTTGAAGAATGGATAAACAGAGGCCCACCAGACTGCATGATGCCAAATAAGCAATCTGAACTTGCAAATGCAGCTTTAATGATTTGATTCTTGAAGTGTTGTACATTGACCTGGACAAAGGGCATGACATTGCATGGAAGCAGCAATTAGGAAACATGTGTAGTGTCTTCAATGAATTTGAAGTGTTGTAAAGTATCAATTCTAGAAGTGTTGTCCCTTGACATGGACAGAGGGCATGGAAGCAGCAGTTAGGAAACATTTGTAGTGTTGCAAAGTATGATGGGGTGTCTAATCCATGTCGAGCACAGACACAACTCTATTTTTATTTTTTTGTGCTTCGTAGATTCTAATCCAGTGGTTGCCGCTTAACCATGGTCAAAAGATCCTTGTGCCACTTCCAGGACCAGAAGCAAGAAAAGCAATGTTCAAGGAACACCTTCCACCACAGCATGGCGAGGAGCAGATCCCCTATGCTTTACTGGCGGAGCAGACAGAAGGATATTCAGGTTCAGATATCCGGTTACTCTGCAAAGAGGCAGCAATGCAGCCATTGAGACGCTTAATGTCACAGCTTGAACAGAGAGAAGAGGTAGTACAGGAAGAAGGTATGAGGTTTACTGCATTTGTTGCAATGCAGTTACTTTTGAAGATATCTCCACACAGAAATGCTGATACTTAAGCCAATTTTGGTGTACTTTTCAACGTGGAAAAGTGAGAATATGTCATGCAAATTGAGAAACTTCAATTTGTGCAATGTTTATTATACCCAATGTTCATGACAAAAATTCACATGTCAACTCTTAATAACTATAAATGTCATTCGTTTGGAAGTTCGATTTATCTGACTAAAGAACTAGAGTATCACATGGTGATACGGAAAACTTTACACGTATGACCATTACATGGTTTACATGTTGATCTCAAATGACATTCGTTGAGTAGGTTGACAACTCCGGAGGTTCTTGAGCAATACAGGGCACTGGAAAGTTGGAAATTGGATCATTAACTCCAATCCCTTTTTTAAGTTTATTTTTGCATAGTGGAGTCTTCTATGAAGCTCACAGTCATAATTAATAACTAAGTGCTACCGTGATTATCTTTTCTGTCCTTCCGTGAAATAATGCAGTGTTCTTCTTAAACAATGTTTTCCTAGGAGTTATGCTGGGAGCAATAGTGATAACTAATGGTTTCACAAGTTACCACATATTCTTTCAAAAGTTGTATTATGTTTTCTTTCAGTTACAAATTGTCATTAATCTTTGGTTTGCTAAAATTACAACTACAGCTTCTCTAAGTTTAAATATTTGCCATTTATGCTTCCTGAAGTGTCACTCATATTTGCTGTGGTTACCGTGTTCTAGTTTTGTTGCTACCACTTATGAACAGTCATGCACCTGAATTTATCACTCTTGTATTCCAATTGCTCGCTCAGTTGGTTAGAATGGGAGACTGAGTAAGATTTGAAGTATTTTGGACCAAGGGAGGATTTTTTATTTCTAAAGTTCTTGGCTATCAGTATTACAAGTTAAGGGTATTTAAGTGTCACTTTATTGACAAAAAAAAGTGTCGTTTCACTTTAATTTCTCATTTTGAAAAATTCTCATTGGAGGAGGTGTTCCTTATTTTACTCAGTGCTTTTAGGTTATTTTTACTCATCATGAACTATCCGTTATTGTTGGCTTGCAGAGTTGCCTAAAGTCGGGCCTATAGGATCTAAAGATATAGAGATTGCTTTGAAGAACACAAGGCCGTCTGCTCATCTCCATGCCCACAAATATGAGAAGTTCAATTCTGATTATGGAAGTCACATACTGCAATGAAAAGATGCAGTCTTACCTAGCTTGGAATTTGTAATTTTAAGTTCAATTAGATTGTCATAGAATTGTTATTGCACAATTAGGATACTATAACATTCTGGGGAGCCTTTCTAGGTTACGGTTTTCATACATGGAGATGCTATAATTGCCGTGTCATGTCTGTAAGCACACTGACGCCCAAGATTGTCATTGAGAGTTGAAGTTGCTACTTTGGTCTTTTGTTATAGGATGGTGAATAAAACGTAAAAACCACAGAACAATGTTAAGTTTCATGCTGATTGCTGCAAGTTAGTTTCTATTATTACAATTAGGCTAATTGGTGTTGCAGCGGTTGAATGACTAACATAACAATTCCTATATTATGGTCCAAATTTTTAATGGAAGTGACGGCTGCGACATTAGCCATAAGAATTTCCGTGCGTACTAACGAACAAGGTTGTTCTTGGGAAAATTTACAGCTAAAAAGTAGGTTACCGTCTAAGTAAAATCTCATTTTCTATTTTCGTTTGTTTCCTCATACATACTAAAGATGTAATACGGTTATATTCATTCAAGCATTTTACAAGAATTGTATGGAGTGTATAAATTCCGCAGATTGAGAAAACGACTGAGCACAGAACTGAAACATATGCAAGATTAAAGGTTGATGAAACCTATTTGGCAAAACTAAACCCTACACATATCCATCCACATGGACTCAAGTGCACCCTCCAAAATTCACTCCAGCACTACTTGCTGTAACATTTGAGAACTCAATATGTATGCCTCCTTCAAAGTAATCTACTATATTGCAAGTTGTTCAATCATGTAAGTAGCTCATAGAAGTGAGTAGCCAACTGAATCATGTCGTATGACACGATCTTCATAGGCACAATGGATGTACATAGCATAAAATGTCGCGGGCAAAAAGGTGGGGGGCACTTCAGTGAAAAACAAGGGCTAGTAACAAAAGGAAGTCAAATGAAGTCATTATTTGCCAACATCACAAAATGTGGAAGTTTTTGCCTTCTGATTCACATACCAATTAATAACAAGCTTCTGAAGATATGGAAGCCCTGAGAGGGAAATTAGCGTTTTACAAGGGAGAAAATCACAGATCTTGAGGATAAAAGGTGTAACCAAATTGATTGACCACAACTCCAAAACTCCAGGTTGATTGACAGATGAAAGGAAACACTTCCTTCAATAACGTCAAGACTCTTGATGGGTTTTGAAGGCTCATTTAATTTTGTTACTCCAGGGGCCTTGGCAAATTAGTGTCCATTTATATGTGAAATCCGACAAATTTTTACGTTTGGCTGTCAAAAGCCTAACACAGCACTCCTTCTTTATCTGGGCTTGGGACCAGCTGTCAAGGGCCTAACACAAACTACTGTGATTCGACAAAATTGAGTGATCAGAAAAATATTTTCAAACCAGCAAAAAGATGGCACCAAATTGACAGTAAGTTGGCAAATCATTGAACTGATATCTACCATGGCTTTGCCTAAATGGATCAAATCTCGCCCGACTTTCAGACTCAGACATGTCATTAAGGGTCCTGTTGCACCACAGAGCCACCACCTGGTGAGACAAAAATTGTAGATGGAAGTATGGCAGTCTCACTCCTGATTATATACTTCAATTATGCTGAGCCCAGCCTCTTTAACCATCTTTTCTCTCTTCATTTCAACTGTCCCACGTTTTTCCAGAACAATATCTGCTTCCTTCATTCCTTCAGTTCTCGGAAGGTCTGAAAGTCTTCCAGTGACAGCATAAGTGCTAGATATGAGAAGGGAATCTGCAGGATGCTCTTTATACATTTTTCTTAACATTTCTTTCACACATTCTCCCAATTTAATATTCCCATAAACTCGACAAGCTGCAAGCAGTGTACGCCAAGCAGTAGCATCACTCTTAATGGGCAAGCTCTTAATCAGTTTATGTGCTTCCTCTAGCATTCCTGCTCGACCTAAGAGATCAATGAGGCATCCATAGTGTTCAACCTGAGGTAAAAAACCATATTCTCTAACCATCCTTTCAAAAATTGCTGTGCCTTCCATCACAAGGCCTCCATGACTGCAAGAGCTCAAAACTGCTAGAAAAGTGACTTCATTTGGTCTAAACCCTTCCTTCTCCATCCTATTGAAAAGCCTAATGACATTAGTTGGCTGCCCATGAACCCCATAACCTGTTATCATGGCTGTCCAAGACTTTACATCTTTACTTTCCATTCTCTCAAAAATGTCCAAAGCTTTATTTAGAAAACCACATTTAGCATACATGTCAACAAGAGCAGTTCCGAGAACTGGATCCAATTTTAGTCTCTCCTCTTCCATGTAACTAGAAACATACTGTCCTACTTGGATAGCTCCAGATGCAGGGCAAGCTGAAAGCAAACCTGATAAGGTAGATGAATTAGGTTTGACTCCTTGGAGTCGCATCTGCTGCATCAAAGACAGTGCTTCTTCTACTAGACCAATTCTCCCATAGTTACCTATTAAACAGTTCCACAAGACAACATCCCTTTTAACAAGTCCATCAAAAATTTTACGTGCCTGGTAGATATGCCCTGTTTTTGCATAAATATCAATCAAAGAAGTAAGCACATTCAAATCAGAGCCAAAGCCTATTCGGAGACAATGCCCATGCAGCGATTTTCCTAAAACAACACTTGCTATGTTGCCAAAAGCAGTTGAAAGACACAAGATAGTGGCAACACTGGCTTTAAGCCCAACACAACACATTTTTCTAAACAAATCCAAAACTATAGTAGGCTTAAAAACAAGAACATAGCCACCCATTAAAGTGTTCCAAGAAACCAAGTCGTTTTTTGCTGGAAATTCATCAAACAGTTTATGACCATCTTCAATTCTTTTGCAAACACAATAAAAATGCAAGAGGCTATTCTTCACATCAATAAACATCATATGCCCAGACTTCAATGCAATTCCATGGATCCCTTGGCCAATCCCAGTCTCTAATGCTCGACCACAAGCTTTGAGTGTTGTAATAAAAGAGAATTCATCCAGGACAATTCCTCGAGCCCTCAAATTGTTGAACAACATAAAAGTTTGTTTTGGGTAATCGCTAAAAGAATAGCCTCTAAGCATTGTATTGAACATGTAAAGATTTGGATTTTGTATATAACTGAAAATGGATGCCGCATGCTCTATGTCACGGATGGAAGCTGCTAGGAGCTTGCCCAAATTGAAAGGAAAGCTATCGAGACCAGTCTTAACCATGTAGCCATGGATTTGATTGGTTTCAGAAGACATTTTGCATGATTTTAATAGAGAAATGAGCTCCTGATCTAATGCAAGAATAGAATAGGACTTCACATTGAGATTTCTGGGATATAATCCAAAATTATACCTCAGCCAAAAGGCATTACCCAAAGTCATGAGCAAGCCACTAAAGGTTTAAGGCGAAAATATCAATATGTAAGTCGAGAAACACTAATGGCCTGTTTTTTTAGGAGTGAACTGAGCCCAGAGAGGTGGAGGTGCAATGGAACCCCGAATTTCGTGCGTTTGGTAGGCCTGAATTGGCTTGTCAGTGTAAGTCACTCCCAAAAAAAAAAAATGATGGAACATGGCTCCACACCTAATCCCCTGGAACCCAGTTCCACTTCCATCAAAGTCTCAAGTCTGACCATTTTGCCCCATCATTATCTCTCCTTGTTACTGAGACTGAGGAGTGAGGACGATGAATAGGACTATGGCAGCGAAGATGATTACTCCGGCGAGGACGATGATGAACGACGATGATCCGGTAAGAACAACGGCGGACGGCAAAAGCTTTTTCCTCACTGCAACACTCTACAATCCCTCAAATCTCGTTTACCCACAACCAGCAAGCAAGATACCTCGTCACTATTTCTTCTTCCTCTATTCCTTCCTTTGAACTGTTGAATCTTGCTCTGCACCTCACCCTTTTCTTGATTTGCTGATTTCTAACTTCTTCTTCGTTTTAATTTCTTGGTCTCTCCGCACAGAATCGGCCATGGAAGGAGCTGGGATTTGGGAATGAAACCCTCTTTGTCTAGCTTGACTTTGACTTCGACTTCGTCATCTTCTTCATCCAGGAGATCCCTCCTCTCCGCCGCATCTGAATCACGACGGTGATTTCTATGGTTGCAGTGGCTGGTTTTTGTCTGGATGAAGACGGTTACTGTGGTGGCTGAGATTGTTTTCGGTGGGGGCAGGGTTTTTCAGGCAAGGGTATACAGGTCAATTCACATAATAAAAAGATATATTAATAAAAATTTCAAATTATACTTTTTTAATTTTTTTTATAAGTTATTTTTATGAATCCCATTACTACTGATATAAAAAAAATATAAAAATAAAAGGGTGTAGAATTTTAAATATATTCATATATAATGATTAAAAAAATAATATCATGTTATTTTTTTTTTATAAAGGGTAATTTTAAAAATATATTTTAAATATTACTTAAAAAGTTATGTCATAACTTATAAATGAAACCAAATGAATCTTTTAAAATGTGACTTATAAATGAGACAGGAGGGAGTATTATACTTACAGTATTTGAGGAGAATTTTAAATAAAGACTAGAGATGTGACTTAATTACTAGTAGGCTTAATTTTTTTTAAATGTCAGTTCATTTTAAGAAATAAAAGTAAAAATAATTTTAAATGTAAAAAAATTAAAGTATCATTTGCTTGTTATGTAAAATTATTAGTTGTTAATTTTTTTACTTTACTTATTAATTTATTAATATCACTTATAAATTACATTTGTTTGTCAGATAAAGAATAACATTAGGTGTTAATTTACTAACTCTACTTATCCATTTACTAACATCAATTATAAATTACAAGACCTATCATTAATTTACAATTGATATTAGTAAATTAACAAGTAAAGTTAGTAATTTAACAAAAGATGTTATTGCTTATGATTAAACAACTGATATCAAGTCTTATATAATTATTAATATATCAACTCATGTAATTTGAAACTTTTATTAGTAAATTAACATGTGAAGTAAGAAAATTAACAACTAATGATTCTGTATAACAAGTGAAGGATCTATCGATCTTTTTACATTTAGAATTATTTTTATTTTTATTTTTATCTCCCTATACTGAACTAAAATTTCTAAATTTTTTTTTGATATCTACTAATAATTATGTCATATCCCTGATTCTTATTTAAAATTTCCCTTAGTATTTAAATTCTTTGAAATTGGGGTTGATAAATTTTCATAAAGTTTTCCCTTTTTAGTATTTTCTCACATTTATTATTTTTTTGTAAAATATGAAATCTTCTCTTGCTTTTTTAAGAAGGAAAACTTTATATGAATTTATCAATCTCAATTTTAAATGATTTAAATCCATACCAAGCATACTTTTATACTCTATTTAAATGTGAATAAAGGTTAAGAGAAAAAATAAAAAAAATTAAAGAGATAATATTATCACTCATTTTATTCGGATGAATAAAAGCACACATGAAGGAAAGAAAATAAGCAAATTATATAATGATAGTAGTACATTTGTATTAAAATATATTACTTTCTCTATTTAAAAATATAAGGTATTTTTAACTGAATCTCACTTTCTAATAAAGTAATTACCTACTTTCAAATTAATCCTATATTTTTATATCTATCCCTATTAAATGCTTTACAATAAATATGAAGTCATTATTAATAGGAGCACCTTTGAAAAAAAGGCAATGATTTTATCTCGAAAGAGTAAAAATGCCTCACATTTTGAAATATCCAACTTCTCAAAAAATACCTTATATTTTTGAATGGAGGGAGTATGTCTTAGGTTATTGTGTTTATCAAAATAAATTGAAGGCAAAATTAATAAGAACATCTTGATATTTTAACATCAACTAATTTGAAAAAGTATATATATATATATATATATATAAGTAGAATTGCGAGCATCATCCACAGCTTCACACATAAGTAGATTTTGTAATGCTACAATTCTAAACTATCCACATCAGCATTGATTTTTAAAATATTTTTAAAAAATAATAAGCATGATCTCTAATTATTAAGATAACTTCTTCTCATCCCTTTTTTTTTTCTCTTATTATCTTAACTCTTATTTTTAATTTGTTCCTAAATTTTCTCTCTCATAATCATATCCATTACTATATTGACTTTTAAAATATTTTTAAAAAATAATAAGTATGATAATTTAAAATGTCAAGATAACTTCTCATCCCTTATTTTCCCTCTTATTATCTTATTCTTTTTTTAATTTATTCCTAAATTTTCTCTCCCATAATCCCATCTATTATCATATGATAACTTATCTCAACTAAAAATTTAATAAAACATAGCTTCCCTCAACTTAAAGATTAATAAAATGTCTTCAATATCTCAACTATCCCAATCTACTTTCCAAAATTTCTCTACCAATTTAGGATTAATTATCTTTTCAGTGTAAATATTTTTTTAAAAAAATTATCACAAGCATATATGAAATAATTTAGAAGTTTGAGATTTTAAATTAATTTAAAAATTTTAAAATTGAGCATTGACAACTTCCCTAAAATATATTTATTAATTGTTTATGTGAATCTACAATCTGATTATTAATTATAAATTAATTTTTTATTCTCACAACTTTTATCGTGTCATAACTTTTCTCATGATTTGATATCATAGCATTTAGTTCTCCCTTTAGCTCCAAGCATACATTCCTCCATTAGATTTGCAAGTGCACATAGGCTTTTTGAATTTCATCCTCATTTGACATCAAGAATATGTTATCAACCGCCATTAATGTCACGCCTCAAAAATTAGACACGACTGGCACGGGATATATATACAAATATATATCCCTTAAGCCTTGATCAAGGAAACTTTAATATAGTATTTTAATTTATTTGAAATATGATGGAAGATAATTGTGACATTTTAATATAAACAAAAGATTCATAAACTTTTGAAAAAATTTCACTAGAATCTCCCCTCTAAATAAGACCTCTCAAAGTTCTACAATAAAATATACAGTCCAAATCAAAAATGCGAAGCTCTGCTCTTTCACAATAAATAGACAAATATATTGCAAATCAAAATTTATCTATAGTTAACATGGGGCATACCTAATTACAATTTCAAAAGATAACAATTAATTAACCATTTACAACACAAGAAAGATATACTCAAAAGGTATTCTCCTCAATTTAACAAGGAATCCCTCATAAATTAGCAAAACGGTAGATCATCAATTATATTATCTGAGACAAAAATTTATTTTCAGTGAATAACGTCCCAACAATAAATAATTTAACATAAATAAAAGGAAAAATTAAAACAATTATGCAAGTTAAAAAGACAATGATTTTCATACAAGTTTAATAAATTTTGGAAAAAAAATTTCTATATAGCTTTAAACAAAATTTTGAATCGTTTAGTTTTCATATCAAATGTTACTATCACTTGCTTTCAAAGAAGCAAATAAATAAAAATAAATAAATATTAAATAAATTACTAATTAAAACCAATCAGATATAAAATCACCAAGTAACCAAATTCATATTTATAGAGACTTATCAGAACAATTTACAAACGTGGACACACAGTCCATAAGGATAAGTAACCGAACGTGGGTTATGCCACGAAAACAAACGTGGACAAGAGGGTAAGTAACCAAATGTAGCTTAAGCTACGAAACAAACGTGAGTACGATGCTCATGAATAATTATCCCTCTGTTCCATGTGCGTTAGCCATCACACGGGACTAGCACCTCCTATGAACACCCTACTAGCTAGGTATACCATGGTGTGCCAAGGGCTAACGGAACTGCCGTTAGCAACCAGTGTTCTATATAAAATTCCTTTCTAAAACTATTTTCAAACATGCAAGAAAATTATCACTTTCAAGATACAGTTCTCATTCTCAAAATCAAACTCACATGAACTGTTTAAAATATCAATCCTTTAAAATATGAAAATTCACAACTAACATTCCATAAACTTCTTCACCTATTTCCATGATTGTCTTTATTGAATAGAAGAGTACTAGAATTTATAAAAGCATTTCTGCCAATCTTATAAGTATAAATCATGATAACTTCAAGAGCTAAAGAAATTTAATCAACAACATTAATCAATGTCAGAGTGGCATATATTAATGACTGTAAAATTAAAAATAATAATTGATAAAAGGAAATTTTCAAATATATAAATTGATTGGGATGTTATTTACTTACTGTAAAGTTGTTAATATTTAAAATTCTCTCCTTACAACCTCAGTCAAGTCTCTTTTCTTTCAAACATCATATAAAAATATAAAAATATATAAAAATAATAAAGTTTAAATAACTTTCCATAAGTTCAATGAATCCTCTTTCAACATTAACACAACCAATATTTAATCCAAGTAATTCAATGTTCCCAACATCATCATTTATGTCACAGAACTTTCCATAGCTAATTATCAATTAAAAGTGTGTGTTAGACCTCTAGCAAAAGCTTTATTAGTCCACCATTCATGTGTTGCTCACTTTATTGAATAACTCAGATATATTCCCAATTTAGGTTGTAAAACAATACTCTAGTTTATATTCATCACCTATAATGAACTTCATCATCCTTCATTCACTTATTTTTGTCTAACACTTTAAATTCATTCTCAGCATTCTCAAGACCAAATGATAAAACAATACCATAGTTATAGATTACCTAACATGAAACTTCCAAAAATTCAACTAACCATATAATACCTTAAAATCAACTTCTTAATAATGTTCAAGTTAAATCTCAACTAAATAGAATTTGAATCAGTCATGCTTCTCACCTTAATTAACAAGATTCAACAAAATGCATAATCAAGCAAAATTCTCCTAATAGGCATTTCACCGAACACCTTAAGAGCATTAATCCGTAAGCTAATATCAAACCTCTTCACATTCACTTCCATTTCCAAAAATTCTCTTAACATCAATATTTAAATAAATCAGCCTCCTAAGTTTTTTTTTTCTGATTAATCATAACTCAAGGAAATTAAATCTCCATCTCCCCCATTCCTCACGGCAGTAAGAAAAGGAAGTAACAGATTAAAATTTTTCATTATTTAAACACACTCACACAAAATGAACAAGGATCAGGGAGAGAAAGATTGGGCGCACTTGAAGTAAACATAAACAAAAAAACGGTGATGATGGCACAGGGGAAGAGGCAACCACCATTAAAAACTCATACAGCAACACACTAACTCCCATAACAGCATTAGTTTTAAAACCTGGTAAATGAAGCTTTTGAGCTCACCCATAACAGCTGTAACATCAAAGAAGGAGGCAATGCCTGAGGCTGCAAATTGAAGGCTCAAACAAACCTTCACCGGAAAAGCAGAGGAAGAAGAATGGTAGTGCACACAAAATCCTAATCTCCCTCACCGGAGATGTTGAGAACGAAGGAGGAAGATGAAATTTAAACACCCTCGCACGCTATCATCAGCCCACAGCAAAGATGAAACAAAGGAAGAGTTTTAACTGCTTAGCTCCACAGAGGCAAACAAGTGAAAGAGGGAAAAAGAAAGGATGGACTACTGGTGGTGGGGGTGATAATACCACGGCAAGATCGAGGGAAGTGCGACAGGAAGAAGAGAAGAGAGGAGCCAAATCATATATAAGCTCCCTGAATATGGCTCTGCAAAGCTGACCGAAAAGGGAAAGGAAAATTTAAGCAATGAAGCCCATTGAGAAAATTACAATAAACCCCTAGATATTTTTGTGGAGTTACAATAAGAACAAGGGTACATATGTAATTTCAAACTCTATCATTACTTTCTACTGTTCGAATGGCTGTGGAGGAGGAAAAGAATCTGATATTAATGAATAATTGAAAAAAATTACAAAAAGGACACAATGAAAATTATAAGAAAAGGTACAAATTTTTTTATAATTTAAAACAAAATAAAATCAAACTTTTATTCAATAGAATTCAAATTCTGAACTTTCAAAAAATTACTAACATAAATTCTATTAAATTACTTCTCTCCATATACTATAAAACTAATTTAAATGAAATATTAATTATAAAAAATTTATTAATTTATTATTTTTTAATTTTAAATTTAAGGTCATTACAATTAAAGTTAAGCTTCGAAGCACATAAGCCACAAGCCACAAGCAATGCCACATCTCTCTTGGTGAGATTTTTCATCTATCTCACTCTCAATTCATCTCCCTCTTAACTCATCTCCATTTTATTCTTAGCCTCATTCATTTCTCTCAAAATTAACTCAATCTTCTATCTATTTTTCATGAACATTGTTTGATTTTTGAACTTTGTTTGGTTGTAACAAGTATGTATGTAACAAAATTTCTAAGCACCTCTTTTTCCTTCCCTTTTTTTCGCTTGTATTTGATTGCTTAGATGCACATGTATGTAATTTGTTTAAAAACTTCTTTTCATATCATTTTTATTCCATTCATTATTGTTGATCTTGTATTTATTCTACTAGTTAGGGGATTCAATGGAACAATAATTGTGCATTGCTTTGGAGCTGTCCTTCTTAATGGGAGAAAATCATGACTCCTTTTATGTAATATCATCTTGTCTTAATTAATTAATTTTATAAAATTTTGCAATTTGGTAGCTATTCACTCACTCTTCACCTATCTTTCTTAAAGATTTAAAGCCTGAAAAGTAGGAATGCTATTTTTATCTTCTATTCAACCTACTTGAAATATGGTAGTCATTAAGTTATCATGGTATGTTGTGATGATTGCTCACTATGAAATCTACCCATGTTATGCCTAATTTTATTACTTTTCATTATCTAATTTTGGTGACTAAGAAGATTAATCATATAGTTTAATTTTTTCCTCCTCTTAGTACTAGGCATAAGATAAATCCTTCTTTGTTATGTGTGCAACCTTACAAGAATATTTTTAAAAAACAATTATATTAATGATCTTCTAATCAAATTGAAGGTGAGTGATAGAACTTCAAATGTGAAATTTCAATTCCAAGTAGGTATATTTGTCAAAACTCTTATGCATATCACATGTTCTATTGGATTTTTTTTGTATGTTCATCCATACTTCTTTAAAAAGCTTAGTATCACCTTGGCCACTCTTTTATTGAGAATTAAAAGCTTAGATTTACAAATGAAAAAGGGAGAAGTTGGAAATAAAGTTGTTGTCTCTAAAACAACAACTTAATATTACAAATAAAAAAAACTTAAATATGATATCAAATTTTTGATACAATCATTAGTATCAATTTAAATTTTTTGAATCATTCTTAGCTAATAATGGGTAAAATTCCAATAATTTTATTATTATTATTTTGATAAAATAAGTAAACCGTTTACTAATTATATAGTTAAATAGACTTAAAGTGAAAAATGAAATTCCTTATTTGAAATCAAATTATTGATTTTTTTATAGTTAATTCGAATAATATGAATCACTAAATAATAAATTAAGTTATATTGTAAATTGTATGTTTAATGTAAAGTCTTCCATTTCATCCGGACTTTACCAATTTATTTATACTTTATAATACAATATCAAAGTTATAGCCCTTAATTTATTTTTACAATGTGGGGTCTCAACTTTATAGCAAATAAGTTTAAATAACAAGGCTAATGGAAGCGTAAATACACTCCCAACAAACAAGATAAACAAGAAATCAATTCCCTTAAAATAGGGCCATGCGCTACGGTTAACACTACATGTACTACAGTATGTGGCATAGAGCAGCATGCTCTAGTTCAGTGTCATATGCCATGGCTTGTACACTATGTATCGTGACCTATGCATCAGATTTTGTTGTCACAACTGCACATTTGATATGAACTTCCGTCATGCGACATTTTCATACTCGATGTCCGATTGGAGTGATTCAAGTGCCTATACGAAGCTTATAATATAATCTATCTAATGAGATAAGTTTGGACACTATCTAATAGTTCGATTAAAGATTTGACACCCAGTGTAACATCCTAAAATTTTAAGACTCGGATTTATAGAAATAAAATAAAATAAAATATTTATAATTAAATTAAAATTTAGAATAATTTGATAGAGGTCTAGAGTTTGAATTTTACTAAGCAAAAATTTGGTTTTATTTAATTTTTAACTATGGGAAAAATTACCAAAGTTGACCCGAGCTTTTATACAATAAAAAAAATGTTGGGCCATTTCTTGTAATTTTCCCCAAAATTTTTGACCAGCAATTTAAAGACCAAAACTGACGCAGAAAATGCAAAAACTAAATTGAAAAGGAAAGGAAAGGAAATGCACGAGAGGGAGAGAGGAAGAAGAGAAGAGAAAGGGGGGAGTTAGGCTTGGATCTAGGAGTCTTTGCGACCGTTGCGAGCTCGGTTATATGATAGGTAAACTCCCTACTTCAATCCTCTTCTCTTTCTCTTGATTTTCTTCAACTTTTGGAAGAGGAAATTTTTAGATTTTGATCCTAAAGGCTTTATTCTTATAAGCTTTTGTATCTTTGGATCTTAGGGAGCATGTTTTGAGTTTCTATATAGTGATCTAATGTTTTGAGTGAATAATTGGATGAAAAGAGGTGTTTTAAGCACAAAATAAACCCTGAGAAATTGGGTTTTTGCTCCTCAATGGTTTAAGCCTATTGATTTAGTTATAATTTTGCTATTCGAGCCCAATAAGATTTAAATTAAGGTTTGGTTTTCATTATAAGGGCTAATGGTAAAAGTTGGTGGCACTAAGTAAAGATTTTTAATTGATTAAAAAATTATATAAATTGAAAATTAGCCTAGTGATGGCTAATAAATGGTTTTGGTGGTTAAGTGATACTATGTGAATGGTTGGTTTAATATATGGACCATTGGGATGGATTATGGCTCATAGACCCAAGTTGTGTGGTATGAGTTATAGTCTTCATTAATGCTATTTGATATGATAAGTGATGTGAATCACTTATATGTTGTAGCAATTGTTGGTGAAATTTGTTCAGAAGTTAAGGAACAAGCTGAGCCCTATTTTGTACAAGGGGAACCCTTTTGGTATTAAAGGGTTGAGGTAACAGGGAAATTTATATTTTTTATTACTTTGTTTTAGCTATTTTTGAATAAATATTACTAGTTATCATGCATTACATGTTTTAAAAGATTAAATGTGCTTTATAAGGGGTTATGAGATACTACTTTGATTATAGTGCAAATATGTTTTCTAATTGTTTAATAACAATGTTTTTATGGAAATGAGATTTATAAATATTATACTAACTTTAGAGTGTTGAATGGTCAATACTCAGGAAAGGTAGATAAGAGTAAAAGGCATGATCTCGGTGGGAGTTCACTAATGAGAAGGTGTGGATTTTTAATATTCTATGGCACACTATCAGTACTCAGTGTTGTCTTATGTATTGTGGGCTCAGTGCACTAAAGTGGTTAGTGTATTGAGTGTTCGACACCTCTCAGTGGGGGAGGGAATCTAACATATGAAGTGTGAGGTTGAGTGCCTAAGCTAAGGTAGCCCTCACATGGAAAGTAAGTTGGGATGGCTCTGTGAGGGAGTTAGCTTCAACTGCTTAGGATTCACGTCGAAGGGGCATAAAAGGTTCGGTGGATTAGATCATGCCTTAGATTACGTTTTGTGCCTGTGGAGGTATAAGTAGGTATAAGGTTTACCTGCGAGTTAAAGAGTGCCAGGAGGCATTCTGTTGGTCATGAAAGGCCATACCGGCCTAGGTCATGCATTCATGCATTTTAAATGGCTAAATTATATACTATGTTGAATTTATTATTCGTTTATTTGATTATGGCCTACTTTGTAATAATCAATGTAGATTTCACTGTTACTGAAACTGTGGTTGTCTCACCCCTTTTTTTTCAATATTCTAGATCTAGGCGAAGGATCTAGTGGTGGACGGGGAAAGGAGCAAAGCTAGGGGTTTGCTTGTGATTTGTAAAGAACTGCAACCCCTTTCTTTTGAGTAAATATATTGTAATGTATTTAGGATTAGGGTGGCAGTAGGATATGATTATGTATGTGTGTGTGAATATGTGTGGATTGTGTGCTTGTGTATGAATTTTTGTCTGTTTATAGACTTATGGCTAGGAAACTTAGTTATGGTGTGTGGTTTTGATGGATTTACTTAGTAGACCAAATTTCTATTACAAGCAGATATTTATTTTGATATGTGTGTGTGTGTGTGTGTGATTCTATAAGCAATTGCAAAGTAGTTGCATTGCAAATGGTGTGCTATGGGCAAACATACATCTTGGATAGAGAGAGTGGGTGCGTGGGCCCCACAAAGAGATCTGAGCCAAGTGAAAGTGTTTAATATATGTATTTATATAAATACATGATATTTGGATTGATTTGTGACCACTCTTGTATGATTTGTGCATTTTGGGGGTTTAGGGTCCATTTTAGGAAATGACACCCGGGTGGTCAAATTTTGATGTATGGGAGTTTTCCATCATTTGAATGTTCTATCAGGTATTTTTAGTCTTATTTGACGTGTCCAAAGTGTTCCCACAGGTTTGTGACCATTAGGATGAGATTTGGACAATTTTGAAAATGGTTTTTACCAAAAAGCTGCACTTTTGTATCCGGGTGTCCAAATCTTAATCCGACCGTTGGATCTTTTTGAAATTTGATATACTTATAGTACCCTTTGAATGTGACGTGTGAGCTTTAAAATTACTTTGATCGGAGGTCGAATGACGAAACAGTGCCTTCTGGAGGTTGGCCCAGGAGGGCTGTCATGACAGCATTTTTTTATTTCACTTTCGTCTAGCTTGCTTTCGCGTGCTATAGGTAGAACTTATAAATTTTTTTAAAAGGCTTTAAATGTTTACTTTGTAATTGTATATTTGCTTAGTGATTTAAATGGTTTGTTTCCTAAGTTGGTTTTAGGATTAATTCCTTAACCACACTTAGTTTATTTGAATTGTGTGATTTTTGGATAACACTCGAGAAAGTGTTACACCCAGGGTGTAAAAAGCTGCTTTTCTTTCAAAATTTGGCACCCTAAGTATTCAATTCTCATTCCTTATCCTATTAGATCATTTTGAGCCTTAAACTAAGTCTAAAAGGACCACATGCACTTAATTGACACAATATATCACATATATCACATCATATATATAATTTGACTTCTCAGTACCACTTTACACACTTATAGTCTTATATAAGGCTTCACACATAATCACATACATATATCCACACTTGTTTCACTTTTACACCTCTGATTTATACATATGGGGCTAAACCTCACTATATAGTCAGGAATTTCAAATATACTTGACTCATACAAATGGAGTCAGGTTTCACTATTTGGTCAAAATCTATACATACAAACATATTTTCACATCACAATTTCATATAGTTAGTAGAACAAGTTATACAACATAATATAAATTTGTTTGGATTGCATCTAGGTTACCTATATATTCATTACTGTGATACACTCAGTAAGATACAATACTAAATACACAAGCAAGTTCTCAAACAACATAATCATATAAACACATTCATAAACTTATGTATCCTAGTTGGTAACTAAAATATTTAACAACATTATTATACATTCATTATATACAATGGCAGTTATACTACTATTAAATGAGGCGACTCTTTCCTTACCTCCTTTCTTAGCCTTCTTGTGCTCTCTTTATCTGTATATAAAGGTAACGGAGTGAGACATACATCCCAGTAACTTGGATAAATTCTAAATACCAGTTAGTAAGTAAAATCATAAATAAGGGATAAAGTAGCATCATTTCAATAAAACAATATATATATATATATATATATGTATATATATTTTCATACACATAACATTATTCTCATTCAATACTATGCTCATGCACTCTCAATTCCTAATAGCGGAGCAAGCTTAACTCTCAGACCAGGACTTCTAGCCTTACACGAAATAAGGCCCACCAAACCACTATCTCAGACCGGGTATCATCAATATGGGTGGCCTCCTGAGTTCCCATTGGCAGAGTATACTCAACACTTAGATTGTCAAGATTTCCTAGCCTTACACAGAGTAGGGCTATGACCTCCTACCCTAGTCTAGGGTACACTCATAGATCATTCGCCTAAATCCTTCCTGGTAGAGCAAGCTTTATGCTCAAGACTTTCAGGACTTCATAACCTTACACAGAGTAGGGTTATGACTCCTTAACCGAGTCTAGGATACAATCATGGATGCAGATGTTTATACCTCTTTGCATACATTTCAAACATCACTCACACATCCTACATGTACATTTCTTTTACAATATTGTTACTCTATCAGTTCATAAAACACAATGCACATAATTTATGAAATACTTGTAAATGATTTCGCAAACTAACAAGTAAAAGGATTACTCTAGTTACTTTTTATCCTTTTCACTAAGGGTTACAGTTCACACAATTAACTCCTAAAGGTGTAGATTCCCATGAACAACTTTTCTAATACTTAATCTATATAAGTAACATTCCTCAATCAATTCACAACATTCAGCACAAGTATTAATTTAGTTGAGCTAAATTCCTTAATATATAAAACAACTCAATTAACACCTTTTAATTTATACAATACATTATCTATAGTCATTTGTATTTTAGACTATCCAAATGACCAAGACATTCCTCTTCCTTAATTTTTTATCCTTTTTTCCTATTTTCACCTAATAACTTAGGTTAATTATATCCATATCCTTAAGGTTCAACTATTAGACTTCAGACCAGTTACAAAACCTTAGTTTCGCACTGAAAGCCCTTTTTAAACCTTTTCTTTAGATTTTAAATCCTTAAAACTCCATAATTCAATTTCTATACCGACTAAACTTAGAGAAATTAGGGTATAAATGTAGTATAGGGTAGTACAAAATTTACCCAATAAATCACTGGTTGAAGCAAACTCCCAAACCTTGGATATTTGATGCCTTAGCAAAGATGAACTTCCTCTCCCTCTTAGATGCATTTTTCCTTTCTTTCTCTTTTGGTTTCACAAGCTAAGAACATCAGCTTTAAGCAAAATCTATACTATGCACTGCAACGCAAGCAGCATATGCTGCAGCACATGACACAGTGAGGCTAATCTCACTGATACTCGCACGTTTCATCCTAACTTACCATTCCACTGTTTGATTCTACTAATACACCATGTATATAAAATAAAATATCAATCCATCATCTAAAACTATAATCAATCCACTAATTACTAATCTGCCCTTAATTAGTTTTCTAGATTGAAATTTAGGATGTTACATTTAAATTACTATCCCTAAAGCTAGAACCTTATGAAAAAATTATATAAAATGATAGACAGATACCTAACACGACTCATGCCTCTTCTTGCAAGACATAACTAATAGCTTTTGGATTTCTCTTTCCCATATTGCTACAAATTCTTTATAGTTTATCATTCCATCCAGTGCACACATGGTAAATTTTAACTTCTTCGCACTGAAGCCAATATTTACATGTTTATTTATTTATGTATTTTTAATAAATTAGTTTGTTCATAAGTTGTGAAAAATGTAACATCACTTATTTCTATATATTTTATCAATTCATTTGACACCCTTGTATGGCATGGGCCACATACTAGTTTTATTAAAAAAAATCAAAACAAATAATTTTGTTAAAATAAAATAAAGTAACCTATAAGAAATCAAGTTAACTAACATTAATGAAAGACCAAAGGCAAAAATAAAAATATTAGCATGATCTGTTTTATAACAAGAACCCTTTCATTATGTTATTATACTTTTTTCAAAGGGTTAAGGGGGAAAATGGTATGAAAGTTTTCTAAAAGGAGTAGTGGATAGTATTTTTGATTGCCTTCTAATACACGAGGGTATAGCCTTATCCTATAGTTTGTCGAGGGGCTATCCTATAGTTTGTTGAGATATTAGAACTTAGCTATCTCTATTAGTTTATCAATGAGGTTAGCTTAAGGTATATGACACCCCATAGATTTGAGAGTAGGAGAAGTTGTAATGTTCACATTAACATTACTAGGACAACACTCACACATCGTTATGATAACTAGGATTAAATAAAATCCTCTAAAGAAATTACCACAACTCAAGGGTTTAAAGATAATTAGTTTAAAACATTGGGATCCCAAGAAAACCATTTTATTTTAAAATATTTTTGAGCTCAAACCATAGTTAAAAATAAATTTAGAACAAGTACGGAAGCATGGTAGACACATCATGTCAAAATTAGGCTAAAAATGCCATTTTTCAATGAATACTGGTTTGTCTGTCGCAGCGCAAGCTGCACCTGTCGTAGTGGATGGCACAGAGGGATGAATCCCTCGAAGGCCTCTTGTGCCACGGTGTAACAATCATACGCTACAACACGCACCTGCTGTCATGACAGCAGATTGTTGTCATGGCTTCTCTTTGAACTTTTGGAGCACGCCGTTTTGCTATTTGACATTTGATTTGAGTGATTCAAGTGTCCACACAAAGTCTTTGAGCCCTCTAGCTAATGGCACTGGTATCACACTCAAACAATCATCCATTTAAAAGATGGATACTCAACCTAAAATGATTTGTTTCCATAACAAAACACATACTATGATATCCAACTCATAATACCAAATGTCATTAGCCCCAGAGACACTTTGACCACCTTAAATGGACCACACAACATATAAAAATTCAATCATAACAACTTAATTGAGCATTTTCATTCAAAATGATCATTGAAACCCCAATTCACAACAACATGAAGGGGTGGATAAATTCTAACATATATGTCACTTGGTTATTTTGGCACACAAAATACTTAAAATATATATATCACATGTAAGCAACTTAGCCAAGCACATACTTAATCTATATCATCAATCTTGGACAAAGATATACACTCTTATTATAAGATTCACATAAGTAATATCCAAATAATGTCATGTTCCTAAGTTGGCAATATTTAGTGACAATATTCATTATAATACCCAAAAAGAGAAAGGGAAGAGCTATACAATGATGCTCTTCACTCTTCAAATACCCCTTCCTTCCCCTTGCCCCTACCGGAGCCCTCACCTGTAAAATTTAACCACACGGTGAGATAAACATCTTAATAACCAATATAGTTCATTAAATGTTTATTACCATAAATAACCATGAAAAAGTATCAACACTATAGTAATAACAAGTATATTATAATTATGAGATAAGTGTATCTTTTCACAATAAAGCGCATAGTTTTACACTAGTATGATCATCTAACCACTGAACCTCTAATGCTCCGCAGCATGAAATCATAGGCTCTTCTGGATCAACTGCTTGTTGACCTAAGCACACTTTCGGTGGTAGAAATACATGACCAAAGGTAATCTAACCTGCACCGAATGTCAAATGATATTAGCTCGACCATATAAATTTTTTACTCACATATCTTTACACATACATATCCCCACATATCTCGGGTAAACTCCCACCCTCTATGATCATGCTTTTTTATAATTTCTACTACTTTTCATCACATTTCCACATCACAAACTTATATACATAGTATATACTTTTCAATTAAAATCAATAACCATTTACAAAATCAATTTTTCATGCTAAAATCATTTACAATGTCAAATTATGCACAAAACTCTTTAAAACCACAACTTTATCATTAGTAATTACTTCTACACAGTTATAATAGTTAATAAACATAATAAACTATATGGTTACCTTAACCCTTTGTCACACAAAAAGATTACTATGGTTCAACGTTCGCTCTACATGTTCTATACACACGATATGGCCCAAGAAATGCTCAATCTACACCAATAATTGATAATCGTCAATTATCACTCCAGATAACTCTAAATTCTTTAGGTTCTAAGTGTTTAAAATACTCAAATTCCTTTTCTAACAATATCAACCATTCTTACACACTCTAACTTCCTATTAAACATTCTAACATACTAAATTCTCTAATCAATATCCCACATTGTCTCAAAATCCTCAAATTATACTTAGGGTTCGTCCAAACCCTTACCAAAAATTCTCAATCACTAAAAAACTCATAAACTTAAGGTTAAAAGCTTGATTTAACTCTCTAAAATCTTAAAGAAACTAATGGGTTTGGTCTAAACCTAAAGGAACTAAAATTAAAGCCCTCATTACCCCAAATGTTTAAATTTTTGCATAAAAGAGAGAGAAGAGGGAATGTACAACTTACCCAATGGTGATTCAAGCTCCAAATGCCCTCAAAGTAGCTTAGGGATCATGCCATAGCAATCCATAAGCTCTCCTCTGTCACTTTCTCGTTATCTTTCTTTTTCTCATTTGTTTTTTGAGTCTGATTCCTAATCTGATAAGTGCTAATTTTGCACGTGCACCACAATACATCGACACACTCGCTGCCGTGTATGGCACAAAAAAACCTACAAAATTTTAAACTTTCTTCTATGCTATGGCCCACTTGAACATCAATCTAGCCCTCTTCTAAGACTGTCCAAGGATCTAAAAATTATATTAGTCTCCATAACCCTCGTTAAATCAATAATTTATTAAAATTGACTAAATTACCCTTAAAAACATTGATAATTACTAATGAAAAAACTTAGGTTGTTACAGAAGCCGTGGTCCAAAAGTGAGTCCTATGATCTTTGACTGGGTTACACCTTACAATTGGTGAGCTTGGGCAGTCCAGTTACATAGATGAAGCCCTGTTTGATATTATATCTCACGATTTCAATTGGAGGAAATATGGAGGGTATAAGGATGGTTTACTCATGCATATGTGCTTATATGACGTGTCATATGATTGTTTAAGTTTGTGACAAGTCGTGATAATAAATTGAGTTGTTGTCATATATCTGTGTGTCTTGTGGCAATGTACTGTGTGATTTAAGATGAAAATTATGAACATGAATTAAATATAGAATGACAATTTAGTGTTACATGCAATAGTATTTATATTTTAAGAAAATCAACTTCAATTATGTGTATTTATTCAATTCACATACAACTACATAGGGTAAGCGTACTTTGCTTATTGAGTGGCTAGACTCACCCCTCTCCTTTAATATTTTACATGCCTTAGATCTAGTGCAGAAAGAGAAAAGGCTCTCGAGGCTTAGGATTCTGTGTATTCTTGTCGTAATGCTTATTTATTCATCTATTTTATGTAACAGTTTAATTATTGCCAATTAAGATGTATTTTTTTACACTTGCACTATATAATTGTTATGATGTTTAGAAGGTATTTTAGGCCCTGAGATATTGATTATGATAATCATAAATATTGATAGGGCCAAAATGCTAGTGCAAGTATAACAAGGTTGTTTTAAACATGATATGGATGATTTTTGATGAAATGCAATGTAAAAACCTCTCCTTTAAATTTTTGGTGTAAAAAGGGGTTGAAGGGTGAAAATGTGATATAGTGATATATATGTGCATGTAGTATGTTGTATAGGTAATCCTTGATCTAACGAATATGGTCTAGGTGTTAGAAATAACTTTTTGGCACTCGTATAGAGGTTTGGACATCCTTTATTATGCAAATTTGTGAAAAGTTGTGAAAATGTGTTTAGGTGTTTAACTTCCTATGTGACTTGATTTAAAAGTGAAACTAGTGCTATTAGTTATTTTATGAAAAGAGCTTTCTATAGACACTTAGATTTTCTCATTTGGACATCGAACAGAAAAATAGAGCATGCTAGAAGTTGTTAGGTTTATTATCAAAATGATAACACAGTTTGCTATCAAAACGTGCAACACACCGTGGCATGAAATATCTCCCTCATCTAATCACCATTTAATCTAAAAGCCAAGGTAATTAAGAGATTAACCTATAAAGAGATTACCAAGTTTGTAATTTGAATGACAGGATCCTAATTTTTCATAATTTAGAATAAGTCAAAACCATCCATTAGACCCTTAATTAGAGTGAAATAATGTTACAAAAGCATGAGATACCTCAGAAGAGTGAAATGAGTTAAAAAAAATTGAAAATCTCAAGATTCTAAAAATAGAGTAGTGTGTCAAGTGGTGCATTACACGTTTGACAGCAAACCCGACTAACTTCCAGTGTGCCCCATTTCTCCATATGATGTCCGAATGAAATGATCTAGGTGTCTAAGAAATGATCTTTTCATAACCTGGCTAATAACATAAGTTTCACTTCCAAATCGAGTTATACCAAGAAGTTAGACATCTAAATATATTTTCACAACTTTTCTAAACTTTCTCAACAAAAGGATGTCTAAAACCCTATACAAGTGCCAAAAATCATTCATAATATTTAAACCATATTCATTAGATCAACAGTACAACACACCACATGCACATATATACCACTATTTCATAAAAAATCATCCATATGATGTTTCAAACAACCTTTCTATACTTGTACTAGTATTTTAACCCTTTAACATTTACAATTATCATAAATAACATCTCAGGGACCAAAATACACTCCAAACATCATAAACAACAATAGAGTACAAGTGCAAATTAAATGCATCTTAATTGACAATATTTCATCTATTATACAAAATAAATGAATTATAGAGGCATTACAGTAGAAATGCATAGATTGCTAAGCCTTCAGAGCCTTTTTCCTTTCTATACTAGAGCTAGAGCCTATAAAATATTGAAAGAGAGGAGTGAATTTAGCCACTCAATAACTAAGGCACGCCTACGCTATGCAGTTATATATCAATTGAATAAATACATAAAATGGAGTTGATTTTCTTAAAATATAAACACAACACATGTTACACAAATTGTCATTACTTAATTGAACTCATTCTCATAATTCCGATATCATTCTCATCTTAATCACATGATACATTATCATAAGACACATAGGCATGTGACAATGACCTAATTTATTATCACGACTTGTCACAAACTTAAACAGCCATGTGACATATCATAAAAACACATATGCATCATCAAACTATCTTATACACTCCTTATTTCCTCCAACTAAAATCATGGGATGTAACATCAAATAGGGCTATACTCGAGTGACTGGACTACCTAAACTCATCAATTGTGAGGCATAACCTGACCAAAGATCATAAGACTCACTCTTAGACTATAGCTCCCCCCACTCTCAAATATTTAGGGTGTTGTATACCTTAAACTAATCTCCTTAATAAACTGGTAAAAATAGCTAGGTTCTAGTCCCTTTACAAACTATAGGACAAGGTTATATCTTCATGCACTAGAAGGCAACCAAAACTGCCATATGGATTTAACCACTCCTTTCTCTAGGAAAACTCCTACTAACTGATCATGCTATGTACAATGCTCACTCATTTCATAATTTTATTTATTCATTATTAACACATTGGGTACATAATAATACACTACCTAAGTGAGCATCAATCTTATTATCACATTTACCACATATAACTATCATTTTTCAATCTTAGTACAATTATCTTTAACCTATTATACTTAACCACAATTCAAATCTATCATATCAATCATCAATTATTCATTCCAATACCACATTATAGTTTAAAATTCATTTCCACATCTTTAGTTTATAACAAGTAAACATACTATCTCATGTTTCATAACATGTGTACACATTCACAAACACAATTGTATATGACAATACACACATTTCACATTACAATGCAATTAACAAATCACTACCTAAGATAGGATTTTCCCTGGTTATCTCAAACTTTTGAAAGGTCAAAAGCTTTACCCCTAAATAATTTGCTTTCAAGCTTGATTTCTCAAGCCAAAATGGTACTTGAATGGTTAATCTATAATTAAATTAAATCTAAACTCATCACTATTGTCAAAACATATTTGCTCTCTCATTTTCTACTTCTAGAACATCCAATGCCCATATTTTCATGTTTATCCCTACCCTTTTAGTATCATAACTCTTTTTAGCTCCCAATACCATAAATGAGTCATTAAACCTTCATTAATGGCATTACAACTCCTCCAACAACCTTAGTAATGTTATTTTTGAATATTAATGACATTCACCAACTAAAAATGTCAAAACCCATAATCTATAGATTTAAATACTCTAAACGACTTCTATTAACTCCATTTGATTAATGGGTTTGAACCCATAACTTATATAGATAGAAGATTATCTCCTATTATCAAACCCTAATAAAAAACCTTAAGAAAATGGAAGAGATAGGGAGATTAAGCCTTAAGGAACTTACCTTAGGTGTTTTCTAGCACTAAAATACTCCCAAACCATCAATGTGACAAACTCTAGTAGAGTAAGGATAAGCTCCTCCATTTTCCTTTTCTTTCTCTTCTATTTTTTGTCTTAGTTTGTTATCAATATATTAGAATTTTTAATCACATTAGCATGTGTCGCGGCACATGTCATAAAGAGGATCTTCCTTCTTTGTTGCCATCTATGCACCATGACGGATGTGTTACACGCTGCGATATTTGGCATAGAAATAATTCTTCACGTTTTTCTCCTTCTTTGATGCCCAGGTAGCTCGTCTTTACTTTGGATCCATAAATCACAATGATTACATTTATTAGACCTCTTTGGCTACACATCATATCAAATCACTAAATTACCATAATTACACTTAATTAATTCCTTAATAATCTAAGGATTAAAATTTGAGATGTTATACGGTGCATGACATCTACACTGTAGTGCGTGGCATAGAGAGTAGTAAGCTATGGTATATGGTGCACAAGCTATGGCATACTGCTTTATTTTATTTTTTTTTTTGGCTTTTGATATTTTTTAACTGTTTTCAATTCTTTTCACTCCTTTAAGGTATCCTATGCTTCTGAAACATTATTTTACTCCAATGAAAAGTTCAATAAATGATTCTAATTTGTTTTAAACTATGAAAGCATGGGATCACATCATTTTAAATTATAAAGTTGGTAATGTCTTGTGGGTTAATCCCTTGATTACCTTGGCTTTTGGATTATATGGTGATTAGATAAGGGAGATATTTCAACTTGTTATCAAGCTTTACAACATTTGTCATTGCTATCAAGCACAAGTATACTGCTAGAACTAGGACTACTTCCATCGTTGAGGTATATCACTGTGATAAAGACATAAGGAAGAAGAGTATGTATAGTTAGGCATTATTCACACAATGGATGTTTTCTAATACCATTGGATACCTTATTTGTTTTCTCTTGTCCTCTTCTTCTTCATGGTTATTGAGTACACCCTTCAGATAGTGCCCTCGTCCTCACTGCCATTTGATTTAGGCTTCATCACTACCCAGTCCCTTTACTAGTTCCTTCAATCATCGCCTTAGCTTAACACTCTCTTCATTATCCTTAATATAGGATGTCATTCCCTCTAAGTATCATATATGAATGAATATTCGTCCCCTCATTGTTTGTTAAATGACATTTTAGAATCAAATCACCTTTCTTGCTCTTTATTTTCTTGTGAATCCAAAAGAAAAGAATAGCCACAATTTTGAAATGCCATTTTAGTATAGGCAAATAAGTATACATGCAATTTATTGAATGTCATTGAGTGAAAAAATATATAGGGTTATTAGAAGGAGAGATTTGAGGATTATAAAATGGTAAATTGAGACTGAAAGTAACAATGGTTTGTCTAAATCGTGTAAACATATCAAATTCCATTTTCCAATGTCACCAACAAAAATATAATGCTTTATGAAAAGTGCAAGATGTATTTTGGAAGTTGGAATCATACATGGTGGGCTCTAATTCATGCATCACTTTCTTATTATGGAAGAATTTGAGAAAGAAGAAGAACATCTCGACTTAAAGAGACACATGGAAATTTTTCGCTCAACACAAATATTTAGCGGTCAATATGATTGTGGGTTAACAATAGGGCAAAAATTACTCCCTTGAAAGTTTCAAGGCAAAATTACTCTAACTAAAAAGTAAGAGTACCCAAAAAACTTCTGAAGCATTTTTGTCTTTTAATCCTTTTTTAAAACAAAAATAGAGAAGAAGATGGGTTCCCATGAAAGTGGAGATGAAGATATGTTTAATGTTGCTAATTTGAAACAACATTGAGAAGAAGGTTTAGAACAAAAATAATAAGCATCTAAATGTAATTCAGAACGAAAGGGGTCAAGAAGAAAAGAGCTCAATGATAGAATAAAGATTTTTCTTCTCAAAATCTTACCATATGTGGAAAGAAAATGTGGGAGGTAAAAATAGCAAGACCACTCTTTATTTTCTTCTCTATTTTTCCTTCCTCTCAATTTTCTTTTCTTAACCAAACAAGATAAAATGTGTTTTCTCTCCAATTTTCTCTCTTAATTTTCTTTCTTCCCATATTTTTTGCTCATCAAAACAAGGGGTTAACTCAATTCCTCTTTCATTTCCACTTTCACTTCTACTTCCTTTAAAAACTCTTCCACCATACCAAACAAGACATAAGAGAACACTTGTGTGGAAGTGAAAAATCTTTCATAGAGGAAATATTGTCTAAAAGTTATATAGACAAAAAAAAACAGAAAAACAATCTTTTAGGTATATTGTCCTGCTAAAGGTTGGTTAGCAAAATCAAACACCTCAATGTTGCTTAATAGCCATGCGCATTATAATCCCAAGTCATTCATGCTATGATTTTAATTCTAATCATCATATAACATGATTAGCTAACCATTTGTCAAGAAGAAGTGAAGAATGTGTCTAAGGATAAAACACCAATTACCCACTAACTTTTACATTTTTTGAAATAGGCATAGTGTCAAAAGTGAAGGTGGTGAATGATAATGATGAAAAAGATAACAGCACTCGTCTTTGGTGTGACAACCATAGGGAGAAACTTCCTAGGAACTAGATATTACTAAAAAAATCAATATTCAACAATATACATAACTCAATTCAATGTGTTCGTCATTAATAAAATTAAAATATCATTAACTACTTATGTAATAATAAATTTAGTCATGTATTATGTACTTTAAGTTATGTCTTGCATCTTTAATATGCTCAACAATGTACTAAGGAGGTAATTTGAAATGTAAATAAAATTCCTCTCTCCCTTATTTTCTGTAACATTCGCGAAAATTTAATCCTGGTTTATTAACCTAATGAGAGTACTTAGTGAGTTAATGAGGTGTGTGGCTAGAAGGGCTTAACTTAGCATAATTATTGTGATTTTAACTCTAGAAGTGGGTTCGAATTGATGGTAGGTCACCTGGGCAAGGAAAGAGGAAGAAAAAGTAAAGAATTGTTTTTTGTGCCACATATCACCGAGTGTGGCTGGTCTACCGCAGTGCATAGAGACAATTTAAATGCAACAGGATTTTCTATGCCATGCACAGTAGCGGAGGGCATCATGCGCTGTGGCGTATGGCCAAAAATTAGATATATCTGATTTGTTCTGCGCATGAAAACAGAAGAGAAGAGGAAGAGGAAAATGAAGAGGACGCTGAGGCTCTAATAGGGCACAAATATTAGCTCTCATTACTGATATTTTAAAGCTCCCAAACACCTAAGATAGGTAATCTAAGCCTTATTCTTCCTTTCTCTCCCTTATTTATGATGATTTATAGTAGGGTTTGAGTTGGGAGATGGATTTTTGATCTATAGGAGTATGAGTCCGATCCCATTAGTTAAAATGAGTATAATGGAAGTTGTTTAATATATTGAAACGCCACATTAATGATTTTAGAAGTGGTTGGCCCATGGGAGCATTTATTATCCAAAAATTTCTATTTATGAGATAGTTGGGAGAGGTTTATGTGAATTAATGATAGTTTAAGGTGTCATTAATGATAGTGTACATTAATATAACCTAATGAGCCCATTAGGTATGAATAAGTAGTGATTATGAGTTGATAAAAATAGAATGTATGGAGTATTATGTGATAAAGCTTCAAGAGTTAGACAATGATAATATTCTTGTGATATGGATGTAGAGAGGTTCGTTTTAGCACCATTCGAGCTTGTTGAAGCTTTGAAAAGTTGGTATAGTGAGATGTAAACCTTAGACCTCTCAAAGGTTTGAGGTAACCTTGGGGAACTAAATCATTACAGTTGAATGTTAATTATATTTGTGAAATGTGATTTATGAGTTAAATTGATGATGCATATTAGCAAAGTATTGATTTGTGAAATGGTTTTTGGAAAGAAAACCTTGATTTTTTCTACCCTTAATGTTTTATGAAATTAATTATGATTTATTATTATTGGGTGTGAGAATTGTAATTTATTATGTGTCAAATTATGGAGTATTGAGCATATGGAATTCATGTATTATGAATTGATTGTTAAATTGCATATTATGTGAGAAATGTTCATAGCATGATCATTGGCGGGAGTTCTTCTAGCGAGGGGAGTAGATTAGTTGAAATTCACGTGGTATTGACAGTGATTGTTAGAATCGGGTATTAGCCTTGGCACTGACTATTGGAATCAAGAGGTAGCCTTTATCCTATAGTTGTTTTGAGATTGTCCCACTTGTTCTATGAGAGACTCGAACCTAACTAGTCTGCACTGGTTCATGAAGAGGCTAAATTAGGGGTACGACACCCTATAGTTATTAGTATTAAGGGAAACTGGATTACATACGTAAGTGAGTTCATCATAGCTTGGTAGCTCCTCATAAGTGGAAGGCTGAGTTAGTTCATGATGGATGTAGCCGCATAATAGCCACCGATTTCATGTTAGAGGTAACGGGAGGATATAAGGTTGGCATACGATCATGCATATAATTCCGGCCACATGGTTGTTAGTTTTGTAGTCCAGCATGTGTTGAGAGTATATGGTTGTTATGTTTACGACCTTATGTTATGTTTTTGCTAAATAACTTGATAAAATGCTTTGTGGCAAGCCCTGTCACATGGTTATTAGTTTTGTGAACCGTGGTCGAGTGCTATGTAATATATATGCTTATTTGCCTAATTGCATCTATTTACAATTGATATGTAACTGTATATGTTAAGTGAAACTTGATTACTGAGTGGTTGTACTCACCCCTCAATTCTCAATATTTTTATGACCTAGCTCATCGGATCCAAGTCGGGAAAAACATATAGAGGCTTAGGATTTGTGGAGTAATCCTTTATATGCCTCTCTTTTACCACTTTCATGTGTGTTTGTTAATGTAATTGCTAACTAGGATTAATTGACATGATTTATATACTACTTGCATGATTTTGTGTATAACTAATGTATTTTGTGCCTTGGGTTAGTGAGTTTTGGGTTGTGAATCCATGGATAGGGCCAAAATAATTGTGCAAGTAGAAACATATGTATTTTGAGAAATTAGAATGAAAATGATGATTTTATACAATATTTCCTCCCCCTTTATGTTTTGTAAAAATCGATGTTGAGTGGTAATTTTAAAAAGATAAATGTTTTTGATTGTGTGTGGTGTGTTGCATGAGTCCACAAGAGTCTATTGAGTGTGGTCGGATTGTTGGTGTAAGCTATTAGCACAGGTGGTTAAGTTGGGACACTCCATTTGTGAGATTTTGTAAAAAAGTGATCAAATTGAATTTTAGTGCCAACTTTTTATAAAAAATGAGTTTGAGTGTGAAACAAGTGCCATTAGCTAGAGTTAGGAGAAGCTCCATGTAAACATTGAAACCACCTCAATTGGATGTCAGACAGAGATTTAAGACACGTTAGAAGTTTGTGCCTTGTGCTGTCATATGACAATACTAATCTGTCAAATTTCGTGCAACGTGCTGTGGTGCACAGTGCCTCACATCACAGTGCATGGCACAAAGAAGACACGCCACTGCACATAAGCCGTAAGCTAAGGTAATGTGATACTTTTTGCACAAAATCTATTTTTAAGTTTTAAAACTTATTATTTGAGTCCTAATTGATTTTCAAGCTTCTGCTTTACTTTTAAAACTCTGATTTGAATTTATTAAATTATATTGAGATTTGAATTACTGAGATTGGGTTCCATCTAAATAATTTTGAGAAAATTTCTTTGTAAAACTTTACAATTTGGTAATCCTTTAAGGATAGAACCCTGGATTACTTTGATTCAGAGTAATTTGTGGTTTAACCTCAGGGAGGTTACATTTTCTCCCTTCCCCCTTCTTTTGGTATTCCTTCTTTTTTTGTCTATTAATTTCTAATTATATCATTGGTATTAGAGCACATTCTAGTCCAATGATGGATGCAAAGTGTTTAATCAATTTTAATTTTCTTATAATGTCACTTTCTATAATTTATTTGTAGTAATAATATTAATTATTATTTATAAATATTCACATACAAATTAGAGGCTATTTATAGAAGTTTGTAAAATTAATTTTAATTGTGATACTTAAAAAACAATTTATAATTTTTTATTAATATTTATAAATAATAATATTAAAATTATCAAATATTAAATATTTTAATAATATTTATTAAATTTTATTTTAAAAAATGCTCCGGATACCTAGAGCTCTTGAAAAAAGAGTTTAGTGAAAGATGTTCTAGTTGTTTTTGTTTCCTTAAATAAATTTTTGAAATTTAAAAGCAAGAAATGTCATTTTCATTAATAATCATGCCTACTATTTTTCTTTAACATTTAAAGAGCTTGAAAATACTAATAAATAATCCCTATAACTGCTTATACTAAATATAAGTCTTTGTGCCATCCATTATTTCCTTGGCAATTAGTTCATCAACTTGAGTAGTCTTTTGTACTATCATGATAGTAACATTGTGCTAGGCAGTACTAAAGGCAATCATGTCATTAAGTTCATTAATTTCTTATTGAGATTGTTGTATATTTCTAACTTAGTTATCACATAACAATTACGGTCTGATAGAAGATTCCCATGAGAATGATGGGATTTAGATTTGAATATTCTATTAGTATCTCATAGTAAGCAATCTAGTTAATCAAAATAAACTAGTAAGAATGATCATGATAGAATTCAAGAAGCACAAGAAATCAAATGTGAATGATAGGATTATTAGATAAATCCCCAAGTATTTTCTTTGTTATTTCCTTTTGGTTTAGCTTTTTCATTTGTGTGGCGTCCAGCAATGATTGGAAGGCTTTTTAGTCATGTGTCACATGCTTTGAATTATGCCCTACACCTTTAAGATACCCAACAATGTACTGAAGACTTTTTGTGAAATGTGAATGAACTTGTCCTCACTCTCATTTTCTCCTTTCCTCATTCTTCTAATATTTTTTCTTTCTCTATATGTTAATTTCTAGTTGTATCATTGGTATCAGAGTACATTTCAGTCTAATGGATAGTTTCAGATACAAGAAAAGCTGAAAGTAAACTTGATAAGGTAGATGAACTAGGTTTTACTCATTAAAGTTGCATCTACTATATCAAAGACAATGCTTCTTTTACTAGACCAATTCTCTTATAGTTACTTATTAAAAAAATTTCACAAGACAACATCCTTTTTAGTAAGTCCATTAAGAACTTTACATGCAAGGTATATATGGTCTTTTTTTGGATTACTATCATAAAAGAAGTATGCACATTCCAATCAGAGCAAAAGCCTATTCAAATATAGTGCCTATGGAGTGATTTTCCTAAACAAAATTTGCTATGTTGCCAGAAATAATTAAAAGACACAAGATAGTGGCAATACTACTTTAAGCTTAACACAACACATTTTTCTAAATAAATCCAAAACTATAGTAAGCTTAAACATAAGAAGATAGCCTCCTATTAAAGTGTTCTGAGAAACTAAGTCATTTTCTGTTGGAAATTCATCAAACAATTTATGACCATCTTTAATTCTTTTGCAAACACAATAAAAATGTAAGAAGCTATTCTTCACATCAATAAACACCATATGCTTAGATTTCAATGCAATTCCATGGATCCTTTAGCCAATCCTAGCATTTAACGCTCAACCACAAGTTTGAGTGATGTGATAAAAGAGAATTAGTTTAGGATAATTCCTTGAGCCCTCAATTTGTTGAACAACATAAAAGTATGTTTTGGGTAACTGCTGAAAGAATAGCCTCTAAGCATTTTATTGAACATGTAAATATTTGAGTTTTTATATAATTGAAAATGGATGTTGCATATTCTATATCATGGAAGGAAGCTGCTAGGAGCTTTGTTAAATTAAAAGAAACACTATTAAGACTAGTCTTAACCATGTAACCATATATTTGATTGGTTTTAGAAGACATTTTGCATAATTTCAATAGAGAAATGAGCTAATGATCTTATATAAAAGCAGAATAGGATTTCACATTGAGATTTTTGGGATATACTCCAAAACTATACCTCAACCAAAAGGCATTACCCAAAGTCATGAGCAAACCACCAACAATGTTAAAGCGGCATATATTAATGTTTAATCAAGATGTTAGTCAAGAAACTATAAGAAAGCACTTTGTGTGGAAGTGAAAAATCTTTCCTAGGAGAAATATTATCTGAAAATTATCCAAGCAAAATAAAAAAAACAATCTTTTTAGTAAAATGTCCTACTAAAGGTTAATTAGCAAAATTAAAGACTTGAACGTTGCTTAAAAGCAATGTATTATAATCCCAAGTCATTTATAACATGATTTTGATTCTAATAATCATATAGCACGACTGAAAAAGCCATTGAAAGTGAATTATCCAATATGACATCTATGAGATTTTGAAATGCACATGAAAGCACATTCCCAACCTAAAATATCATTATCCTTTACCTCTCTAGTGTAAGGTCTCATTTACTAATCCACCATTAACTTCAAAACTAAGGTATTTATAAGGCTAATTAAATTGGATTACCAAGTTTGTAAGATTTCAACAATGGGATTGCAAGTTTTCAAACATTTAAAATACTATAATATCATTCTATAAACTAAAATTAGTGTAAAATATGTATGTGGAAGCATGTGATTTCAAAGAGTTGTAAACATTTGCATTTAAGGTGTCAAAACAACACTAGTCTAAAAAACAAAAGATATGCTGTAACATGTGATTGATATGCTGTAGCACATCCTTCTCTATGCCATGCATCACAATGCATTATGTAACATCCTAAACTCTTAATCCAGAGACTAATTGCCAATTAGGGGTAAATTATTAGATTAATTGAATAATTAGAATTTTGGATGGTGGATTGACATTTACTTGTTGAATAATTTAGTAAATAGGATTGCATAGAAGAATTAGGATTTAGATTAAAGTGTGTGAGTTATAGTGAGAGTTTTTTCATTGTGCCATGCATCGTGGTATACGTTGCATGCACCACGACGTATGATACAAAATATTAAATTAAATGATGTGAATCAGATGTGAAGAGAGAAGAGAAAAAAGGGAAAGAAGCATGAAGGAGAGTTGTGGAGATGTTTCTCTGTTAGGGCAAGGATTCATAGCCATCTAAGAGATTCCAGCTTGTCGCTTGCCGATTAAGTTTTGTACCATCCTATATTCATATTCCACTCTAATTTTTCTCAGTTTGGGATATAAAGAAATTGAGTTAGACAATTTTAAGGAATTATTTTCTTACTCAATAATAAAAAGACTCTTTAAAGTTAAATTGAGGTTTTGATGATTAATTTAGGAGTTAAAGGTTAAGCTTTAAAGTAATAAGCTTAATCTAGTTTAAATTGAAAGAGGGCAAATGTTTGGTGTGGAAGGTATTAGGGTTAATAGAAGTGATAGAAGGTATAAAGAGGATGATTAGGACCTAAGATGGTTGAATGAAAATGATTGAAAGGTTAACTATGGTTAGTTGACCAATTAATACTTACAGTCAATTTGATAATTAACTAATAGTACAAATTTGTGTAGGCTGATATATTTACATTTGTGGACTTAAATTGTGAAAATTAATTGCTTGAGAGAATATCACATATAACCCTTTATAGTGACAGAAGGGTTAAAGTAATTGGATAATTTATTTAGTTTATCAACTAGTTTAACTGTTTATGGGTAAAAGTATAGTATAATATATATGTTTCTAATCATTTGCACGATTTAAAAACTTGCATTATTTGTATTGAAAAGAATTTGATTTATAAGGTATATCATTAAAGAAAGTGGTTTTGGAAAAGTTAAAATGTGTTTATGGTTGTTTCATATATATATATATATATATATGGAATATACTAGAGAAAAGTGCTTGTTTTCTATGGAAAATGCATGATCATGTTAAGGGTGGGAGTTTACCCATAGGAAGGAGTAGTGAAAGACCATATGACATTTATTCTCCTTAGTGCCCAAGATGGTACGATGTTAAAGAATTTATCTCCTTAGTGCCTATACAAGTATGGTGTTGGAGACTCTTTCCTTAGTGCCTATATAGGTGTGATGTTAGAGATTTATGTTCCATAACATTTATAAGATACGGTGTTAGAGTAATGACACCCTGATTGTATGTGTGATAAGGAGAATATATAGTTTGGATGTATGATAGAACACTTTTAGCTAGGTGATTCTATTATTAAAGGTGTGCTCGGATGAGTAGAGCCTATGGATTCAGTGGGGGGTGATATAAAGGATCAAATGGATAAGATGATCGTACTAGTATGCAAAAACTAGTTTTATGAGATAGATATGTTTATATATGTATAAATGTTTGTTTGTGGTTATTCCAGATAATAGATAGATGTAAATTATTTTAGTTATTACGATGTTTATCTCACCTTATGGTTACTATTTAACAATTTCTAATAATAAGAAGAGCATGGGGAGAGATTCAAGCTAGGCACAATGGTGCTACCACTGTGCTTTTAAGAGCTTGTGTAATGAATTTATTGTGTTGTAAATATTAATGATATAAGATACCATTAGAATGCATTAGCATATTTTGATTTACTTATGTGAATGTTATGTGTATAGCTTAGCCCTGTAATGTGACAATGTGTGAAATGATGTAAAACGTGACAAGGAGGGCTAAGATAATAATACAAGTGTGTGATTGTGTGTTAAGAGTAATAGGCTAGTGAAATTTGGCCAAGGATATTTATATATGTGAACATGTGAAAAATGGGCCCTAATGTGTGTGATTAAGGGCAATTTGGTGGCTAAATTTGTGTTTGCATGTGATTTTAATGATATGATTGTTTAATCAGGTGTTAAATGTCATATTGGATGTAGTCAAGGCCTTAGAAGTGGCTAATGACATATGGTTTGGATTTGATATGCTTAGGTGGGTGAAAATGGCATAAAGTGGTCATTTTACATTCAAATGTCTAATTTTCAAATGAAAGATTGGATTAAAATAAAACGAGTGTTATTAGATTGTCAAATAAACTTCATGTATATACTTGAATCACTCTAATTAGACATTATATGTGAAAATAGTGCACACCGAAAGTTAATATCAATTGAGCTATTTTGATAACAGAAACTAATACATACACCATGGTGTAAGGCACACATGTTGCAATGCATAGGTCGCATGCCATGGCATATGGCACAGTTTGTCTAAAATCACTATTTTGCCCTTGTTTTCTCATTATAAGTTATTTATGCAATTCGTATGCTTTTATTGAGCATTGATACATACTTTTGAATTATTTTAAATGGTCTTTAAGAGATTTTGGAGATCCCAACTTTTTAAAAGTTATTTGAAATTCATATTTTTTTATTGATTTGATTTTAGTATTTTAGGAGCCACAAAACTCCTAACTATCATAAGGTGTATTATGTGTGTATAGTTGGTAATGTTGGGAAGGACATTATATATTGCATACAATGACAAATGACAGCAATAAAGGTAAACTTCTGATGCGCCCCATTTCTCTTGTTAATATCCAATTAGGGTAATCTAATTGTCTATAAAAAGCTTTCTCCAAATTTTAGCTAATGACATTTGTTTTACATTTAAATTATTTTTCAATTAAAAGTTAGACACCTATATCCAAACTCGCTTGTTTTTCAATCAAATCATAACTTAAGTGTCCACTTTTTAATCTAAGTGCCTAAAGACTAAACTTAATCCTAGACCACACTTAATAGAACTAAGGACACCTGTGTAATACACCTGACATCCATATAGCACATGTATCACATTTTCAATGCTCAACCTCTTAATAATAAAATAAGAATGGGGAGCCTTCATATCATTCATCATCAATCATATATTTTGCTCACTTCTCTCTTATACTAGTATTTTGGCCCTTTCTAGATTGCACAATTTAATACATATACAGAGTAGAACCCAAAATACACAACTTAGTTTAGCAATCACATAGTGCAAGTAAGTAAGACATGAAATATCCTAGTTGGCAATATCATAATAAATTATACACATAGTTTTCAAAATAAATAAGGCATAAAAATTTAGGATGAATATCTTAAGCTTTAGGTTATTTCCCACAATCCTGCCCTGTAGCTCTTATAATATTGATTGTTTAAATATCACATGCCATACTTGCATTAACAACTAATTTCACAAGTTATAATAATAGTTTAATAATTAAAATAACTAACACATAAAAGCATAACAATATTTTTCCTGATTACTTCAAACCTTCAAAAGGTTAAAAGTTTACCCCTTAAATACACACTTTCAAAGCTTCACAAATCTCAAATGGTGTTGCTATATAATTTAATCTATAGATTAATGTCACACCCAGAAAATGTGACGCGAATGGCAAACGAGCAGAGGTCCCGCCTTCACGGTGGGAATCGAATGAACGAGGAGTTGCCACCGAGATTTTGAGAAAAATCTTGGGAAATTGTTTAAGGAAGGATAAGGATAGTTTGCAAAAATAGAAACTAGATTCGGGAGTTGATTGAGTGTAGGGAAGGTGTTAGGCACCCCACAACACCCATTTGTGATAACGGTTATCTGAAGTTTATTGTGCTTTATTAATATAGTTTTAAAATTATTTTAATTATCCCTTTTATATTCATGCGTTTGATAGAAAAATGATAGAATTAAGTGAGAAATATTTATTTATTTACGAAGGAGGACTTGACTCAGAATCAGACTCTGAGGCCTACATAACCTGTAATAGGGATCAAAGTCCACGTAGTTTGGGTTTCAAAGTTATTGGTAAAAATATTTTTTAACGAGAAATTAATTAGAAATAATTCACCATTTTACAAATAAAACAATTTTTGAAATTTTGATATGTGTGTTTTAAGTTGCAAAAAGTAATTTAATTTCAATTATTTTCTCAATTTGTGAATTTTTGGAATAAAGAAAGAAAAGAATTTAAAATTATTTTCCTTTTATGTTTTATGATTGAAAATTTTAACTACTATACTTGTAGAGTCTTATTAATTTATACGGTAATGCAGTTATTATAAATATCTGTGAAGATTCTGAAATCTCAAATGATAAAAGAATTTAGTAATTTAATTTATTTATATTTTTAAGTGTTAGTAATAATTTGTTTAAGTATGTATATATATATATATATATTTTAAAAAATTTTAATCATCATACCTGCAAAGCCTTATTAGCTTATACAGTAATATGATTATCCTAAATATCTATGAAGATTCTAAAATCTCACACGATAAAGGAATTAAATTTATTAAAATACATCTTTAATGTAATTAATTTAATATATAATTTATATATATATATATATATATATTTTAAAAACTTAATTGTTATATTTACAAAATCTTATTAATTTATACGATAATACGATTATTTTAAAAGTCTACGGAGATTCAAAATCCTCACGTGATGAAAAGATATAATCAGTAAATATGATTACAATTTAAATACATTAATTTGGTTAATTAATTTTTCTAAATTGTGTATTATATCATTATTTACAAAAATCATTTATTTATTATAGAAATTGAGAATCACTACATCTGTGAGGACTTATTATCCTACACGATGATGTAATTAGTTTAAGCCTCTGCGAAGATTCTTAAAATCTCACGTGAAACTTAAATAAATTATTAATTTGAATTATAAAAGGAGAGTTAATTTTGATAATAGGCCTTTAGAACCCATATTAACATATAAGGTTTACTCTTGTATCTGTGTAATCTTATTGATTTACATGATACGAGATTATCCTAACTATCTGCAGAGATTCAAAATCTCACACAATAAAAGGATTAAATTTATTCACTTTAAATATATTTTAATGTGTAATTATACAACGCATATTTTTAAATATAAAAATCTTAATCATTATACATGCGAAGCCTTATTGACTCTCACGGTAGTACGATTATCCTAAAGGTCTACAGAGTTTCCAAAATCTCATGTGACTAAAAGATTTAATTGACAATATAATTATAATAAAAATGTTTATTATTTTATTTACAAAAATCATTTATTTATGTAATATATAAAATTAATAATCGTGACATCTGTGACCCCAATAGCAAGCAACAAGCAAGAAGAAAATATGCAAGGCATATAAAAGAAGAAATCAGAACACTGTAATATGATAAACGCAAATAGTCACAATGGAAATTATGACTATAACAAAATGAAACTCTAGGGCCACAGGTAGCAAAAATTATCACTACAATTATAACAATTGTTCCATCACAATCAATGAGACATAAAACAAATTAAAAATTGCAGAGACAGTAAAGTTGAAAATAATAATTTGCGACCCAGAATCAAGAAGTGCATTATTTGAAAACTTCAAAACAAAATGGCACTGAGAAATCATTAATCTAAACCACTATGAATAATTAATCATAGTTCATTAGACCATGAAATCAACACAAAGCTACTTTTAATTTTCATATCCAACTACTAAAGTAAAAGTGAAACAATAACAGGTTAGCCCAAACCTTCACAGATAGCAGAATCTCACTTGAGGTCGAAGCCATAGTTGAACGCCACTAATGCTCGGTCTAAGCACTCTTATAAATAGTACCTTTACAGCTTCAAGTGAAAACTGTAGGAAGGAAAATAGTGGTGATGTCAATGAGGTTCTCTTCCCCATAGTATGAAGATCAGTATCGTAGTTTCCTCTTCACCCTCCATCTCTGTGCTTGTGCATCTCTCATTCTACCTTTCTGTCTTTCTCTCTCTCTTGCTCTCCCTCCAACTTCTCAGTTCTCTTTCAAGCTTTTTCTCTGCGTCCCTGTCCAAAAAGTCTCTCTTCTCATTTTTTCTCATCTCTGAGCTCTTCTCTTGGTCTCACGCTTTTTTTTCCTCCTCCTTGCTGCGTCTGTTCTTCATCTAGCCTTCCCTCTATTGATCTCTATTTTTTTTGCTCTGTTTTTCCTTTTCTCTTCGTCTCCCACTCTCTATCTCTCTCTTCTCATTTTTCCTCTTTGTTTTGTCTGGTCTTTTCTTCTGTGCCTCTCCTCTCCTATTTTCCTCATCTGTTCTCGGTCTCTCCCTCATTTCTAGCTTTCTCTTTTTTCATTTTTTTTCAATGCTTTGTTTTTTTTCATTTTTCTCATCTAGCTGTGTTCTCTTCTCTTTGTCTCTATCTCTCCTTATTTTTTCTCGTCTTCCTCTATCCTTCTCAGCTCTCCTTCTTTCAGTTTTTCTCCCTCTGCCAGTATTTGTCCAGACTTCCCTCTTTAAAGCAGAAGAGTTTTTTTTTACTACTTGTGTGTAGCTCTTTGTGTTGCATTTCTGCTCTGTTTCTTCTCACCTTTCCCCTACTCTTCTGTCTACTTTCTCTGCTATTCCATCTACTGTGTGAGTGCTTTGCTCTGTGTTTTCATCTGCTGCATGCATGCGTCCCTGGTTCTGTTTCTTTTCTCCTGCTAGTCGAAAGCGTGTGTATACGTGTTTCAGTTGCTTACTACTCCTTTTGCTCTGTTTTGCTTCTTCTGCGCCTAGTTGAAAGTGTGTGTGTGTGTGTGCGTGTTCTTTTTTTTGGCGTTCTCTATTCTTCTTTGCATTTTTGTCTCTAGGTTTCTCTCCTTTGGACTGTGGTGAAACGCACAGCATTTCAACCAGCCTTATATTATTTTTTTTAATTTCTTTTCTTTTTTCTTTTTAGATTAACACACACACACACACACACACACATGTATATATGTACATTTTTTAAATGAAAAATAAGATTTAAGGAGAGAAATTTAACTCTTAAAATTTGACTTTCAATATTTTTAAATGATTGGGATAATTTAGAGAGAGATTTTAAAAGATTTAAATAAGATTTTCTTTGATTTTGTTAAAATATAATCCTAAAAAGGATTAAATTTCATTTTTATATTTTTATATTTTTTGGTTATTTTTAATGAACTAAAAGAAATAAGATCATAAGCAGCAAAATATTATATAGGTTAAAATAAAATTAAACCCTATTAATTATTTTTTTGAAAACATAATCCTAAAAAGGATTAAATTTTATTTTTATATTTTTAATTTTTTTGGTTATTAAAAAAATATCTGGATAAAATACGGTGTTCATAATTAACATACCAAAATCGTCAATGTTATGATTTCTACACCCTCACTCCTCAACTGAACATTTTAAAACTCCTAAAATCATTACTTCTTTACATTTTCACATACATATTGGGTTTATTAACTCCTATTAGGTCATAATAGCTTTATTGAACTCCTAATCAACTATTAATGGCATTACATTACTCCAGCTACCATATTTATTGTTGATTTTAGAGTATTCATGGTCCCTAACTAATAAAAACTCATTTATTGCTCTTGCTAAAATTTAAATACCTTAAATAACTTTCATTAACTCTATTTAAATCAATGGGTTAAGACCTATAACCCTATAAGTCTGAAAATAAACTTCTCTAGCAAAACCTTGCTTCCAAACTCAAGAAAAATGAAAGAGAAAGGAAGATTAATGCTTAAGAACTTACTAGTAGAGGTTGGAAGCTTCAAATGCCTCCCAAATGGCATCCTAATTTGTGCCCTAACAGAGCTGTCTTTGTGTTTTTCTCCTTCTCGCTCAAACTCTCTTATTTTCTCTCTTTCTTTACATTAGGCATATGGCACAAAATGAATCATGTGCCATGGTGTACACTCCTTGTGCCACAACATGTGATACAAAGAGCTCACTTTACTTATTCTGGCCTCTACCCTGTGACACACAAAACACACATTGCAACACGTGGTACAAAGACTTCTTCCTTATATTTTCTTCCCTTTTGAAAGGCCTAAGTGGCCCATTTTTATTTTGGATCTAATCCTAAGGTTGTAACTACAATCTAATAGGCCCATCAACCTTCTTAAACAACACACCATAACAATTTACCTAATTACCCTAATTACTAATTCAAACTCATCTTGCTTGATTAATTTGAGGTTAAAAATTTTGGAATGTTACACCTATCTTCATTGAACTTCATTAATGGCAACAAAGGCCATAGCTTCTATGTTCCTCAAACAACAAGAGTTAACATTCGCATCAGTTGTTGTTTCATTAACAAATAAAACTTTCACTTCTTCATTGCCATTCTGCTGTCCTCAGTTGAGGGCTTTTCATTGGGAAGAGCCGCAATAGGTTTCTTAGTGTCTTTATGGAAGTTCAATGTCTAATTTGAATCCTTGGATAAGGGTTGCATCAGAAGATTGAAAGTCAGATTAGGATAATTGCATCTCAATCACATCAGCAATCCTTTATTATACGATGATCGTGGTGATGTTTCAGGTTTAGCATCCATGGGTTTCATTCTTGCCGTTGAAGGACAAAGAAGCGTATGCTTTTTTTTAATATGAAAATGTCTTCTAAAAATATTAGGGGTATAAAATATGAAAAATTAGAGATACAAAAATAAAAAATGCCTTCATAAAAATTCTCTATATTTTTTTAATATGAAAATGTCTTATAAAAAGATTAGGGGTATAAAATATGAAAAATTAGAGATACAAAAATAAAAAATGCCTTCATAAAAAATCTCTATAAATACATTTTTTTAGGGAAGACTTAGTTATTTAATCTTATATACATAATACATTTTTGTCCAAATAAATCCAAAAAAGTAAATTTTAAAATGTTAAAAAACATTAAGCATATGGTTGGCCAAAAAAATATATTAAGTATGTATAAAATATTCTCATGTCTTAATTTATCCAAAAACAAGCATATTAAGTATATATGTTTTTTTCTCTATTTTTAATGAAATTTAAAATTTTTATAACATATATTTTTCAAACATATATAATATAAAACATTTTTATAACACAAATTATAAATAATAAAAATCAATGTTTTTTTTTTGTAATTGTACATTTAAAAGCATATTTTACTATAAATATATAAATAATCTAAATAACTTTCAATATATTAAATTAACTTCTAAAAAACTATACCCAAATATAAATTTTATTACAACGACTTTATTAAATTAACTTTTATCAAATAAATTTTTAGTTAAACCAAACACACATGTACTGTTGGAAGCAAGACAATGAATGGTAATGAGTGAAAAGGGATGGGGAGAATCTCAATTAGGGCCAGAATGAAATTAATCACATGCAAAGCCTAGTACATTCTGAAACCTTTCTGTAGGACCAAGGACCTCAACATACATAATTCAATTCAATGCATTCATTACCAGTAAAATTAAAATATCATTAACTATTTATCTAGTCATAAATTTATTCATGTGTCACGTGCTTTGAATTGTGCCTTGCATCTTTAAGATGTCTAATAATGTATTGAGGAGGTTATGCGAAATGTAAATGAACTTCTACCCTCTTGTTTTCTCCCTTCCTCATTCTTGTGATATGCCTTCTTTCATTGTTTGGTAATTTCAAGATATATCATTGGTATCAAAACACGTTCCCATCCAATGGTAGATGGAATGTGTTTAATCAATACTGATTTTCATATAATGTCATTTTTTATAATTTATTTGTAAATATTATTATTATTTACAAATCTTCACATATAATTTACAAATTATCTATAAATTTCTATAAAATCATTTTGAGCTGTTAATATTTAAAAAATAATTTATAAATTTTGGATTAAGATTTATAAATAATAATAACTAAATTATTGAACATTGAATATTTAATATTTTTTAAAAAATTCATTAAATAACTTTTATTTTAACAATACTTCAGGATGGTTAGCGCCATTGAAAAAAGAATTTGGTAGAAGAAATTCTAGTTTTTTTTTGCCTAAATAGATTTTTGAAATTCAAAAGTAAAAAATGTCATTTTCATTAATAATCAAACCTACGATTTTCCTTTAAAATTGAAAGACCTTTAAAATTCTAATTAATAATCCACTGTAGCTATATATGCTGAATATAAGCCCTTGTGCCCTCCGTTATCTCCTTGCCAATGTAAATTAATTCATCAACTCAAGCAATATTTTGTACTGTCGGGACAATGATATCATGTTAGGCAATACCGATGGTAATTATGTCATTGAATTCTTTGATTTTTTTTTCTGGCTAAAAAATACGTTTGTTTCTCGTTGAGATGTCGTATGTTTCTAACATAGTTGTCATGAAACAATTAAGGTCCAATAAAAGATCTCCCGTGAGAATTATGGGATTTGGATTTGGATCTTTCATTCGTGTCCTACAGTAAGCATGTCAATTAATCAAAAGAAACTAATAAGAATGGCCTTAATAGAATTCAAAAAGTGCAAGAAATTGAAAACAGCTAGTAGGAGTATTAAATAAATCTTTGAGTATTTTGTTGGTTATTTCCTTTCGTTTAGTTATTTTGTTTGTGTGGGGTCCATCAATGATTGGGTGGGTTTTTAATCATGTGTCACATGCTTTAAATTGTACATTGTATCTTTAAGATGCCTCGCGATATACCAAGGAGGGTTATGTGAAATGTGAATGAACTTCCCTTCTCATTTTCTCCCTTTTCTCATTCTTTTGGTATTCCTTCTTTTATAGTCTAATAATTTCAAGGTATATTATTAGTATTAGAGCACATTCCGATCCAATGGCGGATAGAATGCATTTAATCAATATTAATTTTTAGATAATGTCATTTTCTATAATTTATTTATAAATATTATTACTTACAAATCTTCACATACAATTTACAAGTCATTTATAAATTTTTGTAAAATTAATTTAAGTTGTTAATATTTAAAAATAATTTATAAATTTTAGATGAATATTTATAAATAATAATATTTATTAAATTTAACAAGACTTTAAGACATCTAATGTGTTTGAAAAAAGAGTTTAGTAAAAGATATTCTAATTATTTTTTGCTTGCTTAAATAGATTTTTGGAATTTAAAAATAAGAAATGTCATTTTTATTAATAATGAAGCCTATTATTTTCCTTTAAAATACTGTTTATGGTGCCTCCAGCAAGCAGAAGAAATAGTAATGATGCTGGAAATTTTGTTAGAAAACAAAGTTGGGTAATTAATTGGGGAAAAACCAAAAATAGAAGTTGATAGACTCTTCTGATTTAACCCTTTCGTCTAATATCCCAAACATATAACGCCTGTCTAGGTTTTTGAGTACGTAGTTTTGTTTTGTTTTTTTGTTTTTGTTTCTTAACTGCCAAGTACTTGGAGTATGCATGCATTCTAATTTGAATCTTTTATAGGAAAGATTTTGCATGCTAACTAGTTAGCTCTAGTTAAAAAAGATTATAATTGTTTAAATTTGCATGAATGTAGAAAATGTTTTTAGAAAAATTACACACAGTTGAACCTAACACTTTTTTAATGTAATGTTTTCATATAGTTATATAAAAATAAAAAATAAATACTATTACTTAATAATAATTATTTTTATCAGTATTTAATTTAAGGATATAAATAATATTTTTATATTGTAAAAGTTTTTTTTTTTAATTTCATCGGGTGAATTTTTTTCCCTAGCATTACTCGGTCTTGGTTACCAGAGGGTTGGAGGGAGAGGGACGCCGCGCAAATAATAGAAAAACAGAACACGAACAAATGGAGCAAAGGCAGTCATGAAAAGTTGAAGATTATTGAGCTTCGAGTCGATAGTTGGGCAGATGAACCAGTCTCTGAGATGGCAATGCAAGGACTAGCACTCGCGAATCTTTCTGAAATTACGAGTCATAGGACCCCCTTCCCACGCAGGATTCCTGTAATTGGACTTTTATAGAACACCTAAAAGGCCAAAATACCCCCACAGCATTTGCCTCCTGCAGCAGCAGCGCCAAATCAGATCAGAAGATTCAATTCCACCACCACCAAACTCCTTGGGGCACTTCTTATTCTTTCGAAGGTTGTCATTTGTTTTCTCTCGTTCGAGAAGGGATTTTGAGTTTGAGGGTAACATGTGCGCCACGTTGGATGATGTCAAAATTCAGATAGCTAGACCAGTCCCATCAGGTTCTGATAAGGCTGAGGTATGAATGTTCCCTCCCTTTAAAATCTCTTTCAGTGAACAATAATAGAATGAAATGCCAAAAACTATGAGGAGAAAGAACTGAAGAAGAAAGGAAATGTATTGTATATTGATAAAGGCACTTGTGCATATGATATGCTGACGGATAGCTGGCCAGGAATAAAGCAAGACCACCCCATTGCCCTCTGGAGGATAATAAAAACAACCAAACAAAGCCTAAACTTTGTGGCTTGTGCACTTTACACTTCTGCAAGATGATATAATGAAATCATATTTTTATTGAACTTTTATGCAAGATACTTGGTGAGGGGGGAAAAGAGTGTAGAAATAGTAATCTTTGTATTTATATATACACAAATAGGAACAGTTATGGATTCCACGTCCCCAAAGGAGCTTTTCCTACCAACCAATGAGTTGAGACATAAGGCAGACAAGGCTAGCTTCGACAACACTTTCTCCTCAAGCTGCAACTTTTTTTCTTCGTTGCATGAATGGAATTAACTCTACATGATCAGCAACATACAAATTCATGTCCTAGTTGATGATTTTAAGTAAGTAAACCGAAACTAGAACTTATTCTTCTACATCATCCTGAAATAAAGAATGACATGGATTTTGTCCCTTATCTCCCTAAAAATATGTTCAATTTCACGTCACCACCACATGCTTGTCGAAGGAAAGTGACTTGTAATAGCATGATGTTCCTATTCGGATCCTCTTTTCCTTTACAACATGGATGATTTTGTAGCCTCCATCGTCTGGAAAGTGTATTGGTCCCTATTTCTGCAAAATAGGGTAACTCGCGTCTTTCTTGAAGTGCCTCTGTTTTGAGCAAAGTCTCTGTTTTGCGACTTGAAGGAAGTAAAATCCCCACTGTTCTTGTTTGTATATGCATGGGTAACCCCATAGGCCTATAATGTTGTTCTCGCAAAAAGGGCTGAGGTCATCGAACACACGATCGTCCAGAAGACCAAAATCCTGTATTCCATTGGAGCTGCCTGTTTCACAGTAAAATGTGAGGAGGAAAGGATATTAGAATATAATCCGATTGACATAAAAAGCATATGAATAACAATTGTGGGCAAACTAACAAGTAATAAGATTTTTTTTATTTGTTGAAAATATATAATTACACGAGTGTATATGAGAACCATATATAAATCCTGCTTTACATTGACATTCACGTATCTTAATTGTGGACTATACATTTTCTCTTTGTACCCTATTAGTTCTGCTATCGGCTAAATTAACCTTTTATAAAGGTGAAAACAACGAACTTATCGTTTTACCTTGTCTTAGCGGCGGAGGAGGTAAGCGAAATTGAAGTTGATGAAGTGGTTGAGAGAGCAGATAGCCCTACATTGTAAGCCATGGACTCGTCAGGTTGAAAGAGGCCATAGTTTCTTTCTGAGGTTGGTCCAGGCTTCATGTCCTCGTTGAACAAAGCAAATAGGTATACTTCCAGCCTCATTCGAGGCCTTAGAGGTGTCCCTTCATTTGCCATTTGCCTTCTCAACAAATTTCTGTTGTAAGTTGCTGCATTTATAACTGTTGCACCAGCTTCATTAAGGTCTCCTTTTGATGGCCAGCCAGTTTCTGATACCCTAACCTCTATCCCATTAAAGCCCAGTTTAGCCATGGCAAATATGACCGCATCTACTTGAGCGTACAGCATATTATCATAGTGCAGGCGGGTGTTGGGGTCAACCATCCCTGCATTAGGATTAAACAATGCATAGTCCAAAGAAATCCCTGTTGGGTTATCTTTGTAAGCGAAATAAGGGTAGGCATTGATCCAAAAAGGTGACTTGGTGCTCGACAGGAAGTTCAAAAGCTGGTTCATGATCCCCGAAATCTCACTTTTGAAACTGCCAGCTGAAGGAGGGTAAGATTCCTGAAGCACTGCTAAGGAAGAAGGTGTTGAAACATGGATGTTTGAGCCTATACCTAGCTGAGCTAGAGCATTATCAATGTTAACCATGGCCGGTACTAAATACTGAACGAGGTTCATGTCGTCATCACTGTAGACCTCATTTCCTACTTGAATCCCTGTGATCTTTGTGTCCGGTAGGTACGGTTTGATGTGGGTGCTCACCCATTGAAGGGCTTGTTGAGGGTCACCCAACTGGCTTAATATTTCGTTTTCCACAGTTACAATGAGCTCAACGTTGGAATCAGCAAAAGAAGTTAACACCTGAGGATTGGTGTCGTAGATTCTTGCTTTTGTGAGCTTAAGGGAGCTCAAAAGCTCCATAACTTTGTCTGGTGGTGGCAAATTGTTGGCAACTTGACCATAGTTGATTCCAAACGACATTGCACCTTGGAAAAGCCCTGTTCCTGTGATTATAAAGAATTGAAATCTCTTAGTGCTGCTCAAAATAATTCAATAAAATGATCTGCAAGAACAGGACCAAGAAAAATGAAGAAAAACAGAGCAAAACAGAGCAAACTGTGCACCTGCAAAGAGACATAACGCCAGGAAAATGTAGCTGACAATGATTCTTCTGATAAATGTAACCATTGTAAGCTTGTAAAGAAAGGAGATTCTGAGATTGCAGAATTCCAAAATGGTGAGAGAGAGGATAGATAAAGAGCTCTAGTGTGTGGCAAGGGAATTCCTTTCTTTTCTTGGTTGAATATTTGAGAGGCAGAGAGGTTTTGTGTTTGGTGGGTTGAATGAAAGGGAGTTTTGCTTGCCTTGGCAGAATTGTATTGGGTTTGCCTCTTACCCCTCGTGTGGTTTTTAAAGGAAGCATATGTTGGCGTGCTCATAGGGTGACCATCTAGAATTTCAAAAATAAAAATTTCTAAAAATTATAAAAAAGTTCTAATAAACATTTTTTAACTAATCTAATCTATATTTAATTTAAAAAGTCTAATTTAATATTAAAATTTTTATATTTTTATATGTTAACTATCCAGATGTATTTTGTACAGTCAAGATTTAAAATTTTTAACTTGTAATTTTTTAAAAAAATTTAAAAAGTTATAATTAAAAGATTATATATTTTATTTTTTAATATTGTATTCATCAAAATAAAAAAATAAAAACTTTAAATTTGAACCTTATAGATAAATATTTAATATTAAATATGGACTGTCTAAAGTACATGTAGATAGTCAATTTAAAAAGTTATAATACTAAATTAAACTATTTAAATTAAATTAGTATTATTCAGATTAATGATGAACCTCTTTATAAAAAAATTATAATTTTTTATTTTAATAAATTAAAATTAAAAATTAGTAAAATCTAGAGACTCAAATTTTATTTGATGGATGAGCACGTCGTACTCAGCAACTTGTTTAGCGCCAAGGACGGACCTGGTTGCCTCTTTCCAACCCACGCCAACTTCCATAATTTTCTTTTGACCTTTATATACTTCAGCCACTTTCTTCTCCCAAAAGCAAACACAGATCCCTCTCTTTGCGTGAATATTAGTAATTAATATAGGGACGTTACTGGATCATCCTAAAATTTGAGGCAACATGAAATTTAGTTGACTTTAATGATGAAAGATTCCTATTCTTTCCTGCCTGATGTTCTTTTAAAATACTGTTAAGTACGCGTTAATACTATCAATGAGCATTAAGAGATGCATTCCCTTTTGTTTTAAATTGAATGAACCAATGAACATGCATCCCACCGTTTAATCATCAATCAACACACATTCACATATCAAATGTTAAAGGGTTAAAATGAAAAAATATTCAAAATCTTTTTTCTTTGAGAGTTTTTAATATTCTTGAGTCAATAATAATATATGGTTATAGACACTCATTAAGTTTATAAGAGAAAATAACTTACTTCTATCTGTTAAGTTCCATTTTTATAATTTAATGGTTGACGTCAAATTATTTTAATGGATTTGTATTCACGTTCCGCCAAACTTATTCATGAGATAAATGAATGAAGCTTTTTGGAATACTGGGGGTGGCAAGGAACTATGCATGAAGGATCCAGGAAGGTGATGGTGGCTTTAGTGTAGAAGCAGGATAGGTCTGCCGGAAGCGACCCTTTTTGACTTGGAAGATCCTTCAATATTAAAAATTGTACGTAATGACATGTAAATGGACTCTTTTGTGATAGATCCATCAAAAATGTATTAAGACGATCATTTTTCAATAAAGTCACCAATTTTGACTCCTCCATTTTTTCTGACTTCAGATATCCATTACTTCTTCCTTCAATCCTCCCCTTTTTTGTTGCTGATTATGTTTGTTTCTGACTCTCATTGTTTTTTTTTTAATTTAAGAAGAATGTTATAATAATGTTATGCCAAACATCAGTTTGGTGATTCTTGGATAATGTTATAATAATATTCTGACACTCATCAATCTTTTTTTTTTTTTTTTGGTTTTGAATTGTTGTCAGTCTCAACATCCCTTCACGTGTTACTGTCATTTTTAATATACCAATATTTTTTTCTGCAAAAAAGAGAAAAAAATTGAAAAGTGGGATAAATAAATAAATAAATAAAAGAACAGTGCTTTATCATATAATTTTTAATAAAATAAGAAAAAAAAATACTCCCTAGCATCGTCTGAGTTGTAATAGGACCAACAAAACCCATACAATTAGACGCTAATTTTGGCAATCAAAGCGGCGATTTGCACATGATATAGATATATGAGTCTTAGCAAGTGAGGGAAGGGGGTGGGGGGGGGGGGGGATAAAGTGCCAATGGCTGGCTTTTTCAATAAAAAAAAGCTGGTTTTGAATAAAATCAGATTCTACACTCTTCCACTCGTTTCCCGTGCTAAAAACTATGAATATTAATTTTTCCCTTCTGTTTTGCAACTAAATATGAAAAAACAGTAGCGACTATAAGTTTTTTTTTTTTTGCCACTACTATAAGTATTGTTTAGGAACAGATTTGATTAATTAATTTGTAATCTGGACCCAAAAAAAAAAAAGTTTAAGTCATCTGTAGAAGTTCTCAAGTAAACTTTTGTGCCTTTACATATTAAAAGAATAAGTTTTATAAAAAATTCCAGACAAAATTTTATAAAAAGTAAGTTGCAATATTAATATATAAAATTACAAACAAGAATTCCAGTTTTATTTTTTTACTTTTTTGTTTTTGCCGGAATTCCAGTTTTAATCTGAGTTATATTTTAATCTTAAATGTATTATCTGTTATTGAAATTTTTGAATTTACAATCAGGGGAATTGATATTTTTATTTTTATTTTTTTGAAAACTTGACTATCATTAATTTAATATTTTAAGATTTAAATTATGTCATTCTCCAAAAAAAAAAAAACCAAACAACTGAAAAAACCTTTAAAAACTGTAATGTATCAGATTGTGACGATTTGATGGGTTGATTCATGAGAAGAGAGGCGAATGGAGCAAAGATGACCGACGTGAGAGGCATTAGAATATTTACAAACAGGATATTCATGTCGATCATTTTATTGATACGAATCTAATCAATTCATCTTTATGAACAAAAATCACAAGATGGAAAAAGATTGCGATATTTAAGATACATCCGTTTTTAAGGAAGATGCCAATTGGAAAGCTGAACTACCAGCTAGAAAATCTTCCTCCATTATAAGAAAAGCGCCAAAAAAAAAAATATACTGAGAAAGTTTTTAAGTAAAGAATCGGATTTCATTACCACTTTTTCAAGCAAGCAACTTCCTGGATAGTGAATGAATTACTGTTTTAATATTGTCTGCCACATTTATCCATTTATCTTTGATAATAAAACGCTATGATGGCCATCTTAGAGAAAATAATATCGAGTTCGATTTGTTTCTCATTATTTTGCAATTGGTTTTTCTTTCATCTTTGTTCCTTTTCCTTGTCTCGTTTATCTTCAGTATTCTTTTTTTTTTTTTTTTTGTCTTTACATTATTAATCTATGACTTTTGTGTTGGCTTAAGTTGATATTACATCTTTGTTTGTTTTAACAAACTAAATAGATAGATTGGCCAGAAGAGGAATTTATGTCGTCATTGATAAGAAAACTAAGGATTTCAGTAAAAATAAAATAATAATAATAATAATAATAATAATAATAATTTAGGACAAAATTTAAATTGGGAATTCCATTTCAGGGGTCAAAGTTGAGAGATATTTTTTGTGGCCGTTGAATTTATAGCATTCTCTGTGAGCGAGACTTATCCATTTATCCTTCATCAAACTTTATGACTAAATAGGAAATATCATATAAAATATAGCCTCCGTCAATTTGTGCGTTTCTTTTATATTATTCTTTTTTTTTCTTCCATAGTTCTGTATTTCTTTGATCTGTTCATTTATCAAAATTCTTTTATCTTTATTCTTTAAGCATTTTTTTTAAATTTATGAAAGTTTTCTTCAATATAGTTTGTCCAATTTGAGAAATATTATTATGGCAAAAATGCGTGAAATGTGATTCCTGTTGACTGGATAAAAAAGGAATTTCGGTTTTAGATACATGGTAAAATAGAAATTTGTAAGAAACTTGAAATTTTTGAGTAAAATTGGAGAGGAATTGAGAATTACATTTAGATAATAAATATTGCAAGATAAAAATTGAAAAAATAGAATAAAATCATCTTATTATATGTATTGTACATCGCTATTCCAATTTACAAATTAATCAAGACAAAAAAGGGAAGGAACCAGATAAACTAATTAAACAAAGAAAGTGTGTGGCAACAAAGGAATCAAACAAAGCTTAGGGAGGGGGAAAAAAAAACAGGACTTAGATTTTATTCTTGGTCAAACGAAAAATATGACTTTGGTTAAATTGTAACATTCAACAGCCTATTTTGAATCAACTTAAACCTCATAAGAATCAAAGTATAATAAAATAAAATAAACCAAAGACGGCATATACGAAACCAAGTGTGAAGACCTGCGTAAAAGTATGCATTCGGTTGTTAAATGCTGATGGAGGCTATATATATATATATATATATATTTCCAAATACCTAGTCATCTTGATAACGATGCAAAGCAGACACAACACAACTGGTCAAGCCAGTATAATCAAATTACGTAAACGATACAAGAACTTAATTAATATACCCTTGATTTAAGGAAACTTTAACCCATGATGGTCAAATCTTAATTGGGAAAATAATAAAAATAGACGCTGTACTCGTGGTGTAGTTGTAACAATTACGCATTTCACAAAAGGAGATACTTGGGAGCAAAAAGGGGAAGGGGAAAAAAAAAAGCCAAGGTCAAGTAGAATAAAGTTATAAGAGTACTTTTGAGAAGTGGACAAACTAAATGTGCTGCATTTAGCAATTGGTTTCAAACAAATAATAATATTATTTATTAATTTTCAAGGTTAGTGACGCAATTTGGGGTAAAGGAAGGCACTAAAAAGCAATGTTTGGTAATAGGATAAGGAATGGAATTAAGTGAGGATGATGAGACGCAGGTGTTCTTATCTGTTACGTGTACCTCTTCCCTTTTGAAATATCTTCATGTTGTGTGTGTGTGTGTGTGTGTACAGGAACTATTTGAACACAAAATTAATTAACACTTTATCATAACTTTAATTTCGTGTCTTTGTAATTCATTTGAAAGAGTTTTTGATTAGAGTAAAGAATATGTATATTTGAAGAGTGCTTTTTATTGAATATTAGATTTGTTCATTCAGTTCCGTGTATGCTTTAGTTTTGACAAATAACTTGTACTATTGAAGTTATACTAATATATGCAGTACAACCGTGTCATTCTAAATGAAAAAGTCTAAAAGGCACCTCAGTCTAGAGCTGATGTTGACAGTTATGAGCATAAGTTTAAAAAAAAAAATTATCCTAAAAAATTAACTTATTAAGTGGGAGAATCCTTTATATGCACTTATAAACTAAATTTTATTTGTAAAGTTCCCTGATATAAAACTCATAACAAATGCTACATGGCTATTATCAATATTTTGTTATTCATATCAAGATATTTTAATATTTATCTTCTTTTTAAATGATAAGAAGCAAATCGATAAAAATTAAATTTGAAAAATCAAATGCAAATTTGAAGGCCTAAATACTATGACAAAATAGCCCCTTTAAACCCTCATTTCTAAACCGGTTCATGCCCATAGGATTTAGAAAGTCAAGATGGTAGCATTGTTGTAAATAAATAGGAGGTTGAGATTATATATAAACCAATGCCTTATATCAAATTAATATCTAAACTTGTTATGATATATAATTAGTTTAGATGTCAATTACATTTTGAATTTTTTTAAAAAATTTTTGGAGAGACTTCTAAACCAGTTATTAAATATAACTAGTTTAGATATTAATTTTTAATTTTTTTAAAATTATTTTTTAACATAACTAAATTGGTTACAATGTATAATTGGTTTAGTAGTGTTTAAATTTTCTGTTAAAAATTCTTTTTTTAATATATCTAAATCAGTTTTTATTTATAACTGGTTTAGATATGTTTTTTAATTTTTTTTTTAAAAAACCCTCTTTTATCAATTCATCGCCATTCACGCTCGAAAGCACAACGTGCATAAACAGCTACCTAGAATCAATTCATTGCTACTTGAAATCAATTCTTCATCATGTTTCGTGTTTGTTCATCTTCTTCCTCTGTTCTTCATCTTCAAGCTCATTTGAAATGAAAAGGTTGAAACCTTGAATCCCAAAGCTTCAAACATTGAATCCCATGTGCCTACCCTAAAACCAAAGCTTCAAAGCCTCATACTCATGTGATTCTGTGCTCCAACTATTGCCCATGTTTTTTTAAATTTTCATTTTTTTTTAAATTTTGAGCTCGTGTTCTGTGAGTCTTGCCATGATTTTTTCTTGAATTAGGTACTCCATTATTTTCTAACTTTCTTGCCATGGTTTCACTGATTTTGGCTTCCCTGAATTTCTTCACTGATTATGGCTTCCGTGTATTGTATTAGCTGATTTTGTTTAGTTCATTAAATTATTTGTACAAAATGCTTCTTGGATCATAAAATTTTAGCTTAGACTTGAGTGATTGAATATTTGAACCTTGTCTTTGAATATGAAATAGTGGAATAGTGGCTGTAAATATGAATTTTTATGTTGTCAATAATTAAGAACCTTAGAGTCTTGCATTGAATTGATTATTTTGTTGCATTACTAGGTCAAAATATTAATTAGAGAGAATTTCTAAAGACCATGAGTTCTTGAAGACCCTTTGTGATTTTATTTGCTTGAGGTAATCTCTAAAGACTTATTCTCATTTTTTTATAGAAGTCTCTTGACAGCTTAACTTATCTCTTGTATACACTTAGATTGTGGTTTTGTATGATGTGTGAAGAGTGCTTATGATGTGGCAAGTCCAAATTTTAAAGCACGCTTGATTAATTTTACATTTTTGAAATCCAAATTTGCGAGCTATGATTGATTGTAGATAGAAAAATTGAATTATTTACAATTGAACAACTTTTGAGAAATTCAACTTTTAAGGGAGACTACCCAAATTAAGTCAAATTTGTTAGCATACTTCTTAAAAGTATATATATTGACTGTGATTGATTGAAGTTGTTACTATTAGTTTATATGATTTTGTTTTAGACTAATTAATTTTTAGTGTTAGCATGCCTTTAACCTACATAAATCTTATTAGCATACTTGCTTCTTATTTTTTGATATTGAATTATTGTGAATTAAATTATTGACTACATGATTGATTTATTTTTTGTATGCTGGTGGAGTGTTGGTAAAGGAGGCCTAAGGCCGTTAGGCATTGCATGCAACTTTATTTTGTATAAATAACATATTTTCTCCTTGTATTATTATTGAGGGTCAAACATTTATAAGAGACTTTGTCAAAATTGTAACATCCTTGATTTTAAATTGGATTAATTAAGCCTGAATTAGATTAATTTGAGTTTAGTAGTGAGGTGTGTGGCAAGAGAGGTCTAATGGTCTCGTTTGAATATGGTTTCTAGCACTAAATACATATCCGAAGGAAGTCAGGTCACCTGAGAATGAAAAGAGAAAGAAAATTTGAAAGAGAATGCATCACAGCTTGCGAATCAGGCTGCCACGATACGTACGTCTAGACACACCTAGAGGGTTCTCTTTATGCCATGAGCCACAATACATGAGCATTTTTTTTGCTATAATAAGATCACAAAATAAAGCAGAGAAAGAGAAGAAAACAAAGATATACGAAGGAGGAATGAAAATGCTCTGCTAGGGCTTGAAAATTTTGAGAATTAGGAGTATTTTGAAGCTCATAACATTAAAAATAAGCTTTCTACACTCAAATCTTCCTACCTTCTTCTATTTTCTTAGTGGTGGAAGTTAGGGTTTAGTTGATAATGATAATTTTCGATCCATTGAGGCTATGGGTCTGAACCCATTGATTTAAATAGAGTTAATGGGAGTAGATTGAACTAATAAAACTTGGTATTTATGGGTTTATATTGATTGGTGGTTGAGAATCAATAAATATGCAAAATTTCTATAAATATGTTAGTTGGGAACAATGTAGTCCTATTACTGGCTATTTAAAAGCTCAATGATGTTAATGAGGGTTAAAGAAAGTTAAGAAACCTTATAGGTATTTTTGTATGACTATAGAATAAACCTTGAGCATGAAGAAGTGTTAAGTTAATAGTGAAAATTAATTCAACCATGGATATTGATGAATCATATTGTAAATGCTTGTCGAGACACCTTATTAGCACCATTCAAGCTTCTTGGAAGCTTAGGGAGTGAGTAATTGAGGGGTGAAACCTTTGACCTCTCAAACGTTTGAGGTAACTAGGAAAATTTTACCTTATGCTTTTGTATGTTAATTAGTTTATTGATTGATAGTTGATCATTGAAATGTGAAAAATAAATGAAACGTAAGTTGTTTAAGAATCCACTAAGTTGGTTTTTGTGAGTCCAATGACTTGTTATATGAAATTCTTTGAAATATTATCAGTAGATTTTTATATTGTGATTTATTAGCAGTTCAATGATTGATTGTTATGGGAGTTCAATGATTTTGTGTTTGATGGAGTATAATGATTACTTATTAATGAAGTTTTATGAGTATATGTGTTTATGAGGAGTTTAATGATGTGTAAAATAGTGGAGTTTAATGATGTGTAAAATATTGGAGTTCAATGAATTGGTTATGTAGAGTTCAATGATTCATTATGAATATTGTAACATTCAAGAAAATTTAACCCTGGTTTATTAACCTAATGAGGGTAATTAGTAAGTTATTTGCATGGCCAGAGGGGCTTAACTTGACATTATTGTTATGATTTCAGCCTTAGAAGTGATCTGGATAGATGGCGGGCCACCTGGGTAAGGAAAGAGGAAGAAAAAGTGAAGAATTATTCTTTATGCCACACGTCGCGGTGTGTGGTTGGTCTGCCATGACGCACAAAGACATTTAAATGAATGAGCTCTTATATGCCATGCACCACGACAGAGGGCAGTGTGCGCCGCGGCACACAGCAAAAAATTAGATATATATGATTCATGTGCCGTGAGAAAATAGAAGAGAGAAGAAGAAGAAAACAAAGATCTCGACTTTGACTCTATTAGGGCACAACATTGGGTTCCATTATTGATAGATTGAAGCTTTCAAACACCCAAGATAAGATAATGGTGCCTTCTTCTTCCTTTCTCTCCCTCATTTATGATGATTTATAGTAGGGTTGGAGTTGAGAGATGAATTTTCGGTCCATAGGAGTATGAGTCTGATTCCATTGGCTAAAATAAGTATAATGGGAGTTGTTTAATGTATTGAAATGCCACATTGTTAATTTTGAAAGTGGTGGGTCTATGGGAGCATTTATTATCCGAAAATTAATATTTATGATGTAGTTGGGAGAGGTTTATGTGCATTAATAATGCTTTGAGGTGTTATTAATGATAATGTACATTAATAAAATTTAATAAGCCCATTGGGTATAAATAGGTAGTGATTATGAGTTGATAAAAATAAGTTTGTAGAGTTTTATGTTGATTAAGCTTCAAGACTTAGATAATGATGATATTTTTGTGGTATGGATATAGAGAGGTTCGTTTTTAGCACCATTCGAGCTTGTTGAAGCTTTAGAAAGTTGGTATAATGAGGGGTAAACCTTTGACCTCGCAAAGGTTTGAGGTAACCGAGAAAACTTAATCTTTATAGTTGAATGTTAATTGTGTTTGTGAAATGTGATTTATGAGTTAAATTGATGATGCATATTAGCAAAGTGTTGATTCGTGAAATGGTTTTTGGAAAGAAAAACCTTAATTTTGTCACCCTTGGTGATTTATGAAATTGATTATGATTTATTACTATAGGTGGAGACTTGTGATATATTATGCATTGAATTGTGAAGTATTGAGTTATGTGAGATTGGTTGCCATAAATTTATTGTTCAAATACATATTACGTGATAAATGTGTATAGCATGATCATTGGCGGGAGTTCGCCTAGGGACAGGAGTAGATTGGTTGAAAATTCATGTGGTATTGGTAGTGACCGTTGGAATCGAGAACTAGCCTTAGCACCGACCGTTAGAATCAGGAGGTAGCCCTTATCCCATGGTTGATTTAAGACTGTCCCACTTGTTCTATAAGGAACTCGAACCTAACTAATTTTCACTGATTCATGAGGAGGTTAGATTAGGGATACGACACCCCTATGGTTGTTAGTATTAGGGAAAACCAAATTACATAAGTGAGTGAGTTCACCCTGACCCAGTAGCTTCTCACAAATGGAAGGCTGGGTTAGTTCATGAAAGATATAGCCACATGATAGCCACCGATTTCATGTCGAAGGTAACAAGAGGATATAAGATTGGCATATAATCATGTATATAAGTCTGGTCACATAATTATTAGTTTTATGGTTTGGCATGTGTTGAGGGCGCATAGTTGTTATTTTTATGACCCTGTGTTATGTTTTTTTTGGCTAAATAACATGATAAAATGTTTTGTGTCAAACTCAATCACATAGTTGTTAGTTTTGTGAACCATGGCCATGTGTTATGTGATATATGTGCTTATTTGCCTAATTGCATCTATTTACAATTAATATGCAATTATATGGGTTAAGTGAAACTTGGTTACTAAGTGGTTATACTCACCCTTTAATTTTCAATATTTTCAGCACCTAGCTCATTTGATTTGAGTTGAGGAAAACATATAAAGACTTAGGATTTATGGAGTAATCCTTTATATACCTCTCTTTTGTTACTGTCATGTGTATTTGTTAATGTAATTGCTAATTAGGATTAATTGACATGCTTTATGTACTACTTGCATGATTTTGTGTATAAATAATGTATTTTGTGCCTTAGGTTAGTGAGTTTTTAGTTGTGAACTCGTGGATAGGGCTAAAATACTTGTGCAAGTAGAGACATATGCATTTTAAGAAATTCGAATGAAATTGTTAATTTTGTGCAACATTTCCTTCTCTTTTATGTTTTGTGAAAATCAGGGTTGAGTTGTGATTTTAAGATATAACTATTTTTTAATTGTGTGTAGTATGTTACACGAGTCCGCAAGAGTCCATTGAGTATAGTCAGATGGTTAGTGTAAGCTATTAGCATGTGTGGTTGAGTTGGGACACCTAATTTGAAAAATTTTGTGAAAAAGTGGTCAAAATAGTTTTGGTGTCCAACTTTTTGTAAGAAATAAGTTTGAGTGTGAAATTAATGCTATTAGCTAGAGGTAGGAGAAAGCTCCGTGTAGATACCAAAACCACTTCAATAGGACGTCAGACAGAGATTTAAGACACGTCAGAAGTTCGCGCCCTGTGCTATCATATGACAATATTGATACTGTCAAATTTCGTGCAATGTGTCGCGGCACATAGTAGCTCACGCTGCGGCATATATGCCATAAGTCGAGGTACATGACTCACTTTCTGCACAAAGTCTGTTTTTGAGTTTTAAAACTCATTATTTGGGTTCCAATTATTTTTTAAGCTTTCGTTTTGTTTTCAAAACTCTGATTTGGAGTTTTCAAATCATGTTTGAGATTTGACTTGTTGAGATTGCGATTCTGTTAAAAGAATTTTGAGAAATTCCTTTTATAAAACCTTACAACTTAGTAATCCTTTGAGGGTTAAACCCTAGATTATCATGATTTAGAGTAAATTGCAGTTTAACCTCAAGATATTATAGTTAACTTGACTCAATGGTACCAAACTTAGCCTCAACTTCCTTAAGGTGGTAAAGGTTGAAAGTTCGAGTTTGGGAAGATTTCAAAAGACACCCGTGAGGATAGGCTGAGGAATAACCCAATTACTACCTTAAATAAAGCTGGCTTGGGCTCCATGAGGAGTGTTGATTTGACCTAATTACCACCTTAAAGAAAATTACCAACTAGGAATAGTCTATTTCTGCTTCTTACTTGCATTATGTATTTTGTGAGTTACATGTGTATTTTGGACCCTAGGTTGTGTGTTTGTGATTTATGTCATAGATAGCAGAACTAATATGTTCGATATGAATTGAAATGATGTATTCAAGTTATGTGCGAAAACTTGTCAAATTATAGTATTAAGGGGAATAAAACATATTTGATTTGCATTAAAGGCCCATGCTACCATCAAGGACAATTTTGGCCTGAATATAAAAATTCAAAATAAAGAGGCTTGTTAAGGCTAAATCTGGTACCATTTGGTCAAGTAATGGTACCAGACTTAGCCTCAACTTTCTTAAGGTGGTAGAGGTTAGAGGTTTGAGTCTGAAAAGGCTCTAAAAGACCTCTTTGGTGGGGTAAGGAATAACTCAAGTACCACCTTAGGGAAAGCTAGGCCCGTTGCGTGACTGGTTAAGGCTCCAGTCCAAAAGACTCCTTTTGATAATTCTAATTTACAAGAAAGGAGGAGGAAGGCATAAGAGATTGGCAGGATAAATAATTGTCCCCAAACAATGTCTTGTGGGAGTTATGCTTTGGTCGATAAAGTCTTAATAGAGGCCAAGAGGAGAAAAAGAGAAGAATAAGCTAAATTTGATCCTTTTATTGTACTATCTCCACCATCTCTAGTTCATTATGATAAGAGATGGATCCCTGCTTACTAAAAGAAAGACGGGTCCTTTTCAAGTGAGCAAGCTCATGAAGTTGCTAAAAAAATTGTTAGTATAGCAATTATCCTCTGTATATTTATTTTAAACATGACACATTACTAATTGTTTGTTATTTGTATGTTCAAGGATGAACTTAAACAAAAAGAATCTAATGGATCATTCATCCCAGAGGGAAGGAACAACATTGTAACTATTGCTACCGGGAAAGAAAAGTATCTTGGATATGTTAAGGCATTCGAATCATGGGTGGGCATAAGAGATGTATTTAGACCAGCTCGTCAACACCATTCTTCAGGACTTATTCACTAGAAAGGAGATGGCTACGATGTTAGCAATTGCGAAAGAAAAGGTAAGGGTTAAGGTTGAGGCTACCCTTGAAGCAAGGTTGCAAAAGATAAAGGACGAAATGAAGATAATGATGATCTCAAACAAGGAGTCAAATGCCTTACAGACCTACTCTCCTGCCTGTCATCTAAGCACTAAAGGTGGTAACATCATTCCACTTCCTTTAGAGGATGAGCCGACCCCTGAACTCAAGTTATGCTTGTTGTATATAGAGGACTCAAAGAAACACTTAATAGCACACTGTCCCATCCACCACTTTCAAGAAGTCCAAGGAGATGTTGTCAAGGTCAAAATTGGCTATGCTTTTGTCCTATTTTCTACTGATGAGATTAAGATGTTGAAAGATGTCAAGGGCAATTTTAGCTTGTGGCCAAAGAGACTTGTTGGGAAGTCTCAAGATCTGATAAGGAAATTTATTAACTATAATGCATTCTTTATATTTAAGCATGTTGTACTAACTTTTTTTATTTAACGAACCCTATCATCTAATAAAGTAAGTTGAAAGAACCAGTTGTGCCAGCTAAGTCTGTGGGACCAATTTGCGCTGACAGCATATGGTGGATCATTTCCCACCAATGTTTTTAAAGCAATTCCTAATTTTGTTTCCATGAAAAATTATGAAATATGTTTCGAGAATAAGGATCTAGCTTGGATTCTCATGATGGTAACCTAATCATGACGAACATTCAAATTGAGATTATGTAAGTATATTCTTTTAAGTGTAAATTTAAATAAAATTAAACTATTCGATTCTTGAAACTAACTTGTTTGCATCATCATAAGTTTTTGCATCAATTATTGGTCCTCAAGCAAAGACAAATGATGTAGATTTCTTTGCCAGCGTTTCACTAATGATAAGAAGACTATTAAAGAGGTAAAGAAGCGAAACATGAACCAGAGGCTCAGTGAAGGGGGTAAGGAGTGTTATTTTTTCATATTTCTCAATCTAAAAGTAAACGTATTTGAATTTGTTCAAAATTATATTGAATATTTGCTTAATATGCTATATCTTTTTGTAGTAAACATTGGCAATTGATAGTTTTTTTGGTAAAGAGAAATTCTATCCTCTTTTTATACTCTATGCATCGCAAACTCAATCCAGTAATGAAGAAGTCCTATGTGTAATAAGTGTATTTCTGTAATACAATATTCTCTATGATTAAGTTACTAATCATGTGGTATTGGTGATAGGGCTATGAGAATTGGCCAGTAAGTTGAGTTACGTAAGGCACCATGTTATATCAAGGATCCTACATGGATAACACCAAAAGTAAGTACATGCATGTTTTTATTTTGTATAATTTTGATGATAGAGCTTCCTTTGAATATATATAATGTTGACAATGTTTGTGTTATTCTATCGTCATCAACCCTCTTCTAGCTTGTGCGGCTTTTATGTGTTGAGACATATATAATATCATCACGGCTGGCTTGACTGAGTTCATTGAAAAGGTAAATCTAATTTTAAAGGTCTTGTCTATTTTTTGTTTACTTGAAATTGCTAAGTTAATTTCTTTGTCTTTAATTTTTTTTAGATGTTCAATAATTTATCTTCATTTCCTTAATCTGAAGTCCAAGAAATTAGATAATATTATGGATAGTTCATGTTAGACCTCCACAACAATAATCTATCGAAAGAGTGAGTTTAGGATAGATGTAATTGAATTGTATGAAATATTGAACTTATTTAAACATTGAATGTTAAATGAAATTGTAGATATTTTACAATTGATTTGATTTCAATTTGATTAAATTGGATTGTATTCTAGCTGGCTAAATGTATAGATTGGGGATAAGTTGCAAGTATTAAATTGTAGCCTCACTACCATAGAAAATACCCATATTTGACGCTTATTTTTCACAATACTTGACGGTTTTTAACCATCAAGTAAGGGTGCGACATATTTTATACTTGACGGTTAAAAATGGTCAAGTATTAATCTTATACTTGATGGTTATTTGAAAAAAAACTGTCAAGTATATGAACTAAATATGCACTTTTCAGAATAAATACTTGATGCTTGTTTCAAAACACGCATCAATTATTTGTAAATACTTGACGGTTATAAGGAAACAAGCGTCAAGTATTTATGGCCAAAACCTGCCAGTTCGTTTGGCCATAAATACTTAACGCTTGTTTCCTTATAACCGTCAAGTATTTGCAAATAGTTGACGCTTGTTTTGAACAAGCGTCAACTATATTGATACTTGATAATTATTTTGAAATAACCGTCAAGTATTTATAGCATAATTTTTTTAAATATGGTGGCTGCTTTTAAAGCAGCCCCCTGCATAAAGATACAGATAAAGATAAAAAACAGCCAACCAGTAACGAAAATAATGTAATATAATGAATGTTTGTAATAGTATCTCCTATCTAATTAACATAAAAATTCCTATACATTTAACCTTAAAATCTAAAAATTCTATGCTCAACTTATTTGCAAACTAATATTCCAAAACTAAGTGGCCTATCCCATAAAAATTGGCCCAAAAAATGTGTATATAAATGTAACTAACTATTGTACTGGCCTAACTATTGTTGCTACCCACATATTGAAAACACATTGGGCCACCTCTTTAAAGACCTCTTCTACATGTGCAGCCATATAACGAACGCAATAGACGTCCTCGAAGTACTGTAAGCAAATAATCACAACAATTTCAAGTTAATAGGTAGCTAATTAAAATTGTTTAAAATTTATAATTGAAGTGTAATTAAATTTTATATATATACTTTGTCAGATAATGTGGTAGGGGCATGAGTGATAATATCCTTCATGAACTTCATCAAGCAATAACCACAGTGATTGCTCTGATCTGGCTAGAATGGACATTATAAAAAAAACATATCAATGAAATTGTAAAATATAATGAGACAGTTTCTTGATTAAAAACTTGACCAATTGAATGAATACCTTAACAGTGACCCATTTCTCTGAAGATTCGAATGCCCTCATCTTAAGGAACACAGTCATGTCAGTCGTAGTGCGATACAACACCACAGCTCTAAGAAGGAATTATGGAATGAATGTGAGAAATATATATGAATAAAAACTAAAAATAAAAAGAAATAACAAGTAAAAAAATCCAACTTACTCATTAAAAAGTACCACCGTATCTTTCCTATTGCTTGGCTCTCTATTAAGGAGATCGAGATATCATATTTTTAGAGCAACGGGATTAACCACAATAAGCATCTAGTATCCCCTAACAAGAAACAACACATGTTACCAAGCAAATAAATATAAAAAAATATTTACTCGTAACAAATATTAACAACTCATCCTTGGCAGTAAGGAGCGAGAAATAAAGTATCATTCGCTGCTCCCCTTTCTTGAAATTGATCTGAAAGCTTTCTTGCTTGATTTTCAAGGGCTTCCTTTATAATATTATTGTGGGGAGAGACATCATGAGGATTAACCAGCTTGATCTTCGACTCGAGGCCACCAGGAACCATGAATGAGGTATAAAGGTAACTTGGGTGAAAAAGTATATAAGTTAATATGCTTGCATACTCACACACATAAATAATTCAAGAAATTAACTAATAAATGTTGAAGAATTACCTCATGTAGAAAGTCATCAAACTAGTGCTCGCCATATCATGCTTGAGGATTTCATTTAAAATTTCATCCCAAACGACTTCAAATGATACTCTACCAAATAGCCCATCGTCAAAATTAATGATATCCCCAATCGGCACTTGATGAATCATCCTCGTACCCAAAGCATAGGTCTCAAGAGAGTCATAAAATTTATTTTCTACAACAGGTATAGGCACTGCATGTTGCAAAACTATGGCTGACTCTTTAGTATGGCCCGACACCTTGCCCTTTAATTTTCTTTTCCCCCTTAGCTATACAATGAAAAAGTTAGACACACACACACACACACACATATACATTAAAGATTCTAAATAATTATATAAATCATATATACCTTTTTCTTTATTAGCAAGGGATCCTTTGGTGGCTTTGGGTCCTTTGTCGGCTTTGATGTACCAACCATAATAAGGTGGCTAGGCCATGCAAGGAAGCTCCCCAACGCATCTCCTACCATCTGCATCTCATCGGTAGGATAAGGTAATAGATACTTGGGGTCGATTGCAACAAGCAAGGAAACCCTAATGCAATCGGCGGGAGGGGAAGGTTATGGATTGTGTCCCTAGCAATGTTATACACGCGTCCCATTACAACTACTTTGTGTGACGAATCGTCTGCTAAACAGTTGCAGTCATTCTCGCCCTAAATAAATGAAAAATGTTAGTTGTTTAGACAAAAAATTAGTTAAGAAAATTTAAAAGAGAAAATGCATTACCTCAGGTATTTTGTCTAAAGGGACTGTGCAACTATCTTTCCCGCTAAGGCTAACGTCAGCCAAAAGCCTCCCAGGAATCTGCCCCTTCAATAGCATGTCAATTAACTTCACTTGGGCTTCTAAGTGTTGCTTCATAACAGCTTGCTCTTCTCTCAACTCTTGGACCTTAGATGAAGAAGCCGATGTTCGCTTCTTAATCTTGCCAAAGTATTGCTTCTTTGTGACACCGAAGCCGACACCCCTAATACAACCAGGGTGGTCAAGGGTCCCTAACGCTCTAGCTAAGATATCCTCATGCTCAAGAAGCTTGCCCTGTGATACTTCTTGGGAGAAGGAATCCTGTGAAAAGTAAAGCTAATTAGTATGCATTTTAATAATCATTTATTAATTGATAGATAAGAATAACACTTACAATTTTTTCAGTAACCTCTTTCACACAAGGGTTATCAATCACTCCATCTTTATTTGTTCGTACCAATGCCCAGAGTCTTTGGCGGGATATGGTAACATCCGATCCCTTAGCCTCTACTTCTTTCTGCTCCACGCTTGCATACCCTAACCTTCTTACTCTGTAAGGGTATTTATTCTTAACCACTCTCTCCTTATTTTGGGCGCTCAGTTCCTTTAATCAATAACAAAAATATCCTATTAGTACACATAGAAACATTTAATAAAAGGCACTAAAATTTAAATTTTAGAAACATAAATACCTTAAATTCCTTCTCGCGCCGAGAGACAACAAAAGCATCTCAATCTTCTTGCTTTACTAAAGGCTGTAATAGGGGAGGAACTTAGGCTACAAATTCAGCATCAGGGTCTTTCAAATATTTTTGTGTAATAAAATGTCTAAAAGATCGTAATGCCCTCCTAGCCTTTTGAAAGACAAAATCCTTCTTGCTCTCGTCTATTTCAAATCCTGACTATAAAATAAAATAAATATATTAGGTGCATCAATTTAAAATATTATAATAGAATATAACTTAGTCAAATGCAACTTACAGATACAATCTCCCAAACAATGTCCTTCATGGCTTGATCAACTTTGCACCATGATTTTTGCGTGATAGGTACAGTTGTCTTTGCCACAACCCCAATATAACTTATAAACATTACAGATTTGATGGCTTGGCCTTTCTTATCCCATTGCATTGCTATTTTTTTCCTTGCAGCTCTTATTTTTGTGACTTCTTCCATTATCGTCAGGCCTCGCTGGATATTGTTATATTCCTGCTCCAATTTTTTTATGACGACGGAGCATCAGTAGAAGTTGTAGCGGGATCTGATGGAGGGATTTCGGTGGACTCGAAATCTAAAGCCATTTACCTGTAACACAATAAAATTCTAAAATTAATCAACCATGATTAATTTAAAAAATTAATCAACCATAATTAGTTCAAATATAATCGACTATATTAATTCAAACATGAAACAAAAATGGCATAATTAATTCAAATATTAATTAATTATACTAATTCAAACATGAAAAAAAATGGCATAATTAATTCAAATATTAATCAATTATACTAATTTAAATATGAAAAAAATGGCATAATTAATTCAAAGGTTACATGTTCAAGTTACTCTTTTTTGTTGCCTTGACTTTGGTTTTTTACTTCCCCCTCCTTGAAATATTTTCTTCTTATGCTGAAATAATTTACCCCTCTTTGAAATCCAAATGCCTTCATTGTGATCATTTCTCATGTATAGAGCTTCATCAGCAGTGTCGTTACTCTGATTTGATGTCCCTTTAAATAGGTCATCTTCAATTGCTACATTTTCATTTATTTTTTCATGTAACATAAGAATAGACCACCCCTTATTAGTAGGGTCAGGGACATAAAACACTTGTTTGGCTTGTTGCACTAAAATAAAAGGCTCATCCTTATACCCTTCCTTGTTCAAATTGACTTGTACAAATCCAAATTGATAATCAAATTTCAAGCCATTTTTTCAATCAATCCACTTGCACCCGAAGACTGGAACTCGAAAGGATATGTAATCTAAATCTCATATATGCTCAATTACACTAAAGTATGACATGTTTACATAGATAGGATTTTTATCCTTAGTGCTGGAAATATGCATAGAATGAGATACAAGAGTTACACCACTATTTTGCATTGTGCTCCTATCATCTTGCTTCCTTGTATAAAATGTGTATCCGTTGACAAGGTAAGCAGTGTAAGAAATGGCCTGTCTGTTTTGACCGTTAGCTAACCATCTCAATTTTTTAGAAACTGAATTGGAATCAACATTTAACATTTGAAGAATGTGCTCCTTAAACCATCTTGTAAAGTTTTATTGTGTTCCTTAGCATACCAAATTTCTAATTTATTGAGATTGTCCCTCCTAAGTTCAGCATATGCTTGTCTACATACTCTTCAACCTCTTCAGTGTTGTGTAACACATATAGGTGGGCTTGCTCCCACTGTACACTTGACATAGTAATGACTTTGCTTCCCATGATCCCCTTTCCACTTATTCTACCCATATGTCGAGACTTTGAAAGTCTAACATAGCTAATATAACTCAGGTACTCAGTTTAAAAGTTAACAGCTTCTTCACAAATATACTGTTCAACAATACAACCTTCCGGTCGACTTTGATTTTTCACATAGCCTTTTAAAATCTTCATATAGCACTCAATAGGATACATCCATCTTAAATAAGCAGGCCCACACATTTGAACCTCCCTAACTAAGTGAACAATTAGGTGGATCATGATATCAAAGAATTCCGGTGGAAAATACATCTCAAGCTCACACGGTGTTAATACAATTCAAGCTTGCAACCTTGGCAACTTATGTAGGTTAATCACTTTACTGCAAATGGACTTGAAAAACAAACATAACTTAGTGATCGTCCCTCGTACTTTAGGGGGTAAAATTGCACGTATAGCAACTAGAATGAAATCCTCTATTAAAACATGGCAATCGTGAGACTTTAAGCCCTTCTACTTCAAATCTTTCATTGATACAACCTTTTTTATGTTTGAAGAGTAACCCTCAGGAACTTTAACTGTATTAAGGAACCCACAAAATACAGTTTTCTCTTTCTTAGATAGGATATAAGCTACCGGAGGGAGAAAGGTACGATTCCCCTTATCTTGGGGTGCTAATTCTTCTCTTATTCCTAAAGAAACCATGCCCAACCTTGCTTTTATGCCATCTTTTGTTTTTCCTGACACTTAGAGTAAAGTCCCAATAAGACTCCCACAGACATTTTTCTCAATATGCATGACATCAAGAAAATGCCGAACATCCAAGGTGGTCCAATAAGGGAGTTCAAAGAAAATAGATCTCTTCTTCCATCCGATTGTCCCAAGGTGCCTTGCAAATGGTTTGCCAAATTTAATATCCAAATCCTTAATCTTCTCAAACAACTCATCACCAGTTAATGACATAGGTGTCTTACCTTCTTTTGGATTTCCATTGAACACTTTTTTCAATCACCAATAATGATGTTCTTGGTGTAAAAACCTACGGTGCCGAGGTAAACATTCTTCATCCCATGTTGAAGCCTCATAGAATGTGTTCCCTCTTCACAAATAGGGCATCCTAGTTGCCCTTTAATGCTATACCCTGGCAGATTACTATAAGTAGGAAAGTCGTTAATTGTACCGAAGAGCATAGCTCTTAAATTAAATCTTTCTTCTCTATACCCATCATATACCTCTGTACCTGACTCCCACATGATCTTCAAGTCATCAATTAAAGGAGCCAAATATATGTCTATGTCATTTCCGGGTTACTTGGGTCCCGCAATTAGCATGGACAACATCATATACTTGCGCTTCATGTAAAGCCATAGAGGAAGGTTATAAATCACCAAAATGACTGGCCAAGTGCTGTGGCTACTACTTTGAATCCCATGAGGATTCATCCCGTCGGTAGACAATGCAAGGCGTAGATTCCTACTCTCTTCCTCAAATTCAAGGTACTCATAATTAATCTTTCTCCATTGTAAAGAATCAACAGGATGACGAAGCATGCCTTCTTCTATCCTTTCATTCGTATGCCATGTTAAGCTTTTCACAATTTCTACACTGCAATACATGCGTCTAAATCTAGGCACGATTGGAAAATACCATAGTGCCTTTGCGGGACTTGATCTGTTCTGTTTGTAGCGTGAGGCATTACACTTTGGATACTCGATTAATGACGCATATTCATTCTGAAATAAAAGGCAATCATTAGAGCATGAGTGTATCTTTTCATAACTCATGCCAATTGATCGCAATACTTATTTTGCGTCATATGTTCGACAAGGAAGCTCATTTTCCTTAGGAAATAATTCCACTTTCAAATACCCAAGCAACTCAGTAAAGCTCGCATCACTCCATCCATGTTTTGCCTTCATGTTGTACAATTTTAATACTGCTGACAACTTTGATGCACTACAACCAGCATACAACGGTGTCTCCACATCACTTTTCAACTTCTCAAACATTTCCAAACAATCCTCAAGGTCCTCTTCAACTGCTTTGGCCATCTGTTCAAGACAATCTTCCTCAAGTATGCATGTGTCAAAATCATTAGGAGATGATGCATAGCTTTCACTATACTTCTGGCTGCAACTAATACCATCTCTTGTCTCTCCATGCATTGTCCAACACTAGTAACTTTAATCCATCCCATTAATCACTAAGTGTTCTTCACAAGTATCTGGACTAACCCACTTCATAAGACCGCACTTTAAACATGGGCAAACAATCCTAGTAGGATCCTCCGCATGCTTAACTGCAAGCTTAACAAAATTTGCCACCCCATCCCAATATTCCTTGGATAGACGATTGGCAGACATCCATTCCTTATCCATAATTCCTAGAAAGATTAAGAGGAAAATATGATTAGTGACTTTAAATACTCCTAGATAGTGGGAGAATTAGATACAAAGATTAATCAGTCAATAAGTCACTAACCACATGTTTACACATTCCCTCTTTAATCTTGTTTAAAACTATTAATTTTATTTTAATGCTAGCCATTGAAATAATTTCGACAGCATAACGATTTGAAAAAGAGAGTTTTTCAGGCTTTATCCCCTCTCTCTATTAATCTAAATGACAACAACAATTACATAAAGTTATATTCAAGAATAATTTAAAAAAATTGATAGTATATATAACAACTTAAAATGAGTATTACCAGGTCTTTAGGGCCTTTAAAAAAATCAAGTTATCCATAATGAGACTATATATGATCCAACAACAATAATAACAACATTAATAAAAAAAACCTAATTTTAATTAAAATCATATTAAACCACATCAAACACTATATAAATATCAATTTAAAATCTCAAAAATATTTTTTATAAGCCAATTCTCAATCAATTGAAAAACTAGTAATGTGAAAATTGACAACTCAAGGAATATAAATCTAAATTAATCATTCAATTCCAAAACAAACACTTAGAACTTAAAAACAAGGTAATTAGGTGGTATACTATTTTCATATCCTTAATGAATCTCCTCATATCAGCGAAATAATTAGATGATCCATTAATTTAATAATTAAGCACCCAAACACTCAAAACTTCAAACACTCACTAAGAAGAACAACAATACAAATCAAAATAAGTAACACAGAAATTATTTATTGCGTATGAAAATCAAAATCAACAACTTATACATTCAAAATGAAGATTAATGATTGGGAAAGCAAGAATCTATCTCAACAAGAAGAGGGAACGCCGACTGTGCAGAAAAACAAAGACGAGAGTGTGTTACAGAGTGATAGAGATCGAGAATCCAAACGAACGAGTGCCCACAAGACTTATGGAGGCTAAGAATCAAAAACCCCTCAAGAATTGAGACCAAAAATGTGTTTTTTGGTAGTTAGAGTGGCGAAATATGGGTTTCGATGGCTCTGAGTTTGTTTCTGAAGACGAAGGATTTGCAGAAATTGAGAGCAAAAAAGAAATCTGGAAGGAATTTAAATGACAATACTTGAGGGTTATTATGAAATAACCGTCAATTATTACATATTTGACACTTCTTTTAAAACAACCGTCAAGTATATGGCAAATAAACTTGACGGTTCTTTAAAATTTAATTTTTTTTCTACTATTAATTTGACGTTTGGTTATTGAAGACCGACGTGTAAATTTTAACTTTATATTATAGTTATGTATAAAAAAATGTCAAATATATATACTTGACAGTTATCTTTAAATAACCATCAAGTATCTGCCTGAATATTTGACGCTTGTTTCGTAAAAACCGTCAAGTATTCTCCGCCTTTTTTATTTGTCATTTTTTTCAAATAAACATCAATTATAGAGCGTCAATTATATACTTTTCTGTAGTAGTGCCTATTATAGATGGGTAAATCTATTTTTAGAATACAATTTCTAAACTGATTATTGCAATATGGCCATAACTGATTTAAATATAATACATATCTAAACTAGTTATTGCAAAGATATCTATTATATCTAAACCGACCAATTATGATGTCATAATTGGTTTAGAAATGAATTTTTTTAAGGAAAAAAACAAATAAATCCTTTTCTAAACCTTTATCTAAAATAAATATATTCTAAACCAGTTTTAGAATTGCCTTGATGATATGCATTTTTGTACTGATGAATTTTTTTATTATTTCTTACCGTTATTATTAATTAGTCAAATGCAGAATTTGGGATTATATTGGTGGAAATAGACGCCTCTCCAACAGAGTTTGAGCTGAAAATTAATCATAAAGCAAACAGATCTACATGTGTCTGAGTAGGAAAGTTACAGAGACAACCATCAAAATGTCAAAGTTTGTGGATAATATGAATCAGAAGTCAGAACACAAAGGTTAGGTGCGTGTCGTTTTTTCTGATTCAGAAAACCTTGTGCCTTGCTGGGCGGCTGCAATTGTTAGTTGCAACTTTTCCTGAATTCTCTGGCTTCACCCAGACACATGTATATGCTCATGGAACACACACACACACACACACACACAACACACACATATATGCATGCTTTCGGTTTTCTTTGAATGGTTTGGGTTTGGCTAGGATAGTTAGAATCTCATGGAATATGGAATCGAATCCAAGTTCTCTTTCTCTTCCGTAAAAGTCCTGTTCTGGATATCAAGCAAATCATTCTGACCAAAAAGTGCTTAATCTCTGTACGTCTCTTTGGTGGACCATGTGTAGTAGAGCGATAAGGACGCGTAATGTTAATTGTTTGTTCATAAGAAATTTTTTTCCATGGGGACCCAATTTACTTTAGGACTTTTTACAAAGAATAAAACGATTTTTTTCATAATGGAAATTGGATTGTTTAATTTCATTCGTGAGGTCATTTAAAAATTTTCCATTAATTATCTGCAACTTTATCAATTTATTAGTTAATCTTTTTTTCACCTATACATATAGTACGTATACAAGGATCAGGCCAAAAAAATGGCTTAGAGGATGAAATTTATAGTTAAGATAAATATTGATATTAAAAAACACTGTCTTTCTATAATTTTTCATGGAAAGTGAGATAATTAATGTTAACTATTAAAACCATGCTCTTTTATTTTTTTTCTATTAAATAGATTTTGTTCATCTCTTTTTATATTATATTGAAATTATTTATGATATTTTTTATTTGAAAATTTAAATGCATTTATTTTATAATAAACTGAAAGTATGGTTAAAGAAGTGAAAAAAGTAATTAGTTTTAATTTAAGAAAAGTCAATATTAAACATTAAAGAATGTATCGTTATTACTATTTCTTTGAGGACAAACACCAAAATTTATTTGAAAAACTTTATCTATTTTATAGAATTCAAGTCTATAAACAAGGTGATAGAAAAAAAAAATTGGTAGAGATAGAAAATTATACTTTAAATATATACGTTTGAGACATTTTGGGTTAAATAATTTTTTTTTTTTTTTAGGGATATGATATGCAGCTTTCTTCCTTATACGGGAATTATTGCGCCAATACGGTCCATCACCCACACACATATTGCATCAATTGTTGGATTTTTTCTGATATACAAATATGAACACTGTATATAATGATCATTATCAAGGATGAATAATGTATTATTGTTGAATACATAAGTTCAACAATATTCATCTGAATAATTATTTTCATATCACATATCGAAGAAAAAAAAAAAACTTCCTTTCCAGCTGAACTTTATGAATCTTTTGTTTGCTGTGCGTATTTGTTCACTTTATCACATGATAAGCAAATAATGATCCGCCAATTGAGTTTGTCTCAAGTGGATGACAACAGAGACTCAAACACAGGTCACATAGAAATCATCAATGAATGGTTTCTTAATCTGGAGGGGTAAAGAGCTATATATAGCTAGAATGAACCTAACGTCCATGCAATGAGATAAGATTAAGGGTAAAAGTGTAGATTTATCCATCAATTATTTTTTCAAAAGTATTGGGTAGCTTATACTATGAGGTAATATGAAAAAATTCTCAACTTTAAAAAATAGAACATCCAATGGCATCCGTTAATTTTATTTTGACAGACATTAACTTTTCATGTAAGGCCCACAAAATTTTGATTAAAAATAACATGTGACACTTCACCTTAGCAAATAAAGATACAAATCTAGTTATGAATTTTTTTTTAGGAGCACTAGATAACCTTTATTATCGAATAGCAATACAAAGAAAATTATCATCTATGAAAAATGAATCATCCAACACCTTCCCATTAATTTTAACCAAACACCGTTTATTTTTAAATTTATGGGGCTTATAATGCGTCAATTTCTTCAATTTTCTTACATTCATTCTCAGTCTTAGTTCGAGAAGAAGAGATTTAAAAAGTTATCTTATCTAAAAAACATTCACGAGGATGATACTAATAAAGTAGAAGAGGATGAGGAAAAAGACAAATTTTCATTTAAATCACTGTAGTAATTCAAGTGAAGTAGTAGTTTGAATTGTGATATTACTACACATGAGAGAAGCTTAATTAATTCAAGTTTAATTTAATCACAAATTATTTTTCAACCTATAGTAACATCACAAATTTAACTACAAATTATTTTTATAAAAAATGAAGTAATTAAATCAAGCTTCTCTCGTACATGCTAGAATTACATGTGGAAGCTGAATAATTAGATAGATCAGACTAATAATCTGCGGAAGCCGAATTTGTCTTGTCAACGTATTGAGTGGACAGCATTACAGGTAGATAACTAAGCTTGGAAGCTAGCCAGCCAAACGTGAATTATAAAGCGTACTTTAATTTTGAGGGTTTGGGTACTTTTAGAGGGAGAGACAAGTTGTAGTAGAAGATTTTTTTTACTTTAGCTATAAATATTGTTGATTAATTGGCATCAACCCTGGGCCTTGCATGTGATCACACTGCTAAAAGGAACATAAAAGGAGATCAAATTAAAGCTTACGTTTCAAAAGCCTCTCTATCGAAAGCAATCCATACCGCCAACACTGCCCTTACCCATATGCAATTTGCCGATTTGTATATAGTCGAAATCTCTCTCTCTCTCTCTCTCGATCTGTGATTGCCGTTTGTCAGCTGGTCAATGCAATAACTTTTTCCTTTTAATGGATCCAATGGGGATATTGAATCATATATCTCGATAGGCAGATAAAATTCGATAAAAGGGTTGGGAGTAATAAAGATTGATGAAGGTCATGCATGTGCTTTGTTTAAAGAACAATTTTGCGCTGTGGAATGCACTGAAGCAGATCAAAAGCTAAGATATAGTTATATACACGGCACATGGTAATCCTTGTGTACGTACATGCTTGTTTCTGAGATGATGAGGTAGTAATTCTTAAATAATAATTATTCAAATTGGAGATCGACATGACAAGCCATTTTAGGGTCAGGGACATAGGCCATGTCGGAGGCCACGTCCGATTGGCGTATGTTTCGCACCTGAAAAAGATACTTGAAATAAAGAATGTCTTGGATAACTTTTGTGATAAGGAATCTGATGAGAGATCAGAGAATTCATGTGAACCCACGGTAAGTTGTAGGGTTAAGGAAACATTAATGGAATACAAATTATTTGCTTAGCACCTTTGAAGTTGCTCGTTGTGGCTTTATAGCGTGTGTGTGTGTATCTTTGCATGTATATATGTATATTATAATGTGGTATTTCGGTGAAATATTGTTCTCTTGTTCATGTGTGGTTATGATGTAAGTTATATATATGTAAATAAATATATAATCAATAATTTCAGGCACAATTAGCATGCATTATATATTCAAAATAAAGTGTTTTCTTTTTTCCCCTTTCTTGCAACAATCTGCCGCCAAACATAGAAACCCTATCAAGTACCAACTTCTATCACAATAATATTCGAATTTTCTTGATCAAAATATATATATTCGAATTTTTGACCTGAAATTGCGGCACGATAAGTTATCTGGCAATGCATTAATACGTTAATAAGGTCTAGTGAACGGATATTATATATTGACATGAAATATGAACACTGAATTGATAGTTGAAAAGGTACATGAATTCATATAAGCGTGAGTGGAGTGCGCATTACACTCCTTAAAATTATTAGGAGTATATTTGATAACATATGATTCTTCTTAAAATTGCAAGAAAAAGACTTATATATAAAAAGAACATCATATAAACCTCAAAATTAGGTTTTGTAAAAAGAGCCTGATGGAGTAATATTTTGATTTTTGAAGTCGTGGTTATTTTATGTGTAAACTGCTCAGGCGATTCAGAAAAGAAAATCAAAGTGAATATGAATCAGTCCATGCATACATGCCTGGTAAGATTTGAAAATGCATTTTGTGAAAGAATTCTTTAACGACGCATTAAGGAAAAACTTCCTGATGAAATTCTTACTTTGCATGACATAGAATGTGTTAATTGTTCAACATTTCTCCTTCATCAGGTGCGGGGAGGTACCTACGTTTATGACAGAGGAGGGCAATTGCTCGCACTAATTCAAGAAGAAATTATTTAAAATAACCCTAAATTATTTTAGTTGCCCCTTTAAAAAATGTCACTTATCCCCTTATAAAAGTTTAGTTATCTCGTTATTTAAAATTTTATACATATGTATTTTATAAACTTAAATAGTAATAGTTTTAAAATGAAAAAGAAAAAATTAAAAAAAATTGCTTATGAAAAATTTTATCCAAAAAAAAATTTGTATATCAGTTTTATTTAATGAAAATTAAAAGCACGATTCTAATATATATAAAAAGAATATTTATATAAAGAGGTTATTTTATGTTATTATAGTGTTTTTTTTATGCACACTTTTTACTATTTAATTTTATCAATGTATATTATTAATAAAATTTAATAGATATTTAAAATTATTTATTTTAATATTAATATTTATTTTAAGTATAAATTATGCCCCCATTAATTTTTATTTTTTTGGGTCCCTCCGTGAAAATATGTTGGAATTGGCTCTTTCTAAGGAGAATTTGGCTTCTTAGCTAGCTAGAAATTCTAGTTCTAATTAATAAAAGAAAAAATATAATTTTAAATCTCCACATTTTACTCATGTTTTATTATTAGTCCCTACAATTTTTTTCTATGTTTTAGGTTCTTATGCTTTTTTTTTTTTTTAGTGTTTTAAGTCTCTCTCTAAATAAAGTGTAAGGACTTTTGAGAAACTCAGAATATTAAGAAAATAAAAATATAAGGATTTAAAATATTAAAAAAAGTATAAAAATTAATAATAAAACATGAGTAAAATATAAGAATTTAAAGTCATATTTTTTTTAATAAAAACTTAATAGGAATCTTTATTGTGAAAAAAGAAATTAATCAATATTCCTCAAAGTTAGGAACTAACAGACGTTAATTTAATTTGACATTGTAATTATTGGTGTAAGAGGTGTAAGAGGGCCCAAGACATGTACCAAGAGTAAAGCATAGAGAAATTAAAGCTCTAGTCCTGTCTGGATAATCAATAATGTGGCTTTGACGGATATGAAGTGGTCATCGATCAGGCTTATGGTACAGATCGAGCGTACGTTTTCACAAGGATCAGCCCAGGTCTTTTTTTTAAAAGCTGGCTGTGAAACTTGAGAAACTTCTTTTTGATGCATGGCGTTCCTAGACCTAGCACATGGAAAGCTGAGAATAAGTTCTGAACCGCTCGTTTAAACTTGTTTTCATGAAAGTCTAGACTTAAAATAATAATAATAATAATAATATTTTTAAAAAAGGCTGACTTTGAAGCCCAACCTTTATAAAATGAGCTTAGGTGGCGCATTTAGGCTTTTATTTATTTTATTCTTAAAAAATAAAAGTATTCTAAATTTTTAAATTGAATTTTAATTTTAGAATATAAATTTCTACTTTAAAATTATATTTTTTATTATTTATTTTTAATTTTAAACATTATAATTTATATTTAAAAAATATGAAATATTATAATTAAAATTTTTAATTTTTAAAAATTTAAAAAAATTAAAAAGGACTTACGAGCTCAATCTTAAGCTTTTTTAATGAAAGTTAGATTTTAAAAAATTATTAATTTTAGGATAATTAAGATTATGAGTTTGAGTCCATATAAACCCACCCTGCCTGTTTTCTTTCTAAAATATATGTGTGCATATACATTTAAGAAAAAATAATCTCAAGAAGCATTGGGGGCTTTTATTGCGATGCCTGAGGGTCTTTTTATCCCATTACTTCCTTGGAGCACTATTCTCGGCTTCCTTTCTTGTGAGGTAAAGCAGGCTTTTGAGGCCCATTTTGTTAGATACTGGACAACGCAAACCTTTTCCACTCATATTCTTGAATTATTATTATTATTATTATTATTGATCAATTATGATGCTTGCTTGATCCCCAGCAGCTGGATTAAAAAGAAAATAAATAACTAACAATAAAAATTAGTTTAATTAATAAGAATTTGATTCATAATCAATAAGATCATATGATCAAATTACGCTATTGATATAAGTTTTAGAACCCAAATCATCTAAATTTTCCTTCATTAAAAAAAAACTGTTTCAATTGTCATTTGAAAGTGTTGGCCCAATTTTTGGTGTAAGGGTCAAAAGAGTTGTGACCCTTTTGGGTGTTCAAGTGTGCTAAGCGTGTCCGAGGAGTATGTTCTCAAAAAAGTATAAGCCATTATTAGATGATTGAAATGAGTTTTTAAGATCCTTTACCATAATTTTCTTAAAGAGTTAAGTGACTTGTAAGAATAATAATGGATTCACCATAAAAGAGCATAAAACTTGATGGTATTACTTGAAATAAAAAGGTAAATATAATGAAGAGTTTCGTGAATACAAAGAAGTAAACAAGTTCGGGAAACTAGCCTAAGGAACTAAGTTTTTACATACAAAAAGTTAGTTGTGCAAAGTGAGGTTGAAGACAACACAAAGTTGGAAATTGAGTAATCGTGCTGGGTAAGTGTAATATAAATTTGGCAGAATGTTGAGTGTCTTTCAATTTTATTTTTTGCCTATTTATAGCAAAACGACAACGATATGCTCCTTTTGAATTTTGATGTTGGCATCATTAAAAGTAAATAGTTGTACACACCTCCGACTCTTCGGAAGAGCTCCATTATGCAAAGTAATGGATGTAGAAGAGCTGAGAATCTCGAATAGTGAGAGGAATGGGCACAACCCTATTAAACCTTTCATAAAAAATGCACCATCTTACTTATTTTTGCAAAGCTGGATCACAATTAGGCTATTTTTTTTTATTTTGGTTTGGGCTTTGAGAATCTTTATAATTCAGCCTAACACTCCCATTTTTGTTCAAACAAAAAGCTTGTTATGTTTTTATTTTGATAAAATTTCGTTAAAAAATCTTATTTTTTTGAGAAACAAATTATTAAAACAAACAGCTTATATCCTGTCGTTGACCTTGTAGACAAAAACTGCTATGCCCCGAATTTTAGGCCAAAAATCATCAATTGAGCTTCGAGTTGTCAAATAATTGCAGTCTAAATACTGTTCAGGATCGATGACGTGGCATAGCAGTTGTTGAACTGTCAGATATCCCGCGAGTGTAACGGACTAGCTTGGTAATTTGGGACGAAGAAAAGGGTAAATTGGCCATTCAAAAAGTGAAAAGGACGGTTTTTATGAACAAGAAATAAAAATTACTATTAAAAATGAATCTGGATAGTCAAAATCAAACTTGGCATCAAATATAAATTGGATAATCTTCTATATATTCATTGTAACGTAATTATGAGCACGGCAGCGCTGGTTAGTGGTTACTAACCAGCGTCGGTCCAACAAAAAAAAATTCAACACCAAAATTGGACCATTTGGTTGGTCAAAGTTGCCAGCAATAGAGACAAAGACTTTGACTTGTGAAAGAGCAGCGACCTTTGTGGCAAGTGGGGGATCTTTGAGTGGAGTGACGTGGCATTATACCGACAGTTAGATCCAACGACTTTATTTGTGAGGCAACGGTTCATTACTCCTTTTTTTTTTATTTTTAATTGTAACACTAATTATAAGATATATATATATATATATATAGTTATCAATGCTAGTAATTCAAATTAAATTTTAACATTCAAATTTCCCTATGAAAAGTATAACTGCAGATTGAATTTCATGAAAAATGAATCATGATAATTTTAAGTCAAAATCCCAATAACATAATGCTATATACATAAAGTCTAAAATAGAAGCATTTTCTTTCAACTAATTTTAATTTAAAATATAAACAAGTTAATATATATAATTTTTTTATTTTATCTCTTGTATTTATTAATTTAAATATTTATATAAATATATCTCACACTTAATAAAAAATAATATATTTTTATAAAAATGATGATTTTATTGATATATACACACACCAATTTGTCTACAAAAATTGTTTATATTTTGAAGGAAAAGAAGTATATACTCAGCTCGGTGTTTGGCTGTTGCTGCAAGTATATTACCCCAACTATGAGGCTAGAAATGAGCCACACTTAAGACGGGGCAGGACAATAGCGTACTCGGTTATCCAGATTCCAGTGGATAGCTTGCTTGTCCCCATTCCATGAACAACTTGTGCAGCAGCATTCCTTTCAAAATTAACAACCAAATATATCATACGAAGAAAACTTTTGAGAGAGAGGAAAATCTTTTTCATTAATTCCTTTCTGGGAAAAACAACTGCAACATTAATACATCGTCTCGTGCAGTAGCCTTTGCTTCGTTTGAACACAAGACAGTATTCAAAAGGAGCCGCGATGTCTATTTCATCGGCTTACAAGCCACGGAAGATCCTCCGTGAGAGGAAACTCGTACAGCAACCTATCAAAATCTTTAAAAGACGTCGTCGTATTCTTGCTGAGTGTCTTGGAAGACAGAGAATCATCTCCTTTACTACTCCGATCATCGTCGCGTGACCCGTGATCGTGAAACTGAAAATCGTCGTCTGATTTCAGCGAAGCAGCGAGTGGCAATTTCTTCGAGCCGTCCCCTACCCAGGCTGTGGATGAGTTCTTCCCCGTGAGACTCTGAACCACGTCTCTGAAGTTCATAGCATCGGTTTGGACGTACCTGGTTTCAATCTGAACTATCTTCACACCTTCACGCTTCCCACTACTTTCCATCTCTCTTTCTGGTCTCAGCATATAATATTTGGCCAAGTGTGTGATTTGGAGTGAGTATGTATAGCAGTGTGTGTATATGGTGATGGAAGCGTAGGGGTAATATATAACGGAAGAATCTGAATCAGGGCAGTCGTAAGAGACTGGTCGGGGGCGCATTGGCAGGAGTCTAAGTCAAAGGCCAAAGCCCGCAACTTGGAATCGTATATGGTCAAGTTCAAACACATGGCTATATATAATAAAATGCGTTACCGAGAAAACGATATGATGAAACAAAATAATCAAACCCGCCCAAAATGTAACGGCTCGATCAGACTCAGTATTGTCTACTATTCTAGAGTCACGTGCCTTGAAAATTTGTTTACTTCCTGGCTCGTGCCTCGACAAATTTTGTCTTTCTCTGCCTTCTGGAAGCAAATTAATAGATCAAGGAATCGCATTTGGTGGAAGATCTTCAATTAGCCATCCCCTATTAAAAATTAATCTATAACACGTGTTTTAAGTATATATGCTTGTTCTTAAAAAATTAATAAACTATAGCTAAAACAAAAAATATTTATATTGTTTTCGAATGATTATATGTGATTTTTAATAATTTTGTATATGTATCATGTAATATATTTTGCACATAATCGGTCCATTTATTTTAGAAAATTGAATAAGATATGACAAACTCGTATTATAAAAAAAAAGAGTATATAAATGTATCTAATAAACGTATTTTCTTGGTGATAATGTAAAATACAATTATATACTTCCCTGTTCCCAAATATAAGACATATAGTTGAGACTTGAGAGTTTTTTGTTTTGATCTTAAATCTAGGACCTCAATTTTTGCGGTCGTCTCTCCCTCGTTTAGTACCTTTTTAGATTATCCTTATTAATTACAGAGTTTTTTTTTTCACTCTTTCTCTGTCTCTCACATTTATTACTATCAGTAAAAGGGTATTTTTGGAAAATCAAGGCATATCTGTAGACAATAATATCAAATAACCAACTTAATAAATTTTCTTAATCTTTATTAATTAAGTAACAACTAGGTCTTATATTTAGAACTTAAAGCTTGAAGGAGTGTATAGTAAAACCCCGTAGCTTATTTTTTGAAAGGGTGTTTGATGATGATCGATGGCACAATGAGGACCGTGAATATGTTCTGGAAAGTAGGAAGGGACAAAGCGAGAGAAATTTCAACAGAAGGGACCATGAAGAAGTTGACTGGAGAAAATTAAAATTAAACAAAGGGGTTAGGTACTTTTATGCTGGAGTGTGTGTGTGTGAATGATCAATAATGAATCCAATGAGGACTTGTTCACGCATACAGGCTCAAAGTTTAGCACGCCAACCCGTTCTTTTTTTTTTTTTTTTTTGACTTCCTCGATTTCAATCTACGCAATCGCATGTCTGTGTAAATTAGGATAGTCGTCTTCATTTGGGATTGCTAGAAGAGGAGCCACCACCAGAGGGAGAGAACTAAAAGATAAATAAGAGTGTCATATATCTCAACCCAAAATGTATGACTGCTTAGAAAGAAGTAGTAGAATAACATCACATATCTTAACTTGAAACTTCAAAGTTTGAATTTATAAATATTTTTTCTTTATTTTATATTATTTATTAGTTTTAATTTTATCCAATATAATTTTTTAACATAAGCTTAAATCCATTCGCAGTTAAAAAAAATTAACATGGAAACTATGATCCCAACGTCCAATCCAATAATAATAACAACTAAATAGCTGTATGATGTGTGTTTGGTCACTTTGACTTCCTCATGTTTACCAAAGTTCATTATATATACAACACTCCCTTGATTTTTTTCACTATTTTTAATACATCTATCTAAATTTAATATCTGGTGTACGTTATTGATAGTCAATACTCAAATAAATCTTGTAAAACTGAGCTGTTTTTAATTAGTCATATGCCCTAGAGTTAGTTATAAAAACACACGCAAGCGAACTCACGCATGTGATTAGTAATTATTTACACAAATATGCTAACCTTGTTTTTTAATTATAAGAATAAAATTTGGACGATTTGCTGTATCAAAAAAAAAATTGGACGATTTGGATCTTATAGGCTTGCCGAGGTAGCCTCGCAAGATCAAGAAAGGTTTACAAATTTAAATTTGCTTTGATAAAAGTATGAGTTGCATGTTTGACACGCGAAACAACCTCCATCGCCATTGCCCTTTTTAGATGTCACTCGGCAGTACTAGTAATTAGTAAATAGTAGCAATCAACTAATTAAACAGTATCGTTTGTCCAACCAAAAAACTAAACAGTATGGAATTGAATAAGAGAGAAGAGAGAAGAGAGATGAGAGATGAGTGGGAGCGGGAGCGGGAGCGAGAGTGTGAGGGGAGTGCATGGCGAGAGTTCATGTGGGAGTTCGAAAGCTGGTAGTGTGTTCACGTCGGTCAAAGGGGTGGTTGAAGACAGTCAAGGTTTATCCAAGGATGAAGAAGATGCGATTGCCCGGAGTGTGAATAAAGCACATCATTACACTAATGGGAAAATGGATAGGATAGAGGAAATACAGACTCATCCTGAAGGCAGCAGAATTAAGAAAACATGGTCCCAAGTTTCTATTAGAGATATACTGATTGAAAAAGACTGCATGGATGTGGAAGAAGACTTCAAAGCTTTATTTCAGAGTTGGCTTAAGGAAGAGGATGAAATCTCCCCGGTATTTTTAGAAGCCCAAAAGACAATTCTCAAACAGATTTTGAGAATTGATATGCTATACGATCAGTGGAAGAAGTTATGCCTACTATAAGGTTTCCCTTACTTAATCACATTTAACTCCATAACTAAGATAATTAAAGAATTACCAAAGTTGTAAAATTACATAAAAGAGAAAAATTTTCAAATCATTTACAGTAGATCTCAAAATTCAATATCTTCAATCTTAAACAAACATTTGAAATACTCAAATCATAGTTTTAAAACAAGGCGGAAGCTTAAATATTTTATGGGACCCAAAACAATGAGTTTCAAAACTCAAAATAGTGTTTTATATAGAAAACAACCCATGCACCGCGACTTACGGTATATGTGCCACGGCTCACCCACCTCTGTACCATACACCGTAGCTCATTTTACGAATTTGACAGCAACAACTACTGTCATTTAACAATAGTGGGAGCGAACTTTTGACGAATCTCAAATCTTCGTCTGACGTTCAATTGAGGTGATTTTGATGCCCACATGGAGCTTTCTTCTAGCTCTATCTAATGGCATAGGTTTCACACTCAAATTTTTTTTTTTTTTTACAAAAAGTTGGACACCAAAACCCATTTTATCACTTTTTCACAAAAATCTCACATTAATGATGTTCCAACTCAATCACAAGTGTTAAAAGCCTACATCAACCCTTCAATTACACTTGATGGATTCTAGCAGACTCATGCAACACACCATACATGACCAAAAACATATATTTCTCAAAATTACTATTCAACCCTAATTTTCATAAAACATAAGGGAGAGGAAAATCATGCACAAAACCATCCTTTTCATTGCAATTCTCTCAAAAAAATACATGTCCTTACTTGCACAAGTATTTTGGCTTTATCCACAAGTTTACAACTAAAACTTACTAACCTGGGGCACAAAATACACAAGTTGTACACTATAATAATGCAAATAGTACAAAATAATGACATGTGATCCTAGTTGGCAATTATACAACATTAATATACAAAAATAGAGTAAAGAGGTATAAAAGTAGGATTTCATCACAATTCTACGACTCAATGTGTTTTCCCTGAATTGGATCTGATGAGTTAGGTTCTGAAAATATTGAGAATTAAGGGATAAGCACAACCATTCAGTAACCAAGTTTTACCTAATCTATACAGTTGCATATTATAAAGTCCTGAATAAATTTAGGCTTTACCATTCCCATCACATAATCAACCAACATAAAAAATAATAATATCATAGTAATAGCCCTTTATTTGTTTTCAAATCATGAGATTCCAACTTCTTAAAATATATATTCAAATAAGAGGGCTAGTGGAAGTGTAAACGCATTTATACGACTAAAAGAGGCATAAATTCTCAACCCTGAAAAAGGGTCATGAGCCACGGCGGACAATGCATGCACCACAGCATATGACACAGAGCCACATGCCTGACTATCTATGTCATGCACTGTGGTATAAGACACCATGAGCTACAGCACACTAGTCTGGATTTTCTATTGTCATTTATTAGCAAAAATGATGAACTTTCGGCTGCATAGTTTTCACATTCGATGTCTGATTAGAGTTATTTAAGTGCCTACGTGAAGATTATAATGTATACTAGCTAATGAAATAAGTTTTAACTTGATATGATGGTCCAATCTAAAATTGGACATCAGGTGCAAAAAGTCACTATTTCTTTCAAAACTGACACTCTAAATGCTTAATTCTTATTCATTATCCCAATAGACCACTTCGGGCTTTGAACTAAGTCAAAAATGATCACATATACCTGATTGACAATACATAACACTAATATCACATCATTTGTCCATTTTAGCCTCTCAAAGTCACATTACACAATTGTGAACTTATATGAGGAATACACATATACAACACATATTCACATATACAACTAGACTTATTTCACTTTCAACCCTCCGACTCTTACATATGTGGCTCCGCCTTACCATACGGTTAGGAATCACATATGTACTCGATTCTTCTAAATGGAGCTTTACCTTACCATTTGTGTCAAGTTCCCACATATTTACACAACTCACATTCAACACATAATCATTACATCAATTCACATATAAACAAGTAGAACAAGTTATAAAAAATATATATATTTGCTTGTTTCACATTCAAGCCTACCCACCTACCCTCCACTAGGGCACCCTCAGCATAATGCAATGCCATATATATATATACAAGTAAGTTGTCACAACACAATTCACTTTCTCATATTCATATATATTTATGCATCTTAGTTAGCAACTTAACCAGATCAATACTTTATACATTTATTTACACTAATGGTAGTCATACTACTACCAAGTGAAGCTACTCTTTCTTTGCTTCCTTTCCCAACCTTCTCACACTCTCTTCACCTGTGTTTAAAAGTAATGGAGTGAGACGTACGTCCCAATAACTCAGAGATAACCGCAATTACTAGTTAATAAGCAAAATTATAAATAAGCGACAAAGTAGCATGTGTATCAATTAAAGCAATATCATATGTATGTATAAAATCTCATCAATCTCATTATGCTCATGCAATGCATTTTTGGTTCTACCTAGTGGAGTAATCTTTAAGCTTAGACCAGGACTTCCAGTCACAAGGAACAGGGCTCACCATAGCACTGCTCAGACCAGGTAATCCTCTTTGTGTATGGGTGGTCTCCTAAGTCTGTCATGGTGAAATTAAACTCTATGGTCTAGATCATCAGAACTTCCTAACCTCATATAGAGTAGGACCATGAACCCTTACTCTAGTCTAGGGTAATCTCGTAGATCATTCAATATCCTAAATTTGTCATGGAGGAGTCAAGTTCTATGCTCTATATCATTAGGATTCTTCTCCTAGGTCCGTCCTGATGGAGTCAAGCTTTATGCTCTGGATCATTAAGACTTTCTGGGCCTCCTTATGGTAGGTATGCATCCCCCTACCATAATTCAAGGTATTATTATGGATGCGATGTATGTCAATGCACATGCCTTCTTAAATTCATTTCAATCAATACTCACATACCCTCATGTATATACTTTCACAATACTGCTACTCTATCAATTCACAACACAATACACATAGTTATATCAAAATACTTGTAAATAATTTCATAAATAAATAAGTAAAAGGGCTACTCCAATTAGGGTTACTAACCACACTAAGCTCTCAGGGGTGTAGATTCTCACGAGTAACTTCACAACTGCTCAATCTACATAACACAGTGCTCTTTAATAAATTCTCAACATTTTTCACAAGTATGGATTCAGCTTAACCGAATCCCTTAACACATAAAATAGTTCAATTGAACACTTTTGAATCTACTTATCCATTATTTATAATTATTAGCCCTATAGGCTACTTAAACAACTATAACAATCTCTTAACACATTCATTCCACTAATTTCATCCTTTTAACCTAACTTTTAGATTATTTTAAGCTTAAATTCTTAAAGCTCAACCATTAAACTCCATACTAGTCACAAAACTTTAGTTCTGTATTTGATATCTCATTTTAACCCTTTCTTTTAAATTACAACACCTCAGAACCTCATGATTTGATTTCTCAACTGATAAAATTCAATGAAAAGGGGTAGAATTAAAGCTTAGGATTGTGCAATACTTACTCAGCAAGTTATTAATTGAAGTAGAGTCCCGAGCTCTAGATATTTCTTGCTTTAGCAGAGATAAACTCCTCTTCCCCTCCAAATGCATCTCCAACCTTTTCCTTTTTGATTTTTCAAATTGGTTAAGAGTTAAAGCTATAGGTTTCTCTAGGGGTATTTGGTTGTTATGGAATGTCGAATCAATTGAGATCTAATATGTTTATTCAAATACATAATTGTTATATGTGGAAGTTAAAAATTTAGTTACTGATTCTTTTTTTGAGTTGACTTATGTGTATGGTAAAACTAATTATGGTCAAGGGAATAATCTCTAGACTGGTTTGGAAGTTTTTGGCAGAAATGTAAGAGGACCATGGTTAGTAGTGGGGAACTTTAATGCTTATTTATCTGTTGAAGGTAAAAGTAGAGGTGGTGGCTTGAATTATCTGTTTATAAAGCAGTTTAGTGAGGGAATCACTAAGGTGAACCTTTTTGAGATAGACTTTGTTGGGGATAGGTTTACTTGGGAGAATAAGACTGTTAAAGAGTGGATTAATGAATGGTCATATTCTTTTCTTGATTTTAAAATCTTCCATCTTGGTAAATTTGGTTCAAATATTCATCCTTTGTATATTAAGAACACTTTGATCCAAGAAAGATAGAGAGGTAAGCCTTTTTTCTAATGTGAAGTTACATGGTTTCTAGAGGAAGGTTTTATAGATGTGGTTAATAATAGCTAAAGCGAAGGCAATTGAAGTGAAAAAGTTAAAAAATTTGAAGTAGCTACAATTCAATGGAATAACTAGAGTTGGAAACATGCCAAGGAAAAAACAATTTCTTTTGAGGAGGCTTAAAGGTATTGACATTGCGAGGAGGAAGGATTCTCAATATCTGAAGCAAGTAGAAGCTAATATATGGAAGGAGTATAATAAAGCTCTTATTCAAGAAGAACTAATTTGGTACTAGAAATCTAGATGTAATTGGCTCAACTGGGGATATAAAAATAGTAGATTCTTCCATGCCACTACTAGAATTTTTAGAAGGAAAAATAGAGTGGAGGCTCTCACAGATGAGTTAGGTAACTGGGTCTTTGATAGTGAGCAGTTGAAGAGATTGGTTCTAGATTATTATAAGAGGCTATTCAATTTTAAGTCGACCTTCCAACCAATAGTGTTATCTCATAAGAGTTATTCGATGTTTAGTGAATTGGAAAGGGTAAAATTAACACAAGATCTTTCTAATGAGGAGATTAGACAAGCAACATTTGATTTAAGAGCTTTCAAGGCTCCAGGACCGGATGTTATCCAAGCTAGGTTCTATCAATAGTACTATGAGTCCCTTGGGGCCTCGATATGTGCTTTGGTGAGGGAGATATTCCAAGATCCCATACGAGTCAAGGAGATTAATAAAACTCATATTGTTTTAATTCAAAAAATTAAGCATCCAGAATGCCTGAAAGATTTTCAACCTATATCATTATGCAATATAAGCTACAAGATTATGTCTAAAATTATTGCCAATAGAATCAAGGGGCTTATGATGAAGATTATTGGTGGACACCAAAGTAGCTTCATTGCTGGAAGGCAAAGCAGTGATAATATCATCATAGCTCAGGAGGTTATCAACATTATGAAGAGGAAGATAGGTAAAAGAGGCTTTGTTACTGTGAAAGTAGACTTAAAAAAGGCCTTTGATTGGCTAGAATGGTCATTTATCTAAAGGTGTATTGAAGAAGTAGGTTTTGATAATCAATTGTATGACATTATTATAGTTTGTGTTAGTATGCCAGTTAATAAAATTCTCTAAAATGGAGAATCTACATCAGAATTTGTCCCTACTAGAGGTTTGAGACAAGGGGATCCATTATCACCATACCTCTATACTCCATGTATGGAAAAACTAAGCCACATTATTGATGATGCAATATTATGAGGAGAATGGAAACCGATACAAATTGTTAAAAATGGCCCTTAACTCTCACATTTGTTCTTTACTGATGATCAGGTACTTTTTAGGGAAACATCTTGGAGACATATGGATATCATGGATAGATGTATGTCTCATTTTTGTGCTTGCTCTGGGGAGAAAATGAACCTTTATGTCTATGAGAATATGAACCTATGGAGGAAAGCAATTAGTCAAAGGTTAGGAGTTGGTTTAACTAATGACCTAGGGAAGTATTCAGGTGTCCCCTTAATTCATAAGAGGGTTACTAATAACCTCTTTATTCCTATCCTTGAGAAAGCAAGAAAAAGGATGCCAGGTTGGAAGAGTAAATATCTTACTTTAATAGGGAGATCTATTCTTGTTAAGTTGGTTATCTCGACTCTTTCAGCCTATTTTATGCAAACTATTCTTCTACCCACTGGTATCTTTAATGACCTTGAGAAGATCAATCGTGGATTTATTTGGGGAGAAAATGTTTAGGATCGGAAGGTACACCTAATCTCTTAGTATGTTTTGTAGAAGCATAAGGATCTAGGTGGCTTAGGTATTAGAAATCTAAAGTTTCAAAATAAAGCTTTCATTTAGAAGCTGTGCTGGGATTTATTGACAAATAACAAAGCCTATGGGTACAAGTGTTAAAGTCTAAGTATAGATGTAGTGATGGGGACTTTCTAAAAGTGAAGAAAAAAATAGGGGTGTCGATTACATGGAGAATTATTGTGAAAGTATGGGAGTCCTTCCAAGATAGGCTTAGGAAATCTATGGGTCGGGCCAGAATACTTCTTTCCAGTTTGAGAGGTGGATTCTTAATAAAAAGCTTCTGATAGACTATTTTGAACAAGGCAAAGAATTCATAAATATAAATGAATCTGTTTGGGATTATATTCTCCCTTCAGGAGAATGGGATATTATTAGAATGAGGCTTTGTCTTCTGGACCACATTGTGAATATCATTACCAGTTTGAGAGACCCCTATGAGGAGAGGGGAGAGGACAAATACCTCTAAATTTTTTTCTTATGATGGTAATTATTCTATCAACTCTGGTTATTTTATTCTTTCTGTAAGTATAAAGGAGTATAGAGATCCTATTTGGCATAACATCTAAAGATGGGGAATTCCAAAGAAGATCAAAACTATCTTTTGGTTAATGGTGCATGATAAAATTCATACCACAAAGTTATAGCAACAGTGAAGACTAGCAGTTGTTGAACCCTGCCCTTTAGGGTGTTCCATCAATAAAGATTGTTTACACCTCTTTCATGACTATCCACATACCAAGAAATGGTGGATCGAGTATGTACGGCCAAATGTTATGGATAAATTCTTTAGTCTGGATAGGCAAGAATGGATATCATGGAATTTGAAAAATATTGATGTAAATCACTTTACTGATATTGTTCCATGGAATGTCTTATTTGCTTATACTTGTTGGAACATTTTGAAAGATAAGTGCAGGTTTTTTTTTTCAAGTTGAGGAAGAGGATCCTATGGAAGAAGTGCTTTCTTTTCAAAGTGGTAGCAGATGTTAGGATTCTCTCTCAAATTGAGAAGTGTAGGGGACTAAGACATGCGGATCATCCCTCTCTTTAGAGAATAGATAGCATGAGCTTAGAGAAGGATGGATCCATTCTCATAAATGGCCGTAGTGCTTGTGGTGGATCCCTAAGAGATACCACTAGTTATTGGATCTTATGCTTTAGTCAAAAATTGGATCACATGCTAGTTGGAATTGCCAAAATTTATGGTATTTTTTATGTTTTGGAATTATGCTGGAAGATGGGATTAAAAGATGTGGAAGTCTTTTGTGATAGTACATATGCCATTTTGACTATCATAAGGGACAACTATAACTATCATCCTTTCTATGATATTGTTCAGGCTGTTAGGCAACTATTACATAGGAAATGGACTGTTTATTTTCATTTTTTGTATAGAGATGAAAATATAGTTGCTGATTATCTAGCTGAGTTGGCTCATAGTATCTCTTGTGATTCTAAGTTGTTTTATAAAATTCTTCTTTAGATGTAGTTTTTTGGCTGCTTGAGGAATTGACTTTTTTGTTTTCCTTATAAGTTTGTTTTTCTTTGTTTGTACTTGTTTAATTCCTTGTGAATGAAGTTTTTCAGTATTATTAAAAAAAAGTATTATGAATCATGCTCTAATAGGAACTATAATGCTCTACAAAGATCAATCAAATTGTTCAGATCAGTGCTCTAATTATTTTCCATGTAATATAATATGATTTTTTACATTATTAATTGTCCATTACTAGTTTTCAAAATATAATTTAACAACTTAAATATTTTATTAATTTTGAATAAAAATAAAAATCAACTGTCATAGTCAAAATTATATTTTCTCTGTTTTTCATTTATTTCCTTTTTCACAAGGCATGGTGAATCTTATTATTGTCTTGTAAATCTTTTTTTTTTTTTGGTAAGTGGTGAATTTTATCATTAACGTCAAGATCTCATTGATAAATGATAACCAATCTTATTTTAATTTACTCTTTTTTATCCTTATTGTAAAACACTTTTAATCATTTCACACATCTTAAAAAAATAATTTTTTTCTTAATATTATAAAAAAATGAAATATACTTTTATTTTTACTCTTAATTTTAAATAATGATACAACTACGTTAAATACTTTTATATTAATCAAGAAAAGATAAATTTAAAAAATAATTTAATTATTATAATGTATCTTACATTTTGATTGAAAAATTATTTATAAAAAGTGTTCTGCAAATACAATCGAGGGAGTATAATCTTAGAGCAGTCGAGTTCTGTGACTTGTGTCAAAATTGAGCGCACACTGCCGCAACAGTGCAATCCCTTTTCAGAAGGTGTGACATTTAAAAAAAAAAAAAAAAAGAGTAAACAAGACTTGATACATGTTTTTTTAATATATCTTCTCATGCACCGTCCTTTTTATCGATAAAAACAAAAAGTAGAAGATAATATATATATATATATATATATATATATATATAACGTGTGAATTAATAATAACATAAGAAATGCATAAAGAAATACTGCAATTAATCATTATTAACGTATAAAACATTGACAATTTACATTATTTATTATTCATAAAAAGTTTGATTTATTTTTTAGACTCCTTGAAGCATGAATAACTCTTACGATGCATGAAATGAATTACTGCATGAAAATTATGACGGCGCAGTAGTGAGCAGTCATTGAATTAATTTTACTATTTCATTTCAATTTAACATCAAATAATTTAAAGTTTTGAAAAAATATTGCTTTTGATTCTTGTACTTTCCTTAAGTTTTAGTATAGGTCCCTTCGCTTTTTTTAATATTTCAAGTTCCTACACTTTTTTTTAATGTAACGTTAGTCCTATATTTTTCAGAAGAACATTAATGTGGCATAAACTGTGTTAATAATGCTGACATGTCAATTAACACTGTTAATTTTATACTTACATGTCAAACTGATACTAAGATGGATTTTTTAATAAGTGAAGCAAAAAAAAAAAACAAGAAGAAGAAGCTTACAATAGATGAAATAAAATGGCTAATTTGAACTCTTTAAAATTTTACTTAGGGAAAATATAAGTTTAAGTCTCTGCACTTTATTCACATTTTTTTTATAAATCCATGCACTTTTTTTTCAATATTTTAGGTCCCTACACTTTTGATTTTGGTGTTTTAGCTTTCTATAGAATGTCGAAAAAATAAAAGTGTAGGAACTTAAAATATCAAAAAAAAATGCAAGGACTTACAAAATGCGAGTAAAGTGTAGGAATCTAAAGTTATATTTTTTTTATTTATTAAAAAAATGTGTCAACATCTTTATCTCATTTGATGTTGGCTTTCTTGAATTTTTACTTATTAAAAAATTCATGTCAGCATCTTTATTTCATCTGATGACGTAGGCTTTTTTCAAATATTTGCTTATTAAAAAATTTATGTCATCATTTTTTATTTTTTATTTCATCCAATGTGGGCTTTTTTTTAATTTTTATTTATTAAAAATTCATGTTAACATTAGTTTGACACACAAAATTAATGGTATTAATTAATATATCAACATTATTAATATTTTTTATGCCACATCAACATTTTTATGAAAATATAGGAACCAACATTATAGGCGGAAAAAAGTGTAGGGATTTGTAACAAAAAAAATATAAGGATCTCCTTCAAATTAAATCTGAGCAAAATATGAGGAATAAAAATAATATTTTTGCTGAAGTTTTCTAGCTGGCACATTGTCAACAATACGCTTGCCGTAATAGTCATAACAATTTTTTGTACTTTGCGAAGATCAAACTTCAAAGTGCTAGGAAGTGCCGTTTATTATATAAGTGAAAAATCTTAATAATACTGAGATATGGATCTTGACCGAATAACCCCAAGTAGATATAGAAAAACCATCACCCTCAAAATTCTCGAGTCATTTTTCAAATTTCAACGCACGAACCACACACACATATATAAGGAGCACCTGTTTTTTTGTTTGACCTCCACATGCATCAAATTTTACACAGTTTTACATATAATCTGATGAAAAATTACAAAGCAGAGGAACAAATTAAACATATATGTTGTATTGTCAATTAGTAAACTAGAAAATTTTTTATATAAACTCGATATACCAAATCATTTATACTTTGTCTAATAAAAATATTTCTTGTTAGATGGTGATGTCAATATTAGCTTGCACTAAATTGTTTAAGCTAAACCCTAGTGTTGTTAGGGTGCAATTTAGATAATCTCCTTGAAAACCATGCCTATGTTATTATGAGATTATTTATGAGTGTTACAAATTACTCAAGAGTCTACATTTCAAAGAGTAAGATTGAGCTAAATCACTAAAATAAGCAAAAACAAGTAAAGTCTGTTTACAGTCCCTCATGAATGATGATGATCCATAGCTAGGAATTAGATGATGAAGATATTATTAATTATCTCAATTATGAAATGCCTTATTAAATCATATTCTCTCATTGGTCAATTATTAATCCAAGTTAATTAAATCTAGATTTCTCTATCTAGTTATCTTCCACTAGTTTTACTAATTAAGCAAACCTAGCTTAGTTTCATTGGTTAGATTAGATTAGTGTTACCAATGTGTCAAGCTCTTAATGTGCCATGGCCTAGGCTTGAGATCATGCTTAGGAAGGTTACAAATCATGAAAACCCATTATGACTAGTCATGAGATATTCACAAATTATACAAAGAAAATTTAAGACTATCAACATAACAACACAAATCATGTCATTATATTGAAATATAGATCAAAGCCTCATGTCATAACAAAAGAAAATACAAGACAAGTATTCTCATTCATGAATATATGAACTCTAATTAAGAGCTACAAGTCTCTCAAAGTTGCAACCTAATTAAGAATTACAGTAAGATTTGGAATGAGAAAACTAGAGTAAAAGAATGATCTTAACCAATTGATGATTTTAAATTCAATCACTATAACAAAAAACACTTTTAACTTCATCTTTCTAGGTCTTTCTACATTGGTATTGGAGGGACATAATATTAGAGAACTTAAAAAGTTAGCTTATCTACATTACATTTAGTGGGGATGTAGATAAGATTTTTCATGTCACTTTTTATCCAAAATTGATATGGTTTCTCAGCATTTCGTGTCACTTTTGATCCAAGAGTGACGTTAAAAGTAAACTTTTTACATCACTTTTTTATAAAAAGTAAGGTAAGAAGTTTGTTTTAAAAAATAGGGCATTTTTTAGATTGAAAATGATTTATAATTACCCTTAGTTCAAAAAATGCCTTATATTATTAAAAATGGATTGAGAAAAATAACAATTGATTAAAAAATTTCAAACAAGAGATAATTTATTAATAAAATAATAAACAACCACCAATAGTTAAAGCGAACAAAAGAAGACAAAATACACCTTTTGAATACAATCTAGAATCACAAGATAAACAAATTCAAGTTTATAATGTCGAACATTAGGGGCATTCAACTTGTATTAATTTCAATTGGCTCGATTCTGTCCTAATCATATCGAAACAGGTCTTGTCTTGACTTGAAAAAAATCAGGACGAGACTTTGCGAGATGTGATGAGAAAGGAATTTGGGATAGGACGGAACATGAGATTGCTTTCAAGATGTCTTATTTCGTCTTGAATATTATATATATTATTTTTATTTTATTTTTAAATATACATTAAATATATTAATTATATTAATATAGTTTATACTTATATTAATTATATCAATTATAATTTCAATATGTGTAGTTCTTATTTAAAATTAAAAGTTTTTTATATTGATAATTTTAATGATACAAACTTATAGAGTAAGAAATACAGGGTAATATCTTTTTTATAATATATTAATTATATTAATACAATTTATTCTTGTATCTATCTATTTAAGAACTTTTGTTTATATCATATTTGTTGCTTTATTTTCATATCTTAATTAAAGAAGAAAAACAATGACTTGATATTATTCTTGGCTTGTCTATTGTAATTTCTCTTATAGCCTAAAGATCACTTATAATTGCTATCATAATGTGTTATACACTTATAGTTGTGATTGATGTAATTTAATAATTGATTTTAAATTGTTGTGATTTATGTACTTATGTTCTTTTGATTTTTAACTTAATAAATCATGTGATTTAAAATTTTAATAAATGTTATTATCCGAATCTTTTTTTATACATTGTCTAATTTATCAGGATAGTAGGATGCCCTTATCTTATTTCAGTCCCATCCCAATTCCTAATGAGATGGTATAGGGAACAAAATTTAGCCCCAATCTTTTTTTAGAACAAGACACTGGACAGGGGTGTCTTGATCTCATGAACACCCCTATTGAACATCTTTTGAAGCCTCTTCCTTATGTAGCAAATACAACAAGAAGACAAAATTAATGAATATGCCATCAATTCATTACATACTTCTACAAAAGTTGAAAAAATAGGAAGCTAAATAATCTAAAAATTTCAAGCAAACTTCTTCTTCTTGTTTTTTTTTTTTTTTGCCGCTACAACTCAAACAACACTATGGTTATATCTCCATTACATGAAAGTCATCGTATATGACTCGTGTGAACCATAAAAGTACTTTCGTAGTATGGCCCAACCGAAAAAAAGAGAGAGAAAAAACCAATGTTGAATATAACCAATTTGATCTACCGAGATGTCATTCCATTTCTTTATGAGGGTTGTGTCTTCCTAACCAAATGAGCAAGCGGCCAAAACTAAGTGTGCAGTTGAGGGAAATTGGAGGAAAGGCACGTGATGATTCCAATCCTAACTTGATCTAGCATGTTTCACCTTTCAAATCTTAGTCCACACTTCTTTCCTTAGTGCAATATGACGCCATTCACTATGCTTCAATTGACTAATTGATAAATGTTGTCACATATCTTCATTCTCTTCATTTATTTGACTTATATCACAAGAGAATAAAAATAATTAAATCAACTATAGTGTGTGATAATTTAATTCAAGAATGTGAGGTAAAATGCAAAGTCAAGACACAAATGTAGAGATGAACTTACACCTCACTCAAGTTAAAGGCAAATTTATATCCCCGAGAGAGGCAATCTTAAAATTTATTTTTTCAAATAACTTTCAACCTATATTGAATCAAAGAAAATCAATTTCACCAATCATCTTGGCACATTAAAATACATAATTTCAAACCAAAAGCTCAAGTGAAATGTTTGGAAAAAGTCACTTTTATTTCTAAAATGCTCTCATGAAGAATAACAATAACACTTAGATAAATATGCACAAGAAATGCTTAAAAATTCAATTAAACGCATAAAGTAGGTCTTTTATGATTTGAATTACATGTAAATAATGAGGCTTATCAATCCTCCTTGTAAATATAAATTGATTTTGCCTTTGAAAATGATAAAGAGAGAATATAAGAAATAATAGAGACACTCTATTTTAAAAATAAAATCATTAAAAATAATGACAAATAATATAAAATTTTATTTAATTGAACTTATGTAATTTTATTAGATAGAACATAGATGATACAGTGTGCTAGGTTCATATAAGAATTTCTCAAACAAACTAGTTCCTTGTTTTATGATTTATAATATTTTAATATTTAATTTAACTTTTTCACAAGTTTAATATAAATAGTTTGTATTCAAATATAACTTAGGCCTTGCTTGGATAAGGAGCATTTTGTAACATTCTCAATTTTTAAATCAAATTAATAAAGCTTAATTAGATTAGTTAAGTGTATTAGCAAGGTGTGTGGTCAGAGAGACCTAATGGTGTTTGATTTCAATTTCAGCCTTAAACAGAGGTCCAAAGGAGTCACCCAGGGATGAAAGATGAAGAAATTTTGAAAGGGAAGGTTCTACACCATGTGCTGTGGCACATCTGTGGCAACATGCCTAGAAGTTGCTTTCTGTGCCATGCAACGTGGCGTATTATGCGCCCGCCACGGCGCATGGTCACATTTTTGCTATCATAAGTTCGCAAAGTGAAGCAAAAAATAGAGGAAGAACAAAGGAATACGAGAGAACAGTGCTAGGGCTTGGAGAATTTGGAGATTGGGAGTATTTTGAAGCTTCTAAACATTAAAGGTAAGCTTCCTTACTTAAATCCTTCTCTCTTCTTCTATTTTCTTAATGGTAGAAGTTAGTGTTTAGTTGATAATGGTGATTTTTGGTTTATATAGACTATGAACCCAAACTCAGTGACTTAAATAAAGTTAATAGGACTAAATTAAGCTAATGAAACTTAATACTTATAAAGATATGATGATTGGTAGTTGAAGGGAATTAAATGCCCAAAAATCCCCATAAATACGTTAGTTGGGAACAATGTGTTTTTATTAATGACTATTAGAGAGCTTAATGATGTTAATAAGGGTTAAAGAAAGCTAAGAAACCCTACAGATACTTTTACATGAGTCAAGAATGAATCTTGAGCATTAAGAAGTGTTAAATTATTAGTGAAAATTAGCTTAAGTGTGGATATTAATGAATTATATTGTGATTGCTTGTACAACAACATTATTGGCACCATTTAAGCTTCTTGAAAGTTTTAGGAGTGAGTATTTTAGGGGTGAAACCTTTGACTTCTTAAAGGTTTGAGGTGACCAGGGGAATTCTTTCTTGTACTTTTGAATGTTAATTAGTTTATTGATCAATATTTGATAATTGAATTGTGTGAGATTTTATTAAAATGCAAAAGTGGCTTGTTTTGTTTGAAGAGCCCACTATTGAAGTGGTGATTTAATATAATCCAATGATTTTGAAATTTTAAAGTTCAATGATTTTCAATAAGTGAGGTACAATGATTATAAAAACATAGACTGCAACGATTTGTGTAATTGAAAGTTCAATGATTTGAGTTGTTAAGAGTTCAATGATTTTGAAATTTTATGGAATTTAATGTGAATGTGCAAGGTACAATGATTTTAAAACCTAGAGTTCAATGACTTGTTTGATTTAGAGTTCAATCAAAATGTGTTTAAGGAGTTTAATGATTTGCAAAATGGTGGAGTTCAATGAAATTGGTTATGTGGAGTTCTATAAAGTATGTTAATTATGAATTATTGTATAAATATGTATTGCATGATCTTGAGAGTTGAGAGTTCACCTAGAAAAGAAGTAGAGAATTAAATCCACGTTGTAAAGCTCATATTCGAGTTCATGGCTTGCCCGAATTGTATATGTACCTATTGTCCTACTTGTTCAATGAGAGACTATCCTACTGGTTCAATGAAAGATTCGAACCTAGCTAGCTAACCATTGGTTCAATAAAGAAGCTAGTTTAGGGAGAATGACATTCCATAGTGTGAGAAAATAGGGAAAATCGTGTTTCACAAGTGAGTTAGTAATCCTCTCACAAGTGTTTATGTTAGGAAAATCTCAAATTATAGACTATCCCATTGTGTTATAGCCCATAATTTCATGTTATAGGAATAAGGAGGGATATAAGGGAAGTATGATCATGAATATAGTGAGTAAAGGCACATGGTTGTTTATATTGTGACCCTAATGATGATAATCATGAATTGAGTCTTAATCACTTTTGAATATATGTCACTTGATTGTGTGAAAAACTCTCCTCTATATGAAAGTTGTTAAAAAGCATTACTTCCCAAATATTTGCTATTATGTCTGAAAATATGAATTTATACTCCTAAACGTTTTATATGGTCTGGATAATTGACTATATTTGCCACTTGCATTTAAATTAATTGACATGCATGAGTATAAGTTAGTTAGACCTTGATTACTGAGTAGTTGTACTCACCCCACTATCTTCAATATTATAGGGAATAACTTAAGAGGATTAGATAAGGAAAGCAACAAGAGGCTTAAGACTATGATCCTATGTAGTTGGCTTCTTTATTTTTGAGTTATTCTGTGTATCTGACAATTGAAATTGCTAACTAGGAGTAATTCATTTTTTATTCTTACTTGCATTATGTGTTTATGAATTATAAGTGTATTTTAAGCCTTAAAGAGTGAGTTTGTGAAGTATGATATTTGTGATAAGACCAAAATATTAATTCAAGTGCGAGTTGGGCATATTATATGTTGACTATGAAATATTTGTTGAAAAGTGATTTGAACTCCCCCTTGTATATTTTTGAGATTAAAGGGTTGAGTAATAAAATTATGATCTATAAGTATTTATGAGATGTGGTGTGTTGCATGAGTTAGTTTTAGTGTTTTGCATGTGGTCTAAGTGGTGTTAATGGCTATTGGCTTTTGGTGATTAAGTTTGACACTTAGTTTTGAAAAAAAATATTGAAAAGTGTAAGTTTTGAAAAGAGTGTTTGAATTTTGATTGTGTAACAATTTAATTATGAAACTAAAGCTATTAGTTAGAGCTCAGAAAGAGCTTTCCTTAAACACCTAATTCGCGTCAATTAGACGTCGGATAGAGGATTAGGGCGCATCAAAAGTTGCCCTAAAAGTTATCAAATTGACAGCAAAATTTGTTATCACAAATCGTGTAAATGCACTTAGCGCATGGCACAGGTGCAAACACATTGCAGCGCATGTTCAACGAGCTGCAGCACACGCCTTAAAATTTTGCAGAATTATTTTGCTTTCAAATTCTTTTGCATCTACACTCCAATTGAAATGATCACATGCTTTTACATGATTGTGAACTTCAATTTGTTTATTTTAAAGACTTTAAAAATGATTTTAGTTTTTGTAAACTTGGAATCCCAACTTTCCTACCTAATTGCAACTTGGTGTTGTGTTAATAATCTTAATCCAATCTCTTTATTAATGGAGAATTGGAGTTAATCAAGGTTAAAAGGAGGAAGATATTATGCATTTGACATTTGAAAAGTACTTCTTAGCTTTTCAAATGTTTAGAGTTGTTTGAAAATTTTTCAGTGGAGTAAAATAACTTTTGAAATGTGGATTGAAAAAGGGTTGGAACAATGTTTTGAAAACTGAATCGATTAATGAATTGAAAAAGTTTGTGGTTCATGGTTCACATAGTCTAATCAATTGAATGGAATGGTCGAACTGGTAATACAATAATTAAATAAAAATATTATATATATATATATATATATGATAAAAATGACAATAAAATCCTTTTAAATTATGTAAATAACATTTTGGTCTCTCAAAATGTCATAATTTTCTTGAAATTTTTGAAGACTTTTTTGTCATTAAGGAATTAATGTGAATGATTAAATTGTCCTTAGTTCAAACTTATAAATTACTGTTGAATTCTTGCGATTTAAAAAAAAGTTATGAATCTTAGAATAAAACTTGTCAATGGTATGATAATTGCTACACTCGAGGAGTATCAAGATTTCAAATGTGAACTTATGAATTGTTGTTGAATTCTTACGATTTTAAGAAGAAAAGTTATAAATTTTAAAACAAAATTTATGAATGATAATTGATATTTAAATTAAGAGCAATTTGATCATTTACATCAGTTTTTAAATAATGGAAAAGTTTGTAGAAACTTTAAAAAAATTATGGCATTTTTAAAGATTAAAATATCATTTATATAATTTAAAGAGATTTTATTATTCTTTTTTTTTATATATATATATATATTTATAATATGTGTATATATATATATATTTAGTAGATTCATGTAACATGTGTGTGTGTTTAATAATTTATTTAATAATAAAAAATCTGGTCATTGGATAATAGACGCTAGGTCTTCAACTTTTATCACTTTCCATGAATTAAAAGGAGACGTGCAAGGGTTAAAAAGGTAAGAAGGTCAAGATTCTTAAATTTATTATAATATATTTTTAATTTGCCCTGACCCTTACGGAAAAGAGTCCCCCGCGAAGGATGTTTCTTCCTCCAGGTTGCCGTCGTTGAGCGAAGGATGTTTCTTTCTCTCCTGTGATGTCCGACTCTTCCATTTTCGGTGATAAGCTTTCATCATTTTTTCAACGTTTATCAGTAAGTTATTTTTCCCTTAATACATAAAAAATCTTCCTCCTCTCCCTGCATATATCTTCCTCATTCTCCTTCTCATCAAAGCTCCGTCTTCTCTTCTCTCTCACAAAAGACAAAAAACAAAAAAAAAATTACAAGAACTGTCCGGTCTGCGTTCCGATCTAATAGCAGTTGTTTTGGCCTATTCCAGACTCAATATGATCTAATCCGGTTCATCACAGGAACTCTTTTTTGAAGAGAATTAGATCGTTGCCTGGCCAATCGGCAATTCAACTAGTCAGATCGTCAAGTCTGGTTCAATTTTTAAAAGTAAATGAGAGTTGAATTTAAAATGTCAAATGAAAATTGAAACTTTTAACGAGGGATCTACTTTTATAAATGGTCATATCACCTTTTTTATGTTTCTCTCTCTTTTTTATTTTTGCACGACAAGCTCTGCTCTCCTTGTATTTTTTTTTTTTCTCCCCTCATCTCTACTCCTCTTTTTGAAGTATAGTTTTAAGCGTGATTTCTAATATATAAGTAAATATAATTTATAATTTAATTTGAGATTAAATTATATATTTTAAATTGAATCGGTAATCATATTAATATTTAATATTAATGAATGTCAAATTATTTACTGCATAATTTTTTTAATATATTAAACTCTATATTTTTTATTCTTATGATTTAACTTATTAAATTTTATGTTATGCTAAAAATTTTACATTTTTAAAACATTTATAATATACTATTATATTTGTATAATAAAAATTATAAATAATCATAAATTAATATTTTTTTATTATTGTATATTTAAAAGTTTATTTTAAAAAGTACAAATCATCATTAATTTAAATAAATTTAATTTAATAAAATTAATTTTTTATAAAAATATATTCAAATACAAATCTTGTTACAACACTGACTTTTATCAAATAAACTTTTAATAAATAAATTTTTAATAAATTAAAAATCAAACATACGCTTAATTTCTTTAATGACGTCTCTTCTCACTTCATTGTTCTTTCATTTTATTTATTTATTTATTTATTTTTTACCAAAATCGTTCTCTAACGTCACAAACCATAGAAAACCAAAACTCGCTCCCCCACAAACACTACCTCACATGAAGGAAGTTCAAGGAAACTTGAAGAGAAAGAGACGGAGAAGGTGAAAAGAATTAATTTGTTTATTTGTATGTATTTTTGAATCAACATTTAAACAAAGAAAAAAGTATAGTAGTTAAGATAAGATTTGAGACAAAGTAGGGGAAAGAGAATACATGAATAGACTATTCAACTTTCCTAACTTGTCCTAAGAAGAATTTCTATCTTAACATCTTTGAACAGGGTATATAAATTCATAATATCCTCTAAGCTAAGAAGTTTAAAAAACAGAAAATTCTTGAGCTTTCTCTAAGTACAATGTTGCTTATTTCGTATAAATAAAGTCCAATGTTAATTAAATTTGAGAATCTTAGGGTCCAAATTCATTCAAGTCTACAATCCATTAACTTTTGTCGAAGATTTTCCAGAAGCGCTGTGTTGGAGATTTAAGATTAACAAAATCTGTTCTCTTATGAAGAAAATGAAAATCATGAAATATTAGGACTCTGCAAAGAAGCATGCGTGATCACTTTTCTAACTATATCTGAGACATGTATTTCCTCGAAAATATGATTTTTTGCAATTCAATGAAGCGAGGCCACCCTGCTCTTGGCGAAGCCTCGTTAAAAGTAATTCATCTACTTTGTATACAGAAAGATTGACTTTTATTCTCAATTTCTTACTGTTGAAGGTTTCAGAGTTTAGGATCCACCTTACTTTTTGATAAGCTTGAGGGGGTGATGAGGTGGAAGTTTGTTGATGCGCTTGAGGTTGTTCCTGCAATTCTAGATTACCTGCAAGACTGTTAGTATCTGTCTAATCATAAATATCCATTGTTGGTCCTCCATGGCTTTATAGCCACCCCGGTAAACAATGAAGTCCTTTAGATGGTGTACTTCATCTGATCTGAGATAAATTGTTGCTGCAAACCAAACTACCTTAACAAAAGAGCAGTTACGAAAGACATGATTGGGAGTCTCTCCTTGTTGATCGAAATGATAAGGGTTAGAAGCTCGTAGACGATGTCTCTAGAGAATGTTCGATGCTGGAATAGCTTGATCAAGGACCTTCCATGCCAAGTGAATAATTCTTTGAGATAGCAGCACTTTCCAAAGAAAGGCCTAGACTTCAGAGGAAATCTGGATGGATTCTGTTGATTTCATGAGGCATAAACTGGGTAAGAGACTTTTATATCTTGAGACCAAATTAACTGATCTTGCAAAGAAGGACGAATATAAAATCTCTTGTTAGAGCTGGTTTATATAAATATTGAGAATTAAGTCTTTATTCCAAGCAGTTATGTTGATTCCGTGAGGCATAGAAAAAACTCATTTTTTTGTTGAATTAAAACGTAACTGTAGCACTCAAAAATGCTACACGGACGGCACGTAAATGGAGGTTCCGGCCTTCAGGATGGAAACCGGCTGAAAGGAAGTCACCACGAACATTTTGAAGAAAATCTTAAAACTAATTAAAGGAGGTAAGGATAGTCTACAAAATCAGAAAATAGGTTAAGGAGTCGATTGAATGTGGAGAAGGTGTTAGGCACCCCATAACCCTCGTTCATGAGAACGATTACCTAAAGTTTGTTGTACAGAATTAATATGATTTTAAAGTTATTTTAATTATCCCTTTCTTATTCATGTGTTTGATAAAAATGATAATAATTAAGTGAGAAATATTTATTTATTAACAAGGGAGAACTTAACTCAGAATTAGACTCTAAGGTCTACGTACCCTGTGATGAAGATTAAAGTTCACGTAGTTTGAGTTTGAAAATTATTGGTGAAAATATTTTTTGAAGAGAAATTAATTAGAAATAATTCACTATTTTATAAATAAAATAATTTTTAAAATTTTGATATATATGTTTTAAATTACAAAAAATAATTTAATTTTAATTATTTTCTTAATTTTTGAATTTTCAAAATAAAGAAAAGAAAAGAGTTTAAAAATATTTTTTTATGATTGAGAATTTAACCGCTATACCTACAGAACCTTATTAGTTCATACGGTAATGCAATTGCTCTAAATATTTGTGAAGATTCTAAAATCTTACATAATAAAAGAATTTAACAACTTAATTTATTTATTTATATTCTTATATATATTTTTAAGTATTAATAATAATTTTTTTAGCATGTATGTACATATACACTTTTTCAAAAAATATTATCATTATACCTGTAAAGCCTTATTGACTTATACAGTAATATGATTATCCTAAATATCTATGGAGATTCCAATATATCACACAATAAAAGATTAAATAATATACACTTAAGTACATTTTTAATTTAATTAATTTAATATATAATTTATATATATTTTAAAAACTTAATTGTTATATCTGTAGAGTTTTATTGACTCATATGATAACATGATTATTTTAGAATTCTACGGAGATTGAAAAATCTTACATGACTAAAAGATATAATCGATAAATATGATTACAATTTAAATACATTAATTTGATTAATTAATTTTTTCTAAATTGTGTATTATATCATTATTTACAAAAATTATTTATTTATTTATTAAATTTCATTTTTTTATTTTTATATTTTTTGGTTATTTTTTAATGAATTGAAAGAAATAAAATTCTAACCAACAAAAGATTATCTAGGTTAAAATAAAATTAAACCTATTAATTAAGGATTTTTTATTTTGAAAATATAATTCTAAAAAGGTTAATTTCATTTTTGTATTTTTATATATTTTTTGGTTGAATTTATTATTATTTTTATTAAATGTAAAAATATGCTCGGATAAAATACAGTGTTCATATTTATTATCTTTGTGATATGGTGTTAAAGTCAACGACGCCCCATTGTGTGCATTGAGAGAAATCATAGTTTGTATTGTGCGTTAAAACATCTTTAGCCAAGTAATTCTACCACTGCAGGTGAGCTTAAGGCCAATGAGAGTGTACATTAGTCTAAGATGAGATTATGGTTTTGTGTTGGGGTGATTTGGTGGTTCGGTTGGTAGAGATCATGTTAGCATGTTATGTGAGATGATGAGATATTGTTTAAGATAACATGAAATCCTATGTGATTGATGAGAAGTTGAAAATGAAATGAAATATGTGATATAAGTGCTATTTTTTGAGGTTTTAATGATATACTATATTTACTTCCATATTATCACATGTGATAATCAATAGAAATAAGTTATTCTGTTATTAAAATTTTTATCTCATCCTATGGTTACATGTTTACAGAACCGAGAAGTGATTAGGGCAAGGAAAGAGATTTTGGTTTGGCTTGAGTTGTGAAGCCATGCACTCTAAGTTTGTATAATGAATTGAACTAAGATTGTATATATATTTGTAAATGAATTGTCATAAGATTGCATGCATGTTTCAAATTAAGATTTTGGGGAATCTAGCCCAATTATGTATATATGTGTTGGTTGAACCAAGGGGCTATGATTTGTGAATCTTGAGTTGAAATGGTTGTTTGTGTTGGTGAATTCTTAGCCAAGAGACAAATTATGATGAAATGAGTAATTTGAGGCTAAGAATGTATTGTGAATATAATTGTATATGAATGTGTTGAGAAATAGTCAAGTGGGCTAAGTTATGTCAAGAAATGGCAAAATGTGTAAAGTTAATGAATTGTGAAAATTGGCCGTAGAAGGGTTAAATTTGATATATGAGTATGGTTGTGTTTAATTATGGTCAATCAGGTGTATTAGATCTTTTTGGACTTGATTCAAGGCCTATATGGTCTAATGAGAGAAAGGAATTGATTTGAGCACTTAGGTACATAAAATTTTTAGAAAAAGTCACTTAGGTACATAAAATTTTTAGAAAAAGTGACTTTTGCACCTATATCTCTAAATTTTGATCAAACTATTAGATCATATTCAGACTTATCTCATTAGTTAGTATATGAGCTAAGCTTCGTGTGGGCGCTTGAATCACTCTAATCGGATGTCGTATGTGAAAACAGTGCATATCAAAAGTTCATCATTTTTACTGTCAAAATAATAGTAGAAAATCAGACAAGCGCACCACAGCACGTGGTGTCACATGCCGCAGTGCATGACACAAAAAGGGTGAGCGTGTGGCTCTATGCTATATGCCAGGATGCACGGACTACACACCTCAACACATAGACCATTTGTCAATTTTATTTTATGATAAAATGCATGCCATTGGGATAGGAATACTAGTGGGTTATGTCCACTACATATTAAAGGAGTGTATGATTTGCTTCTGCTGTATATTTTTCTGATTGTATTGTGAATTGAATGATTTTACAAAATAAGTCTTCAGCCAAAGCTTTTGAAATGAAATTTGATTATTATGATTGATGTAAGGCAGTGGTAACACTTGGATATAAGAGAAGGTTACACATGTTCAGTTCCTTTTGATCCATGAGGTATTTTAAGCTCTTTATGGTCACTGTAGACCTCAAATTCTAATCATGTAAATAGTACCTCTAGATTTTCAAAGCAAACACCACTGCTGCTAATTCCATGTCATGAGTGGGATAATTTTCTTCACGGGGCCTTAATTGTTGGGGGGGCATAAGCAACCACTCGTCCTCTCTGCATTAACACACATCCAAGCCCCTTCAAGGAGGCATCAGTGTATATAGTATAAGATTGGGTAGGATTTGGGATCACTAGTACTGGAGTAGTTTTCAACTTGTTCTTCAAGTCCTAGAATGCTATCTCACATTTATCATTCCATATAAACAGTTCGTCATTCCTAGTTAGTTTGGGTAATGGCATAGCAATTTAGGAAAAGCCTTGAATAAATCACCAGCAATAGCTAGCTAAACCTAAAAAGCTTCTTATCTCAGTGATATTCTGCGGTCTCTCCTACTTGGTTATTGCCTTGATTTTACTTGGGTTTACTACCACACCTTTTATTGATACAATATGTTCCAAAAATCTAACCTCATGGAATTTAAATTCATACTTCGATAACTTTGCATAAAGCTTAGTTTCCTTAGAACTAGAGCCGGTAATTCGGGCGGGCTGGGCTCATTCGGATCAGCTTAAAGAATCTTACTTACTCTAAAAAGCCCATATAGCCAAGCCTAGCCCTAACATTTTCAGGCTTCGGGCTTATTTGGGCTGGCCTAAATACCTAAAAGTTTTTTAAAAAATATTTTTTCTTTATTTTTTAATCAATGTTAATTTTTAAATAATTTTATTAAGCATGAAATATTATTTTAACTTGAAAGGAATAAAAAAAATAATAACTTATTAACTTTGTAGTTAAGTACTTAAGTAGCTCTGTTATTATTTTGTTATATTTTATGTAATTTATTCATGAATGTTTCCTTTATTTATAAATTAATATCTTATTTATTTAAATATTGCCCTTATCATGGTTATATAAAATTCAACGACAGTTAAACCACTAATTTAAAATCATTACCCTAATTAGCTTAAAGTTTTTAATAACTATTGAATAAATTGTACTTTTTGTTTTTAAGAATATAAGAAAAATAGCCATCATTATATTATATAAAAAATCATTTAATTATGGGTAAAACAATATTGTTTTTAAATTTTTTTCTTTAACATTTTATATTGTTTAAGCCTTATATAGTATATACAAAGGGTATTTACTTTAATTCATTCTTAATTTTTAACCAAGTCTAGCATGGATGATAATTAAATGATTACTTAAAAATATTATTTTATTTATTATGTTTGTTTAGTAGTAAAGTTAGGAATTCATACATGCCCAAATTTTATTTTTAAAATTATTTTTAATTTAAAATTAATTATTTTATTTTATAAAAAAATATAAATATAATTTTTTGGACAAGAAAATGGTGTATATGACTTAACTTTTATTTTGAAAAAATTGAGTCTTAAAATATAAAAATTAATATTAAAATATATTTTAATTATTATTTTGAGATATTTTATTTAATTAAAAATAATAAAAATAAGAAAATATAAATATTTTTATTTTTTTAAAATAACTATAGTAATACACTCAAATATATGATATTTTAGAATAAAATGATATAAAACTTTAAAAATAATTAATATTTATTATATTATATATTTTTTAAAAAATTTATTTTTTCCTATTCGAGTATTCAGGCCAAGCCCGAACCCGATCGGGCTTGGCCCCCGAATTTTCTTAGGCCTATTCGAGCTGCCCGAATAGGCCCAAATAATAAAAAATTATTATTTTTTTCAAGCTTGGGTCTAAATTTCTCGTGTGAGTTCGGGTTGGCCCCGTCGGGCTTGGCCTAAATTATCGGCTCTATTTAAAACTTGTAGTACAACTCTAAGATACTCCTTATGCTCCTCCTTATTTTTAGAATAAATGAGGATATCATCTATAAAAATCACTACAAACGTATCTAGATATGGCTTGACAATCTAATTCATATAGTCCATAAAGATTGCAGATACATTAGTAAGCCCAAACAGCATTACCAAGAACTCATAATGTTCATATTTGGTCCTAAATGTAGTTTTTGACACATCTTATGCCCTAACCCTTAATTGATGATATCCGGACTGTAGATCAATCTTAGAAAATACCACTGTACCAGTCAATTAATCAAGCAAGTCATCAATTCATGGTAGAGGGTATTTGTTCTTAATTGTGACCTATTAAGCTGTCTATAATCAATGCACAACCTCAAACTACCATCTTTCTTCTTAACGAATAGTAGCAAGGACCTTTAAGGAGACATACTCGATCTAGTGAATCCTTTCTTTATCAACTTCTCAATTTTCTTTTCAACTTAGCCAATTTTGAGGGTGACATTCGATAAAGATTCTTAGAGATGGGCTCCATCCCAGGTGTCGAATCAATGGATAACTTTACTTCCTATTCTGGTGGCAAGTCGATTATATCCTTGGGAAAAACATCTAAGAATTCTTGTACCACATCAATTAATTCCAAACCTTCTTCCCCATCCACATTAATAAAAACACAATAGCAAATCCCAACACCCTCTTTTAATACACCTATCTGCCTGAGCAGCTGATAGTAATTGGGGTCCATTAGATGTAACTACTAAAGCAATGAATACAAACAGGGACATGAATTTCTTTTTATAATCCAAAATGGCATTATTCATCGAAAGCCAATCCATTCCAATAATTAAATCAATACCTCTTATGGGCAGATAAATTAAATCTATGGTAGAAGTTCTATTCTCAAACTCTACCACATAATTCAAACAAGATTTTGATATCATAACAACAGTATCAAACAGTGTAGAAACTCTCATATCATAAGGCAGATCATACACATTCAAGTTAAATTTCTCCATACAATCATGTGACACAAAAGAATAGGTTGCCCTAGAATCAAACAAAGAAATAAAGCCATGCCCATTAAGTTTTAAATTACCTCAGATTAAGTTCGGGGAGGCATCGGCCTCTTACTAAGACATAGCAAAGACTTGCCCAAGAATAGTGGATTTAGCCTCACTAGCTACCCTAGATCCTTCTTCACAATATTGAGAGATGCAGCTTGGCTTCCCACACTTGAAACAAATGAAACACTGACCTTGATGGAACCTCCCTGTACTTAGCACACTTTTGACTATTGGCAGTGTTAATTGTAGGGATTGTGGAACATCTCTACAAGCTCTGGCCTTTATTTTGACTATTACCTTATCCACACAATACCCATTTCTCTGTCCTCATCATCTCCCTGTCCAAGTGAACCTCGATCTACTACTGGAGCTACTAGAATACCTAAGCCTCTTATTGATTTCACTTATAGGCCTCATGAACTGATTAAGCTTGAAAAAGGTCTCCTTTTTTTGAGCTATCTCCTCCTCTCTCTTCCTTCAGGCTACAATATCCAATTGTTACACATCTCCTCTATGGTGTAAATCTCTAGAAGAGCTCAAGTAGTCCTCAATTCTAGTCTTGCCTTCTCTAACAGCATAGTTACTTTCGAGTGAGAGTCATATACCCCATTTGTATACTGTAATAGCTCAATAAAACAAGCTATAAAATCTTCCTCATTCATATTTCCCTACTATAAGGCATAGAACTCGGCCTCTTTTCAGCTCTTAAAGCAATTGGAAAGTAGTACTTGAAGAACTGCTCCTTAAACTTCTCCCAAGTCACAACTGTAATACCCTACATATTTTTAAACAATTATCACAATCATGGTAAAAAAGTATCTACTGTGGTAAACAAAAATCAACTCCTTAAATTGTCATTTTCAAAATTTATGATCCCATGCATTTATAAAATGAAAACAAGTTTGAAAGGCCTACATGATCCCACTTAAAATTGAAAACATGACAAACAAAATATAATGGGAAAAAAATAGAAATAGTTACACATTTCAAAATCTTATAACCGCCTAATAACCTTTTCAAATAACATAAAATTAATTTTTGTTGTCACTCATATACATCTACAATCAAAGTTGGGTTACAGCCACCCAACACAATTTATATAGAGAAAATCAACATAAATTTATCTAATATTTGGCTTTAGTTTACGCAACATAATATCATTATAAAATTATCCTTTCATATGTCATTTAGGCCAAAATATCATTCTCCCATCTTTATACTCCTTACAATTACGAACCAAAACCAACATTCATAGATAGACCAATTGATCAAACTCAACAAACCAGCCAAAACATATAGCCCAATTACATACTTTTCTCAAAATATTCAATATTATCAAGTATCATCAATGCCTAAATAAATAAATAAAATATTTATCAACAATGCATATTTATAGTCATCCCAAAATATATAATATGCAAAAACTATTTAAAGAGGCACAGTCACAACCATAAATCTATATGTTCAATAAATAACAAAGCCCTAACATTGGTAATAATGCATTATAAAAATCATAAATCCGAACTTAAAGAGAGGAAGTAGTTCCATAGCACTATGCCTTAAGGCTTTTCCAAATGCTACACACTTGACGCTTTTCCTGAAAATTATTTACTATTCAATGAGACTCAAAAGTCTCAATAATCAATGCCAACTTATGATAGTGATACAAACAGTTAAATGTGTGCTTGTTAAGTGGAAAAACAACAATTATTTAATTCGAACAAAAATACAAGAAATATTGTGATGCATGAAAAATAACTATCCTTATTTTCCTCCATTAACGTAAAGCCATAGCCTTTACTCGATGCTAAATTACCTTAACCTGAGCTCTTACAAGTCACCTATTAAGCCTTTAATAGGGGTGTACCATGACACAACAATAAGTCTCCCAACACCTCTCATAAAAATTAAATAATGACATATTAATATTGTACAATTATACAACATTACAACTTTTACAATTTACTTATTTTTAATAATATTATAATATAACATCCCGTTGTCAAAAATATTTAAAAATACATATTTACCATTCCATAATTTTTTTCATGAATATAACAAAATAATTTTTCAATAACAATTCACAAATTTTCTTAATAATTATACAAATAATATGAAGCAACACTAATGACAAGCATTGTTACCTCATGACTTTTTTTAATAAATTATTCCTCACAATTTCTTTTCCACCACAATATTCATCAACAACATAATTTATAAATAATATATTATTTATAAATATTAATTTTAATTATTAAAACTAATAAAATAACTCTAATAATAAAATTAGAGAATATAACATAATTTTTAATCCTATATTAATACAAATATAAAGTTAGTACCCTCAAGTAGAATTTCTAACTCCTCTTTTAGTTATTAATAAACACTAAAAGCTAAAATCAACCTCTAAATCAATTTCTGTTATCAAAATTTTCCTTTTTATTTTATAAATTCGTATATAATAATATCCAAAAATTAAAAATTTAGTCTCAAGTCTAGAATTATCATTCTATAGCCATAATAATCTATTTTTCATCCTAAATAATTATCTAAATCTCAATAAATCAACATATATTTTTAGATTTAATAAAAATCTATCCATAGAAGTCTAGAGTTTAACTCATAAGCGTCAAATTCAAATCCCATCAATAAATCTATACTCTAGAATGTTTATTATACTATTAATAACCTCAACCATCACATTTATTCGTCATAAATTCATCTCTCTTTCAAACTTTAGATTTTTCACAATCACAAAATCAAAAAATAAAGAGAAAGGATGACTAAGTAAATTTTTTAAACACTTATCTAATCTTAAAAAATTTAAAATCTCATTTAAAATATTTTATTATGGAGTTTTGAATCAAATAATCCTCACCGTCTTGTGAGCACTCTGTTTTACTTTTGCTCCTCTATCGCACACTAATAGCAAATGGAAGCAGGAAGGGAAAATGAAAAGGAAAAGTGTGGTTTTAACAAAAAAATGTGGGCCCTACGTTCTCTGTCCCTCTTCTTACTTTTCTTTTTTTTTTTTTTCTTTTTTAATTCATATCTATACACTTGCACGCACAAACGGGCATAGCTTCGTTTCCCAATTTAATTTTTTAATTCTTTCTCCCCCTTTTTTAATAACAATAATAATAGCAATAATTATTATTATATTTTTTTAAGAATCTTAACATAGAATTTTTATCTTAAATTAGTTTAATAATTATCTCCTAAATAGTTTTCTTACCTCTAAATATTTTTTAAAATTTCTATTAACTTAAATTAACTAATAAAATTTAAATTGAGATGTTATAACAACCCTATCCTTAGCTGGACAAATGCCATCCCACCATTTCTTGGCTGCCTTTTGCAACATTACTCAGCCATCATCACTCTTTGTTTAGAAGTACAAACTATGAACTAAGGGGAAGTCCAAGAACATTATTTTCTTTACCAGTCATAATCATATCTCCCTTCTCTCAAATATCACAACAAGAAACATGATTAATAAATATATTAGAGTTAGTATAATCTAAATAAGTCCTAATATATAGGGAAGTGCATGTGTTATATAGTTGCCATGACTACTAAGTGAAATTTTTAATATGCTATCATGCCATAAAATACATATCTCTGATACAAAAAATGTAATAGACCTGATTTTTATCATAAAATTTTTACAAAAGGAAACCTTCCCCCTTTTCCTTTATAAATAAATATTTTTTAAAAAATATATCTGTCCAAACAAAAAAACAAATTAACAATCACCACCGAGCTTAAGGCAAATGAAGCCCAATAAATAATTTGCAGCAAGTCCAGGGTTGAACAACAGTTAATAGATATCATCAATTCTACTAAACACACATTTTTTTATACCATTACTATGTACAATCCAAAATAAATGGGCTTGTCCTAATAGAAAAATACGGTCTAGATTGACATGTTTAAAAGTTATCTAGCTAAAACAAAATGATTAAGAAGTTCTAGTCAAATAACTTATAACAATTATTTAAAATAAAATTTACATAGCGTTCCTAGGCCATGTCAACTATAATTACAAAAAAAAAACCAGAAAACCACATGTCAAGTCAAGAGAAGCAAGCCCAACTCACTTATTCAGTGCCCTTCCTATAACTCCACTTGACTACTCACATAAGAAATGATAAGAAGTAACATGTGAGATCAAAATTTCAGTAATAGTTGGTTATTCTAACATATACCAACATAATTTTTGAAACCAGTTCCCAAATATATCTATAGAAATACATATGTATTTCACAATCAATACACAAAACAGGGAATGCAAGATTCACAATTATATAATAATTTCTAAATCAATATCAAATTGAAACAACAGTGATACATTTTCTAACTTCACTCTTATGACTCTTAACTCCCTTATTACTGCTAGTCTAAGTTTATACCCGGTCGAATGTACATTGCTAACAGAATAGGACTCCCTTCCTTGAAAAAGATATGCCTATCATCTTAAAATGTCAAAAACATTGGGAACTACAAGAAAAAGGGCAATCACTGCGCATATAGTGGAGGCAAACCACGCAACATAAATATTCAATCATCAATCCCAAACAAATAGTCACATTACTAGAAATCTTTATTACCTCTTTTGTGTCACATAAAACAATGTTACATTCCACAATAAAGTCACACAAGTATTAACATATATTTATATATACAATAATAAAAACTAGTATCTTAATATATGAAAGGATATTTGAATGTTACCTCTTTTTCAAGCTATAATTAATTTAGATGTGTAGGAAACTTCTTAACCACAATAATAGATTAATATATGATATCAAATTATATAAATACCATTAGATATACATACATACATACATACATATTATAATTTGTCAATTAATTATAAAATTCAACTAAACTTTTTAAATTTATAACAATATCCTTCCAATCTAAATTCCTCCGATAAAAATTCAAAATTAAATTAAATTAACTTATCTAAATCCCAAAAACACAATTTAATTAATATAAATATACTATACATTAGAAATCACAAATTTTATAGCTAAAACCTTAATTTTAAATTCTCAAATTAGTTAATAGAATAAATCTAAATTAATAAAATTTAAGTACTAATTTATCTTTGCTAATTTATAGTTATTGTTGTTGAAAGTCAATATTACTCAAAGTTTTAACCTTAAAATTTTTGCTACTTATCAAAATATTACTATAATTAGAAAGCTCTAGATAAATAGAAAAATATTTATAAAAGAAGTTTTGGGAATAAAAATAATTTTGAGTATAAAATCTTACCTCAAAATCCCTTCAAACCCTTATCCTTACTCATTTCCTTCTCTCTCTCTCTCTCTCTCACAACTTTTACATACTCCCCTCCACCGCCTCTGCTTCTCATTCATTATTATTATTATTATGTTATAACTTAACATTTAAGTTAACAAGCCTTAACCTTTTTTATTAGTTCCATTTTCTAAAAACATATCTTAACATAAAATTATATTTTAAGTTAAACTAAAAAATTTTCTAATTGATTTATTTATCTTCAAACATTCTTTCTATTTTCTATTAATTCTAATTAACTCTAAAAATTAAATGAGAATGTTACAGCCTTCTTCTCCATGACTTCATCATCCTGTTTGATGAGATCTCTGGCTATGGCTCCTTCTGGGAGGCATCATAGGTAGGCTTCAAGAGAAGATGTTGATAGTGATGAAGTTCTCTCTCTCCTCCTCTTTTAGGCATGCATGCATCTTCTTGAGACTTACCCTTGCTCCATCATGATCTTTGCAGATAATCATAGAGTTTGAAGTATTAGGAAGGAAAAAATTGCCAATAATAATCATGAGTATTGAAACTTGCTACCACAGCTGAAGACGAGGCAAGGAGCGAGAATAACAGGCTGAAGTAAATAGATATGGTGATGCAAACTCCAAGTGCTCTGGGTGAGAACTTGCTACCATTTATACCTATATTCAAATGAGGAGATAGTCAGTAAGCAATTTGGAGAGGGAGGGTGAGAGACAGAGGGAATGAAGGGGAGAAAGAGGGGGAGAGAGGAGAGAGAAGGAGAAATATAAAAAAGTTATTTGAGGTCCACGAGGAATATTTTATAATAAAAAAATAAAAAATCATATGTGGAACCCACATTATGGCTTTGTGTTAGGTAAGTTAATCTTAAAGAGATAGGGTAGTAATTTTTTTAAAGTTGAGAAATATAAATGACCCATAATTTAATTTAAAGTCATTCATAACTTTTTGTATATACTTTAGGGACTTTTTTTTACCATTAACCCTATACTTTTTAAATTTATTTTTTTAAAACAAAAATATAAATTTTAAAAAATGCCTTTCATTTAAGGGAGAATGGCATTAAGGGCCCTAAAAAGTAAGAATTTTACAGATAAGGCCTAATAGATTTTAAAATTATTTTAAGGGCCTAAAGGCCTCATTTGTAATTATTTTTTTTTGGTGAAATGACTAATTTGCCCCTTCTATAACCAGCTTCTTCTTCCTCCGTTTTTCCTCCCTCATCCTTCTCTCTCTTCCTCTTTCAACATTGATACAATAACCAAATTCATTTTCCCCCCATCATGCTTCTTTATTCTCTCTCTTCTTCTTCCTCCTTCTTCCTTCTTTCTCTTATTTGAAGCTTTTTCGTTCAACAGGTATGAGTGGGCGATTCACTTTTATCCAGATGGGTATGGAGAAGATGATTAGGCGTGCCTCTGATTACATTCCTCTCACGCCAACCAGGTTCTTGAAACGATTCGCTATAGTGTGGAAAGAATGGATCAAGTGCTGTATCTGCCATTATCAATTTTATTTTGTCAAAAAAGATATAAAAAGAGTTTGAGCCATATTAGCTTTATCTAACCATGATGTATGCATTCACGTTCATTTAATGAAAATAAGTTATTATTTGTGGACTTTTTGTTGTTTCTGATGCATATTTTTTTGCAACTGATATAAATGTTTTGGTGTAGATGTTGTTTATGAAATTTATGTTGTTATTTATGGAGTTTACGTTGTGCAATGCAATTAACTTGTGCGGATATTTATGTGTATCATAACAACAATGTATTATAAATATATGGATATTGTGTTGTTAGTAAATGGATACTTTCATGTTATATATGGACCTTTTGTTCTTCATTAACTTGAGAAACTTTTTCAAATATTCAATTTAATCACACAAATCATGAGAAATAGATAGACATTGTGTTGTTAATAAATGGACCTTGTCATGTTATATACAGACTTTTTATTTTTCATAAACTTGAGAAACTTTTTGTTAAGTCTAACCAATTGATAAACTGGACACACATGAACTTTCAATTGAGAATATATGAACCTTAAGTTGTGCATTGAGGATATTGTGTTGTGCATTGTTTTCTTACATCTGCATTTTGTCAAGCCTAGCCTACTAATAAAGTAGAATTTTATGGACTTTTAGTTGAGAATAAATGAATCTAATATTATGCATAATGGATGTTGTTATGTATTTTTTGCCTATTTGTGCATTTTGTTAAGTCTAGCCTACTGATAAAGTATAATCGTATGAATTTTTAGTTGAGAATATATAAACCTTAAGTTGTACATAAAAAATATTGTGTTGTGCATTGTTTGTTTACATCTGCATTTTGTCAAGCCTAACCTACTAATAAAGTAGAATCTTATAGACTTTTAGTTAAGAATAAATGAACCTTATATTGTACATAATGAATATTGTGTTATGCATTGTTTTCCTATTTATGCATTTTGTTAAGCCTAACCTACTGATAAAGTAAAATCGTATGGACTTTTAGTTGAGAATATATGAACTTTATGTTGTGCATAGAGGATATTATATTATACATTATTTGCTTACTTCTGCATTTTGTCAAGCCTAGCCTATTGATAAAGTAGAATCTTATGAACTTTTAGTTGAGAATAAATGAACCTTATATTGTGCATAATGGATATTGTGTTATGCATTGTTTGCCTATTTGTGCATTTTATTAAGCCTAGCCTACTGATAAAGTAGAATCGCATGGACTTTTAGTTGAGAATATATGAACCTTATGTTATGCATTGTGAATATTGTGTTGTACATTATTTGCTTACTTGTGCATTTTGCCAAGCCTAGCTTACTGATAAAGTAAAATCTTATAGACTTTTAGTTGAGAATAAATGAACCTTATATTGTGTATAATGAATATTGTATCATGCATTATTTGCCTAACTTCAGTATTTTGTTAAGCTTAGCATAATGATAAATTAAAATTACATGGACTTTCAGGTGAAAATATATCACAAACTTTTTTTCTTACAACTGTCTTTGACTAACCCTCCTCTTGAGAGGCCACGAACAAAGAGGATAGAGTCTTCCAAGATAAGAAGATTTATTATTGTTCAAGATGTGAGAAGGCTGAACACAGTCGCAAGACATACAAGAATCCTAACCCAACATGAGAAGTGGTTACATTATACTTCTTTGGTGTATACAAGCAACTATAATTATGTATATAAAAGAATTTTTAAATAATATTTTTTGAGTAAGTGGGAATCACAAATATTTTTTGTTTATATATGTAGAAGCAACTGTTAGATATTTTAGATATAGTGGCTAACTTTTTGTATATATCAGACTTGAAATATTATATCAAATTTCATATGGGTACTTGTTTTAGTACCCAGGCTAATACTAATATGAAATTATTCATATATGATGTAATTGTCCTTCTTAATATTAGAAATGCATAGACTTTCTGTTGAGTATGCGTGGACATTGTCTTATGCATAGTGGATGTTGTGTCGTGCATGCTCTGCCTAATGCCATTTTGTTATAGCCTAAGCTAGTGAAATATTAAAAATGTATGAATTTTTTGTTAGAACATGTGGACATCGTATTATGTATAGTGGATATTATGTCATATATGGTTTGCCTAATCATTTTTGCTAAAGCTAAGGCTAGTGAAATACTTGAAATGCATAGACTTTTTACTGAAATGCGTGAACATTATCTTGTGCATAATGGATGTTATATCGTGCATAGTCTATTTCATTGTTTTGAGAGTTCACGCAGGTTCTGAATTCAAATCAAACAAAGGGCAAAATCATACTTTTGATCTCAAGAAAATTAACAATAAGGGCTTTAAGGCCTGCAGAGAAATATCAGATTCATTTAGGCCCAAATCATGTGAAAACTCTTAATGTCATTAAAGTCTGTTTTTAAGGCCCTTAATGCCATTCCTCCTTCATTTAATACTCTATAAAAGGATATTAAAGAGAGAGTATAATAGAAAGGGTAATATTGTAAAACTTTTATTAATGAAACTTTATTTTTGTCAAATTGTTTTATATTTTGAAATGTTGAATTATTTTTCTCCAAATTTTTTTATAGTTTCACACGGAGGGAGTAAAATGTATTATTACTGGTAAATTAATTATTAATCACTTAATGAAATTTTAATAAAAAATCGTGCGCATTTTTTAAAAGATTTGGATTTGGAAGATTTTACCATATAATTAAAAAAGGATGGAACAAAAAAATAAAGAATTTAAATTTAGGGAACGGCTTAAGTATATTTACTTAATGAGTGTATCAATAATTTAATTTAATCAAATGGCTGTTAATTATTTTATCATATAAAACTCAAAAAATACTAAATTTCAAATTTTGGGAAGGTTTATCGTAAACAAAGAGCACTCTAATTAAATTGATTGTTTTGAATTTTTTTAAAAATATATTTCAATACTTTTTAAATATTAATAAAATTCATTAATTATTACTATTGCTACTTCTAATCTTCTATTACTATTTACTATTAACAGTAAATACTGTCTGCCAAAAATAAATGGCTGTGTCTCACTCTCGCTCACCTAAGACCGCGATCTCCCTCCCAATTCATAGTCTGTGGGCTTCTATCTTCTTCGACCTCTTGGTTCTGTCTGTCACTTACAATGCCGTCTTGATTAGTTTCATGTCTCTTCCCACCAAACGCTCCAACCCCGCCAACACTTCTGACTCCATCGCCTCTAGCAGCTCCGTCGCTGCCTTCCCCGTCACCCTCTCACCCCTGATGAAGAAGGCCAAGTCACAGGCCGTCGCTTGTTCTCTCGACAACAAGAATGGCCTCCACAACCACCACCAGGGCTTAGCTGCTTCCGACGACCTGGTTTTCGACCCCTCCTCTTTGGGCCTCGATGAGGATCTCAAGACCGACGATCCCACTGCCCTCCCCAGTGCGCGTGGGATCATGGCCGCCAATTTGTCCCGGAAGAAAGCTACGCCTCCTCAACCCCCAAAAAAGCTCCTTATCAAGCTTCATAAAGGTAGGATTCCATTTCTTTCTTTCAGGCCTGTGTTACTTCCACCATTTCTCTCTAAATTTTCCGTTTTGGATGCTCAATTAGTTGAGCAATTTAATCCAATTCTATATCTTTTACTTATCGAGGGTTTAGTGGGTGTGGCTATGTATTGAATATTAATGGCATTTTGCTTCTTTAATTGTAACTCCTTCAGAATTTTGACCAGTACATCATTGTAATCTGTTGTAGGGGCTGTACGCTATTAAGTTTTAGATGTTTATTCCACAGGGAGGGGGGATTATGTGGATGGTTTATGCAATTTTCTGTATGGAATTACGATTAAGTCTTATTAGAGTGTAAATTTCAATTAAAGGCTTATTTTTCAATGGAAATGAGCTGCCTGTGTGGCATTCTAGGGCAGAGCTCGTTGTTGTCATAGCCCTTGGATATGGAAGTTAGTCCTTGCCACTTGCAGTACTGTGGCCATGGATATAGCATGGATGCTATCTTAGTTATTATTGCGTTGGAAACTCATCACAAAGGATCATCTGTGTTAATTTGTCAATTGTAACTTCTTACTTTTAGCTCGTACGTTCAACTTCTTCTGGTCTGTAATGAGCTATGACACTTTTGTTTACTTTAGCTTCACAAGATTTATCTTTCATTCCTGTCGTCACCAGATTAAAGTTAAAGAATAACATAAATTTGCTCAGTTGTTTGTTCCATTTTCTGCATTGTAGCTATATTAGCTAAACAAAACTTCCATCTACAATTTTGAAAATGAAAAACAATTATTGCTCCATAGCGGTGCTATGTTGAATGCTTTTCATATTTATTTATGCTGACCAAGGATTTCTTTTTCGTAAAGCATAATATTTGTTTTATACCTTTTAACATTGATATACTGTTTAATGGATGCCGCCATTTGAGCCTTTCTTAACCTTTTGATGTTACGATTACTGCTCATCACAACTTGCAATGATAATTCTGGTCTCTCCAGCCATTATTTATCTTAACTGTGTCTCTACTGATAGATTACTCCTATGATTCCATCTGCTTCAAGTGTTTCATTGTGTCTGAATTAATGATGTTCAGTTGACCCACAATTAATCTCTTGCTGTTAAATATTTTATGTTGTGAGATATTTGTCAATAGCTTCCTTCAATGTTCTGTGCTCAAACAGTATGATCTTCATGTTTGTCTTGTGATTGCACTAAACATGTCAATAAAGCATGTAATCTAACAAAGCAATAGCCTTAGTACTTCTAACTTTTTTTGTTCCTCTGAGATTTCCTTTTAATTTTATTAGTTTCGGTATGTTTTTTAAATGCATTAACGGCAGTGTTGTTAACAATTTGAAACGTTTATCCTTATTCATTATTCAAACTTTCTGTTTTCCTTGTAAAGCTAAACCAACCCTACCTCCGAATTTTGAGGAGCATACATGGGCTAAGTTGAAGTCAGCCATTTGTGCTATATTCTTGAAGCAACCTGATTCTTGTGACTTAGAGAACCTTTATCAGGTAATCTAAAAAATAATCTTTTTTATTCTTTGTGTTTATACTTTATATGATTAACTTAACTAGGTGAATATTCATCATGCAATAGCTCATTAGAGTTTCATGGAAAACACATAATATTTGTGTATAGGCTGTGAATGATCTTTGCCTTCATAAAATGGGGGGAAGTCTCTATCAACGAATTGAAAAGGAATGTGAATCACACATATCTGCTGCACTCCAGTCTTTGGTTGGCCAAAGCCCAGACTTGGGTGTTTTTCTATCTCTAGTAGAGAGATGTTGGCAGGACCTTTGTGACCAAATGCTGATGATTCGTGGTATAGCCTTGTATTTGGATAGGACATATGTGAAGCAAACAACAAATGTACGCTCATTATGGGACATGGGCTTGCAACTCTTCCGCAAACATCTTTCATTGTCTTTAGAAGTAGAGCACAAAACTGTCACTGGCGTTCTACGAATGATTGAGAGTGAAAGGTAAACCTGCTTTTTGCATGTTCATCCTTGTTTTCATGCATACATGCATAAATATGCTCATTATTATTTTACTTTTTTAAAATATATCTGGAGCTTATGGAATATATTGAGTAAGCCACTTAATAAGAATAATTTGTGAATGATGTTTTGGTTAATTGTTTATCTATATAATGATGTGTGAAAATAGGCAAGGGTTAGGGGCTAGATTGAGGTATTCCATTACATTTGACTAACCTTCTTACCTTCTCTGTCTAGAAGTCTATTCAGTGGTTGATAAGTTTCCTCCTTGCTAGTATTTCTTATGTATATTTTTTTTTCCACTATCTTGCTTGCAATTTTTCATATGGGTTGGGAATAAAGGTTTTATTAATATGGGTAATTTTTTTTGGCCATTCATCAGTGTGTGAATAAGGCAACTGGGTTCTTCAGTTCTTCAATACGCTATGCAGCTCACTTTCTTCAGTTTTCCCCCCGGTTTTTCAGATTAGGTGAAGCAGTGGATAGAACTCTTCTGAAACATCTTTTGAAGATGTTTACTGCTCTGGGAACTTATGCAGAAAGCTTTGAGAAGCCATTCCTTGAAGCTACATCTGAATTTTATGCTGCTGAAGGAGTGAAATACATGCAGCAATCAGATGTTCCAGACTACTTGAAGCATGTTGAGGTTTTTTTCCTCCTACTCACTTGTGTTTTTTTCTTAGCATTAGGTTATGACCTTGCTACATCCTTCCTTTAGTAATTCCTGAATAAATGCATCATGCCATGTCTTGACAGAATGTTATCTGACCGGTTTTTCTCCCCTTTCATGTTCATTGCTATCCCATGTCTCATGATGTTTTTTTTTTTTTTCTGATGGGGTATGTTGCATACCATTGTTGTAGACTAGATTGCATGAAGAAAACGAGAGGTGCTTGATCTACTTAGATGCAAGTACTAGGAAGCCCTTAATAGCAACAGCTGAAAAGCAACTTCTTCAACGTCATATTCCTGCCATTCTTGATAAGGTGCTGTCTAACACTGACTTTTGGGTTATCTTTTTGGGTGAAATCTCTTCTGCAATGACATGTACTTTTTTCCTATAACTTTCAAGTATTTATTTTCTTTGAAATTTACAGGGTTTTATGATGCTTATGGATGCCAATCGTATAGAAGACCTGCAGAGGATGTACTCACTCTTTTCAAGGGTTAATGCACTTGAATCACTAAGACAGGCATTGAGTTCATACATCAAGAGAACTGGGCAGGGAATTGTAATGGATGAGGAGAAAGACAAAGATATGGTTTCTTCCATTCTGGACTTTAAGGTTTCTCTAGACAAAATATTGGAAGAAAGCTTTTTCAAGAATGAAGCATTCTGTAACACGATTAAAGATTCATTTGAGCATCTTATCAATCTTCGTCAGGTACTTTCCATATTCTCTGTTGTCTTCTCTTGTTCTCTTATTGGTTATTCCATCGCCATTTGGAAAGCTTCTGCTGATATAAATTTTAGTTCTGCTTAGTTGGAGCAGCTCTCTTTTTTCTTAGTCTTTCCTTCCTTAGGTCCTCAGTTCCCACTAAGATACTTATGATGCTTATTGCCAAAATTCCCCCTTTTCTGTTCGAAACCATATAATTCAGTGTAGCTGCTGTAGTAGAGCGAAGCAGCAGTGTTATGAGATGTGCTTACTAATATCTACCATAAGCGAAAGAGGAAATGATATCTGAAACCTTGAAAAATCATCAAACCTGAATTATACCTCATAAATTTGAAGGAAATCAAAAGAGGGAACACAGCTGTGTTGAAATATTAAGAAGAAATTTGGGATGAAGACCAAAAATTGAACTTGATGAGAAGTTCCTGGTTTGAATATGTCCTTTATGATTTCAAGCGAGGAATAAAAAAAAAGGTAAATAACTTTCTGTTCAGCCCCAAAAGTAAATTGCTGTGTACATATTTTCAGTGTCCGTTTTGCGGTGTTTTTATGGGTTTTTGTTGTGTTTTGTGTTATTTTCACTTAGCTAAGGTCGATTTATCATTAGTCCCTCTAATGTCACAAGCCCATTGGCTGGGTCTAACAAAAGACTAAAATGTGTGAAAATTCTGTGTTTTCAATGTTGCTGCTTTTAGTTAATGTTTTCCACATGAGGTGGTTGCGATGGTGGCACCATATTAACCTGCTGCCTTACTTTGCAGGATTCAAAGTGGATGGGCTCTAGGCCACCCCTCCGTAGCACCACAGTTCATTTCTAGTGTTAGAATATTTCAAAGCTATATCATGCCTCTATTTTGCATTTAGGGAGAATAGTTATTGGATATGGCTTGTCATTAGAATTTCTTTGACCAAGTTGCTTAAATTACCACCTTAATACTTCATCGTTAGACTTTCTTGCAACGTGTTCATGGGACTACACTCAAGAGCTTGTTGTATGAAGGGACTTGTGAACATAATTTAAATGAACCTTTTGAATGTGATTCTTTGACGTGCATTTTTTGTTTTTATTTGGGTGTGATAGCCTTGCACTAATGGAGTTATGCTTTTGTCCATGACAGAACCGACCAGCAGAGTTGATTGCTAAGTTTTTGGATGAGAAGCTTCGTGCAGGTAACAAGGGTACTTCTGAAGAGGAATTGGAGGGTACACTTGATAGAGTTTTGGTTTTGTTCAGGTTCATTCAGGTATGTTCATTGCTAACCTGTTTGAGTGACAAACTTTTATTCCTTGTGTTTTGTGATTGATATCATTTACTTCTGTTAAGATTTCTCTCTATTCTTATACTGGGAATTGCTTGACTTCATTGCTGCTTAAGGGCAAGGACGTTTTTGAAGCATTCTATAAGAAAGATCTTGCAAAGAGACTGCTTTTAGGAAAAAGCGCTTCTATTGATGCAGAAAAATCTATGATCTCTAAGGTTAAGAATTTCTCCTTATTGTGATTTTTCTTGTGGATAGATAGTTCTGTGGCCACATTTATTTATTTATTTTTGACCGGCACGTGTAGTATTATCGATTAGTTATCTATTGATAATGCAGTTGAAGACTGAGTGTGGTAGCCAGTTTACAAACAAATTGGAAGGAATGTTCAAGGTATCTATTTTTGTTTGAATCATTTCTTAATTCAAATGTCTTATTCAAATTCTGCCTCAAGTTATCTAATGTATATGTGTATCTTTTTCCTTCAATAACAGCTTCTTAAGTTTCTTATGTCTATGCATTCTTGATAAGAACTGGATAGCAATCTACTCTTTACCGGCCTCAAATTATTCTTCTCTTATTCTTTAGTTAACATGGAATTCAAGCTGGGAGAAGAATTTAAGAAAGTTTAATATCACCCTACACTAAACTTAGATCAGTGGAATATAAGCAGGTTGGAAATTTCACCCTTTCCTTGTAAGGGGAGGTTAGAGAATCAATACAGAAATCATACAAATTGTTTGATTATTTTATACTGAAAACTGGTCATGGTCTGTTCTGCTATCTGAAGCATCAACTAGAGAGAAGAGCCCTGGCAGCTTGTCTTCTACCTTGAATTGAGTATCAACCTATGATTAATCAAAGCAGAACCAATTCAGTTAGTGTTTGAAGATGAAAACCTTTGCCTCGTAGCTGGATGTTGAAAACTACTCACGTATCTGTTGCCAGTGTTTTAGTTCATGCTATTGTTTCCACAATCTTCGTTGCTGAGCTATTTTCATTGGCTGTCGTTATATTTGCCTGTCAGTTGTATTTCTACTGTTGTTTTTCCTTCATGAGCGGCTGCATCATTATCAATTGTTCAACTCTTTTTGTTTGTGTGGTAAATCAAGAATATACAACATTTATCTCCATTAAAGGAAGGCATAGATAGTCAAAGATGTGATTTTGTAAATATTCTGTTTTTATTTCCTCTTTGTGCATGTCCCCTAAACTACAAATAAATACCGAGACAAATGTTATTTCTTATCATGTAAAAGACCATAATACAATTTTGACCAACTACTTTGATAGGCTACTGGATGATTATTGGATTATCATTATTAGCAATAACACTAGTTATTAATAAAAATAAATAAATTGTTTTATATCTTATTAAAACATTAACATTTTAATATTTAATAATTTTACCTGTGTCATTGCCAAAAATGATAATCCGATAATCACCTTGTAGTTGGCTGAAGTGACTGGTCAAAATGGTATTTTGGTCTTTTATATAGATAAGAAATAACATTAATTTCTTGAAATTCATTTATAATTTAAGGGATTTTAATTGATGTTAATTTTCTTATAGGGTCCTTTGATGTAATTTTTGGGATTCTTTTTCGTAATCTTCTAGGTCAACTAACTATCAAACTTAAACTTTTTTATGGTAGAGGCAAAGTTGCACCATTTTTAAATGTTAAAGGGGGACATTGCATCATAAAAAAATTTAAGATACCAAATGTTTCTGTGTGAATAGTTGAAGGGCAAAAATACTCTTTAATTCAAAAATATTTGGTTATCTTTCTATGATAAATGTGCATTTATCTTGAGATCTTTTGTTAGGTTTTATAGATTTGCATAACTACTTTGTGAATGCCAAGGATCTGAGTAGCTTCTGTAACTAAGGTGGCCTGTATCCTAAACTTACAAATTCTCCAAATTTGTCTAATTCAGGACATTGAATTGTCAAAAGAGATAAATGAGTCCTTCAAACAGTCATCCCAGGCGAGGACAAAACTTCCATCAGGAATTGAAATGAGTGTTCATGTCTTAACAACAGGGTAAGCTTTGTGTCTCTCTTTTCTTATCTGTAACCTTCATTAGCTTCTGCAGGCTTCATTTTTGTAAGGGGACTAATTGGTGCTTTTGAATGAGTGCAGGTACTGGCCAACGTATCCACCCATGGATGTTAGGCTTCCTCATGAATTAAATGTGTACCAGGTTCATCAAAAGCATGAATGACTGCTCTTTTTTTATCTTTTGGCCGTCTTGATACTTTTGAGTGGCATCCCTGATCTTGCCCTTTCCCTCTTCCCTTTATCTTTACCAGGATATATTCAAAGAGTTCTATCTAAGCAAATACAGTGGAAGGCGTCTGATGTGGCAAAATTCATTGGGTCACTGTGTCTTAAAGGCTGAGTTTCCTAAAGGAAAAAAGGAATTGGCTGTCTCTTTATTTCAGGTGGGCTTTTTGAAACCAAAATTCAGAAGTTCATGTTCCCACCTATCTTGTATTTCACACTACTCTTTTATTGGTTCTGCATACCTCGCTTTGTTCAGTTTACACATTATGGTTTGTTTTGTGTGATGTGCTACAGACTGTTGTCTTAATGCTATTCAATGATGCTGAGAGACTAAGCTTTCAAGATATCAAGGATGCTACTGGAATTGAGGACAAGGAGCTGAGAAGGACCCTGCAATCCCTGGCTTGTGGAAAAGTTCGCGTCCTGCAAAAAGTGTGTGCCCATTTGTGGAATCATTTATTTGTAATTGTGGTCTCTATATCTCCTAATGCAAATTCCTTTGATGAACGTGCAACAGCTACCCAAAGGGAGAGATGTGGAGGATGATGACTCGTTTGTTTTTAATGATGCATTTACAGCTCCTCTTTATCGTATAAAGGTACCAGCACTTCTATAGAACTTTAGGGATCAGAAATCAAGATAAATGAATATCAAGCTTCCATTTACGTTTCAAAGCAGTGGGGTTTAGTGCGTTCATAAAGATTCAAGGTTTATCTCATAATGCATTTTAATTATCTTAACTTGTTACAAAGTATTGTTTAAAGCTTTTTGTGTCTTGGAATACAGGTGAATGCAATTCAGATGAAGGAAACAGTGGAGGAGAACACCAGCACCACAGAGAGGGTTTTCCAAGATCGTCAGTATCAGGTGAATAGTCTTTTTTCTTTCTGTCATGTGCATTATTTAGCACGGACGTTGCACCTGTTGTTCTCTGTGAGCCCACATTCTTTTTTAGGGGTTTTGAAATAGAAAACATTAAAGTCATCGAATGGATGTTAACTTGCCAACTAGCCAGGGCACTGTGTGCCGCGTATATGTAACGTGTATTGAACACATAGAAACTAAGCAGCCTGTGATCTTCTGTAACGGAGTTAATTCTTGCTAGTGTGGTTCATCGCACACTCAAGTTATACAATGATTGGATAACATTCCAACTTGGCAGGTTTCTGGTATACCTTGTGTGTGTCATATTATGGAAAGTGATAGCCTAACATTTTTGCCTTGTTGGCATGGTTTGTTGCAGATTGATGCAGCCATCGTGAGGATAATGAAGACAAGGAAGGTGCTGAGCCACACCCTTCTCATCACTGAACTCTTCCAGCAGGTAAATTCATATATCTTTAATTCATTTCACTTAGTATTCCTGTCAATCCTCGAGTAGTTCCATGTTATGAAAACGTTATCCCTTATCTTGAGAGAAATGAAATATACGGAGTCAACCCTGATAGTATTGTGAAATGGTTTTAGTGTGTGATTAAAAATACAAGTGATCATGGATGAAGAAGGTTCTCTATCCTGTTGTGACAAGCATAGTGGTTACTGATACTGGACTTATTTTTGTTGAACAGCTAAAATTTCCAATAAAACCAACTGATTTGAAGAAACGGATTGAAAGCCTCATTGATAGGGAGTATCTAGAGAGGGACAAGAACAACTCTCAGATATACAATTATCTCGCGTAGTGTCGTTTGCTCGACGAAACTCGTGAAAATTCTTCTTTGTAAATGACATGGGAGAGGTTTGATGTTAAATCTCGTCATATGTACAGTAACTAGTATCCTCCTCGCCCGCCTCGATTTTCTTTTTCATTTGCTGACTACAGTACTGTATTTGTAAAGCATATTCACGCCTTCAAAATTATTCCACAAGATGGCATCAGCACTTGAAAAATTGGCAGCCTCTGTTATCCCTTCTTTATGCTATTGCAAAATTGGCACTTTGACGAGGTGACCATCGTTTGTCCTCTTTATGATTAAGAGAATTTGGTGGGTTAGATTTTTTTTTTTTTTTTTGAAATCTCCAGAGTATAGAATTCAGTTTAAATAATAAATTAGATGTTAGAGCTACCTGCTAAAAAAAATTCCGGAAACCTCTGGCAATGTTCTTCCATTGATGTTTGTTGGATGATCACATGCATCCGTCTGTGAAGATGATTGTTGAGCAGGTTTTTTCTTTAGCTTCTTAGGCTTTATATAAATGTCACTTAGTTGTCGTTTGATATAAGGCATGAGAAACTTTTTTGGGGTAGCACAATTGACTGTCATCTACATTAATACTTCAAGAGTTAATTAGTTGACTAGATGTGGCTTAGATACATAGGATTAAGTCTGAATTAACTTGAATTGTCCTATAGAAAAAAGTGGTCTCAATTGAATTATATTAGTTATGACTTGTAATAAATAAAAAAGATTAAATTTTTTCATTAAAAGTTTTACACTATTTTTATTGTATTTTATTTTATAGCGTATATCAGACAAATATGTAACACTTTATTACAATAATAAGTTTTATCCAACTAAAAAATATGTAACACTTTATTATTTATTTAATTTGTGGTTTAAGTTGAACCTCTGAAGCTGTTAGCACCTTTGACTGAATAAAAAGAATAGCAACTTCCCGCCAGTGTAGAATTTTAAAAATGAATCTCATCATCTATATAAATAGCATAATTTATTATAACATTATTTTTTTTATATTTGATATTTTCCAGTATCTATCACGATTGTATTCCCATCTCTATTTTCAGATTTATTCCTATCATAACTTTTTTCCTCTTAACCAAACCAGGCCTTGATTAATTTACTGGGCAAGAATTTAAATCCCATTTAACTGTTAAGACAAAAATAGAATACAACAACAACAACAACAACAACAACAAGCCTTTATCCCACTAGGTGGGGTCGGCTACATGGATTGCAAGATGCCATTGTGCTCTATTATTTATCAAGCTTTTAGGAATATTATTAATTAACAGATCGCGTTCAATAACTTCCAAAAGTGTTCTCTTAGGCCTTCCTCTACCTCTCTTAACCGGACTCAAAGTTATATGTTCTACTCTTCTCACTGGCGCCTCCCTTGGTCTTCTTTGTACATGCCCAAACCATCTCAATCGATTTTCTACCATTTTTTTCTCAATAGGTGTCACCTTCACTTTTTCGCGTATGTGCTTATTTCGAATTTTATCTTTACATGTATGCCCGCACATCCATCATAACATTCTCATCTCTGCTACTCCAACTTTATGCTCTTACTGTCCCGTTAGAGCTCAGCATTCACTATTATATAACGTTGCCGGTCTGATAGCAGTGCGATAAAACTTTCCTTTAAGTTTATTAGGCACTTTACGGTCGCAAATAACTCCTTTAGCTTTTCTCTAATTAAACCACCCTGCCTGAATTCTATGTGAAATATCTCCACTGATTTAGCCATCATTTTGAATAATGGCTCCCAAATATCTAAACTTTTTCACTTGAGGTATAATTTGATCTCCCAATTTCACTTCCAAATTATTGTCGAATAGTCATTTACCAAATTTACAATATAAATATTCCGTCTTACTTCTACTCAGACGAAAACCTTTCGACTCCAATGTCCTCCTCCATAACTCAAGTTTGCAATTAACCTCTTCTCTTGTATCTGCTATAAGAACTATATCATCCGCGAAGAGCATACATTTCGAAATTTTCCCTTGAATATGTTTCGTCAAAACATTTAAGATCAAGTTGAACAAATAAGGACTCAGAGATGATCCCTGATGTAGTCCAATCTTTATAGGAAAATCTTTGTTTGACCACTAGGCATTCTTATACTAGTTTTTACCCCTCATACATATCTTGTATGGCTTTAATATAAGCAATCCGTACTCCCTTTTTTCTAACGCTTTCCAAAGCACTTCTTTGGTATACGGTCATAAGCTTTTTCCAATCAATAAAAACCATGTGTAGATCTTTATCTTTACAACGATACTTTTTCATTAATCCCCTTAGTAGATAAATCGCCTCTGTAGTTGATCTACCTGGCATAAAACCAAACTGATTCTCAGAAATACTTGTCTCCAATCTCAACCTGTGCTCAATTACTTTCTCCCACAATTTCATTGTGTGGCTCATGAGCTTAATCCCTCTATAGTTAGTACAATTCTGAATATCTCCTTTATTTTTATAAATAGGAATTAATATACTTCTCCTCCACTCATCAGGCATTTTCTTGGACCGTAAAATCACATTAAATAACTTAGTTAACCATCTCACCCCTTCTTCACCTAAACATTTCCACGCTTCGATAGATATACAGTCAGGTCCGTTGACTCTATCATTTGCCATTTTCTTAAGAGCATCATTTACCTTCTTATCACGTATTATTCGATAGAATGACAAATTTTGTTCTCCTTCACCAGTTACTAAATCCTCCAAGTTACTAGATGAATCCTCTCCATCATTGAAAAGTTTAGAAAAGTAAGTCTCCCATCTATTTTTAATTTCATCATCTGTAACTAAAGTTCTTCCCTCTTCATCCTTAATACACCTTACCTGTTCTAGATCTCTTGATTTTCTTTCCCTACTCTTGGCAATCTTATAAATATTTCGCTCTCCTTCCTTCGTCTCAAAGCTCTTATAAAATTCTTCAAAAGCTTTAGAACGAGCTTCACCCACAGCTCTCTTAGTTTCCTTCTTAGCCATACGGTACCTCTCCCAATTTTCCTCATTGTTACACAAATGTATGGCTTTAAAACAGTTCTTCTTATACTTGATTTTGTCCTGCACACTATTATTCCACCACCAAGACTCCTTATCTCTCGGACCAGAACCTTTTGATTCTCCCAAAACTACTTTTGCAACCTCCCGTATCTTTTTAGCCATATCCTCCCACATGATGTTAGCACTTCCTTGAGATTCCCAAATTCCTTTATCCAAAAGATTTCGCTTGAAAATATCTTGCTTCTCACCTTTTAATTGCCACCACTAATCCTTGGTGCTACTACTTGTCGACGTTTTTGGATTTTACTCATAATACACACATCAAGGACTAGGACCCTATGTTGTGTCGTTACAGCATCTCCGGGGATCACCTTGCAATTTTTACAAAGTCTTCTATCTGTGTTCCTAACCAAAAGAAAATCAATCTGTGACCTTGAGGCTCCACTTTTGTAAGTGATGAGATGCTCATCTCTCTTCTTGAAACAAGTGTTGGCAATTTTAAAATCATACGCCAATGAGAAATCAAAAAGAGTTTGTCCTTCATTGTTTGGCTCTCCAAAACCAAAACCACCATGCACCCTCTCATACTGACCAGCTTCCCTCCCAACATGCCCATTAAAGTCTCCTCCAATAAAAATCTTTTCACTTTGTGGTATGTGTCGAATCAACCCCTCCAGATCCTCCCAAAATAATTCCTTAAGACTGGCTTCTGTTTCGACTTGCGGCGCATAAGCGCTAACAATATTAATAGTCTCACGTCCAATTATCATTTTTAAAGAAATAATTCTATCTCCAATTCTGCTAACTTTACAACGTTCTTCTTCCACTCCTTATCTATAATGATGCCTACTCTATTGCGTGCACTTACTTTTCCTGTATACCAAAGTTTGAAACCTTGAATATCCTTAACTTCTTCTCCATGCCATTTTGTTTCTTGCAGGCAAAGGATATTGATTTTCCTTTGAATCATAACCCCGATAACCTCTACAGATTTACAATTCAATGTCCCAACATTTCAAGTACCAAATCTAATTTTGCTCTCATGGACTAACTTCTTTAGCCGCGTGCGTCCAGAATGACGCGGTAGCCCTTGCTCATTTAACATTACATCCGGGCGCCGATGCAGCGGCTCTAACTCACTTATCACTGTACTCGAGCCATGCAGCGCGTTACTTACGGGCAACGACCTAGCATTAACATTATAACGTCTATTGTCCATGTTCATGATAGATTCAACAAAGTTTTATATTGGCTTGATGGCCTAACACAACCCTCCTCCTTTACCCGAGCTTGAAATCAGCTATAAACATAGGCGGAGTTTAAGACAAAAATAGAATGAATTGAAAAAATAAAAAAAAAATAGATAAACCATATTTATTAAAGAAAATGATAATTTAGTACATAAAATTAGAAATCATAAAATTATATAGTATAATATATGCAAATTTATTTTATCATACAGAAGAAGATAATTTAATTATTTTAATTTTTTCAATTAATTTCATTAACATCTGGCGACCAAAAGGCCACTAAGTTTATGGGGAAGGTGCAGGGATCTCTCGGCTGATATGTATTGTCTATGGACAACTGCAGGTATATCAAAATAATTTTTTATAAGCTCGAGAATTTGAACAAAAAACGTTAAATTCTTCAATTTTCTCTTTCCATGTATTGGTTTATATTTTGGCTCTCCTTCGGTCCTTACCACTGATGTGAATCATAGCTTGATTGCTGAGCTATTCAAATCAGGGTTGGCTTCATACAACAACGAAATCCTCATTCAGTTACCTTATATTAATGATAATTTTCAAATTCAAATCCAAAATTCAATGCCATCAATCAATTCACGCACAGAAAACAGAAATTACAATTAAGCCTATCGTTGCTTTCAAAAGAGAGAGAGATGAAAGAAAGAAAGAACCATGTAGATTGATGGGTAAAGAGTCAGGTCCCAAAAACAAAAAACAAAAAGAAAAAGAAAAAATAGTAGATGTATAAAGAGAATCACTAAGGCTCAGACGGATTTGGCGGCGGAGGCGGCGGGGGAAGAAATGGAATCGGGATCGGAAGTGTTGGAGTTGAGAGGAGCGCGAATGGAGGAGGAAGGGAGGTCGTCGTCGGGATCGTAATCAGGATTGAGATTGCGATCGATGGCTTCACGACCTTTGTCGAGGCAGGATTTGCAGGCGATCTCGATGGTGATCCAACCCAGAATCACTCCGGCTATTGCTATCACTGCCGTCGTCACTGCACCCATCCCTCTCTTTCTGTCTCTTTCTGCGGGAACAAGAAATCTCGGAGCAATCTTCTGATCTTCATTCATTCCATTGTTCACCTTAAGAATCAGGTAATGGGCCGCTTAGTTGGGCCTTTCAAGGGGTTTCATTTGATTCTCGATTCCATTTAGGCTTAGCGAGGCTTTGATTTCGTTTGAGCTTTTCTTCAATCACAAGATTTGGGCCATTATCACCCTTTGACCACTGAGAAATATTGCATAGTTCCGAAGATCTTTGAAGCTCCGATTCTTCTGACTTACTGCCTCCGGTTTTGTATTATCAGAGCAACTATTATTTTTGACTTATATTTTTTATAAACAAATTCACTTATTCTAATAAACATTTATTATACATTTTTTTATAATTTATATTAAAAAAATAATTAATGTATGATTATATTAATTAATAAAGAGCATTTTAGTTCACTCTTTTTTTTTAAATATAATTATTACATTTAATCAACTGTCTTAAATTATGTAATACAATTTCCGCCCACCCCCCGCCCCGGTTTCCTCCCTAAATATAAAAGACGAGGGAATACATTTCTACCAAGTGGCCCCAATGGTGAATAGGATTTTGTGAAGCCGACAAAATATCATCTCAACCTTCCAGATCCAATACTTGTGACCTGAGAAGGAAATGTGTGTCACCGTCAGTGGGGTTCAAAGCATCTCTCATCAATCCTTACAATTCCCTGTCTGTTTGCATGCAAAGTGCCAACGTTATCTCGCGCGTGTGTGTAACGCAATTTTACAATTTTTATACTGTTATTATCAAATTTTTGGATCAAGAGATGATAAATTTATGAATATAGCAGGTATATATTTTTTACAAACAACAATGGATTTTTAATAAAATTATATATATTATGTTATTATTTTCGTTCATTTTGTTATTGATGAATCATACCCAAGTCTTCGTTGAAATTGTACAAATATTCCTTATATTTTTATATTATACAATCTAATCTAGTTTAAAATAATTGAACTAAAATGCTCCTTAAAACCAGCATATATTATATCCAGATCAATCATCCAAATACACGCGAATTAAAATAAAAATAATAATTGATCGGTTCGTTGGCCATTAGGAAGCCAGACTTAGGCAACTAGCAAATGAACTGATTGACATCATTTCAAAAGGTCAAAAATTTTCCTTCTGAAAAGGACAATGGGACCTCTCCTCTCAGAGGAGTGACATTCAAGCAAATAAATCTCCCCCACAACTGAAACTTCACTATCATCAAATAATTAATTTAGAGTCTCAATCTTTTCTCATCCATTCATGACTACCCTATCTTCCGCAATGGAAAAGAAAAACTCATTTCAACGGCTAAACCACTTCATAATTTGCCACACCCACTTCTGCATCTGCTTTGGCTGCCCATTCAAGCAAAATATTTCTTCAACTGAAGCACTTCTAGTACGTTCACTGTATACCTTTCAAATATTTATAACAAGGTTTATAGGAAGCCACTCAGATGACAGAATTTCATATTCTCTCGCAATCCTCATGCCTTTCAATAAAAAAAAAATGAAGTCTTGAATCAATTGTTGAAACACAGTATGGCACCGCAAATCCACAATGTTAGGCATAAGCCATCCCTCAAACAGCATCTAGCCAATGTGGGCAACAGGAACAACATTTACATAATTCCATAGATTCACCTCAGATGCCTACCCCGCCATGAATATCAATCAGGCTGTAGAATTTCCAGAAGGATGCCACCCAAGTAAACCACACAATAATATATGTTTGCCTACAAGAGTCAATTCGGATAGCTGCTAAATTACTTTTGTGGTTAACAGAGGTTATTAAGGTTCAATACATAGTGAAAAATATAGTGTGATGTTTCCCGAGTTTAGGCCACCTCAGAAGAATCTTCTCTAGGTCTAAGGAAAATGTGGTAAATAGCCATGAGCAAAGGGATTTGAACATGCAGGTGGTGCTCAGTTAATTAAGGGGAAACCATAAAAGATATTTACTTCTAAACTTTCAAATGCAAGAGTTGCTTGGATCCTAGACAAATCATAACTTGCAATGTCAATATGGTCTATAATTCCAATCAGCTTTGAGTTTGAGCCTTTTATACAGCATAATTTTCATTTAGCTATTGTATAACATGAAATAGAGCAGCATGACAAGTAAAGAGAAGGACAAGAGAGTAGGCTTGCATATGCAACACAGATTGCATGCAATCTTTAAACAACATGAAACAATAAATGGTCCATAAATGGTATATACATATTTAATTTGTATATGTGTATAGCCATGAAAAATGGGCAGGTGAACAACGGGCATCTTTTATGTATTTGAATCATTCACCACTGGCAACAAAAAACGAAAATAATTTATACATCATGGCCATAATTAAAAACATCAATCATCAAGCAATTTGATTTTCTTGCCTGAATTGCAAATCAGTTTACGAGGACTGTATAAATTAACACAGGTTTCATGGCTTGAATTAACACAGAAGGGTTTCTCCGCATGGTATTTTGCACAGTTTGAGATTCCAATCACAGTAATTAGAACCTTGGGAGCAGAGTTTGCAGCCAAGTGGAACAATAAGTGGTTCACAATCATGCTACCGAGAACATTCATCAAGGTGAAAGAGATTAATGCACTAACAATTTTAACAATACTACATGTCAATACCAGCTAAAAGCATGTTCTTACTCTACCACCTCAACTTTCAGACCTTTGCCATTTATATATAAATTTCTCTTCAACAACACTTGCAGTACAACGTTGGAAAACAATGGAAAGCTAAGCAAACAGAACCTGAGAGCTTGAAGGAGTTAAATAAGACAAACTTTCTGGCGCATCAATTACATTCCATTGAACACTGAAGCCCCGTTTTTTCGAACAACTTTCTTCTGGTTTCAGTCTTGAGATACGACCAACTGCAATGTGAAGATTTTTACCCACGACATAAATATGGCAATCACAAGCATTCACAGCAAAAGGTTTGCATATTTGCTCAGGCAAAGGGGGGCCTTCTATGGCTTCCCAAGTATCGTTTTCCATGTCATATACCTTAAGCTTCATTCTTTCAAGCTCTGAAACAACAAATAAGTGCCCATAAAGCACCACACTTGATCCAGTCCATCCTTCTCTAAGTCCAACAGCCATATTTTCCCAGTTATTAGCTCTTGGATCGTAGACCTGCCCCCTAGGAGAGACATAAAAAGGCCATAACCAACCCTCTGTCACGAGAAGCTTTCCATTAAGAACTGCAGCATCGTAAGATGCCATATTTGTTCCCATGCTGGCAATAGAGTACCAATTACCATTGTGAGGGTCCAAAACCTCAGCAGAATCAAGCTCAAAAAGATCAGTGCTGTTTCCCCCTGCTACGTAAATCATCCCATCAATCACTGCACTTGCAAAAAATGACCTAGCAGTAATCATCCGATTCATGAAAGTCCAACGATTTTTCTGCACCTCATATTTCAACGCCAGGTCAAGAGGACAATCCACATCAGAGACCATACCGCCACATACAAACAAAGTGCCCTCATGAGGAATTGAGATACACCTAAAACCATGGGGACAAACCTTATCCTTACAAGGCATTGAAGGTATAGTGTGCCAAGAAAAGTGGGTAAGGTCAAGAGCCTGCCACGTGATTTTTCCAGTGCATTTGTGGTAGGCACAGACAAAAAGCCAAGGGTCTTTCAATCCCAATTGCTTCCTGTGAGTAAAAAACTTCTCTTTACTACCAAATAGAAGATGCCACTTTTTGCAGACAGCTCTACAAGCAGAGTGACTCTCTACAGGAAGGCGGACAAGACAGTTAAGCGCAACATCATCAGGAAGGCCTGGAATTAGGGGTTCTCCTATAACAGACAAATCTAACTCTCGTGAAGAATTAGACAGAGAAGATTGGGCCACAGCTAGTCTAAACTTTGGGGATAGTGTCACTTGAGGATCCCCAAGCTTGTGCACTGGCACCTGTTGAGATGACAATCTTACACGCTGCATCTTTCTTTCAGGAGAAGATACTTGAACCGTTGAGAGACACTAAGATAATACTTTCTCAAGCATGAAATTTATGATATATATTATGTTCTAAAACTATACCCAATTTTTAATCCAGTAGGAAGAGTCTATCCAAGTTCTGTTAAATTGATTCAGTCAGATTTGTCGTAGAGTCCCAAATCATATACTAGCATGAAGAAAGGAACGAATTCTCCCTCAAATATAATCTAAATGCTGGTAGAATGCAACTCGCAGAAAATTCCCCTTCTCAAACATCCCCCACGAAACTCAAACAAGAGATATTGTATCAAAAGCCAGCAGCCCCATCACCACTTGAGCTAATGAAGATTTTAACCTGGGAATCAAAAGCAAAAAGTTGTAGCAGTAGATATAGAGTTGCAATTTGCAGATAGCAAATTCACAAAATCCTAGGAAAGAACAGTTTAATCAGTTCAAAATCTCAGCTATATAGTGAAAATAAACAAGCGAACGAGGGGAAAAAAAATAAATAAAAGCCAAAGCCTATTGAAGTTTCTATAGCAGGCTTTGGGGATTGATCATTAAAAGAAAGGCAGTCCAGAAATTGCATGTTTCCAGTGACAATAAAGCCACACCAATACGTAGGGAAATTAAAAAAAAATTAGAAAGGAAAATGAATTGAGGTGAATGAAGCAAGGAGCTTACAGGCAAGAAACTGTCGAACTGATAACTGATTGAGCACAGATAGATTCGAAGACGGGGGTGACGGACTTCGAGTCTTGAGATGAGATGAGATTCAAGACTAGTTTTGCATACATATACAGGAGGAGGCGGTGACGAGTATCAATATCATTATTCTTTCCTATCAATGAAAGATTTGATTATTCTGTAGCTAACACAACTACACAAGGACGCCGGTACTCAGATTCATGCAAAGCCACGCGCTTTTGGGTTAGCCATGGCACGCTTTCGTATATAAAAATTAAAAGTCCCACAATTCAACTGTTCAAGTGCTGCCCGTGGCTACACGCGCTGCGAATTCAGACCGCAGCCACTATACATTATTCATTCATTTTCTTTATTTCATCGCTTAAGATCTGAGAAGGAAGATGACAGGCTAAAAAAGATGAAGTACTTAAACGTGTAATTAAAGCAAATTAACATAATTAGTAGATAATCAAGGATAAATGGGAATTATGGGAAAAGAGCTTATCATGAACTAGACAGAAGCTTGAGGAACAAAACAAGCAAATTCTGGTGAGGAATGAATAGTTGGATTCCATGTGCTTTTTCGATTCGATCGGAAATGGGACCACCATCGCTATAGTTGTAAAGAAATAGTTTTTTCCCCTGTAACATCTGCTCCTGAGCCTTGACAAAATTGGCATTTTCTTTAGATTTATGTGTTGACAATCTAGATTCGTCTCTCGATTTACATTTGTTCAATTATTTCTCGTAAATGTTTTTATTTAACGCTTTATTCTCAAATATTTGTGCCTTTCACAAAAAACTAGAGTATCATTGTCACGGTATTGAAGCTCCTTTTTTTTTTTAATGTGTTGATCAATCTCTTTATTATTGGAGCTCCTTTTTTTTTATATGTCAGCTTTAACTTGATTAATCTCTTCATCTTTATTAAGTCGACCAAATCTTTAAAATATAAACAAAGAAATCAAAATATTTAGAACTCATGAAAGAATAAAAAATTTAAATTTAAGAATTTGAGAGCTTTATTATTTATTGTTTTGTTTTATTATTACAAATGAAGGGTGAGAGGTGCTTATAAACTTTCTCTTTATTTTAAAATTTTCTCGCATCTTTTATAAATAGTAAGTATGACTCCAATCCTATGATGTTCATTCATTTTCCAAATATTTTATAAAAATATTTACAGAAATGTATATAGATATTTACAAGGATATTTTTAATGACTATTTTCAAGATATGTGTGTGAAATATTTTAAAATATCCTAAAATATATTAGAATATTTTAAACATCTCCACATTTATCTATAAGTTTTAAATATTTTTAAACTGTTTTAAATGCTTCTAAAATATTTTGAAACATACTAAATTTTTTTTGAATATCTTGAACTCTCTTAAAATTCTTTACATTGTTCTAAATATCTCCAAAAACACTTTATTCTTGCAAGTTGTTCTCTTTCTGGCCACAGGTTGTGACACACCGCGCATTATACATCATAATTAGTATACAAAATATAAGCAACTATGGAGTTTTTAAGCTATCAAAAATAACGCAAGTCATTTTGGGATACGTGTGGGTGTATTTTATCCTAATCAAATAAGAAATAAGTATAGCAATGAGGCAAAGGATTTGAATTATTGGTAAATGATTATTGGCCGACTTTTTAATCATCTAGCGTCCCTCAATTCTCAAACCTGTAATTTTGAATATTTCTTTCAATATTTTTATAATTATAAAATTTCTTCTCTCTTGTTTCTTATTTGCGCTTTTTTGGTTCCTTTCCATTAAAGTTTCTTAATCTTGTTCAATTGAAGCAGCGATCTCGAAATATCTTTAGTCGGATTGCATCCAATAATTAAAAGTGCAATTAAAGTGACAACAACTAAAAAATCCACTGTTGGATTGGATTTTTTTTAATTTCATTATCAATCCAAAAAAACAGGGTCATGTCACCGTATTGATTGTATTTGTAATGTGCCTTTTAAGTTTCAGCTAAGCTTTCAAGCATTCCTGTTGTTGCATCGCATCATTAAAAAAAAAAAAAAATAGTAATACATCTGTGGAATGACAAGCACATTACACCACTAAACATCACGAACCAATTATTAAATAAAATGTTGACAATTTGAGGTAAAAATTTACGATATTTCACATATGGCTTCTACTGAACTCATTTTGCATGAATTTTTTCGCTTGTAAGATTTTTTTTTTTATTTCAATCCAACATCCCATCAAAATTTTGAAAATGATGGTGTATAATGAGTGTAAGTTTAATCTAATAGGAAAAAATTATGTATAGGTCTTGTGAAACAAACTTATTTACTAATAAATCTCACAAAATTCAAAAACCATGACCAGATCCCTTAAGAATTTAAAATTAGGCTGCAAAGATAATAACACTTTTATCAAACATATGTTACATCAATCAAATAATTAATTTATAATTATTTTATTAGAAATTTATAATTATAATTTTAACTTTTTATAACTATAAATTCACATATTAATAATTAAATAATCATATGCTATTAACAAAATCTAATATTAATTATTTACAACTACTTTATTAGTAATTTATAACTATAATTTTAAATTTTTATAATTGTAACTTCATATATTTAATAGTTAAAATAATTAGTTTAATTATTTGATATATAAACTTATAATTATAAAAAATTAAAGCCATAGTTATAAATTATTTCATTGATATAATATATATATATATATATATATATGTTTAATATGAGTATTATTGTCTTTTTATTTCAATTTCAAATAACACTCAATCCCAAAGGACTTAATTATGATTTTTAAATTTTATAAAATTTATTTATAAATAAATTTATTTTATGGGACCTATATATAATTTTTTCATATAATAATCCGCAGTCCCCTCAAGTGGTGAAATTGATTCCCCAAATGTTGGGCCTGACGTCACCTCCAGCCGTGAGTTTATTGGGCACCGATGTGGTATTGGATGTCGCATTGGGTCAAGGAGTTAAAGAAATCGAAAAGTTGTCTCATTCAACTAATAGATCCAATGAATTTGGCCCAAAATTTAATGGGTCTAATGACCCAAAAACAAACGGGCCTTATTTGATTGGTCCAATAGTCCACTGGGTGTTGCGAACCTAATCCTCAACCACGAGTTCTGACTCGGCTTTCCAATTTCAGTTGCTAAATTAAATAAAAAATATCCGACCAAGATATAAATAAATAAAAATATGCAAGCACGAACTTGAAGCCATGACTTCAAGGTAAATGGAAAATTTTAAGTATGTAAACATTAAAAGATTGAGATTGGTGGGTTTTCACGGGATAAGATTCAACTGTACTTACATCTCAAATTCAACGGCCAATACCTATTAAGTTAGTTATACGTTTTGACAAATATGAGAACTGAGAGGTAATCGATTTTTTTTATTTAAAGTGAAAACTACGAAGGTGATATTATACCAAACTCTTTGGATTCAAATTCCATGAGGATTCAGAAATTTCAAAAGTATATACCATTGACCCATTAGCAACATTTTTGAGTTGTTCATCGGTACATAATATATATCTTGAACTTGCTTTAACTTTCACGCAAATGAACACACACACACACACCCACTAAGCCTCTTGATTGCTTTGCCTTCCGTATCCGCAAAATGAATATACGAAATGACAACCTTTAGCCACAGTAGAGTTATAAGACACGACCACACATTGTGATTATCGAACTGAGCCAATTTCTAAGTGTTGGTACTTTTATGTCACTAAGCTGAAAATGGAGCTAGTTCCCTTTTCAATGATATCGTTATTCAGATATTGCCCAGAAACTAACAATTTTTTTTTTGTAAATTTATACATGGTTTTGACGAACAAATTATTAATTAAGAGATAGCCCTTCTTCTAATTACCAAAAAGCTCCAAATCAGTGCAATTATTTGTTGCCTTTCACGTTCGGCCACACGTACACACAGACCTACAAAAATAACTCCAATTGTCCTGCATGCTGCAGCTCAGTCCCATCAAGTGCTCAAGATTTTTCTCGGGATCGATTGCTTCGAGATTATATTTCTTACTGTAATCATCAGAAAAAATAAAATAATTAAGCAGATATACAATATACATCAAAGATTAAGCCCCAAGGCCAACGTTTAAAGGTTAAAAGTTCTATCAGGCAATTAAAACTCATTAATTTTGGTATATGTATTGCATACATACAATATATAGTAGTCTAGCTTCAGTTCTATCTCACTCGATGTTTCTATTGACGTAAACGACTCTAAAACCAGTATTTGATTACTATATTATGTTTATGTTGCCACCCTTAGTAAAGAACAGAATATTTTCCCAAGAGTATATATTCCAATCCTTAAGTAGCAATACTTTTGTTTAAACTATACATGTTTTGAAGTCCATGTCTCGCATGAAATTTAAATTGAGCCCCCCCTGGGTAACTATTACACACACACGAATAGCTGGACGAGTGACGAACGAGAATGATAATCTTACGTACATAATTCTAAAATGCTTCTTAGAATATTTGTAATCCAAAACAACAAAAAAAGTACTGTAATTTGTGCATCGGTGATTGATATATAGTACTGAAAGATCAGAATACCAGAAAGTTCATGATATAGATTCAATTTGTTAAAGAAGAAAAAGAAGACTGACTTGATTATGAAATACTACAGGGTTATGAAATACTACAGGGTAGTATGTGAAAGTAATAGTTTATTAGATGTAATAAAACATGACTTTAGTGATGATCAGTGGATGACACTGTTTAACTTTTTGAACTATGGAGGCCGGTGGATGGGGACATGATCAGAAGGGAATGGCTTTCTGTGGTTTTTGTTGTGTCTGCCATTTATGCTGTGCTGCATAAAGCCCTTGACTCACAATGTTTGGTTTTGGTGTCAACATCACCTCTCCTTTTTGCACAAAGCGCATTTACAAATGAAAGATTAGATATTATTTTATTTTTAGCTGAAAAGCAGTTTTTGCTATTGCTTTCTTATCTATTTTCTCCAAGTACCTCTATTAGCGATGTTATTTTGTTCTTTGAAGCGGGTATATACTTATTGTGTTTTACTCTTTTATTTTATTTTTTTACATATTCTCTTTTTAATTTTCTCTTACCTACTTCATACATTTTGGTTCTGCATCCATATTGTATAAATGCATGCCATGATTACGACGTCGCACCCACTATCTTATAAGACTTTGGACATGCACCTAAATTTATTCTGAACATGCTCTCACAATTCTCAAGACAGCAAGTCTGGTTCATGTACCAGGACAATAAAAATGCCTTCGAATGATAATGCTTGACCAAGGGGTGGAAAAGGCAAAAGAATTCTCTTAAAGCAACTCGCGAGACTCTGTGAATTAGTTGGAGAAGAACTACATATACTTCAACTTAGGAATTACGTGCAAACTTTAAATGAAGGTTATCTCTATCACACACACACGCTTTTCCAAAAATGAAGGCACGATGAAGGAAAGGACATATATACTGCAATCTGATTCTAATCATAAATACAATAAATTAGCAATAATGAACTCCTAGATTAATTGAAAAAATAGGCTGAGTTTCCACCACGTCGTAAAAGTCGCTCGTCTTTGGAGACAGAATTGAATAACCAACCACCTCAAACTTGTCGTCGCATGTTTGCACACCATGTGCAAGCCAAACACAATATCTCAACCCAAATCCCTTCCCTTCGTATCTCTTTTTTTCACATTTCTACTGCAGACAAACTCTCCCGGAAATCTGATTCTCTCGTATTTTTGTTGGGTTCATTTGGTGTATGCATAAAGTATTAGTAGAGCCCCAGAATGCAAGCACAGTGAAAAAGTTCGGAAGAGCTTCAGTTTCAAAGAGAAATCATGAGAGCGCAAAGAAAGATGGAAAAAAAAAAAGGGAATCAAAAGACAAAAAAGGAGAAAGAGGTCTCACCATACTTTCCACTATGGAAAACATGTTTCTTCCACGGAAATTGAAGATTAAACCAACTGGTGGCTCCTTATTAGGTCCAAAAAATCAGTTATAGGGAATTTCACGCAATTGTTTAGACCTTTTATCATTTTATGGTTTGTTGTATCCCTTCAGGCCATTCATTAAAAATAATTTATCTAGCTTATGAGAACTTTTTCTTTTCTCAAGGTCATTAATTTAATATTTCACATTCTTTTTCCTTTCAATCAACAAAATAGTCCTCTCGTTGAATATAAAATAACAGTTCATCATATATAGACTAGACTAGTTGATACAAGGATTAATGAATAGCTCATGTTGCCATTCACGGATGATATGAATGTGCCTACAGGTGTCTAGACATGTTTTAGGGGTTCAAAGCACATGGGTAAATCCTATCATAATTTAACTTTTATTGGTATAGTCTCATAAGCGCTAACTAGTATACTAATAATAATGGGAACTTCATCTCGTTGAAAGGGATAGTTTTGATTATGAACATTTGAGAGGCTTTATCTTTGAAAGATCAGTTAAGAAAATATTGATTTCAAGATGCTATTTTGTCCCTGCAATCCTTGTTGAATCCTTCCAAGCTGACAGTAGATTAGCATGGAGATGGAAATATAGGAGGCCATGTGCATGTGACATCTTATAATAACTTTGTTCATATGTTATCATTTTAATTCAAGGCGTTAAAGAAAGTGATGTTTATTGTTCTCTAATTTATAATTCACATATCAAATTATGTATTCAAGCCTAGACCTTGAAGAGATAAAGTATACTTTTTCCCTTGGAATAAAAATTATTCCTATGAAAATCCAAGTAAAATTAATATGAACCACGTTAGTTGCATTATTCCCAATATCCACACATTATGCACATTGGAGATGAGGAGGAAATGGTAGAATTCTACAGAACAATAATGGATGATCTTGAAAGATGGAAACTTGGAAGCGTTTATTAAGTCGCATAGTGCGTTTTTCCCACGTGATCTTCCAATTGTATCATCATGTGCATCAAGAAAGAATCGATTGCGTGTAAGCTAAGCTCACTGAGATATTATTGGCGAAACAAAAAGTAGACCTAGTTTACCATATTATTTATAGTCTATTCAATTAAAATACTCCAAATAATTAATAGAATTTTGTGTGACATTTTTTTAACTGATGTATTTTTATAAAAAAATAAAAATTTAATTTCTTATTTTTTCTCTCACTGTTATCATTAATATCAAAATCAATTTATATTTAATACAATTAAAATATTATATTTTTATTAGACAAATTATAAATAATGTGGTGTACTGGCCTATCTAAGAATTTTTCTTCCTATTTAACAAACTAGAATTGTTGCTACTCCATGTCATTCAACTAGCCGCACTTCAAATTGTTACACTTGACCGTTTGCAATAAGACCAACCGATGGATCAACCATCTATGACTAAACAAACTGAAATCAGAGAAACTAATAAACTTAATAACTCTTATCCGACTAACTAGTGGTTACCAAAATCGATGGCTCGAATATGCTTCACAAGTCTGAGTGTTCGAAGAAGAGAAGAAAGAGAAGCTTGAGAAAAAAGTCTGTAAAGAAAACCCTGATTGGGAATCTATATGGTTTTGGGATAGAAGCGTAATAGAGGGGAAAGTGGCATCGTCATTTGTCTGCAAATATAGAGGCTTTTTTTGCGGTTTGTCACATCCATTCAAATCAATCAGAGAGACTTGAGAGGCTGAGAAGTCATAATTGTGGAAGGCAAGTGGGTTGCATTATTTGTCCCACGATGCCGTACTCACACAGAATGGGTTTAAAGGATGTTGGGCAGGTGAAACATATATATACGAGAATAGAATAGAAAGCATGCATTGGTTAACTCAATTGTGTATTATCCATTTTGGTGTATCGAGGTTCGAGCAAGTTAAAACCCAATGACTCATAATTTATGAAGCACCGATGCTTTAAAAATGTAAATGTATCAGTATCAGATATGATATTTATAGAACACTTCATTATATGTATTTTATATTCTAACATTTTATATTATAATTTTTATTAATAATTTTTTATTATATCATTAAAAAATTTAAAAAAAATACTTAATATTTTGATTGATGGTTGTAAATATCATTGTATTACTTAAAAAATTCTTGTTTAAAAATTAAAGTACCTATACCTATATCATAAAATATTAAAATATATATTATAAATATTCTCCCACTTGTATTTTAAAATTTTAAAAATTTTTTATATCACTGTATCATGTTATATCTTATTAGATACTCGCACTAGTATATATACAATCTAGCTCATAATGCCCCTTTTGTCTGATCTGTGCATGACTTTGGAAACAAGCTGGTCGATGATGGCGAGAGGCTACCAAACATTGGCTCTCCCTCTTGCGCAGAGGGTCTACACTACAACTTGTTCATAATACACTTCATTTGTGACTAATTAACTTCTCTCTAATGGATAAATCGTCTGGGGTCGTCCTTAAGTGCTTGCAATTTTCTAAAGTAACACCAATAGGGTTCGACATTTGATGGTGCTGAAAGTTTATAATTGGATATTTGTTAACTCGGTCTTAAACGGAATGAAGCCACTTTTGTGTGAAACAAGAAGCTAGAGCATAAAAAAGTTTGCAGCTCTGATGCATGTTACTGTATTCTAGCAATCTAAAAAGTTAATTACGTAAAGCTAGCTTATAATAATAACTGACTATTCTAGATTTTTTTGAGCTTTGAGAGTAACCATTCTCTTGTATTATTTATCTTCTTGTTTTATACTATGTTAGGAGTGAGTTCATCATACACAAGGGCATAATATATATTGAGAGAGGGAGAAGGATATTTAAAAGCAGAGAGAAGCAATTAATCATCGATGAGACCGGGACGGAAATGGAAGGGAAACCAAAATATGAGAGAATAAAAATGCAAGCAAGTAGAGAGTTTTGCAATCTGCTTCCGAGTTACGATATTCAATAATCAAATAATTGAGAATAAGTCATGCATTAACTTCTAGGGTTCGCACCCGTTTTGGCCCATGAGTATAATGTTATGAAGATTCCACAGGTCACACGTGAAAGAAAAAATTTTATTTCCAGAGTTCCTTGTTTTCCTTGTTCCAATGCTCATCATTCTTTGAAGTATAAACTCAACATTATTCCCATTTTGAATTTCTAGAAATAAACTGTACCCCTCTCTTATTTTGGTTGACCACGTGCATCCATCGCGGCCCCTTGTAGAACTAAACAATATGCTATAACAAGACATGTTATTTTTTGGGTGGTTAACATAACTATCAAGTTAGGATAAGCCATCACTTAGCATGTGTTTGGTTCTGCAGCAGAAACATGAGAAATATTACTTCCTCAGAAACCAAGAAAACGCGGTTTCCATTGCGGAAACAAACACACCATTAGGGATTATAAACTTGCATTCACCACTGGATCAAATCAAATGTCAAAAGACCCATACACAGATTAGACGACAAGAAATCTCTTCGTGCGGATCAGGGTTAATTAACCACCAATGTAAGACTTTGTGTGAGGAGGATTTGATTTGAACTAACACTTATGATTAAGGGGTAAGTTTTTGACAAATCCTTCAACCACTCTTGTGATATGTGATGGTTGCTATCATGAGGAAACGACATGTAGGGTAGAGATGCATTGACCTAAAAATTTAATGAGCCCACTGAGAAAAACTCTATGGAGTTGGACTTACTATGATTTGATTTTTGTTTTTACAATTTTTAAAAAAGATTGAATTTCTTATGAGTAAATTGTCGTTCTACATGACTTTATTCTATATATAAAATTATTAATTCTTTCATAGATTATATTGAGCAACTTTGGTCAGAAAATTATTAGAAGATCAACCAAAGCCAAAATACAAATTTCGAGTTAGACGGTAATAATCCGACATCCGCAAGCAGTTAAGCACCCAGAGTTAAAGGCAAAAATCACCATCACCATTAATGTCGCCCAAACTGACCCTTCTTTCATTTTCGTAAGCAGGGGGCAAAAACATAATCTTATTTGCCGCCCCACACCACATCCCAAGGTTTGCAATAATATGTAGAAATTACCATGCACGAACACAGATTTTTTTTCTTTCCCCTCGAAGAAAAAAAATCTGTCTAGGGAAGACAGATCCGCAGATTAATTAAATAAAGTTACAAAGGTTTAGGTTGCTCTGACATACTGTGCACTATGAATCTTGATTAAATAGTATATGATGATATCTTAAGGATTATGGCTGGAAACATGCATATGGGTGTGATAAGAAATTACATCTGAACTTGATGGAATTTGCGCGGGTCATTTTTAAAGAAACAGAGGCAGAAAAGAAATATCTGTTAGTACACATGATTTTCATTTTCTTTTTTGACTTCTGGGACACAAACAACACCGGCACGAACAAACAACTTTTTTAAGGAAAAATAAAGCATAAAAGGTTGAGTAATTCTCCATAAAATGATTGGTACTGGATAATATCTTAATAATCAGAGAGAAGGGAGAATCCAGAGGAAGGCAACCCATTGGAAAGAAGTGAGATATATTCACATGAAAATCTCCATCGGCTGGAAAATGACAGTGCATGTGGACAGATTGGGAAAGGAAGCAATCTGTGAGATTACCCGCCACGATTATTATACTTGAAGTATCTACACAGTGTTAGATATTTATGGAAAATGCATGCGTACGATTAACATTTTCTCTTTTTATCAAATTATCAATATATATATATATATATAGTCGCTTCCTCGCTATATGATAAGTCAATGAGATTTTTAGATTCCAACAATTTTTGATATTGGATATACGAATAATTAGTAGCAAACAAAACTCGCTATCATTCTCAGAAAACTTTCTTAATTGATATTTCTTTTCCCCTTTTTTCCAACGGATATGCATGTTGATCGCTGAGAATAATGTCCGTTTTAATGAGTTTGGGTCCCCAACATATTCCAAGCTATGCAATTTGCAGACACTTTCATTACAGGTATATATCTTATTAGCATCAACGAAATTGACCATTACGTACAAATTCAAATCAGAAGATAGGTCTAGAGCTTCAAAATCATCTGCAAAGGTGAGGTTAATTTCCACTCAAACACAGAGCAATGACAAAATGAGTTCAACTAGACCTTCGTTCAACATATTTGCTGCTACATCTTAATAGCTGGGCAGTGTATGATTAATTGATTGCATGAACATGACCCGTATATCCATGTTGGCGCAACTCATATTCTTTGTCTAAGCTTGGAATTGGTTATGAAGAAACATGTTGCAGAACTCAGTTAATGAGTTAAAACTTGTTATTGTTGTATATGACCTATAAGAACGTGCTTTAATTTATAGCTATATATAGCACCATATAGGTTGAAACAAGAAGTGAATAAGATGATTTGGATGGAATAATCAAATCTTGACCATATATGAATGTGTCTGTGGGGAGAGGCGGTTTGTGTGTTTGCAATAGAAACTTGAAGAAATGAAGCTGATATATGAGCGGGAAGCCAGTAAGGATGAGGCATCGCTGTCAAGCTTGTTTGCCCGGTGGGCCGTGACAGTGGCTCCGATGGCTTCGTGTTTGGATGGCGCCGAGAAGCATCCGTGGCAACCTCACTACGCTCCAAAATGCCACTCCAATGAGCCATCCCTCCATGCAATTCGCATTTATTAGTGGGCGTCAACCTTTCACTTCGTCCTTCGGGGACCCCACAAACAAATTATTATATTCATTCATTTCTCTATTCAAACTCACTCTGCTATTTACATCTCATCATTATATATTACAGAGTTTAAACTTTTACCTGTATAAACCTCGCCCACCCCTTATATATAATCTGCTTTCATAACGTAAGAGACATTTACTGTTATAAATAAAAGGGATTCGGTCTACTAAATTACACACACACACACACACACGGTGTTGCTTCTGCTGCGATAAGTTTTGTTCCCTCTAAGAGTCATTTTTCATGCTGGTTACTATCAGTATTGTCCTTGTTATCAAAATTTTTGGGATATAACGCAAAATATGCTATTGGATATTGACAAGCAATCCCGATGGAGACGTCCCGCAAATGGCTTCTTGACATGTTCCAAGGGTCACATTGTCTGTGACAGAAACTCTTGAATTAATTTCACAAAGTTTCTGATCTTCTGGTATTGCGACGATCAAATATCACAAGAATTAATTCAATGCTTCGCAACTAGGGTTGTGTAGCTGTTCTTATAATGTTAGTGACTCAAGAGGTGGAAACATTACGAAAATTGGATAGAATGGAGAGGAAGATAAGTGATAAGAAATCAGAGGCACGCATTAATTAATGAAAACGAATATGATCAACGGAGCCACGTGCTTATTGTTACACACAAATGTGGAGGACTCTGGAATTCACAATCTGTACAACTATACCTTGGAAGGCAAACTTGAGCTGACGGCAAAAAAATATGGATATGGACGTTGATATGTAAAGCTAAGCATTATTTCTATCGCCATGGTCTACAAGTGAGTGTGTTGTGAATCTGACTTCGCTTCTCTTGTGGCACTGATTAGTAGTGATGTGACAAAGATTCGTGGCTCTAAACTGTCTTGGTTTCATCCCCTTGCAGATCCCACCGTACAGAGGAATCAACCAAATAACAAAATAAATATAATAGATGTGTGTTCAGAGTGTGGGAGCCAATGGAATTAGAGTGAGTGAGTGTTGGCTTTGACCCTTAACTATGGCCTGTACTTGCTTGTCATGTACAATATCTTGTGGGTGTGATGGTGTCTCTCTCGCTTTGCTTGACTATTAAATAATCTTATTGGGTCCACTTGAGTCACTGACTGGTATATATGCGTTACTAGTTAATTTTCAGAGTTTGTAATTAGAAAATTGCGCCTACTATCGCTGTAGCGGCAGTACGTAGGCAGTGAATAGAGTGACTGGGTCACTTGTTTTGGTCTTACTTCAATTGTCTTGGCTTGACTGGGACATACTATGCTTCATTTGACCTTAAGGACACTAGCTAGCTCCTCTCTCCTAATTGTCTGCCTCTCACCCTGCGCGGAAGGGTATGTTCTCGTCGTAATTATGAAGATTAAATCAAATCAAATCAGTATGAAATTAATCAACTAATCATAAGATTATTACGAAACCCTCATTAGTATTGTTCCAGTCAATTATAAACTCATTGAGAATATAGCAAGCAAATTAAATACCAATTTTAGAATTAATTACAAATTAGTTCTTACTTTTTAAGAATTTAAATTAAATTACAGCATTTCGATTTTAGCATAAAAATTAAAATATTTTATGAACCATATATACTTAATTCATTTCACATAAATATGATGTGATATATAAAATATCTCGATTATTTTTATTTTTATATTATTTTATATTTATATTTTTTTAAAAAAATACATATAATTATTTTACGCAATGTATGTGAAATGTAGTTTTAAATCAGTATGGCTCGTAAAAGAGTGATGATAGAAGTCGAATTCTGGATCCCTTCCCCGTCCAAGAAGATCCCCTTTCCACCAATGCACCACGTGGTCTTCCCTTACGTGTATCATGAGGTCGAACCACGTACATACCAAAGGAATTTAAAAAAAAAAAATGGGATGAAGAAAACGGAAAATAAAAAAGAAAAAGAAGAAAAGGAAAAGGCTCGCCCTTCTACGAGCCCCAACTCTATTTATACCCGGTTGATCTCCCTCCCTTTCTTCCTCAAACCACCCATTCACCTCTCTCTCTCTCTCTCTCTCTCTCTCTCTCTCTCTGTGACAAAACAAACCAACAAACAGAACTTCTCTTGCATTCCAGTCTGAGACGGCCTAGAACCTCCATGATCATGGCGAGAGCAACCCCAAGCTCCGGTTCTACATGGGCTAAACCTCAAATTCCTCCTCAGTTGTCATCGTCTTCTTCATCACTTGTGGACTTGGGCTTTCCCATCAAGTCCATCTCCTTCAACAAGAAGCCCATCATTCCAAGAAGAGCAAATGTTCAGTGCGCTTTAAACTCTCCTTCCATATATCATCCCTTCTCCAATCAAACCTATCCCCAACCAGTAATCCCCAACGATAATAACCATGCAGCTCCTGCTACTAATCCCAATACTGACCAATTTCCTCCTTGGAATCCCTTACAGAAAGCCGCATCAATGGCCTTCGACTTGGTCGAAAGCGCTTTACTCTCACGCGAGCTCCAATACCCGCTCCCCAAAACTGCCGACCCACGCGTTCAGATATCGGGAAACTTCGCTCCCGTCCCGGAACAGCCAGTCCAACACTCCCTCCCCGTCGTCGGGGCCATTCCTGATTGCGTTGCTGGGGTCTATCTCCGAAATGGCGCCAACCCCTTGTTTGAACCCGTCGCGGGCCACCATTTCTTCGACGGTGACGGCATGGTTCACGCCGTTGCCATCAATGGCGGCGAAGCCAGTTACGCCTGCCGCTTCACCGAAACGGAGAGACTGGTTCAAGAACGCAAGCTCGGCCGTCCGATGTTTCCTAAAGCCATTGGCGAGCTCCACGGGCATTCGGGTATTGCTCGACTGCTTCTCTTCTACGCCAGAGGACTCTTCGGCCTCGTCGACCACCATCACGGCACCGGAGTTGCCAACGCTGGCTTAGTATACTTCAATGGTCGCCTTCTTGCCATGTCGGAAGATGACCTCCCTTACCAAGTTCGAATAACTCCCTCAGGTGACCTCCACACAGTTGGCCGTTACAGTTTCGACGACCAGCTCAAATCCAACATGATTGCTCACCCCAAGGTCGACCCGGAATCCGGCGAGCTCTTTGCTCTCAGCTACGACGTTATTTCGAAGCCGTACCTCAGGTACTTCCGATTCTCAGCAGACGGCCAGAAATCACCGGACGTGGAAATCCCCTTACCGGTCCCGACAATGATGCACGACTTCGCAATCACGGAGAATTTCGTGGTCATACCGGACCAGCAAGTAGTCTTCAAGCTCCAAGAGATGGTCACCGGCGGGTCCCCGGTAATCTACGACAAGAAGAAGAAATCGCGTTTTGGAATTCTTGCGAAGAATGCCCGGAACGCCTCCGACATCACATGGGTGGAGTCGCCCGACACTTTCTGTTTCCATCTTTGGAATGCCTGGGAGGAACCCGAAACGAACGAGATCGTGGTTATCGGGTCGTGCATGACGCCACCGGACTCGATTTTCAACGAATGCGACCAGAATTTGGAAAGCGTACTGTCGGAAATCAGACTGAACTTGAGCACGGGTAAGTCCACGCGCCGCCCCATAATCTCGGAATCAATGAACTTGGAAGCGGGTATGGTGAACCGGAACCGACTCGGGAGGAAAACCCGGTACGCATATCTCGCCATTGCAGAGCCGTGGCCGAAGGTGTCGGGCTTTGCGAAGGTAGACCTGTCAACAGGGGAGGTGAATAAGTACTACTACGGCGACAGAAGATACGGCGGGGAGCCATTTTTCTTGCCGAAAAGCAGAGACGGGGAGGAAGATGAGGGGTACATTATGGCATTCGTGCACGACGAGAGGACATGGAAGTCGGAGCTCCAGATTGTGAACGCCAAGGATTTGATGGCGGAGGCGACAGTGAAGTTGCCGTCACGGGTGCCTTATGGTTTTCATGGGACATTTGTGGACGCCAAGGATTTGGCAAGGCAGGCATAATTCTGGGGTCCCGACTGCATTTGTCAAAAGTTAGTGGGTCCGTAATTCTGTTTTCTATATAATTTCAAGTTTGGAGTGGAAAAGGAGGATTTTATTTTTACCGGAGGGATGAGCAGAGAGACAAGTCCCCGGATTCTCCTGGAATAGAAGATAGACCCCAGAACTAAGATTTTGTTTTTATTTGGTTTTGTGCTTCTTCTTTTTTCTTGGGATATGTATGTTGGGAGCCAGTTTGTAGCTTTTCCTCTGTAGGTAAATCTAGCTCAGCTGGTTTCTGCTTTCCTTGCTACCTTTGATCCACTTGTATCTACACGTCATGAATCCTATGTTTTAAGTTCTGTTTCTTTTGTGCCATATTTTTTTTTTATTAAGTGCAATTTTCTCTGCTTAACAATTTAATACCCCCAATCTAATTGTCCATATATATATATATATATAGATATTAAAAATATTTGAATTCTGATACATCCACTTATACCTCAGTAGTCGGTGCTGTATCTTTACATTACATATAAACTAGTTTAAAGTTCAATTTATTGACGCAACATAAATTGGTGAAAAATCAAGTGTATATATATTTCAGAACAATATAATATATATAATTTCATCCAAAAAATAAGGTCTACGGTATACAAATTTTTTTTTTTTGTGATACTGTATTGGTTACATGCATTATAATTAGAGTAAAATATTATGACTTCCTCTCCTTTCCAAAAAAAAAATATTATAACTTTTCCTTTATTTTAATTTAATCATAGGTATATTCCCTCTATTTTAAAAATATGTACGAACTTCTTTTAAAATTAATAATTACTAAACGCAAACCTTCCTCTTACTTTCAGGTCAAAAAAAAAAAAAACTTCCTCTTACTTTTAAATTCCCATATGCCCTAATATTGACTGACCATTGAATAACATATATTTTTGATCGGAATACCTTTTTTTTAAATATAAAAGTTATCTAAAAATTATTTTAAGTCATCCAATGAAATTAACAGATATATTTTTACATTTTTACTCATATTTAAAATTTTTAATTATACAAACTTATTTATTTATTATTTTGAAAAATTAATTGAATAAATATTTTTAGAATTTTTAATAAAATATTATTAACAGTGTTAAAAATGAAAAAAAAAATCTATCTGGCTAAAGAAAAAATCTCTATAATTTAAATAAAAACATAAAAGAGATCATTATATTTTACTCTTTATGAACCTTGTTCCAACTTTTGAGGATGGCGGTTGACAAGTATGGATCAGCGCGTCTTTCTTGCGTCCATCACTGTACTCTCCGTGATGGGAGAGACTGATAATGTACCTTAGTTGTCACATCAAAGTTTATCATCTTATTTCGCGCCATCAGAATGCTTAATTTTCCAATTTATTATTTTTCAAAATGATAATAGAATTGTAGAAATATATTTTCTAGTCAAAAAAAAAAAAAACTATTTATATTTAAAACATTTTAATTAAATTTTATTTTTTAATGAAGTAATTATTTATTTTTTAACTAAATTTATTTTTTTATATTTATTTTATTAAATATCTTAAAATAAATAATAAAATTATTATCAATAGAAACACTTATAAAAAATAATAATATATTTTGAAAGATTAAAAAGTCTTATATTTTTAAATATCTAACTCTTTAAAAAATATTTTATATTTTTAAATAAAAAAATATATTTAGAGATAATAAACTGAATGAAATGAAATTGTCGTTAGTAAAACATACATGTGGGGGGTGATCAACGGGTTGGGTTTTATATTTACTTTTATACTACTTTTCGTGTCTAATATTCCTTCTGTTTTTATTTGTTAAAGAAATTATTTTTTTATTTATATTTTTATAAATAAAATTACATATCTCAATAAATATTTATTATAAATTTTTAAATTATTTTTATAATTTATATTAACAATAAACAATTAATACATGCTTATATTAACTAATACAAGGTATTTTAGTTTAATTTTTTATTTTTAAAAATAATTATTATAGTTAACCAATTTTTCTTAAACTATGTAATATATTTTTTCTTTATATAGAAACAATGAGAGTATAAGGCAACAATACCTATTTTTACACAAACAAATGAAATTGATTAAATATGGTCATACTTAAGGGTGAGCAAAACAAAACAAAATTGATCACACCAAACTTATCCAATAAAAATCAAATGAAACCAATCATTACTAAGGCTTGATTTGGCTTTATAAATTTAAAAACCAATGATTTGGTTAAAGTTTTAACTTTTTTTATTTGAAACTTTAACCAAACCTAAACCATACCTTTCATATTTTTAAAAATATTTTTTCATGATTAATAATAAACTATAAGTTCTCTTTTTATTTTAACTCCAACTAAAGTAGAACCAACCCCAAAATACTTTAATGCTATGTTTGGATGTATAAGGATTTGAATTTAGATTTGAATTTGAGCCAAATAAATTATTTGGATAATTAAAAATGTTTGGTTTGAATTTGAGTCCTCAATCTCTATATAATTTAAAATTCTTTCTACACCTTTATTATTTTAAACCCTACCTCAATTTTTGTGTAATTTGATTGGCCCGTTAGTGGTGCTGAACAAGACTAGATTGCCAAGAGCGACTAGGATAAGATTGCCACCATCGTTGACTAAGACCGAGTCATAGTCATCAATCGGGACCGAATAGCCAACTTCCATTAGGACTGAACCATCAGCGTTAATTAGGACCATATGACAAACTTTTGAAATCGAACTGTCGCACCAACAGGGACTAGAGTTTAAGCCATTACCAAGACCAAATGATGACCAAACTACTAGCATTGACCGGTCTTTTATCTTAAACTTATCCAATCTTAGCTGGTGTTAGCAATCCTATCCTAGTCAATATTAGAGGTCCTGTCTGGTCAATGCAAGTAGTCAATCTCAATAGAAGTTAGTCATTCGATTACGATCTTTACCTACACTCTAATCCCGATCAATGCCGACAGCTAATCTTGGTAGAAGTTGAAACATCCCAAGAATTGAAACTTAGGTTGTACCCTAGTCATTAGGAAAAAAAAAGGACCAATTGAAAGGTTGAGTATTCTTTAGGATAGGGTAGTAAGCAGTAACACTGGATTTAGAGGTTGTGAGGAAGGAAGTGTTTAGAAAAAAGAAGTCAAAGGAGTCGTATCTAGTAACTTGCCTAGGCAAGTGAGTGCACTCGCTAAGGCAAGAATTGATCAACTTGCTAAGGCAAGTGTTATCTCGTCAGGGATGAGCAGTATAATTCAAGAAATTATAAATACACACGTTAAAAAACACATTTTAGACATGGTGAAACACTTTATAGTGTGCAAAAAACCCTAAAGCTCTGCTAAGATTTCATGATTTGCAACCGAAAGGGTATACTCTAAAGGCCAAATACGCCAAAAGTAAGTCTCCTAGATCAAATTCATGCCTTCTACTCTTCTGATCTTAGGATCTGATGATGAAAATTTGTCCTAGGTTATATCTCAAATTTGAATTATTGAGGGTTAATTATCTAAGTCTCAAAAAGAGTTTTAATTAATTCGTTGATTATATTAAACCCGTCTATAGATGGAAATAGCATTAGAGAGCGCTTAGGTTTAAGTACTATAGAACTCAAGGATAAAGAGATTAAGACATTCGATCTCCTAAAAGTTCAAGGTAACTAGGAGCATGCTATGTTATATATTATAATCTATAATATTACCTGGTAGATTAATTATGCTATTTTACCAATCACAATGAAATTTGAATCTAAGTTATGAAATATGATTTTGAACGGTAATATATCATTCTGTATGACTCTATGAGTATCATCTGTATGTGTAAAGCATGTTTATATCTCTTAGGAAATGTGTTATAATATGAATTGTTATATAAGAAGTCTATGAATCATGGAATATCAGAAGTGATGTAAATAAATGAACTCTAGGATACGATATTGCTATAGGATAAAACTGCATCTCTACATTTGATTATCTGAATGCATGCATAAATTTAGGAGTTCACCTGTTACAAGAATAGTTGTAATTATGAAAAATCCATAGTATATTAGTATGTCCTACTAAGGTCTCACCCCAATAGTGATTCACACGTGCGCGCATGCACACACACACTCACACACACACATATTGAAATGTGTGCTTAGTTTCACTGCTTAGATTGGCAGTGTTAGTTAGGAACTTACTCAGTTTTACTACTTAGATTAGCATTATTGGTCGGAGTATGATGACACATTAAGGTTTAGTAAGGGGAATCTATGGTCCAAACTTAAGTGAGAATGCCTTTGGCCGAGCAATCCTCATGTTTTGCAGAGCAAGTCTGGCTCAGTTATATGAATTGTAGCTATAGTTAATTGTTCATGGGTTCAGTCAGAGGGAATAAAGAGGTTATAAAGGAGAATTTAGCATGCATGACTATGAATAACTATTTATGAGTTATTGTGGAAAAAAATGTTTGATATGTATTTTGATAAATGGTTTGTATGTGGTTTTAAGCTATACTTATTGTTATATGCTATTTGTTACTACTATTGTATATGATATTTTAAGTATCTTGATTACTGAGATTTTGTATAAAATATCACCCTTTACATCTTATTTTTCTAGAAGGGGAGCAAGGCAAGGAGGAGGTTAAAGCCTCAAGAACTGAGTACTAGAGTAGTTCTATACTCTGGTAAATGTTTGTAATGTATTCAAATATCAATTTTGCCACTATGGGAACTTAGAAGTATGTTTAAATTATTATAGAATATTTTATTCTAGTACTTGTGATAATAAGTTTAGAATATTTTATTCTAAATCTTGTGGTAATAAGTTTAATTGGTATTTTTATGACCATGAGTAAGTATTTATTTACTTTGACATGTATAGTTGAGTTCTGGCTCCTCTATATTGTCAAACTCTAGTTGATTTAGGAAGTATGCTTGGAAAGTTAAGAAAAGAAAATTATATAAATACTATGGGATTATGATATGTGTAGAAATGATTGTTAATATTTATGGACAATTATATTAATGTTTATAACTTGTTCTAGCTAGATTTGTCATAATTAAAGGTTAACCAATTAATTAATTGTAAATCAATTAAGCCTAGTTATGAAGTAATCATGGTGTGGATGGTTTTTAAGGAAAAGTTATGTAGTGGTAGGCAGTAGTGACTTTGGTCATTATAAAAGTTAGTCATTTAGTCTTGGTCTTTGCCTACACTTAAGTCCCATCAATGCTGATAGTTTGGTCTCGATTTTTGCCTGCAGTGATCCTAATCGGTGCTGATGGTTCGATCTTAATAGAAGTTGGTTGTCTAGTCTCGATCTTCCCCTACACTCCTGTCCCAATTGATGCCAACAATTCGGTCTTGATAGAAGTTAGCTATCCAGTCCCACTCATCGCTTGCACTTGGGTCCTAGTGGACGCTAGTTGTCTTATCTCGATTGCCATTGGCGATCAATCCCTAATTGGTGCTAACAATTCGATTTTAATGGAAGTCAGCCGTTTGGTCCCATAATGAGTTTTATGTGGATAAAATCCTCATACAGATAAGTTTTATACCAAATCAAAGCCATTACCTGGATTATGTTATAAGCTTTATGTGAACACTTAAATCACTTAATTTAAATATTTATAAAAAAAGTTATGCTCATTTAAAATTTATCGTCACTGTTCATGCAATCATTTTGCTGATGCAGCACCATGTGGCGCGACACATGCATGTGCTATCACAACAAAGAAGGGACCTTCCTCTTTGTGTCATATGTCATGACACAGGACACAAGTTTTAAAAATTGCCCCTATAAAGTTTTTTAATTTCTGAAATGATTCTTAAGGATACTTTTACCCTTAATAGGCTTTTTTTTGGATGAAATAGCTAGCCTCCTGCAAACTATGCTTCAACATTATTTTAGTTCTATTTCAATTTGTTGGTTTTGAAATACTCATTTTGAATGGGATCAAATTTGGTACACCTTTGTTGATTTAGTAAATTCCTAAATTACCACAATAGTTCTATTTTATCATGGTGATTTCTTTTTATTATGGTAACTCCTTTTTTATCATGATAGTTGACTCCAAAATTATTCTCTATTCATGGGGGGTTTTTTTTTTTGTCATGGTAAACTTTTATAAATTATTTTGACTTTTAGTTACCATAATATATTCTTTTATACCATATGTTAGGATTTTAAATTGATAACTTGTCCTCTTTCTACCATGACAAATCCTTTGTTACCATGGTAATATTTTCAGAATGTTTTTAATTTTTTCTACCATGATAAACTTCATTCTACCATAATAAGTGTTAAAATTAAGTTTTTTTAGATAATTGCTTTAATTGATTAAATAAATTGGCCTAAAAATTTAGGATGTTTATAGACATCTAAACAATTTATAATCAAATTTAACTCATATTACTTACAAATGCATGTGCCTCTTGTTTATTGATAATGAAGTTTGAATATTTTTATTCTAAATATGATGTTCATTATTCATAATAAAAAGTAAAAAATTTGACTTAAAATTAGAATATGAAAGAAAAAGAGAATAAAAAATTATACTTAACCTTAATATATAATTTTATAGTTAAAAAAATATTATTACTTAATTCATGTATAAATTAAACCGAACTACCACTTAAAAACCAAACCAATCAATCTTAATTAATAAAAAATTGATTAGTGTCATTTTTGTGTACAAACTTATTGGCTTGATTTGGTACATATTTTGACTAAAAAAACCAAATCATAACTTTGATCACCCTTATAAACTTAGTAATTTTGTAGCAAAATATCTTTTTAATATTTATCTTGAATGGTTAAGTTTCTTCTAATTAATTCCTAATTTATCTCTCGTACTGTGATTAATGAAGGGAATTAAAAAAAATCAATGACGAAATGATGACTTGAATTTTGGAAAATATTATAATAAGTTCCTTATATTTGGAGTCAATATACTTCCACATACATTATTCAATATAAGAAGTTCCTTATATCACGTGCTAGAAATTAACGTGACAGTGACCCTTCATATCATCTTTCTTGGTTGAAGTAACCAATTTTCCCACTGCGTACAGAGAGCTGAAAGGTTACGAATAAATTGCTCTTAGAACTTCATCACAAACTTTAACTTATTTATTAAATAAATTATTCCTTTAATTTTAAAAAACTGTGATTTAATTTTTTTGTATTATTAAAAAAATTTAATTTTAACCTTTTCTTGATCAAAAAATGACATAAAAAATTATTAAAAGAGCCAACAAATTATAATAAATGACCAAAAAATTATACAAAATGATCCAAAAAATTACAAAAAAGGATTAAGAATTATATAAAAAATCCAAAAAAATTATAGAAATTGACCATCTATAATTTTTGAAGTTATTTTTTGTCATTTTTTAGTCAATTAATAATTAAAGTTAACTTTTATTATGGTAAGAATTAGATTGCATCATTTTTAAAAAGTTAAAGAAATAATTTACATAATAAATAAATTTAGGATTTGTAGTGCTAGTATACCTAAAGTTTAGAAGTAATTTACTCATTTACCTTTAAAAATGTATGAGAATTATTTATAGCTGTGGATATAATTCAGACTTTCGAGCTATCAATTTAAGTCTTGTAATTTTCTCGGGTCAGGATTAAAAATAAAAAATTATACATAAAAAGACTTAAATCCTTATGAAAACAAGTTTTGGCTTAAGTTCGGGTAAGTACATTTAAACCATGTATTTTTTGTTTAGTTAGTATGTAATTAGAATTGTTAAAAATTGTAGACAATAGAAATAGCATGGATGGGATTGTTTGATGTATTTTAATTTTTTAATTAATATATAAAAATAACTCAATTTATTAAATTATATATTAAAATAATAAAAGAATTAAATTGAAACTAAAAAATATTCGAGCTTACCTCGAATCCAATCAACAACAAGTAGGATTAAATACGATCAGTTTGCGATACGCATACACGTTGAATTATTTGAGTCCCTTTGATGATTAGAATTGAATTGGACAACATGCTTACAAGCTAGTAAAGATTCCCTCTGATATATTCATGTGGATTTAAATTAACTAAAATTGAAATTGATGAATTTAAATGAATTTTTTATTTTTTTATAAAATATTTTTTCTTTTCCTTTAAAAACATTATATAAATTCACTAATATCAAAATTCAGAGGATTTAAATCCTACTGACCTCACCAGACAAAGGAGGGAGTAGTTGGAAGGCATCCAAGGATGACGCTCTTCGCTCTTGCAAGGCACAATAATTAGACAGAGGGCATGCGTCCTAGATAGCTGCTCCGATTAGAAGCATATGAAACAAATGACAGTTGAATTTTATTAAAGTAAATAATATTATATATTATATTATTATATTATAAACTTAATTTCTTCTAATTTGCCGCAGAATGAATACGGGCCATAACTTTGCAAAAGTTGTATGGGGACATTTGACAGTTACTTGATTAGCGATATGGTCAGAGAAGACAACGGATGGAAAATGTGGATCCCACTTGCTTCTTATCGCAGGTTGTTTTTTTTCGATCTCCCTTGTTTTTCTTTTCCTACAAAGTCAAGTCCACTTCGGACATGGACCCCAGTAAAAGTCCTTCTTCTTCTTTTCTTTCTTTCTTTCTTTTTTAAAAACTGCCTCGTCATTCTCGTGCCTTTTTATTTTTTTCTTTTCAGGTAAATGCTTTTTTTTTAGTTGAGTCTTTTCAGTTTTCAAGGACCGTTTATTCATTTATTTGCTGATAGTAGATACTATTTGATCACAAACTATTATTTACCACTTTTTCCACGTTATCTTCCCCAGGTTACAAGACTAGAACGCTGACTTTTTCGACTTTATTGCATTATTTGTTGGTGGTTGATGCTATGAATGGTGCTATAGAAATTGTGAAGATGACCTAAACAGAATATTTTGAAATAATAGAGGTTATTCGGCCAAAAAAAAAAAGAAATAATAGATGTTATTATTACTATTACTGTTAAACCGCCTTTGTTTTCCATTGCGAGCTGCCTAGTTTGATATAGGAGTGAAGGTCATGAAAGTGATTTTCATACCAACCTTCCGGATTCGAATCTTTACAACCATATATGTATGTGCCCCTATGTATGATTCAAATATAATTTCTGGCGACTAATTTAAAAATATAATAAAGCTGACACTTAAAGATATACTCTTATAGTTTTAAAAAGATGCATTTGGCCAAAACAAAAACAAAAAACAAAAGACAGAAGCAATTTATGTAATTTTGACAATATTTGATGGTAACTTACGTAATTGGTTTTTTTTTTCATTCAGAAGTAACACATATATGATTTTTTACAAATTTTTTTTTTGAGACAATCTAATTCTATTAACTATACAATAACACATTCATTACACGCACTTGCACGCTTGAACTCTCTTTTTTTTTATACTTATAAGTATTTTTTTATTGAAGGAAATTATTTTAAAATATAGCTGAGTATTAAATGTGGATAATTTTTTAACAGAGACTTATACCTTAATTTCATCATGTTGTGAGAAGCTAATCAATTTTATTAAATCTAACCTCATTAATACGTGCTTAAATTTTTTTCTCATTTGGCTTCACTCTTCAGCTTTGACTGGACTTGCATAGAATAAGTGAATAATCTCTTGAGCACTGGGTCTTGGCTTTACCATTTTAATAATATTAAACTATATATGAAAATTAGATAAGGAAGAATCAATTAAATAACTCTCTCCAGCCTCCCAGATTTTTTAATTGCATTTTTTAGTGCAGTTTTCAGGAAAATGCCTCATAGCTAATAATACTACATACATATACATATATATATATATAGATATATATCAATTCGTTGAAGAAGGTTTCCATTGGAAGCCGCTTTTTCGCAATAAGGGAGCCGATAGTGTCTTCTCGCATCCACAGGACATTGATATCGCTCTGTAGCCGTCGGATTAGAGCTCGCTCTATGGATCTACTCGTTCTCTTTCTTTTTGGTTTGATTAGGATTATTTGTTAGACAGATTGCTTCATTCTGTCTATTGGATATTTATATATCCAAACAATCTGATTGTTGCAGGTATACTATTAAACAAAATAAAAAAGAAGGGGGTGTAATTTTGTGATTTGATCGAGGGTATTTTGGAGATTTTACATTTTCCAGTTTATTTCATTTCAACGCATCAATTGACCCTCTTTATCATATCATATCAAACATCATTTTAATAAATTACATTTTTCTTGGCCCAAAAAAAAAAAATACAGACCCATTTGGTTACAAGAATCTTGACCCATAAAATGGTAATCATGTTTTCATTCCTATTTCACCCATATTTGGTTGCTTGTAAGAGACATGTAATGGTCTCTTACTAGAGAATGGGTTACCATATTTTTAAGAATGGAAAAATTTTTGAAAAATGAGAGGAATCACATTACCCATCTTAAATCCAATATGTTTTATCAAAATGTCCCTGTTAATCACACCCACCTTTTATTTTTAATTTTATTTATTATTTTCTCTTTACAATATTTTTAATCTTTAAAAAATATTTTTTAAAATTTTTTTTAATTTAGTAAATTTTTAAATTTAATTCCCTGTGTATCATATTTATATGTCTTTCTTAATTTTTACTTTTACCAAGTAAAATTTAAATTTAAAACAATTTTTTTGAAGCACATTAATATATTTATGCTTGTAGGTCTGTATAAATCTCTGAAAAAACTTTTCATGGAAAAAAAAAGACAAATACATTAAGATAAGAAAAGGTGGTTGTTACCTCATTATGGTAAGGGTATTATGATCTTTATATTTTAATTTACATTTAAAAAAAATATAAATAACTCTATTCTTTTCTACCTACTTAAGTATTCTACCAAACAAATTTATAATCATGATCATTCCATTCTTTTCGTTACCTCCTTTTCAGGAACCAAAGGTGACCTGCATCTTTCCTTTTCCATGTGCAGGTTCCTTCCCTTTCTATAGTCGGTTCCATTCAAATACACTCTTTCAACAAGCAGGCCCTAATCCGGAAGTTCATGAAGTAAAAATTAATCAATGGTGAAATATATGCAACGTAGCGAAAGTGAACTATAAAATGTGAAAATAATGTGGAGCAGATACTAGGGTGATTGCATGGGTTGGATTAATTGTGATTTACTCCTTTAATTTTCTCATCAGGTGTTTAATTTTCCCCTTAAATTTAATTTATCATTTTCCCAATTGGGTTGTCCATATGTATCAACATATAGGTTTTGTTATATATCCTCTTAAATTTTTAGTTTCATTTTTTTTATAGAAGTCACCTTAATTTTTTTTTTTGGTTCTGATTCCTAAAAAAGTCCTATACACTATTCCTTGTACAAAGAAATGACTGGATGCATTTTAATTGGTAATAAAAACAACCAAGAAGCATCCAAAGCTCTTATTCATGAGAAAGTATATATAATATGAGAATGACTTCATTTATTAATCTGTAAATACTTTTGTAAATCCTGATAAACCCTAATGATTCTACTAGTCAAAACTGCTTTTATATTTTTCTAAAAAAAAAAAAGTTAGATGGGATATGACGACATTGACGGCACTGGAGAAATAAGCTTGAAGCATAGATATTTGGTAAGGTAGGTATGTATAATATAGATGTACGAGTGGACACTAATAAACTTTTTAACTTAACATTAGAAAGCGACCAGAGACAAGGGCATTACAAGATTAAGTGGTCATCTTCTGTGGCTTGCATTTGTCTGCCATATATGATTCTATCTCACGTATAGATGCTCTCTGACACTAATAAAGCTTTCGAAATGGATGTTTTGGTTTTGACCCACTCTTTTTCCACTCTCAAGTCGACGTATATAACACCCCCACGTCCGTGCTTCTCCTGTAAGAACTTGGCATTCACCAATTTCCCTTTCACCAACAATCATTCACACACCTTCTGGATTTTGATTTTGACTCCTCCGTATATCATAACGCAGAATGTTGTCTATAGCACTACTACAAACATAGTTTTTAGTCAATTATTTATTACAACGTTTCTTGATGAGAATAAGTGCCACCAAATAGTGGGACGTAGTTTAAAGGTCGATGCTACCCACACGTATATGATTCATATTTCTAGAAAGTGCCAATGACATGTGGAATCCAAAATATATATTTCTGAATTGCCATAAAAGATGATGATGAACCGGACTTTCTGTTCATGCATCTGGACTGCCAGGCTGTTCACAGCACTGGGTTTAGACCATGAATGAAAAGGAAATATCAAAAGAGAAACGCCCTTTTAAGTTTCATAACGTATGGTGCGATCGAAATGGTATGAGAGATGTTAATTTATTAGGTGGAGAAACCAGATAGTGCTATTTTTTTTTTTTTTTTTGTATGGTAGCTAAGTGCTACTTTCAACTTAGGAGTACGTGCAAGCTTCAAAAAGAAATTGAAATTGCTGTACATGCAAACGGATCAGAGTTTTGTAGGTCCATGTTGAACACGCACACAAATATCAAGAGGCTTTGGTTCAATTAGTCGATAGGGTTAAATCAACTTTTAATATCCTGTGATCTTAATTTCCAAACCCAGTAAATATGCAATTGCATGAATAAATATGCCTAAGACATTTTGGCAAGCACACTTTTTCAAACTTGGATTTATACTGTGAAGACTGTGGTGTCTGTGTGTTCATTTGTCTGAATGAACTTGACCCTCTTTTCGACAATGCATGCACACTAGTGAGAATCCAGAGAGCTTTGGAGAAAGAAAAAGTATATAAGAACAGAAAAGGAAGGTGATGATGAGAAAAAATTTTGCACAAAGACGAAACATTTTTTTTTCTTTCACGGCAGTTGCAACGTTACTATTGGCTTCTTTCGTTTAGCGGATTGGACGATCTTGGGTAGTTGGTAGTTTTCTTTTTCTTTCTTGTTTTTTTTTTCCTGATGCAAAAGGGTCAGTTAGGTCTTAGGGAATCTTTAAATTTTATTTTATATGTTTCTCTTTTGTGCCTATAAAAACATGAGTAGAAGAAAGTGAGAGGGCCACATGATTTGTACCCCAATACCCATATAGTAACATTTTTATATATGTCTTGCACCGCGAGAAAAATGGTTTGAAATCTACAGATCAGAAGAATAAGATACAAAATGCCAAGAAAAGTTCACTAGATTTTTCATTTTTAATAGCCAGCTCAAAATGGTTGATTTTGAATTACTCTCCACCAAATAGTAACATGCGGCCACAATATAGCACAATTATCATAAATCATTCTAATCAAATTTTAAATTTAATATAGCAATCTGTAATAGAAGTTTATGAGAAATCATATTATTCATAAATTAATCATGATTAGTGTGATATATCACTCATCAAATTCCATGCAAAGCATGAGAAAGTAGATATATATATATATATCATGATGATCATCGATCAATAATCCAATAAAACTAGATATGTTAATTCACAATTATATATAAGCATATCCAACTCAGAGCTACAAAAGAATACGCTTATATATCATCAACCTGCAGGATTCTCAACTTTAATCATTGGGAAAAATTGAATCGATTAACGAACGAGTGTGTGTGTTTGGATATTAAGAAAGCACTGGTGGGAGTTCCTTGTGACGTGCCAATTGCAATCAATTAGCAAGAAAACGTCCAGGAAAAAAAAAACTATAACTGTTTAGTTGTTAAATAAGTTAGAACTCATTATTATGATCATCAACGAACCAGTTAATTAATCATATGTAACTACAATGGACTCATTTTTTGGTTGATTTGAGTGCATGTCATGTGATTAATGGAAATTACATCATCAGTTGGTTATATTTTAAACTACAAGATAATGGACAACCCACTTGATCATATAATCAATCAACGCCAATTTCAAAACCCTTATCCTACTTATAGTGGTTACCGAATGGATCATTAGAATATGCTTTAATATTCAGGTCCAACTAATTGTCCAAGAGGAAATTAAGAAAATAGAATTAGAAAAAGAAGAAACAAGAGCACTGTGGATATATACAATAGAGAAGTCAAACCCAACATAGAAATCATAATTTGGATTTATTTATCGTCGGGATAGATATGAACTCCCACATCCATTACCCCATTGGCGTGTTTCGTCACAATCTAATCAAACACAATATAATGGTGAGATAAAATATTTTAAATACATGCATGATAATTATAATAAAAAATAAATCAATTATCAAAAGGCAGGTATAATTTATGCAAAAAGTCCTCTTGAATTTTTTAATTAAATAAAAATCAATGCACCGATTTCATATTTTCAGGAAATAAGTCTTTCATCTAATTATTTTGATAATGGCGTTAAGTTATTTTCCTTGTTAGGCCTTCTATGTGGAAGCGGGTCTCTAAACTAAAATTTTTAATATAGACAACTGAAAAATTAACAAATGAGTTGGCTCAGCTAAAAGAAAAGTTAAACAGAAATACTTTTCCTAATTTTAATATTTTAGGACAAATTTAAAAGTAGTTCAAACTTGACTGAAATTCTCTCCCACGAGTAGTGGTAGAAATTTATATTTTAAGTGAATCCCACCGCTTTCTATACCTTTTCCCCCACTGAAATGTGTAATTTTTATGAAAGGTTAGATTGAAGGGGTCCTTTTACAATTTTTTTTTTGATAAAATCCTTTCACATTTTTAATATGTTTGTTGAATTAATATTTATTTATATATAGTAATTTATTGTGTCCAACTCTTATTATCAGTGCTATATTTATGGAGAAATTCCTCTTTGATAACGAATTGAAAGTTGATTCAGTTTTACAAAATGTGATTCCTATGCCAATATATACGAGTTCAAATCTTATCGTTGATTTAAGGGCATTTTTTTTATATAAATGATTTTATAACTTACATTTATAAGTATTCTATGAATTATGAACCTTATCATGATGGACAAGTCCACTGAACTGAACTCATTATTTTTTTTAAAAAGGGAAAATATCGGTAATTAATAAGCTGTGTAACGTAGCTATACCCATGTGCCAACCGAGACCACTAATCAAAGCCAGTAATTTTCTTGCAGAGTGCAAGTGGATTATATTATTTTGGTAGAGGAATATGCAAATGGGGTTAATAAAAAAAGAGAAGTGAATTAAGAATGCATGTGGGGAGTCAAAAAATAAGACCAATGTTATAATGAGCAAGTTGGTGTGGCGTGTATATACACAAGACGTTTGTGATGGGCAAGTAGGATTGCCAATCTCCCTCAGTCCCTCAAAGCTGCAAGTAGATAGCTAGTTGATGATGTTGATCATATATGCACTTTACGACCAAGTCTCACAAATAATTAAACCTGTAATACAAAGTTGCATTTTTGTACGATAGGACCCACCGATGCTACATCAACAACTTGCTTTAACATTATCACCATCTTTGCAGGGACGGAACTACTTATGTGGTGAGTGGGGGCCAACTCTCCACCTCTTCCCATATATTTATATGGGTCTCTGAATATTTAACCTCATAAAAATTTTTAGAAAGGATAAAAGAAGCTTAGTATACGTAGATGCAATATATAATATACTTATATAATATTATTTCTATTGTTCTTATAAGATAGAGAGAGAATAATGTTTATCCTATTTGTAAGTTATATTATTAAAATTTTGATAATAATTTTTTCTTTTATCCTTCATTAGCAATTTATACAAGTACATACTCCTTTCATTTAAATATATAAGACACTTTTTAGGTTAGATGTTAAAAGATGCAAGATATTTTCAATTTTTAATGTGTAATTAATGAGTTTTTTTTTCTAAAAATACCTTTAATAAATAAACCACCAAACATTTACTTTTAAGTGAGATATCGAATTATATAAAAACAAACATTAAAAGATGATGCCAATTTAAAAATAATTAATTAACTTTTTAGAGGTATGATTCAATTAAATATGTATTATATTTTTTTAAAAAAAAATTGCCCTCCCCTACCATCAAGGCTGGTTCTGCCCCTATTCCTTGGAGTTAGGACTTAATTACCAGAAATTACAAGATTTTTCTTTTCGTTTTTTTTTTAACCCACTACTTCGCTCTCTTTTCTGAAAGCGGGTTAAAAATCATTTCTTTGTTTTAGTTCACTTATAATATATAGCTTCATAAAGCTAGTTAATGATTTTATCCTGCATCTTTGCATGAGATTAATCTTGCTCCGGATATTCAAGTCAGGTACCCGGATCTTCATGAATGTTTTTTTTTTTTGGTGGTTTTTTCTTACATTGTGAACATTTTTGTGTGGGCAAAGGTACATTTTTACTCTTAAAAAATTTTTCAAGAGGCACCTAGCATCCTAAACTAAATTATTTGTCAAAGCAATTTTGCCTTTAATGTAATTAAAATGAAACATTTTTGCTCTTGTCATCAAATTCCCAATGTTGATCTCAACTTTAGAAAATGCAAACTGGGAATCTAACATTGATCGATAGGGAATTTAATAGCTAAGACAAAAATACTCTGTTTTAAGTATTTTAAAAGTAAAATTGCTCCAACCAATAATTGATCATGTTGGATGCTTCTCGAATAATTTTTCAATGACAAAAATACACCTTTATTCTTTTTTTTTATGCTTCAATTACCTATAGTTTGAATAATACTCCCTCTGATTTTATTTATAAGTAACTTCTAATATTTTCACCGGAATTAACGAGAACCTTAAATCTCATTAATTCTATTTTAAAATTTAACAAATTTTCAACTTTGCCCTTATTGAATATCTACTTTAAAAATAAAATACTTTAATATTTAATGACATCTCTAACATTGAATAGGGGCAAAAGAGTAAAAATAGACATAATAATTATTGATATGCCCTATAAATAAGATCAAAATAAATTTTTTTCTTTCCTTATAAATAGGACTAAAGGAGTACTTTGTGATTATAGTCATGACTACTTAGCTTGCATTTAAATTTTATGAAGGTTGAATATTATTTTGGGAAAATGACAAAAAAAATTTTGAATTATATAGATGACAATTTTATCTCTCACAATATCATAATTCAACTGAAGTCCTTAGGAAACTCTTTATTAATAAATTTTAATTAAAAAATATTTTACCTTTACTGACAATTTATAATTTCTTATTTAATTCTTGCAATTTTTTGAACAAAAATTATGATTCTTTAAACAAAAGTTGTGAACGAAATTTGTTATTTTGAGAACTTATTTTTAATAATAAAAATTACACTTAATAAATTATAATTTTTTGTTCAACTCTTGTAATTCACAAAATAAAAATTATTATTTCTTAAGTAAAAGTTATGATTGAGACTTGTTTTTTAATAACATAAATTGCATTAAATTGTAATTTTTTATTCAACTCTTACTGTTTACAGAACAAAAATTATAATTCCTTAAATAAAATTATGATTAGGGTTTATTATTTTTTTTAAGGATAGAATGATTTTTTCACTAAAAAAGTTATTAATAAAGAGATCATTATAAACTTTATTGCATTATAATATTTGGAAGGATCAAATTATTATTTATATAATTTAAATAAATTTTATTACATTTTTTCTATTATTTTAGTCACTTTATAATTTGTAACGATAGTTATAATAAAAAATCATTTCATAAAATAGAGATTACCTTATAATATGAATGTTAAAACTTGAAACGGGGATGGATCCAAAACAATAAAAAGATCCGAAGAATAATTTACAGCGGGGTAGTGGGGACAAAAAGACCACCTTGCCTGTTACCGTACAATGGTTTTTACCCCACACCCGCACGTACAGCTGTCTTTTTTCTGCAACATTAATGGAGTGAAAAGACCTTTACATATATAATTAAAATTATATTTCAATCAAAAAATATAATTATACTTTCCTTGTCCGTTTCATTTTTGGTAAATTCTTTCCCTGTCCTTTTCATAAGAAAAAAAATAAGTAATTCGTGTTCACACAAAAAAAACAATTAAAAATAGTTAAAATTAATAAATATAAGTTTATTTTTGTTAAAAATACCATCATTCATGCATTTGGCTACGAGTTACTAAAAATAATTTGTTAATGAAGGTGAATAAAAAATTATAATACATATTTTAAATAAGAAGTTTTTTCTTATAAAAATCAAGGAAATGTGTGTCTATACACGCCGACAGAGAGAGATTCGAGAGGGTGTGAGGGACCCACAGGCTCTAGCAATGCCATTTAATTTTCTCCACTCTTTCCAGTCTGACTGGAAATTCATTGCATTTCCACTGACTTTTCTACTTTTCCACCAACTTTTCCCCTTCATTTCCACGTCACTATTCACCCGCTTTATTAATAATTGATACGCTAATTGGTACACCTTTCATTAAAAAATATAAAATGTTTTTTAAAAAATTATATGTTTAAAAAATATAAAATATTTTTAATATTTTAAAATATAATTATTATTTTTTAAAAGCATTTCTATTGATTAATAATTTAATATTTATTATAAAATATTTAATAAAAATAAATAAAAAAGATAAGGTTAGTTTGAAAATAAAAAACTATTTTATTAGAAGTGAGATTCCATTAAAAATATCTTATATTTTTAAACGTAGAGAGTAACTTTTTAAAATTTGAGACAATTACATAAAATGGTATGTATTCCACACAACATATTTAAATATTACATGATTTTAAAAATAATAATAAAATATTTAGTTATCATTTTCATTTACTCAATTATCAATAAATTCTATAATATTTAATTGTGTTATGTAAAATTTTAAAATAATTCTCCCTTTAAATTTTAATTATTTAACATTGCTAATTAATAATTCAAGTTTTGAAAAAGTAATACATCAGTTTAAAATTTTTTAAAAAAGTCTACCTACTCACTTCGTTAGAAAATATAAAATAGTTTTAATTAAATTTTACTTTTAATAAGATAGTTATTTATCTTTAAAATAACTCTATCTTTTCATATTTATTCCTATTTAATAGAGTATTTTACCCTAAAATAAATATAAAATGATTTATTCAATAAGAATAATTTAAAAAAAGGCAATAATTATGGATTAAAAATATTAAAAATATTTTATATTTTTAAATATCTAATGCTTTAAAAAATAACTTATATTTTTTAACAGAGAGTAATGTTTTCACACATAATGATTAAAAAATAATATTATATGAATTACACAGTTAAAAATATGGGGTCTTGATCTTCTCATTTTTCTTTTTCTCCTTTTCTTCTTTCCACCTTAAATAATGGAAAGAATGGTTCATATTTAATTTTTTTTCACCAACAGATTTAATTATTTTATAAAATAATTATCATATAAAAAATAAATAAAAATGTTAAATTTGACTTGCATAATTTATGGTTGTATACCATTATTAAATTTTCATAAATTAAAATTTTTATTTATTTATTTTATTGTAGTTATAAGTTATGAAGGTCCAATTTTAACAGTATAAAATTATTTATTTATTTTGTTGATGGGTACTTAATTAAATTAGTGGAGAAAGTTAAATTAATTTATTTTATAGCTTTTAGGATATATAATTGTATTAAATAAACATGGCAAAGAGATATCCAAGATGCTTATGAAATCACTCTTAATAATGACAGTCTCATGTACCAGTTGTCATTAATAACAGCTCTACCCATAGGGGTACGAATTAGCCTGAAAATGGACTAGGAGGAGGGAGAAAGAGGCCGCGCAGGGACAAAATAATATTCCCTCCTTAAAGAATAAAAAGATTTTTTTTTAAAAAGCTAAACATTAAAAATATAAAATATTTTTAATTTTTTAAAGTGTAAATATTATTTTTTAAAAAAATATTTTTATTAAATAAATTATTTTATATTTATTTTAAAATAAAATATTTTATTAAATAGAAGTAAATATAAAAAAATAAGATTATTTTAAAAATAAATAATTATTTTATTAGAAGGTGAGATTTAATTAAAAATATTTTATATTTTTTAAAAAAATGGAGTGTAAAAATATTAAGGACTTAAAGTCTTTTATTTAATTTTAAGGACAGTGCAATTTTGGATTAGGATTGTGAGGAAAGAAACTCCCAACGGGCAGATAAGATGGAAATGAATGATTAAACGTCCAAATGAGGAAGCCCATCCCTGCATTTTAATATCAATTAACAACCTCAGCAACTTGCTTCCCCATCACCGCTCATCCATCCGTCGCTTCTTTTTAAATAATAATAATAATAATAATAATAATAATAATTTCCTATCCGAATAACGGTACAAACGAACTCCAACTACCCAAATTGAGGCACGTCCCCATCGCTATCAATTTACTGCCACGTACTGCAACAGCACTCCCCAATTAATACTCCTCCTAATTAATTAATCCTATAACATGCCCCTCCACTTTAATTACTCCTTAACTTCCCATCCTTCTTTTATTCACTCGCTCCTTTTGCGTTTTTCCTAAGTTGCACCTGCACTGCTAAAGTGCATTAATTAGCATTTTCAATCGTGTTTCTTGATTACCTTTTCTTCTCTTTTCCTTCACTTTGAAAATTTGACCAATCCTTTTTTTTTTAATGTAAGCAAAGCAGATAAGGTGAGCCAACTTGTACAGTTGAGTGGGAGGAGGAAGAATAATAATAATAATAATAATAATAAAATCTCCTTTTATGTTATTGGGCGATAAGCATGATCAGTTAGGTTGCACCTGGCATTTATTCATCTTTAATCGTATTAATAGGAAGTTTTGCCAGTATCTGAATGTGGGGTTACTCTGTAATTATTTCAATCCATTTTCATAAACTATGGCCTTTTATTCTGTAATTTCAATCAATCCAAAAGGTCTGGACAAGACAATATCAATGAAGCGGATAGACGCAACCATGCAGATAATATTATCTGCAATTTGACAATTTCTGCTTCTACTTGCAGAAGCATTAATTCGTCATTTTCTGCTGCATATCCCTTTCTTTTCCTTGTTGGAAAGTTCATTTTCTACTCTCAAACCATTATGTTTTTCCCATATATGCAAGGATTGGGGTGTAACAATTAATTTTGCGCATAAAAATACTTTTAGCTCAACTAGTAATAAGTTTATTAGTTACTCCTTCCTTTCCTATATATAAGATGTCTTCTAAAACCTTTTTTTATTCTTAAATATAAGTTGTTGGCATATTTTTTTAATAAATGAACTATTATACTCTTATTAAATTGAAAAGAGAAAAAGATAAGTATTCTCATTAATTTACTTTGAAAAAAGATGTTCATTTTTTATTTATAATAATTAGGGGTAAAATTAAAATATTGCTATACTTTTAATTAAATAAGTAACTTTTATTGATTTGCGCAATTCAGTTAAAAATATTTTATATATAAAGATGAAGGGAGTAGCTCATGAGCTAATAATTAATGATTTTTGTAGTTCCCCGCCTTTATTACTTGAGACGACAATGATGAGAGTTAATTGTTTTGGCTTGTAATTACTCCGTTGTTGTTCCTTTGTTTATAAGTTGAATGAAAGTGATCATATTTCCATTAAAAAAAAAATGCTTCATTATTATGTGAAAAAAAAAATGCATTCTTTAAAAGTAAGTGACAAAATCTGCAGGCTTCCTATATATAGACAGTAGGGTAAAATATGGACCGAGAGTCTAGTTATATTTAGTTTTGTTTTACACGCACATGCTTGCATACTGTGTTTTTTGTTTTTTTATTTTAATTAATTATGAAATAATTTGGTATAATGAATTAAATAGAATAAAAATAAAATAAAAGGTAATTATGTAGACGTAAAATATCATTTATAAGATTATGTATCTGTGAATCAAAAATAGAAAAATCATTGTTCTAATTACTTCTTTGTTAATGACAAAAATATGATAATTTTTATCAATTTTTATCGACATAGAAAAAAAAATTCTTTTTTCTGATGCCTTGTCAAGCACGGTATTGATATAAATAAAAAAAAAAAAAAAAGATGGCGCAGTCCGCAGATGACCATCAGCACAATCTCAAATTATGGAAATGGAACCTCGCTAAGAGACATGGAATTCACGTGAAGTTCACGTGACATGTGGACTAAGAGACGAAAATCCGAAGAGATGGAGTCAAATTAAATGCTTGAAACTTAGTGAAAACTGCTCGCTGAAACCTTTTTATAAATAATATAACTAAATCCTTCCACCAATAATATACAAATATATATAGCCAAACCCCACATAAAATTTGACAGCACCAAGTCTCACTTTCCACTTCCTATATTTTTCTCAAAACGTCACCAAAATCCTATACTTGCACTATTCTCACATTTATTATCAATTTTTGTTATATAAATAGAGTTCAGCATTTAAAATAGTAAAATTTATTATATATAGATTTTGTATTTTACATTGACAGTGATGATCGATTTTGGAGAGTGAAAGCTAATATTAATTACTGATGATTATCAATTCTTCACCACAATTTCCAGATAATTTTAGAGGTTGTGGAATTTCTTGTTCGTCTCATGGATGTATATATATTATTATTTTCAGCTGTGTGTTGAGTTCTTAAAAGCGCAGAAAGTGGCCACTCTTTTTGTGTCCATTTGCACTGCATATGGTTGGATAGATCAATTAATAACAGTTTCTTTTTAAGTCCGAGCAGAAAAGTGAAGTCCCGGAATCTTAATTATAAACATATTTATGTTTATTGGATTAATGGACATTGACAAAACACCAAAGGATTAATTTAACCAAAAAGAATTCCCAAATGTATGCTTGGCTTGTGGTCGGTCAAATAATAATACTATTATATGTCCATCAATCCTCAGCGACCTAACTCTAGCTGTTTGCCCCATTATTCTTAGCATAGTTTATGGATAATCATTAGGTGCACATACAAAAATGATCTTGATCCTACTACATGCTTAATTTGATCTGAAAAGTTTTTGGAGTTGATTTATTTTATCGTGCCACTGCAAATCTGCTTCTTCTACACCCAAACACACAATTATATATATATCCACTTCCTTTTATTTAATAACACTTAATTCTTTTAACTATTTTGGTGGGCACTTGTGAGGGGATTTGTTTAATTATATTTATATCAACGAAAATTGTTATTCTAAATGTCATATTTAATCACGTTAAGCTATCAATGGCTCGATCGTGATGAGGTCAATAGAAGCATGCATGATACTTAACTTAAGGATAATCTCCTTAACTAGGGCAATTTAAGAGCGTCCAGAATTCCGCATATATTCACATGGCTTAGACTCGAAAAAACAAGCAAGAGCACAGTAGTGCAAAACACTGTGTCCAAGTTCACTGTACTAAGCTTCTTTGATTTCTTGAAACGAAAATACAAGAGATTTTACATGTGAGATCACGAAACCATGTGACTCCACACGAAACACTGCATACGTTGGCGAACACCCTAACACATGGCCGGCCGTACGTAGCTACCTCATTTGCATGCCAACGTATTTAAGTTCTGGTGGAAAATCGAAAATTCAGCCACTTGTCCATTAAAATATGTATCTTTGTTCTAGACGTATTTCCAAAGGAGTTAGCACAAAGGAAAAAAAAAACGTAACATTTCACTGATTTTGAGATCATGTGCCTACGTTTTTTTTTTTTTTATGGTGTCTACGATTCCGTCGATGATACTTCTGGAACAAAAACAATAGAATAATGCATGATTAGTGTCTTTGTTTCATGACCGAGATCCTTTTAGGCGGTGCTTAATTAGTAGCTGGTGGTAAATCAATTCGTGTTCATGCATTTAATTAGTTAGCATTAATTAAGCGATCTATTATGGAGACACGTAGTAATCTCATTCTAAAGGAGCCTGTCATTAAAGATACCGGCACTAAATCATGTCTTTTACTACTTCCGTCTTAAATTATAAAATATTTTTAGAGAAAATTTTATAAATTAATAAATCTCATTAAATATATTTAATAATCTTATCTTTTCAAAACAAAAATATAAACTTTTAAAAATACTCATCATTTAATATATTAAAAAGAAATGAGATGCATTTTAATTATACAGAGAAAAAGAGTAATATCAAAATTAATGCATTTAACAAAATCTTAACTCATTCAAAATATCTTATATTTTAAAATAAAAAAAATTTTTAAAAGTGATATACAAAAAGAGTACTTCATCTTATGCATCTTCATGATTACCACATAAAATTGTGTCGATCGAGAGCGGAGAGATTAAAGGCATATATAGTAGGTGGCACATATAGCACTATGCTACGTTGCAAGCCATGGATACTCCCACAGACTCGGAGAATGAAACATGCGGGCTATGCGTTATACGAGATCAACAAGTACGTGTCAGCCAACAGTCAAGTCACGTACAGTGTCATACATGCAAAAATCGAATCTTCATATCTCGGCTGAAGTAGTCCATGATGACAAACCAGGTTCATTAATTACTGATTTTGTAAGAAGCATTTTTGCCATCAAAGGTATGGTAGGCCATATCGTCATTTATTGCTAATGTTGTACCCTATGTCATAAAGTTTTAACCAGAATTCCCTATTATTCGGTGCACAAAAAATTTTTTTTTAGCCATATATACCCTCGATCCATTGAAATCAATCTCATTCTCTAATCTCAAAAGCTAGCATTCATGCGTAATCACCATTCTACTTCATCGGAAGTTCCGAAGCATATGTTACTTTTAGATGGCTGAAATCAAACAAGTCCACATACAATGAAAAACAGAGATCTGCAAACATCGAGGTATAAAAAGGATAAATTTTAAGTAAAAGAAACTTGCCTACTGAAGTATATGTGATGTCATCTCATTAAATAAACAAGAAATTGTTCCATACCAAAGACAAGTTATTCCTGGCGATAAGGTGCGTGGATGTCGTAGCAGAACTTTTAGTGTTTAGTGCAAGAAGAAAATATGATATCACTGCATGGTTCGATTCGCTTCGTCAATTTCTGATCAGCTTAATATATACATCTCTGACCCTCCGTGGGTGTATTTTTTTTTTTTGAAAAAAAAAACTCTCCTTTTTTTGGACAACAAAAAGAAACTTTCCTTGATTATGAAGTTACGATGAAAAGTGATCATTAATTGCATATGCAGCTCTCAAGCAAAGGGCGGCATCATTTTTGTCAAATTCTAGTGAGATGATGAGTTTATAATTGATAAATGCACTCTTATTGCGTCACAGCTAGCTAGGTTGACGACAAATTTTGTCATATATGCATGGATTGAGGCATTACAAGAGATTTCTAGAGTTGTATAAGTTTTCTAGAGTTGTATAAGTGATAGAGTAAAGGATCCAAAGCATGGCGGCCCAACTCAAGTCCTCCGGTCTGAATTCCGGTAAAGCTATGCCCAAAAGTCAAGTGAGACGCAGCTGGCTGCATCAATTTGCATTGCAAAGTGATTTTTTTTGGGGGTGGGGGTGGAGGTGGGCATTCGGTATTTTGGACATATCCCATATCAAGCTTGAGAGATTTAATGACGACGAGGATTGACCTAGGTTAGGTTGGGATGGGACCCTTTCAGGTGAAAGTTCTACCATAAATGTTGGTGCATTTTAAGACTCGAAAACTTGAGATTTTTTTATTAAACTAGTGTAATTTTCTTATCAATTGAGCCAAGCATCAACGGATACACTCACTTGATGTTGTTATCTTATAAAAAAGTAGTCACCTATCATCACTTTCTATTATTATATTTATCATGAAGTGGCAGCATATCATCATTGGCTAAGATATAACAAATCTCTGTGTGTGTGTGTGTGTGTGTGATTTAAACACGCTCACGACCTGAGATTTGCTCACTGTGAAGAAATGATTAGATAAAGCTTAATCCCATGCCTGACGTATTGACATTTGACTCGAAGAAGCATTTTTTGTACAATAAAATTGTGTTGCGTAAGCACTAAAGCAGCATAGGGTTACGTACGTGAATGAGGAGTCCTAGATGGAGATAAGCGACCAAAGCATCGATATTTATAGTACTACTGAGAGCTGTGACGAAAGACGACCATGCGTGTGAATCCAAACAGTTTAAAGATGGAGGCACACGCTTTCCACAATCAATATATATATATATATGTAAATAAATGTAATGTGGTGAACCAGATATACAGGCCTTGTATATTAATTACATGCCGAGGATCTTGTATGGCTTATGAATAAGACTAACTTTTTTATAAATTTTATATATATATATATATATATTGATCATTTGATAATTTGTCCCCTCAGCATCACTTTGGTTTTCATGTTGATTCTTTATCTAGATCTTCAGTTAAGTGATGATCATGAATTTGATTTAACAGTCTCATAGAAAAATATTTTAAGGATGAAAAAATGTATTTTGTGTAATAGTGTATAAATTTTGATGACGGAATGGTATGTTATGTGTAGTTACATGTCTATATATATATATATATATATATGTAAATGTACATATAATAGTATATCAAACTTTTGTATATAAGGGGACATTTCTTGAAGGCCATATTTATTTAACATCAACAAGAGGGAAATTGTGAAGCCCAAATGGTGGGATATTGTGTGACACAGAAAGAATACCGAATACAAAGCGAATCGAGAAACACTTGGTAGCTAATCAGAGCCAAAAGTTTAGACATTAAGCTATTTTATCTTATATGATAATATCTAAAACCAAGTTGCCATATGAAGCCACAAGTGTTCCACATGGGAAGATTTTGATCCAAATTATAAGTTTGGCAGCCAAGAAATGTGGAACGACATGAACCAATAGTCCTTGTTTCCAATTGTTTCCACTCTGGACCATGCCTTTTCCACCGACCAATTTAAAAGATTACAACTCAGAAACCAACTTGGCATGTATTAAGCTGCTGATATATAATGACACTTTTGGTCACAACAATAAATAAAAATATCTTCTTGTTTCAAATAACTTGAACATTGTCACATTATTTGTTTGCTGGTTAATTAATTTAGTGACAGAAACGACGACTGCCAAGTTTTTGCAAAACGTGTCGGTTTGGGGCATAAATCAGTTTTACCTGAGAATTCTTCAGAGAAATTACATGAAACAGAGAAGAATGTGATTTTCATATATGGATCAATGTTGGGACGACCTGTTCTGTAGTGACGAACTTGAGACCAAAAAGGACAAGAATAGAGACAAATCGTATCTGAAAGGATTTTCTGCTGAATGTGCAGTATATATACATATATAATGAGAATCCTAGCTAGATACATATATATAGTTATCTATAGACATAGAGTCTTCATGATTGCGTAAAGCAGGTTCATGCATTTAAGTAGTTTTTAACGATAGAGTAAACATTTTATATAGCTTATCTCGTAAGCGCCAAACACTTGCAGTTAATTAGATTGCCGATTAATAACATTCAGCATGAACCTTTTTGCATGCACGGATACAAGATGCACATGTAAAAGAATTTTTCAGTTTAACTTGTATAGTCGTGTGCATGCATCTTATAACGTTCAAGGATTTGTTTATTGAGTTTAATTAACGAGAATCAATCAAGCATTATGCGTGGGCCGGGACAGCGGGAAATATATTGCATTATTTATATTTCCTCATTTTTCGGAGGATTATATTTGTTAATCAAAATCCATATCACACGCATTTATATATATATATATATATATATTCAATTTGATGCAATTCCGAAGAAACAGATATGCCACTTGATGCAATATTTTTAGCATTTTTCAAAGAAAATAATGTTCAGAAACAAGAGGACTGTGTATCAGTTTGTTTTATAACTTAGCTAGCTGCAATTACTTAGGAACAATTCGTGATTCTTTTTTTTGTTTTAAATTGCTCATAACTAGATATCCTCCTATTTAGAAGTAATTATATTTGAGGCAAGGTCTATTATTAAGTGTAGAGATTTAAATATTAGTTCATGATATTATGAGGAATCAGCCCCTTTCATTATATTCAATTTTCATTGATACAATTCTTTTTCTTTCTAATACAGGACTCTTCGTGTTTATGTACATGTTAAATAATAAAAATGTATCGCAAATACACATATGTTTTTAAATAAAGGCTTATTATAACATCTCAAAAATGCTCATGTTAATTGGCTTACTTTATTAATTATCATATTTTCTTACTGGGGAATCAATGGAGAGCTCATGGAGGTTAGACTTTGGTGAGAGTTACGTAAAGTATTAGGATCCACATATGATCTCGAAACTAAATGATTCAAAGGTGGAGAATTCCGTATCTAACAAAATCCTTTTCAGCTGTTTATAAGTCATATTGATTCGTTTACGTATACACCGATTTCAAAAATTGATTAAAAAAAAAATTTCAAACTTCGATCAATGGCTAATTGGTATAGAAAAATTGAGGCTAAAAGAGATGCACGCTTACGAAATGAATTGATCGTGGTTGTTTTAGGAATTTGTATATAATATAAAAATTATATAACATATTGCACTATTCGTGAACCATGAACTTATATATATTTTAATATCCATGCATGCCAAATCAAATTGATCAAAATTTGAAGATATTATTCCTTCCACATGAGAAGAGATTTGATTGGCCATTAATTAATTTAGCAGCAAACAGAGCCCCAATACAATGGAAGGGGGCTCTTCCTCACAAGTTGGCCAGCAACAGCATATTTTCAAAGTGATATGGGGAAATCAGATCAAATTAGTTGTTTTGGGTTCCACTTCCACCAACACATGCACATGGAAGACATGCACATATACAAGTTCATTCATCCACAAAACATGTCCAAGCATGTCTTGTTGCCTGCCTGCCGCCATGACCTCCAATCTCACTCAGGTTTTGTTCAATCATGTTGCACTCCCTTTATCTTCACATGCTTCACAAATTTAAGTCTTTCATATATTACTTGTGTTGATTTGCAGTTTGATTAATCCAAAAATAAAGAATGAATTACCCAAATGAACTTATGAATCATGGAAAAGATAATTAATTTCTTGATACCTTAAAATATTTTTAATTATTGTAAAATCCTCATCCCAAATTACTAAAACACTAAATCATAAACTCTAAATACTTATTTGACCGAAAAATACTTTAAAAAAAAAAGGCTTAAATCCGAAACTTCTAAAAATAAAGTATCATGTATGTTTTTCTTGCAAGTGTTTTTAGAACTAGTAAGTTAACTAATTTTACTATCGGTGTTAATTTGCACAGCTACTTGGTTAAAATAATATTCTTGTTGTAATTTAAGGATATCTAGTTTAAAGCATTCTTAATTATTACATTAGCTTAGTTGATTTCGTGAACCTGACCAAGTACCACAAAAAAAAAAAGAAAGAGAAGAGAAGAAATACAGGCCCTCTCTCCAGAGTGAGAGACTAGAAAGTTTGACCCCAATAATGAAACAAGAAAATTGTCTATTGGATTTTATTTTTCATGGGCCTGGAGTTCTGACCTTTTGTCTTTGTCAGATGGAGGAAAGGAAAAATGGATGAATTCTTTATTGTCTTTGAAATCCAATTCTTTAGATATTTAAGAATTGAATTTTGTTAAAAAAAAATGAAATAAATGTAGATACTTTTTGATTAAAAAATCTAGAGTTAAATGGAAAACTGGTCTCTAAACTATGACTTCAAAAGTATTTAGGACTCTAAACTTGTTTTTGATATAATATTTTCTTTCAATATTTTAAAATAGTATAATGTGTCATTTATCATTAATAAATATTAACTTTGATCATTCGTTAATCAAAAAATTATACAAAATAATCAAGAATTTATTGATTCTTTTTTGTTATGTTTTGGGTTCTTGTTTATAATTTTTGGTACTTTTTTGTAATTTTCTTGGTCCTTTTTTAAATAACTTTTAAGGCTTTTTTTTGTCATTTTCTAATTTACTAATAGTTAAAGTTAACTTTTGTTAATGGTATGAGCGACATTAATCATTTCAAATGTTTGTAAGAAAATATTATATAAAAAATGAATTTGAAATCCTAAAAACTCTTAAAGATATAGTTTAAGGATGAAATTTTCTAACAACCTCTACCATTCACACGGTTCATTTTTTAAACTTTTCATACAATTCAGTGATTCACATCACACCCCACACCTGCCCTTGTGTAAAAGGCTAAAGGTTAAGACTATCTAAATCGGTTGGTATGGGTAAGCAAACATCTCAATATCTCGCGTCCGTGCGCACAATCATCTAAGAACATTAGTCTTTTGATCTAATAATAATCAAAAACTCGAAACTCTACTTTTTGAAAACAATAAACACACAAGTAATTGACACTGACGAGGCACGAAGCATTTACAATACATATTGTCAATTTGCCACCAACTTTGAGTGTTTTTTTCTCGGTCGAAAACTGAGGATGTATTTGACATCAGAAATTTTCAAGTGATGATTCTTAAAAAGTTCATGCTAGATTTTTTTTTTAAAAAAAAATGTTCGTTCATTGCAATATTTGTAAAACCTTTTTATGAAATTTTAATTTCCTAGTAAACTTGTTATCCACGACATTTGCACTATCCCCAAACATTGTACGAAAATTCTGACTAAACACAATACACAGTAATTTGCTGGGAATGCAAAATTTTGAAACAAAAGTAAAGAATTCTACATTAAAATTAAAATTCCCACATTACCAAACATATCCTCAATGCCAGAAAAACCGGACAAGGTTAAAAAAAATAATAGTAGTCAATAAAACTTGTAAGATGGAGCAGATTTGACTTTTGAGACCTTGGGGATAACTTCCGTGCATTTAGCATTTTTGGAACTTGGATACCCAAAAAAAAAAAAAAATAGAGATACCGCCCTATGAAATAACTGTCTGAGTGTGCAGTCACTTTCACTATGTTGGATCAACATTGCCCCGCACTTGCCTGTGAATGTGAATCTTTGAATTGAATGCAAAAGCACTCAAATAAATAACAAGAATTATAGGCAATCACAAACTATTGTGCTTACCAAGTTCTTACACACTATATATCAATGATGCAGAACTAAATGAAACTCCGATGCTAAACTAACAGTTTCAGAAAAGGAGAAGAGAAGAAAACCATAATGAAGGTTCTGCTCGTATAATTGTAGCAATTACTCGCAGAGCTTCTCAACTGCTGTCACAATCTGCGCAGGTTGAACGACAGTCCATTCCTCCAATGTCCCAGCATATGGGGTTGGCACATCCTGAGAGGATAAACATACAACAGGAGCATCCAAATAATCATGGAAATTTTCGTTGATGGCAGCGGTCAAACTAGCACCAATTCCACCTGTCCTCATGCACTCTTCCACGATTAGCACACGGTGTGTCTTCTTGATTGAATTCCCTATTGTGTAGAGATCAAATGGTTTCAAAGATCTGATATCAATTACTTCAGGATCATACCCCTTATTCACCAATGTCTTGGCAGCTTGCATTACATGATACCTCATCCTGGAATAGGTCAATATGGTTAGATGCTCCCCTGGCCTGACCATCTCAGCTTCTTCAAGCGACAATACATACTCTTCATCTGGAATTCTCTCCTTGAGGTTATAAAGCAGAACATGCTCAAACAGTATCACAGGATTCTCGCTACGAATAGCAGCTTTCATCAAACCCTTGGCATTGTAAGGGGTTGAGCAAGCCACCATCTGGATTCCAGGGATTGACTGAAAATATGACTCCAGTCTCTGGGAGTGTTCCGCCCCTAATTGACGCCCAACTCCACCGGGTCCACGGATAACAATTGGTATTTTGAACTGACCTCCGGAAGTGTAATGGAGCATGCCACAATTGTTGGAAATCTGGTTAAATGCCAGAAGAAGAAATCCCATGTTCATGCCCTCCACAACTGGCCTCAGACCAGTCATGGCAGCCCCAATACCCATCCCTGTGAAGGAGTTCTCAGCAATAGGGGTGTCCAGAACCCTCAAGTCACCAAACTTTTTGGCCAGGTCTTTAGTCACCTTGTAAGATCCTCCATAGTGACCTACATCTTCACCCATGACGCATACAGTGGGATCCCTTTCCATTTCTTCTTCCAAACCTTCACGTAAGGCTTCAAAAAGGAGAAGTTCATGTCTGAAAACAAATATGCATCTGGTTAATGGCAGAAAATAGGCCCTACCACCAAAGCTGGCACGCACAGCAAACTAGGAGAAAACTTAGAGTCAAAGCATAGTTCTAAGTTCAAGCAACATCAACCATTCATGTCTACACTATAGATCATGCCTTAAAGAATGTCCCAAAGGTTTTGATCCCACATCATTGCCCCACATTTATTCAAATAATTTGTTGCAGCTATCCATCAGCCCCATAAGGAACATAAAATATTATAAATTTGCTATTTGCTTAAGAATTAATTAATAGCAATTAATTCTCATGTCTCCCTGCCACTGTCATAAAACAATTTTTCCAAGATCTGATACATAGACAGATATTATAATAAAATATGGCAGCGGATGGCACTTGATTGCTGTTTGTTTTTATTTTAACTTACAAGAGAGTTGAGAATTCTTATGAAGCATGTAAATACACAAATAAAGAACAAGACATAGTAGAAACCTGAAATAATAGGCCAGACAATTGGACTAAATGAAACTGAGATTTTTCTATCAAATGTGTTTTCTATCACCAAGATACTGATGATGACAACAATAAGCAATGCCATATTTAACAACAGTCTAACTGCTGCCATTTCACAGAGGCTATCAGCTTTTTCACAGGACAGGTTACATAGGGAAACTGTTAAGAAAACAAATTACTATAGAAATTTTTATTGGCAAAAAATGGGAACTAACAGACAGTAGTTTATCTGAGCATAATATCTTATAAGGGCAAAGGAGTGGCAAAATAAAATTTTTCCAGACCCAAAGCAAGCATTTGCATTAGATGTACAATACTACCCTCCAGCACCTAGAATCTTTCAAGAAATCTGCCACTTCATAGCTCAACGAGGGGTCTATTAAATTGCAGTTTTAACTTGCCAATATTTGTCCTACAGCATCTTGCTCATGTTTCAAACGTGTGGGTCTACGCAGGAAACTAAATTAAACAAACCCCAAACGTATTAGTTCATAACAAAGCTCAGGTTTTCTTTCCTCCTTGCAGTTTTTCAGATCAAGAATTTAGTTGATGCATTGGAGATTTCATAAATTAAAAAACAGACATTATCTTGGAATTCAACAATCAAACTGCGATGGATGTAAGTTGCGCTTCGTTGCAGTTAACAAAATATATTAAATATATTACTTGGTTCCTTAACAAACAAACAAGTAAAAAGTGTGAATTAGAAAATCAAATTGCTGTACACCGGATCTATCTCATGCTTCAGGAAGCATTTCCAAGCAGACAGAAAATATGCTGCCAGAAGCACAAGTTCCTTTGAACAATATATTTCAAGTGTTAAACAGTTATCCGAAGTTATTTATTATTTACATTTCAATTTCAATTATAGAAGAAAAAACATGAAATGTTGAAGGATTGATAAGGTTGCTAGTTTCCCCCCTCCTTCACTAGCTGATTTGCACTTTTTACATTTTTCATTTACAATGTTTTATTCTTCCATTGATAATCCAAACATTCTAAGTGTGCTGTGTGCATAGCAGAAAACATCTCCGATAACTGTTTGATGAAACGTTAGAGTGAAAACTGGAACAGTATCATCAATTTGAGTTGCATTGGACTGCATGTAAAGCTCAATTTATCACTAGTATACAAAACCAACATAGCTTCCATCTAATAATTTATATCACAAGATATCATCGACTAAAATGATTAAGCAGGAACTGGAAAAGACAAAGCTGAAGCCAGATATACAGAGATATACAGCAGTGGATGAGATAGAACAGTAAGTGGTTACAGTTAGAAACCTACCCAGGTTTCGATGATGTAGAAGCCGCAGAACCATCTCCTTTAGTCTATAGAAAACCCACAAAAAAATTAGGGACGCGACGCCAGCATGAAAACCCATTCGCGTTGGGCTGATAAATAGATTTGGAACGGAGGAGGAGAAAACCAAACTCGGAAAGTAATGGGGGAAAGATAACTTACTGCAACTGCATTGGCAATCAAGCGTTCGGCCTTACGAGCTCCCTCATTGAGGTTCAAACTCGCATCAGATCTGACTGCAAAAATGCCAGATTTCCTCCCTGAATCAGTAGCACGTTAAACCAGAGTGTAAGAATCAACATTAGAGTGAATGACACGATACATGCCCAAAGACAGACTATACTTAGAAATGAGAGAAAAGGAACAGAATTGGAATCATAATCCTAGAATTCCAAAGATTTATGTATCCCAGAAGGCACTGTCTCTGTCACTCTGCAAAAGAGAGTCCAGTAGAACCAATAACTAAATCCACAAGGGCCATCCAGCAAGAAGGACGGCGAAAATAAAGGCACAACGGGAGATAAAAAAGAGACAGGAAGCAAACCTGAGTGGGATCTTGGAGAAAAGAGCCCAAATTTCTTGGAGTCAGGTGAGCTTGAAGCAGAGAAAGCGGAAGCAACAGCCACACCCTGAAGAAGGGTCGCCATTAAATCAGAAAGGGGATCGAAGATGGAAATGAGGAGAGAAAGGAGCGATGGGAATTTTATAGAAAAGAACTAAATAGCAGAGGGAGAGAATGGGCGGAGCAATTGAGAATCGAGATTGCTGAGCTGTGGCCTGAGGGACTCTCAGGTCTTTATAGCGTTGGGTTACATTAACTTTCCCCTCCCTCCCAGTTGTTCGCGAAATTGTGACAAGGCAAGCCGCATAGGTTCCATCGCCCAACCAAAATTGAGATTGCCAACACCGATGGCCTCTGTTACGAGTACGTTTGTTGTTGTTATTGTCTTTTTTACTCATTTCATCGTTTACAATAAAATAAACTATTGTTGTTAACAATTTAACGTGGTTAATCAGGTTATGATTTCAATTTATCTGGTAAATGCTAATTACTCTCTTCCAGGTTCAATATAAGAAACAAAAACTACATCGTCAAAGTTTTAAAGAAAAACGGTTATTCTTTTAAAATATGTCATAAATTGTTTTTCCCCCAAATTTAATCCTTGAATTTCTACCTGGTATTATTTGATCATTCTTACTTCCTACTCACTCATGTCTTAACTGTAGAAAAAAGTTAACAAATTTCATAATTCTTGAGAAATAATAATCAATATCCTTCAATTTATAAAAATGTTTGACTTTCTAATTTTACCTTTCTATAAAATTGCATGGTGCAACTAAGAAGGTTTAATATTGAGTAAAAATAATTACTACATCTTTATCCTATGTTTAGGACTAGATAGGGCTCTAAAATGTTGTCATATACTACATATAGACCACAATATCTAACATATTCTAGAGATCATGTTGGATTAAAAAAAAAATATAGAGCATGGGTAGTTTTTGTAATTGTTTTTAAAATAATGCATTAAAATTTCAACTATTATTATTAAAATACTTGTATAAAATATTTAATCAGAGTATAACTGAAAAGATAGGTAAAAATTTTCAGAGATTAGGATTTTATTTTTTTAAAAAAATTATGAAATAGTTATCAATATTTTTTATTATGATTTAACAGGAGTAATTAGGGTTAGAAGTGACCCTTCTAAATTAACAAAGTACATGGTTGAAAGAATGAAATATACGCGCTTTGTTTCTTCTAATTTGAATCAAAATAACTCTCTCAAAATTCTTTTATATTCAAAACTTAAGTTTGCCACAAAGCTGATAGTCTAATTTAAGTGGCAAAATTGTGACTCTGTAGCATAATTACAAGCCAAAAGAATGAATATTATCAAACGAATAGATAATGATTAATTTTCAGGTAAAATACACAAAAATGAAATGATATCAAATTTTATTTTCCATCATTAATTAATATTATTTTATTTATGCCTCTTTGGTTTAAAATTGTTTAGATCGAGAAAATAGTTTGAGGGCCCACAGCACATGCAGACGCTGCTCAAGTTGTTGGTTAGAGTCAGGATCATTTAGGCCAACAACAACAAAGCAACTTTACGGCCTGTTTGTTTAGTTTTTTTTTAATAATTATTTTATACAAAGTTTAAGGTATTTGTTTAAGATTTTTAAAAATAATTAAAATATAAAAAAATCATATATATATATATATATATATAATTATTTAGAGAAGCTAATCTGAGTAGCTTATTAAAATAAGCCCCACAGAAATATAAGCGATGGCATTTATAGTTGGAGTAGGGTTATGAAACATAACTTGTTAAAGGCAACTAATAAATACTTTTTAAAAAATATAAAATATTTTTAATTAAATTTTACTTCCCAATGAAATATTTACTTATTTTTAATGAACTTTATTTTTTTATATTTACTTTTATTTAATAAAGTATTTGACTCTAAAATAAATATAAAATAATTTATTTAATAGGAGCATTTAAAAAAAGATAATAATTATATCTTAAAAGATTAAAAAAATACCATATATTTTTTAATATTTAATCTCTCAAAAAATGTATTATATTTTTTAAGGAAGGGAGTATGTAAAAATTTTTTCTTCCGGTTGGAAGCCAACATCATTTTGGGTTGGTAAATATTTTCTCAACTTTCAAAACTCTTAATTACTCTCTCCGTCCATATTTATAAAATGTTTTTAATCATATTACGCAAATCAATAAAAGTTAGTTATCTAACTAAAAGCACAACAACATTTTAATTTTATTTTTAATTATTATAAATAAAAAATGAAGGGAGAATGACAATTAAGAACCTTCTAAGAATATTAATCTTAATTACGGACCATGAAATTTTGAAATTTCAGTTAAGGATCATGATCCTTAATTGTGATAAAAAAAATATAATTTGTGAGATGAGATTCACTAACGCAACTTGAGAATTCACTAACCTAACTTAAAAAAATTACTAATGTATATTGTGAAAACATGAAATCCCACTTGAGAATGGAATGTTTAACAAAAAATGCCACTTAAAAATTCACTAACTAGATTTGAAAAAATTTCTAACGTATATTGTGAAAAAATGAAACCCTACTTGAGAATCAATTGTTTAATAAAAAGTGACTTGTCTAAATTGATTTTTTTTTATTAAACAATCAATTCCCAAGTGAAGTTTTATGTTTTCACAATATACGTTAGAAATTTTTTCAAGTCGAATTAGTAAATTCTCAAATAGCATTTTTTGTTAAACAATTAATTTTCAAGTGAGGTTTCATGATTTCATAATATACGTTACAAATTTTCTCAAGTTGGGTTAGTAAATTTTCAAGTAGTAATAGTGAATTCTATCTCACAAACTACATTTTTTTATCACAATTAAGGACCATGGTCCTTAATTAAAATTTTAAAATTTTATGATCCGTAATTGAAATTAATGTTCTTAGAAGATCCTTAATTGTCATTCTCCTAAAAATGAATCTCTTTTTTTAAAGTAAATTAATGAGAGTATTTATCTTTTTTCTTTTCAATATAATAAGGATATAATAGTCCATTTTTTAAAAATATGCTAATAATTTTTATATTTAAAAATAAAAAAAACTGAAAAACTTTTTATATATACAAGGACGGAGAGAGCATGTGATATAAAACTACATAAAATTAAAAGCGAATGGCGAGATCCTGTGTTCAAATGATCATCTCAGCGGCTTTGACTCTGACGAAGATATTAAGTACACGTTTGAAATTAGGATTTAAGCACGTGGAGAATGAATGTTAAATTTGGGAGAGGAAGAGGAGGAATCAAGTGCCAAATTGGAGAATGGATGTCAGGCCAAAAAATAAAAAAATTGGATAATGGATATGCTGAAATTAAGAATGTGTGAATTTAATGAATTTTGTTTAGAAAAATTAATTATTTAGTTTTTGTAATTTTGATCCAGTTGTAATTCAATCCCTAAATTTTGACTTATTATAACTCAATTTCTGAAGTTTTGACTTGGTTGTAAATCAATTCCTAAACTTTGTCTCTTACAATTTAGTTCAACTTCTTAAATATTGATCCCTATATTTTAAAAAAATAAAATTAAAAAATTAAAAAAAATTGGAACTTTTAATATTTATAAATATTAAAAGAGTTTAGTAATTTAAGATATTAGTAATAAATATTTTTAATTTTTATAATTTTATTTTTTAAAATCTAGGGATCAATATTTAAGAGATTGAAACTTCAGGGACTAAATTATAAGGGGCAAAATTTAGAGATTGATTTATAATTGAGTCAAAATTTTAAAAATTGAGTTATAATGAATTAAAGTTCAGAGAATGAGTTATAACTGAGCCAAAACTATAGAAACTAAATGATTAATTTTTTCATTTAGTTTTTTTAAATAATAGAGGGAAGATTTTGTTGTATGTGTGTCAAAAGTGTGTGTGTCGAAGTCCCACATTGACTAAAAAAATGAATCTCCTAGTGTATATATACTAAGAAATGAAGTGGGCTAGTAAATTGGGCTTGGAGGAGAAGTGGCCTCGCGCACATGAGACAGGCCAACTTAGGGCAATCACAGTTGAAATCAATCGATTCGCCCCCCTATGCGCCAGTTCAAGAGGCAATGGGTTCCTTTTACTGGGTTATTTTTACAAAAATAATTAAATAAATAATTATTTTTAGCTTACCTGAAAACCTCTACTTTTACTGTTTCGAATTTGAAATTGAAGCCTTGGCAATTTTTCAACATTAAACCTCTTCTGAAAATCAATTTTGTGAGTTAATTTTTTGTCTGCCAACATCTCCAAATAAACCGATTTTGTGAAGTTAATATTTTAAATGTTTTGCCTGCCAATGTTTCTAGACAGAGGCTTAACTGAGATTTACATCTGCATAACCCCCAGACAAGTGCTTAAACATGATTTATGAGAATGTAACTGAAGCTTTAATTCGATGATTATGAGCCAACATTCATGTCTCCTTCCTCGGGCTATATATAGCCTTAGGTATGGACAAAACACGGTACCAGCCTCTTGAGTTTTTGGGGCAATTCTCTCCTCCTTCTGTCTTCTGTTTGTCTATTCGTCTGTGTTTGCTCTTAGTCTCTGTTGTTTTGTTCCCTTGCTCCGCTGCAGAAAGTGCTTGTTTAATTCGGAGGAACTGCCGGTCCGTCGTCCAGGTGTGCCGGAATAGTTCTTAAGGACAGTATCCTTCTGGGCACGACTCAAGCAGTTTGAAGTTTGCTGTTCACGTTTGCCGCCAGTGTCACCAACAATCTTAAGAACTACCCAACCCAATGGCGACCAACAGTGCTGAGAATGTCGCTCCTGAAGGTGTGCCCAGTGGTTCGGCTGGAGGTCAGTACGTCCCCGTCGCTGTTGCTGTCCCCCTACCGAGGCCATTCCTAGACATATCAAAGATAGAAGTCTTTAACGGCAGGAACTTCAAATGGTGGCAGGAACGAGTCTGCACCGTTCTTGACATGCATGGTGTGGCCACTGCTCTTACTCAATCTAAGCCTCTTACTGATACTGATCAGGCCCAAAGAGTTGTATGGACTCATGCAAACAAGGTATGCCGACACACTATGATTAGCACTTTATCTAATGATTTGTTTGATGTCTACTATGTCTACAAGGAAGCTTATAAGATATGGGAGTCCTTGGTGATAAGGTACACTGTTGAGAATGCCGGTAAACAAAAGTTCATTGTGGGCAACTACTACAAATGGGAGATGACCCAGAACAAGGATGTGAATGAGCAAATCAACGAATATCATAAGCTACTGGAGGAGCTTCGTGCTGAAAACATTGGCCTTCCAGACGAGTTCGTTGTTGGGATTCTGATTGAGAAATTGCCAGAATCTTGGTCTGATTACAAACAGTAGTTGAAACACAAACAAAAGCAGCTGTCCTTGACTGACCTAATCACTCACATCATCATCGAAGACACAAATCGCAAGGCAATACGTGTAGCCCGAACTAAAGAAATGACATCCAAAGCCAACCTGGTGGAGACAAAGCCTCACAACAAGAGGTATGATTCTAAACCTACAAATAAGAAGAATAGGAAATTTGATTACAAACCCAATGCTTTTAATCCCTTTTTAAGAAGAAAGGAGATTGTTTTATCTGTGGTAAACCAGGACACTATGCAGCACAATGTAGGAAGAGAGCAAACTGTGATAAGCCTCAGAAGCCAAATGTAAATTTGGTACAATGAGATGGTGATAGTGATGATGACATCATTGCTGCAGTGGTGTCACAAGCTCTCTTGATTTCTGATGTGAAGAAATGGGTGGTAAACTTCGGGGCTACCAGGCACATATGTGCCAGCCAAGAGATATTTACCTCCTATAATCATATAAAGGAAGGGGAAGACCATGTTTACCTTGTTGATTCCCGAACTGCTAAAGTTCAAGGAAAAGGGAAAGTGGTCTTAAAGCTCACATAAGGAAAGATTCTGGCTTTGAACAATATTCTGCATGTGCCTGAAGTTAGAGCTTAGTGTTAGTTGCTCTTTTAGGGAAAGCTGGGGTTAAAGTGTCATTTAAATCTGACAAGATTGTAACGATAAAAAATAATGTGTTTGTAGGCAAAGGGTATTATAATCAGAGACTGTTTATTTTGAATGTTGATGAAATGAATAAGACTGAATCTTCTGAGTATATGCCTGTTTATATGGTTGATTCCTTTAATCTATGGCATGCTAGACTAGGTCACGCTAGTAAAGGTTATATAAATAGGATGCGACAACTTGGACTACTTTCTGAAATTAAAAACAATAATTTTGAAAAATGTGAAGTATGTGCAGAAACTAAACAAAGTAAAAAACCTCACTTTTCTAGTCAAAGAGAATCTGAATTACTATCTTTAATTCACACAAATTTAGGTGACTTAAAATAAATCATAACTAGAGGTGGTAAAAAATATTATATCACTTTTATTGACAATTTTTCAAGATATACTAAGGTATACTTGTTGAGAAATAAAGATCAGGCTTTTGAAAAATTTTTTTTATATAAAGCAGAGGTTGAGAATCAGTTAAACAAAAGGATTAAAAGGGTTAGATCTGATAGAGGTGGAGAATATGTTTTGTTAAATAATTTTTGTGAAAAAGAAGGAATTATACATGAGATCACACTTCTTTATTCTCTCGAGTCTAATGCTGTTGCCGAAAGAAAAAATAGAACTTTAAAAGAAACAATGAATGCTTTGCTTGTGAGTTCTTCTGCACCTGATAACTTGTAAGGTGAAGCTATTTTGTCTGCATGTTTTTTACAAAATAGAATACCTCATAAGAAAATAAAGAAAACACCTTATGAGTTATGGAAAGGGTTTAACCCAAATTTAAAATATTTGAAAGTGTGGGGTGTCTTGCAAAAGTTTTATTACCTGACTCTAAAAAGAGAAAAATTAGTTTTAAAACTTTTGATTGTATGTTTATTGGGTATGCTGAACAAAGTGCAGTATATCGCTTTTTAGTTTTAAAAAGTGATATTTTAGACCAAAATACAATTGTAGAGACTAAAGATACTGAATTTTTTGAACATATTTTTTCCTTGAAAATTAAGCATATTTCTAAACTTGTTGAGAATTCAAAGTTTGAACAAAATTTAAATGAGGATTTGGTTTTAAGGAGAAGTAAAAAGCAAAGGAAAGAAACAAGTTTTGGAGATGATTTTTACACTTATTTAGTACAAGATGAACCGTTAAATTTTTATAAAGCTATTTCTTCTCCTGATGCCAAATTTTGGAAAGAAGCAATAGAAATTGAAATTGATTCTTTAAGGAAAAATAAAACTTAGGTTTTATCAAATTTGCCCTAAGGAGCTAAGGCTATAGGGTATAAATGGATTTTTAAGAAAAAATATTTTCCAAACGGTTGAATTGATAAGTATAAGCAAGGCTTGTGGCTAAGGGTTTTACTCAAAAAGAAAATATATATTATTTTGACACATTTTCTCCTATGACTAGAATCTCTTCTATAAGAGTTCTTATTGCTTTAGCTTCAATTTACAAACTTTTTGTTCACCAAATGAATGTTAAAACTGCTTTTTTAAATGGTGATTTGGAAGAAGAAATTCACATGGTACAGCCTGAGGGATGTGTGATTCCTGGGCAAGAAAATAAAGTTTGTAAACTTGTCAAGTCTTTGTATGGCTTAAAACAAGCGCCTAAGCAATGGTATGAGAAACTTGATCAAGTTTTGACAATTGGTGGATTTTCTACTGTTGAAGTAGAAAGATGTGTTTATACAAAGCTTGTGAATAATGATTGTGTGATTATATGCTTGTACGTGGATGATATGCTAATTTTTGGCTCTAATATGTGTGTTGTTAATGAAACAAAAAAATTTCTTTCTTCAAATTTTGATATGAAAGATATGGGTGAAGCCAAAGTAATCTTGGGTGTAAAAATCATAAGGAATGAAAATAAAATCTTGCTTTTCCAAGAACATTATGTTGAGAAAATTCTCAAAAAATTTGGACATCTTGAAAATGCTCCTCTAAATACTCCTTATGATTCGAGTGTGTAATTAAGAAAGCACAAGGGTGATCCAGTTGCTCAATCTGAGTATGCACAAATTATTGGAAGTCTGTTGCATTTGATGTACTTTACTAGGCCTGATATAGCTTATGCTGTAGGTAGATTGAGCAGATATACCCACTGTCCAGGCAGTAAACACTGGGAGGCTCTGGTGAGAGTCTTGAGATATCTGAAAGGTACCATGAATTATGGTATATCGTATAGTGGATTTCTCGCTGTATTGGAAGGATACAGTGATGCTAACTGGATTTCAAATTCAGAAGAGACAAAATCCACTAGTGGTTACATATTCACTCTTGGTGGTGGTGCAATAACCTGAAAGTCTGCAAAACAGACAATTAACACAAAATCCTCAAAGGATTTTGAGTTCATTGCCATGGAGCTAGCTAGGACTGAGGCTGAGTGGTTGAAAAACTTCTTAACAAGTATTCCAATAGGTGAAAAGCCCACACTATCAGTATCTTTACATTGTGATAGCCAGTCTGCAATAGCAACGGCTAAAAATATGACCTTCAATGGCAAAAGTAGACATATTCTATTGAGACATAATATTATAAGGCAGCTGCTCAAAGATGGGGTCATCTCAATCGATTATGTGAGATCAGAGTTAAATCTGGTAGATCCATTGACTAAACCCCTAGAGAAGAAATTTATTATTGAAATGTCGAGGAGAATGGGACTTAAACCTATTTGAAATTAACGGTGATGGCAACCCAATCTTTGTGATTGGAGATCCCATGATGAAGGTTCAATGGGTAAGAACAAGTCACTTGTTAGTTCTGCTAGCACTGAACTTTGTCCTTTCTTATGGCTTAAGAAAGTGCTAGAATGTATTGAATGGAGATTAAGCAAAAGCTCTTAATGTTTTCATAGTCCTTATGAATGGTGTATTCATTGCAGATACACTTGATAAAAACACCTATACAAATGTAGAGTGGAGCCGCTCTTATAAGATTATGGCAAAATCTCTAGAGCATTTGTTAAAACCAGGCGTGCGCATGGCTGATAATGTGCAAAACCATCGTTAATAGCAGAGACTGTGGGGGTATAATCCGATTAATAAGACGTCTAGCACATGCTCAAGATCTGTTGGTTCAATAACGAAGTTACACCAACTTTTTTGTGTGCTAAGTTTTATTAGTCTAGGTTTGATTCAAGTCAATGGATACCAAATTCGAAGTGAATATCCTTCGTGTGAATAAACACAGACGAACATAGATCCTTTTAACACATGTGGGGGATTTTTGTATGTGTATCAAAAGTGTGTATGTGTGTCAAAGTCTCACATTAACTAAAAGAAGGAATCTTCTAGTGTATATATACTAAGGAATGAAGTGGGCTAGTAAAATGGGCTTGGAGGAGAAGTAGCCTCGTGCACATGAGACAGGCCAACTCAGGACGATCACAGTTGAAATCAGTCGATTCACCCCCTTGCGCGCGAGTTCAAGAAGCAATGAGTTCCTTTTACCGGGTTATTTTTACAAAAATAATTAAATAAATAATTATTTTTAGCTTACTTGAAAACCTCTGATTTTGCTATTTTGAATTTGAACTTGAAGCCTTGGTAGTTTTTCAGCATTAAACCTCTTCTGAAAACTAATTTTTTGAATTAATGTTTTGTCTGCCAACGTCTCCAGATAAACCGATTTTGTGAAGTTAATATTTTAAATGTTTTGTCTGCCAACGTTTCTAGACAAAGGCTTAAATGAGATTTATGTTTACGTAACCCCCAGCAAGTGCTTAAACATGATTTATGAGAATGTAACCGAAGCTTTAATCTGGTGATTATGAGCCAACATTTATGTCTCCTTCCTGGGGCTATATATAGCCATGGGTGCGGACATAACAGGGTACCGGCCTCTTGAGTTTTTGGGGCAATTCTTTCCTCCTTTTGTCTTCTGTTCGTCTATTCGTCTATGTTTACTCTTAGTCTCTGTTGTTCTATTCCCTTGCTCCATTGCAGGAAGTGCTTGTTTAATCTTGAGGAACTGCCGGTTCGTTGTTCAGGTGTCGCCAACAGATTTTACATCTTATAAAAATAATAAAATAAGATAAAACATTAAAAGAGAAAAACTTTCGCACACATTCATGAATATTAACTTAAAAGGATTTAAATTTTCAAGTTGGAATCCCAGTGAAATGCATCTCCACTTTTCTTTGCAGTTCGGTGTTTTTTTTAATTAAAAAAACCCACATTGTCAATGATATTCACTTTTTTTGTTGTTGCTTAAAATATCTTTATAATCAATAGTTGTAAGATTAATACCTGAAAGAATTTGAGTATTATTTAAGGAGTCATTTTTTTAAGTAATGTTTTTTTTGCACACCTTTAAAAATCAAATGTTGAAATGATATTTAAGGAGCCAAACTATTATTATTTATATCACAATATTGACTATTTAGTATTAGCTTCTGGTGTGGATACTCTTCATGTACTTTCTCTCTCTCAAGTGGAAACTGAGAAATATATTAATCAACTAAATCTGAAAGGAAAACAACAAAAACAAGTCTAAATACATAAAACATTCCTACGTCTTCATCCACCACCTCAAAACAATTAGGCGCAGTAGATCAAATAACTAAAAAATTAGTGTCAATGTATGTGTTAACTGAGCTAATAAATATATGAAGATCTATTACCTTGTCTATAAATAAATTAAAAATAAAGTTGCCAACTTCTCTCAAAATTTCACATAACACAAAACATCTATTAATAAATTAATGGACTTCTCATGATTTTTGGTACATGTTTGAATAAAACCCAAACTCAAGTTGAATAAAAAATATCATCCAAATCTTGTTTGGTTTAAGAAATTTTGAAAATAGCTTTTGCCTCCAAAAGCTTGTTAGACAAAAAGCTGGAGGAACTAGCTTACAGCATTAATGGTAGGTTCATCTATTTTCTTCTTCTTTCATGGTTTTCTTTTCTTTTTTATTTTCCAATTACCGTTTCATCTTTCACTTTTTTTTCGCTCTTTGTTCCTTAAAATATGTAATTGTCTTTATTCTCTACTTGTGTCTAAAAAAAATTATTAAATATATTTAATTATATACATTATCTACAACATATAAATCTTTTATCTTTTTTAATAATTATAAATAATGGTTTTCAATATCTTTTTTAGTTTTAAATTTTATTTTTTTATTAATTTATTTAATATTTTTATATTTTACAAATAATACCTAATTAATTTAGGAAAGAAGAGGAGTTAATTAAAGAGGAGGGATGCAGGGTAACAACAGTGAATGAGGATGAAGAAAGGACATTTAAAAAGATGAAAAAATTAATTATAATATTATACTATAATTTTTTTATATTATAATACACGCTACGATTTTTCTAAATATGAATGTTCTAAATTACAACATTAAAACATGTTGTATGTGTGTCAAAAGTGTGTGTGTGTGTCAAAGTCTCATATTGATTAAAAGAAGGAATCTCCTAGTGCATATATACTAAGGAATGAAGTGAGTTAGTAAAATGAGTTTGGAGGAGAAGTGGCCTTGTGCATATGAGACAGGCCAACTCAGGGCAATCGCAGTTGAAATCAGCCGATTCGCCCCCCGCGCACAAGTTCAAGAGGTAATGGGTTCCTTTTACCGAATTATTTTTACAAAATAAATAATTATTTTTGGCTTGCCGAAAAAGCTCAGTTTTTTGCTGTCTGAAGTTTGAAATCAAACCAAGAACGTTTTTTGACCATTAACCAGATTAATTTTCTAAATGTTTTGTCTTCCCAACGTTTTCAGACAAGAGGTTAAATGTATTTTACGTTTACGTAACCCCCCAATGTTTCCAGACAAGTGTTTAAACAGTATTTATGACAGTGTAACCGAGCCTTTAATCCGGTGGTAACTCCCCAACGTTCATGTCTCCACCTTCGGGCTATATATAGCCATGGGTGCAGACAGAGCGACCATAAGCCTCTTGAGTTTTTGGGGCAATTCTCTCCTCCCTCTGCCTTCTGCTCCTGTGTTTGTTGTCTGTGTTTGCTTTTTAGTCTCTCTTGTTCTATTCCCTTACTCCGCCACAGGAAGTACTTGTTTAATCCTAGGAAACTGCTGGTCCGTCATTTCGGTGTGTCGAAATAGTTCTTAAGGACAGTGTTCTTCCGGACACGATTCAAGCAGCTCATAGTTCGCCGTTCACGTCTCCCGCCGGTGCCGCCAACAAAACATAATTATAATAATATGTGAGAACATGGATTAAAAATTAGCATTTAATTTATAATTTGTTTCACATTTTTAGTCACAAAAATATATACAAGTAAATTTATGTTTATTATTGTCATTATATATTTCAACTGGCTTTTAAATAAAATCATTCAAAGAAATTTCAATTGGTGTAACTGGCTTCTAAAAAAAAGGTATTCAAACATAACTTATGCTATATTTGCTAACTTTTCTTTTTAATTTTAGTTTGTTAATCTTAGTTGAATATTAATCTTAGTTGTAAATTTTTTAATCCAAACACATATTTAATTGTATTATAAGTATCTATAAGCAATTCTACCTCCAAAATTTACGTAAAAAAAAACAAAGAAAAAGAGAGACTTATGTTAAAAAAATTGATATTCATGATAGGAGAGGATTCTTTTTTTTTTATTTTTTTTAAATCAAATAGAGATACCTACACAATATCTATTTCTTTTGTGGTTCGAGTGGATTCAAATGCGGGACTTTGATAATTTTTTTTTGTTGGCCAAACGGGACTTTGATAATTGAGGGTCAATACATCTTGCATACCTATTTTGTAACATCTCAATTTAAATTTTAATAGTTAATTTGGGTTAATAAAAATTAAAAAAAATATTTAGAGGTAAGCAAATTAGTAGGAGATGATTATTAAATCTAACTTAAGATATAATTCTAAATTAAAATTAAAAAAATTAATTAAAAAATAATAATAAATAATAAAAAATATTATTAAATTATTATTATAATAAAAAAAGAAAAGGTATTAAAAAAAGGGAAGAAGAAGAAGAAGAAGAACGGGTTTGCTTTCGGCGGCCGCGTAATGATTACATATAAAATAATAAAAAAAAGAAAGAAGAGAGAGGAAAGAAGAAATAATAAAAAAAATGTGGGACCCACTGAATTTTTATAAAAACTCACCCGTTTCTTTCGTTTCTTCATTCTTCCCTATGCGCGAGCTGAGGCTGAGAGAGCGTCTAGTTTCGCCGGTGCAAGAGATCTGAGTTTTTAAGGTAAGAGTTTTTAATAGGATATTTAGGGTGTGATTTTAAGCTTTTCAAGACTAAGTAAGTGTTCTAAACAATTTTCTTAGTCATTCTTCCTCTTTGGTTTTTTATTTTATGGTGGTAGAAAATTTAAGATTTGGAAGAGAGATGAATTTATGTTGAATAAATATGATTTTTGAGGTTGTTAGTAGTATAATAAATGTTCTAGAATATAAATTTGTTGATGATCTTTGAATTTGTGGCTTAAGGATCAAATTCTAAACTAGATCTGAAAATATATGTTGATTTATTGAGGTTTAGATGATTATTTGGGATGAAAAATGAATTATTATGGCTATAGGATTATGATTCTAAGCTAGAGACTCAATTTTTAATTTTTGGATATTTTAGGTACGAATTTATGAAATAAAAAGAAAATTTTGATAATGGAAATTAGTTTAGAAGCTGATTTTTAGATTATTAATATTTATTGATAATTAAAAGAAGAGTTAAAAATTTTACTTAATAGTGTTGACTCTAGATTTGTATTAAGATTGAGATTAGAAATTATGTTATATTTTTAATTCTATTATTAGAATTATTTTATTAGTTTCAAAAATTGAAACTAATATTTATAAATAATATGTTATTTATAGATTGTATTATTGGTGAAAATTATGGTAGGAGAGAAATTGTAAGGAATAATTTATTGAAAAAGCCACAAAGGTAACCATGCTTTTAATTTATGATTAGTGTTACTTCATGTTAATTGGGTGATTATTGAGAAAATTATGAATTTTGTAATATTGTATAATTGTGCAATATTATTATGAATTTGTTTGATTATTGTGGGAGGTGTTGGGAGACTTACTATTATTGTTGTAGTTATGTGCCACGTGGTACGCCCCTATTGGAGCTCAATAGGTGGCTTGTAAGGGCTTGGGCTAATTTACCTTTGGCCGGGTAATTTAGCACCGAGTGAGGGCTACGGCTCGAGGTTAATGGAGGGATATAAGGATGGTTGTTTGTGTGTATTGTAATATTTCTTATATTTGTTAGAATTATATTATTTTTAATTCTCACTTAATAAGCACACACTTAACTGTTGGTATATACTATCATAAATTGGCTTTGATTACTGAGACTTTTGAGTCTCATTATGTGGTTAACAATTTTCAGGAGAAGAGCCACAAGTGACACGTAGAGGAGTCCTAGAGGCTTAGTGGCATAGATCCACTGTCTCTTTTGGGTATTTGATTTATGATTTATAATGTGTTATATTGCCCATATTAGGGCTTTTTGTTTATTAACAATTATATGAATATATAAATGTAATCATGCCTTTCAAACTATTTCTATTTTTGATAGATTTTGAATGACTGTAATTTTAATATTTGGTTAAAATGGCATGATTATGAAGCCAAATAACTGGCTTGTGTTGAAAATTGACTAAATTATTTATTTTTCTTGTTGGGAGTATAAGGATGGACAAATGTGATTTAGTTTACTTGTTGGGAGTATAAGGATTGACAAATGTGATTCAGCCTAATGGCATTTGGGAGGTAAATATTTATCTGAAATGTTATATTGTGTGAGTTGAAGCCAATTATAAAATATTTTATATTGAAATTATTGATATAAAAATGTGTTGGGTGGCTATAACACAACTATGGTTAAGTTAAGTTATTTAAAAAAAAAAATTTGGTGTGTAACATATTTCCTTTTCTTAGAGGAAAACGTGACCCACATGAAATCATGGTATTATTTTTATTTAAAGAATAGACTTATGTAATTATTTTTATATATTTAATACATTTTTATTTAATTAAATTATGATAAGTGAACTTTAATACATCAATAATATTAATAACAAAATTTTCTTATAAAATATTTATGTGTCTTAATTTAATTATAAACAAATATTAAGTATATAAAATTAAATATATAATTTTTGTTACTTACTTCATGTCTTAAAAGATAATAATGCCCCCATCTTCAAAACCCCCTCTCTTCCCTCATTTCTAACCCTTTTCCACCGCGGCTCTCCCTCACTTCAGATTAGCAGACTTCGGAGTTCAGTTTGGAGTTCAGACAGTTCGCGACTTCGCGTCTTTAGTCTTCGCGATTCTAGAGCTCCGAGCCTCGGACCGCGAGTCCGTCATTCCTCCGTCGTTTGCCTCCCCATTCCCCAATCGACTTCTCGCCTCTCGGCATTTCCTTCGACTTCGAGGTTCAAGGTACAGAATTCGAGCCATATTGAGTTAGTTTGGTGCTGTCATATTGAGTGTAGTTTTTCTATTCTATGTAAAATTTGACAGCTTTTTCTGTTCTATATGTATATATATATATTGAATTGTGTAATCTTGCATAATGGGATTCGTCTTTCGGTTGACTGAACAAATAAGGAAATTGCTTTGTGGTGTATTTATTCATCTCATATTTATCATTGAGTGTTCAAAGAGACAGATTTATGGTTGCTGATTAATTAAACAGAGAAATAAATTGCCGATGCCTTCTGGATATCGTTTAATTGATCCTTTTATTTCACTTGAGCTTTGTGAAATTGCCGAGGCCTTGCCATTTGTAATATGAATTACCTGTACCTTTCTTTAAATTATGGCGGGAGCATATGTTGTTTGCAACATGGCTGAATCATGCAAGGTTCACGAAAAAGTAAATTCCCAGATTTTGTCTGGCCTTTTGGCCTTTGTTAAAATCATGGATGCTCTGGCGTTGGAGGGCTTGATTTGGAATCTTTTTCCCAAGAAGATGTTGATAGTTACAGTGCTAATATATTTTAGGAAACTCATGCTTGGCTTAATTAGGATCCACCAATTTTTAACAAGTCATGAACTTATGAACATAATGTTATGCTTGTTTAAGTTGTTTCGTATGTTGTATTGTATTGCCTTGTTCCTTTGTAATATGTTGACTACTTGACTTGTTACTTTCATTGATTTTGTATTTAGTGAAAGTCTATAACTGTAACCACCTTACACGTAGTGAAATTCTACAATGGTAAATGCAATAAACTGATAATAAAGAAATACCTTTTCATCTACTTGCTACAACATTTAACTTGTAATCCAAAAGGGGTTTAATACTTATTCTACTCTCATTTTCAAGATGACAATGAGCAGAGGCAGTCATGTGAAGGAAATTAAATAAATTGTCATTCTCGTATTCACATATAGATATATAATAAAATTTATAACCAGCCTGGTTCACCCTAAAGAAAATCTATACCATCAATGGCAGAATCTCCCTTTAAGACACATAAAATTTTGGAGTCGATACAGGATTAACAAGACCAGCATCAATGAGGAAATTATTAAATTGGCAGAAATATATAGGTGTGATGATACCCAGTTAAGATTATAGCATCTCATTTCCAAATACAGAGCTAGTTTCATGCCATATCTTTGGTTCAAAACTGTATAAATCCAATATCACTTAGTATCCAACATCATTATACAATGAATTTATTTAGTGAGGTTTATCCTTGCCTCTTAATAGTATCTTGGGTTCCCTGAAAAATGTGATATAACTTATCAGTTAATTGGTAGAAAAGTGCATTCGAGTGTTACATTAAATATATTCTAGTTTATAACCATTCAATCTAGAGCTCCCTTTCCCTCTTGCTTTTTAGTTCTTGTGAGATATAGTTTGTAGAGTTGTCCAAATTGTATCATTGAAACTCTCTAGCCTGGGGTGACCTTTACTGTATCGCCAAAAAAACATCATATAATCTAATGTGACAAACAACGAATGTGATGGCTTTAGCCTATTCTACTTATGATTCCACTAATCAGAACATGATGCACTGAAGAGGCTGTATTAATTGCAATTCACAAATTATTGCCATATCAACGGGGTCATACTTTGCTGACATTGATTCTTTTGTCTTGTTTCAGGTTACAAACATGCCATGGGTGGAGAGAGTACCTCTTATTTTTACTCCAGAGTCTGATCTGATGGTCTAAGCCTGACATATCCGTCCATTAATGGTGTTTTTTTTTCTTATCTTTTCTCTTACATTTACAATTTGAATTCATAGGAGAATTCTATGGTGGATTTGGAAATTTCTGGCTATTTGTTTTCTCCATAATCTCAATATGTTTTCTCTTAACATTATTGCTGCCTTCTATTTGTTAACTTGTTTGTGGTCAATTATCCTAAACTTAGACCATGTTTCTTGTCTTCTGAGATCCAAGTTCGCTTTCAACTGATAAATAACTAAGAGGGAAAAAAAGCTCTCTTGGTTTTTCTTGAAACAAAATAAAATATTTACTTTTAGCTAGTTGATTGAAGTTAGAAAAAAATGTATTTGTGTTTTAACCTATCATGACAAGTTACATGGATGCTTGGCCAGTTAATGAGCTTGAACCCCCCCCCCCCAAACGTTTTTTTGAATCCTTGGTTTCTCTTGTCAGTGTTATCAGATAGGGGATTTGCCTATCGCTTCAGCCTGAGTATTTTGCTTGATGGGGTATCTCAGGGTGATTAGTGACAAAGTTTGATCCATATAATGCATGGAAGACAGTTGGTATTGGTGTTAACTACTGATTGTAAGAGAGTGATACATTTTAAGGAGGCAACGTGAATTATTGAAGGGCACCAACAGATATTCTCATCAAGGTTTTCTGCCGGACAATGATCTTTTCTTCAATGATAGGAGTTACCTAGAGTGTTCTTCATTAATGGTGGCATAAAGTTACAATGATATGGCTGAATTGCTTATTATTATGTTAGGGTAAAGATAGAGGAATGCAATGAAGAAAAACTCAAATTATGTATGTAAGCGGATTTTTTTTTTTAATATGGAAAGTAAAATGGAAAAGAAAAGAGAACAAAAAATCAGTATAAAAATAATACTACCTCTATCCCAAATTACAAGACATTTTTGGGGCAGATTTAGCGTCCCAAAATGTAAAACACTTTGGTAAAAATAAAGTTTCATTAATGATGTTTCTTTTTCAATATTATCCTTTTTATATTTTCTCTCCTTTTAATATTCTTTTACAAATGGAGTATGAAATGGATGGTATTTTTAAAATTTTATGTTTTTGTTTTAAAAAAGTAAGGTTGTAAAGTATATTTAATGAGCTTTATTGCTATGTGTGATTTTATCTAAAAGTGTCTTATAATTTGGAACAGAGGGAGTATTTGATATACATAAAAAAGGGATAAACATTTTGAAATAACATTTGATGAGATAAAAATTGAAGAAAAATGAACATATATTTTTTATTTTTGAGGGGGCGCTTAGAAAACTCATAAAAGAAACAATAGAAGAACGAACCTAGAGAAGAATTGGATTTCAGATTTTCTAAAATTTTCAGTCTGGGAACAAAGTTGAGGAGTGGAGACATGAAGGTTGTTGATGATTTTGTTTAGGGAAGAAGAGAGTAATAAAGGTCAAGCCTTGTCATTTTAGAAATGAAGGAACACAAATTTATCCAAATAAAATCACATACTTTTATTTTTTGGAAGAAAAAGAAAAATGCAAGAATCTGAGCCACTATTAACTGGACAGGCAAAAAATATCAGCCATTCTATCCTTTCCAAGTAATGGAAGTGAAGTCTTTTCTCACCTCTTCGTGCCCCATCTACCCCATCTCATCTGCAAAATCAAGTCGTTCACTGGTTTCCTCTCTTAAGAATGATTCCGAGAGTTCTCCAGAGCGCAAGGTATTCTTCCTCTTCTGTTTATACGCTTGTGCTTGAGACGAGTGGTTTCCTTTCATCTTTTAGCATTGTCAAATATCAAATTTGCAAAGCATGCCCTTGCCCTTTCCCTTGCTAAACCTGTTAATTTTTCAAGATGAAACCATCTGAAGACCAGTGGTCACTAAGTATTAGCTTTAACTGAAAATAGAAAGTATTTTGAATCTAAATTTATGCCATTTTAAGTTTGTATTTGATCACATTTTTTAATCATTGATTGGCCCTCTGTGAGTCCTGATGTCTGGTACTAACGCAATCCAGTTATGTTATAGTTTGCTTCTTCAATAACATCTTCCACTGGGTGGAAATTGTATTTTTTTTTCCTTTTTGGTTTGTAGAAGAGCTTTATTTATACTTGAGTCTGGCAGAGCTAGAAAATGTGCTGTACCACCATTCCGTCTTGTATGGAGCGAAAAATTGGGTCTTGTATGTGTCTATGAGAAAAGGCAAGTCACGCTTGCTATTAGACTTATATTAACAACCACAGTTTGGTGCTTATGCCAATGCCATTTTCTTTTGTTTGTGCTTGAAGGAGATGATCTGGCGGCGGAAGCAACCAGGTCGTTTTAGGAGTAGGGATGGCAATGTAGATTGCCCTTCTTTGCGGGAAAAGTCAAGTAGGAAAAGAATGTCTCAGCAACCTGAAGGGCTTTCACATGAAATGGCCGTGGATGGTTTTCTGCCTAAATTGCCTACTCTATGTGCATTAATGCTTTATTATGCAGATAATGGCCTCTTTCCTCAAGCACAGGCTATATGGAGCCAACTCATAAATAGTTCTTTTGTGCCTAGTCTTCAATTAATTTCAAAATTATTTGATGCCTATGGGAAACATGAGCGTTTTGATGAAGTGATGAAGGTACTGCAATATACGAATTCAAGGAAATTCGAGATACTACCAGATGTTTACTCATTGGCTATCACTTGCTTTGGAAAAGGAGGCCAACTGAAACTGATGGACGATACATTGAAGGAAATGGTTTCAAGGGGCTTCTATATTGGTGCTTTGACTGGTAATACCTTTCTTAAGTACTATAGTATTTTTGGTTCTTTGGAACAGATGGAAAATGTATATGGCCGCCTTAAGAGATCTAGAATTTTAATAGAGAAGGAAGCAATCAGGTCAATGGCCTTAGCATATATGAAGGAGAAGAAGTTCTACGAATTGGGTGAGTTCGTGAGAGATGTTGGTCTTGGCAGGAAGAATGAGGGGAACCTTTTATGGAACCTTCTGTTACTTTCATATGCCGCTAATTTTAAAATGAAAAGCTTGCAGAGAGAATTTTTGAGAATGATTGAAGCTGGATTCTGCCCTGATGTGACAACTTTTAATATTCGTGCTCTAGCTTTTTCAAGAATGCAATTATTCTGGGACCTCCATCTTAGTATTGAGCATATGATGCATGAAAATGTCGTTCCTGATCTCGTGACTTATGGCTGTGTTGTTGATGCATACTTGGATAGAAGAATTGGAAAAAACTTGGACTTTGCTCTGAATAAAATGAACCCAGATGATTATCCCCAGGTATCAACCGATCCATTTGTGTTCGAGGCCTTGGGTAAAGGGGACTTTCACTTGAGCTCAGAAGCATTTCTGGAATTCAAGACACAAAGGCAATGGACTTACAGGGATCTGATATTAAAATATCTTAGGAAACACTTTAGAAGAAATCAGATATTTTGGAACTACTGACTAATCAGCAAAATGATTGTGCCTGTTTGTCTATGTATTATAACTTCGCGTTGCTAGTATTCTTCTTCCGTCTTTTGTAGGGCAACCTGGGATCCGGAGCCATTTATTTATTGAACAAAATGAAGTACGGTGGGTAATTGTCTCTCTAGGATATCTTTACTGTGTTTTGGGAAGAAACGCCCCTAATTAATGAAAAGGGTCCCTCTTTCCAGATTTTGCAAAATTTGTAGGTATATAAATGAATAATTTGTTACACCGGCGCATTTTAATTTTTTTTTTTATTTGTCGCTAATAGGTCCCGTAAGCTGTGACGTGGGACTATGGTTCATAACGTCAGCCTTCATATCATGTTTCATGAGGGCCTTGTGATAATAATTAATATTTGGAAGATATATTGATAAGAAGAAAATTTTCTAGAAGGCTGAATCGGCTATAAAGAATTTAGAAAATGTCATGGTTGGTTCTGTAATGCACATATTAAATGCCACATCCCGGCACTACTAGTAGAATAAAGAGGGAAACAAAATAAAAATACGCGCATCATAAGATCATAAATGCCCCTTTTTTCAACTCACTCTTGACAGTTGACTCTGCTTTAGATCTGAATTTTATTTTTCGTTCTCCCTTTGAAATTAAAATATAATGTAAGGGATACTCCTTCAGAGCTGCTGAGGATTGGCTTTTGTTTTCGATTCGCGAATTCTGACCATTCATGTTGGCTTTAGAAAAGCAAATAACCAGAAGCAAACGGTCCCCTATGGCCCTATCCTATCCGCAGAAGTTAAGCGGGAGAGAGGAGACTGAATGAACAGTAAAGAAATGGAAATACTTTATCTCTTGTGCTCCATCTTCTCTACTCTCCTCACTTCTCTCCTTCTCTCTATCCTCCTTCCCTTTCAGACCTTTCTGCGTCGGTTCCGGCATTCTTCCTCTGCCACTGCTCTATCTCCGCCCGTTTCTCTCTACCAAGGCACTGTCTGGCACCAACGCCGGCGTCCCGTCCACCACTCCTTCCACTACAATGTTCGCTACGCCCTCTTTGACCTTGACCATTCCCCTCACCCGCCGCCCGATCACCTCTCTGCAGATGAAGCCCGCCAAATTACAGATACCACTGGCCCCATGTACTCTCTTTCGCTGATCTATTGGACCCGTATAACGTTTCATTTTACCTTAAGTTTGTTTTCAACTTCTTTGGAATGCGCCTTACTCTGTTTTTTCTGCAGTTGTTACTGTTCCCACGTTGGATTAACGAATTTGATTAATTATTTTGAGGTTTTCATTTGCAATTGTTTCTTGCTGAATCAATCCATGCAGTTTGCTCTTGACAATACCTCCGAGTGTGGGATATGACCAAAATCCCCTGAGTTTGTATTATTGTTATGATGTTGAAGGTTCTTCTAGACGTTTGAAGAAGTGCATTGCTGAGGTGCATGCTTACGTGCTCTCTTTCTCAATTTAAAAGACTTCTCTATATTATACTTCAGGATTTGTACTATGTGTAATTATTGTGGTACATAATGTTCATGACAACATATAATTGTTATACATGACATCATTTGCGTGGACTGTCCTTACATTTTAACAATGTGGTGGGTTCTTTGGAGAATGTGACGTAATTTATCAATTAATTGATAGAAAAGTAGTTATGTAATATATGTTAAATGTGTAGTAGTGAGATGCAGTTTATAGAGTTGATCACACTAGATGGTTCAAAACACTGATCTGAGGTTACGCTTACTGTACACCCAAAAAACTTCTATCATCTCATGTGATAAACAATAAAGATGTATGGCTTTAACCTACTCTATTCATGATTTCACTATTCATAATATGTAGTGAAGAGGCTATATGCCTGTATTAGTTGCAGCTCACAAATTATCACTCGGGTCATACTTTGTTGACAGTAATGCTTGTTTCTTGTTTCAGGTTACCAACACGCCATGGGGGGAGAGGGTATCTTTTATTTTTAATCCCGAGTCTGATCTGGTGGCCAAAGCCTTACATGTCAGTCCATTTATGGTATGCTTTCTAAGCTTTGGCATTTGTAATTTCAAATTACATCATAGTTTTTTGGTGGATTGGGAAATTGTTGGTTACTTACTTGGTATCTCTGTAATCTCAATATCTTTTTCTTTTTTTTTTTAATTTTATTTTATAGCTGCGTGCTATTCAGTAACTTTTGTTCGCACTTTGCAGTCATCAACATCCCAAACTTAAACTATCTTTGTAGTCTGCTGATATCCAGATTCTTTTTCCACCGATGAATGACTAGAGAAAACACCTCTCTTGGTGTTTCTTGAAACAGAACATTCACTTTCTAAGGGAGTGAAATGGGAATAGAAGTGAGTTCATGCATTACCCAAGGAACAATTTACATATATGATGAGATACATACCAAATTTAGTTACAGACTTGGTTAGAGACTAACTCAACAAATTTGAAGCTAAAGAAAACTAGCCATTCTCTTTTGAATCACCCACCATGACCTTTCAGGGTGAGTTATAGATCAGTGTTTGGCCAGATAATGAGGTTAAAGTTTTCTTCCTGTTTGAACCCTTGAGTTCTCTTGTTCATGTTTGGCCAGATAGGTGAATGCTACTTATTGCTTCAGCCAGAGTATTCTGCTTGATGTTATGTCAAGGTGGTTAGAAACAAATTTTGATCCATACAATTCATGGAATTTCCAGTTTGAAATTTCATTTAGTATTTTGATTGGAAAAGAATGATATCGTATGTATGTTTGTATGTATGCATGTATCGGAGGGATAGCCTTTCCTTAAAGTTGACTGGGCTTGGGAATATTAGCCTTGGTCTACATTCTGCCAGGTCTTGGGTTTAGGGGCAGACGGGAGTTATTGAAGAGCATTAACTGATATTATCATTAAGGTTTTGCAACAAACAAAATATTAATGATCTTCGCATCCAAGGATACGAAGAACGGTCTCCAGAAAATGCAGAGCATAGAGTTATGATTGATGATATGGCTGAATATATAATGTTAGGGAAATATAGAGAAATGAAGCTTCAGGATAAAAGGAAGACTTTAGATTGATAGATGAACCTTCGTGTACATGCACTAAATGTCTCATTCATCTCTTGGTTTATCTATTATATTTGTTAGTTAATACTCAATATTATTGTAAGCATATCCCCGATTCATCTCTTCAGAAATGTTTTATCTCTTACTGTTATTGTAAGCATATCCCCAATTTATTGTAGGATATGCTTGGAAGTTGGAAGATTAGAGCAAGTGATCCTGGAGACTATTTAACTGTCGCAATCTCAGTTCATCACCCAGAGCTTGGGTGCTACTTTACGGCCTCTCTAAAAGCCAAAAAATTGGGCTCATTATCGGAGCCTGATCATTCAGTTTTCTTCTGGCTGATGCCTCATAAAGTTGCAGTGTGGATATATTGGCATGTAAGTGACATAACTCATCTTTCTGTTACCTAGCTTTCATGTATTTATTGCAAATCCGGTCTGCACGGTTTTCAGGTCTAAAAACATAAAAACAAATTGACAGCCATGTTGAGAGGAATCTTCATCTGAGAAGTGAGAAGGTCCGCGCTGAAAAGGTCATTTAGGGTATGTTAGGGAGTTGGGTTGGGAGAGGAATCATTAGATGAAATCTAAGGTAAGAAAAGAAAGGGAAGGAAATTGAGGTTAGATAATGGTGCCCCTCTCCCATTATTGAAATTTAACAGAAGGGGATAAAGGGTTATTTCTTTTTCTTTTTCTTGATTGAATCGTAGGGCCTGTTTGGTTTCTATTTTTATTTTTTGATTTTAAAAACTATTTTGTAATATAGTTTCCTGAATTGTTATTTAAAACAAAATAAAATAAAAATTCGTTTGGTTATGTTAATTTAAAAAAAGTTTTAGAATTAAAAAACAAAACTGATAGTGATTATTATGGAGAGTTAATGACGATGATTTATGATAAAAATTGGTCAACATAATTGTAATTTTCAATAATTAAATGTAATATATTTTAAAAATAAGAAAAATAAAACGAAAACAAGTTGAAGTTGTTTCTATTTTTTTTTTAAACAAAAAAATGAAAACAATTTGCAAACAAGTAAATGGAAAACACTTAACCAAGCAAGTTTTAAATTTTTTCTGTTTTCAAAAACAAAAAACAGTTTTTAAAAATAGAAAACAAGCAGGCTCATAATATCTTAAATTTTGCTTTCTGCAGGCCCTGAAACTGTGGTGGAAAAATGTGCGGTTTGTCCAGCACCCTCGGTATACGGATCCCAGATACAGGGAAGAAGCTTTAATGCGTGACCAAAAACTTCAATGCTGTGGCACAGTGGTATCTAATGGTGAAAATGAACACATTCAACAAAGAGGAACAGACCAGGGTAACTTGGCTGATATAAATTCTAGTAATCGGTGGTTCAAATGGAGGGATGCTAAGTGGCCGTGGTCGTGAACATGGATAATGAGCTTTTGTTGTCTATGTATAATTCATTAATTTGCATTGCCTGGATATCTTTTGAATACTTCAATTTCCAACGGTTTCCTATTGTTCCTTGTGCTGCTACGCTGGTGAATGAAATTTGGTGCGTTGATGAACACGATTATGATGTAACAATGTTGATGATGAAGATGATAATTCTGTTGATTAAAATTTGAGAAGTAGGGTGGTGTTTATGTTGCTGTAATCTGATGGAAACGGCAAGAAACATCCTACTTGGGTGTGAACATTAGCAGCAAATATCATCAACAAGGTCCTTCTTTGGACATTCCACATTTCATTCACTTTCGAAGTTGTTTCTGTTCACTGCACGATGTAGTTCTGTTACAGGAGGATATTTAATTCGATCGCAGGTCTTGTGCCGTCCGTGTCTTTTGTGGTTGAGGTGGTGCACACGGCAATGCTTCCTTATCAGAACTATGTCGTTTCACTTTATGTTCCACAGTGAATTTTATTTGTTGAACATTTTGTGGTTACCACTTGCCAGTTGAACTCGCGTGAATTCATCTTCCTCTCAAGCAATTCCATTTGGCAAACTGAAAATGTACGCGTGTACACCCAGAACATGTACAGTAAAATTTGGAACTAAGCGCAAAAATAACTGTACGTGAATCTTGCTAGGTTGTTGAGTGACGCGTTGATCCAAAACTGATTGTTGATAAATCTGTCGTGGTCTTCTCGTGATTTGGTGAGACTAGAGATGTCACACACGCCCTTTATTATGAAAAGAAAAAACAGGACTTTCGTGTAAACCGCAAGCGTATAAAAATTACTTTTTTTTCTTTTACCTTGAATAATTAGAGTTACAAAATTGACAGTTGCCAATTTGGATAATAAATCTCACAAAGTGAGAACTCTCTCTCTCTCTCTCTCTCTCTCTCTCTCTATATATATATATATATCCAACAAAAGGTTGTTTGGTTTAAAAATTGTCTATCATAAAACCCCGTCTGAAATATATTTAAAATTACTGTATGAAAATTTGAGTCACCTTACCTAATCAAATCGTTACATTAGTATCTAGACTAATTTAATAGAATATTTTGTTTATGATCAATTTAAACTTGATCATGATTTGCTTATAGTTTTAACCATAAGCCCTTAAACTAGTATCTTAACCAATTTAATAATTAGCCTTGGTTTTTTTTTTTAATATGACAAGGCAAGCAAAAGCTTGATTAGTAGTTAACAGACCTAATAAGGTTCAAGCTTAGGTTAATACAAACATCAGGAAGTTCATCAAAAACAATAGGGCATTCCTCCTCCAACTCAGCTATTTTGGCCAGAACGTCGGCAACCTACAGACATGACCTGCGAGCGCAGTGCAAAGTAACATCCCGGGCTTCACACACAAGCATTCGTTGTGTTTTGGATATCATAATTAGTGAAAAGAAGAAGATTTGGAATTTGCATTTTCAAGCAGGCTGGTGAACCGTTCTACTGATCTGATACTCAAGCGGCGCCGCATTGACCCTTCATGCTTTTTTTGCTTTTTGGTTGGCTCAAATCTCTTCACATGTTGGTTCCATTAATTTTATAGACATTTTATATTTTTTTTGAAATCTAAATTTACTCCTCTCAATTGGAAATGCTCCTTCCAAAATATAACGTAAGATATTTTTTAAAAATCTTACCTAATTCAAAATATAAAGTATTGGATAACTTTTATATTTATTTGCCCAACTATACCCCTCCTTTATTTATCACTCTTTTTTAAAAATTATGCTTTTGAATTTTAATTATTATTATCAAGAATCTTATATAGAGTTATTTAATGATAACATACATAAAAAAGTGTGGATATTTTTAAAAATTTAAAATTTAAACTAACATTATTTATAAATAATTAATTTGTTAATTATTATCTATATTGTGGTTCGAAAGAAATAAGACATGTTTCCTTAATATCTTTTAAATCAATCGATGGTCTTTTACTGAGAAATCATTTTGTGGGAAAATATTAAATTAGCAACAAAGTGTTATAAAAGTTGTTGTTAGTAATTGCATAGCAAAATAATTTTTTTTTAAAAAAAGTTTTCTTTTAATGGATGCATAGGATTTGATAGTGATTAGATTAATTATGGAGCATGTGAAATTTAATTTTGAATCAATAACGTTAATGCTTATCTAAAACCAACCGCCATTTCTATACCAATTTAATGATGTCATGTAAGATTCTGAAATCTTGTATAAATTTCTTTTGATTTCTCCGTAACAGAATTAGAATATTGAGCCACGGAATTCTCATGGAATACGCCAAGAATCAGTGGACCACCAAAATGCGCGTGTGATGATTGCAGAGATGGTCCAGAAACAGAGACCAAAAAAAAAAACCAAAAACCAAATAGAAGAAAAAGACCCGTGCTATGTGTGGGTGGCTGGATTTTAGCCACGTGTCTACTGCTAGTCACTGCCACGTTATTTCGAAACCACGGCTCCTTGTGGGGGCGATCCTCCACTGCGCGCCCCACGGTAACAAATGTTTGCGCTCCTTGATTCCAAATTAATGCTTGTAATACTGACGATATTATTGACGAAGCTTTAGGACGTTTTGGTACGACAAAAGCACAAAAAGTAAGGGCTTCGTTTAACTTTAATAACATATCAATAAATAATAAAAAAAGTCACAATAAAAATTTTTTTAGGGATTAAGCTCTAAAGCTATCCCACTCCCCAGTCCCCATATCATATGAATAATGATAAATAATTATTATTTTTATTCAAAGATAATAGATGGTTTTGACTCAAACATGCCTTTAATGTAATCGAGGTTAGGTTTAGCCAAAAAAATTAATCTCTCATAATAAATTATTTTTTTTGATGAGTTATTTTTATTATAAATATTTTTTTATTAGAAGCAACTTTGTTTAAAATACTATTGAGTATTAAATTTAAATATTTTTTTTGATTTTGTTTAGACATAATCCCCATTGATATCCCATGGAATTTTTATTCAATCATAATGAACTATGATAGACTCCAGAGACAGATCGTGCACAGTGAACTGGACAAAATGGAGGGTCCACTTTTTTTAACCCGCTCTTGTTCACACCAAAAATAAATCATTTTCCCCCGTGTTTTTTACTCCCAACAAAAATGGATACGGTATCAGAGTTTGGTGGGACGAGCATCTACTGTATAGCTAAAGTGGGAAGAAACAAGGGACGTTCATGGATATAGTAGATATTATAAAACCAAACTAATCAAACTGTTTAATATTTATTATATTTTATATTATAGTTAGTTTGTTATATTTATTAATAATATATTGTTATATATTAATAATAATTTTTTTATAAATTTTTAAATTTAAATTTTTTTAATAATAAATTTTTTATATATTAATATGAATTGATTATGTTCTCAAATTTTTAAAAGTTCAATTTTCAGGTGCAATGTTTTTCAAGCTAATTTATCCAAGGAATAAAGACTCGTGGAAATGGTGTTGGGATAAAGATGAGGCCTCACTGACAAATCGCAAAAAGGGGTTGTGTGCTGTACAAGAGTCAAACGCAAACATTTCAATGTATCATCACATCAGTCATCAGCCCCTTTTGCAAACACAATACTATTCGTTTTTCAATATTTTTTATTATATTCTTTGTACTTTTTAAGAGCACATGACTGTGTTTGGCTCATTTTGGGTCCGATGAAAGCGTAAGAAAGAGTCCCTGCGGAGCCAACTCAGTACATCATTGTGACATGCCATATGTAGGATACACAAGTTGGCAATTAAAAGATTTAAGGTGATCTCTACATTTTTTGTAACATTTATTACAAATAAAATAAAATGATGCAGATCGCTCTATAAAGAAAAGTTAAAATCTTCACACATAAATGTATAAGTCATAAATTACATTATTTTAACATCCTTTTTAAACCACGCAAGTGCATATCAGCATATGTATTTTAAGACAATTGATTGTGGATGCTAAAACTAACAGTATAATTTTTTTTTATCAACTAACCGTGTAGAATTTAATTTCCATAAACTTCTAAATAACAATTGATTGAATACATGATATTGCGTGCCAGGGGAATATTTTGCTATAAATACATGCTGCCATGACTAATGACTTATTTATTTGTGCCTTCGCGAATCGGTATTTAAAATCACATGGCTTAATTAATTTAGGATTAAAGCTTGTCAGATTGTCACAGCTCACAAATTTCTTCTAATAAGCCGTGCCGTCAAATGCTAATTATTCAGCAAAGTCTCTGCTGATTCGGATATCTGTCAAGATCAGATTTTCTCGTGCATTTTTTATTTTTTTTAATTATTATTAATACCAACAACTTAATTTTAAATTTAAAATCACGTGTTCTGATTTATTTTGACAAAAATACATTAGGTATCTAAAATTAAACATTTAACTCCTCTCTCATAAAATAATGTATCAGGCATCATTGAATGCATTGTTTATAAGCTAAAGTATTTGGCCGGAAAAAAAAAGAGACTAATTACTTGAGTGTTTGCCCACTAATCGTCCCAGTTACCCCGGCCACTATTAACAAAACACTCTTTCTTAATAAAGATCATTAAGATCATGTTTGATACATTAGAATTGGGTTTAAAAGAAATGAAATTGAAATTAGAATCATGCTTTCAATAGTTTGGTATGCATGAATCCAATTCTTTATGGATTTCAATTCTGTCAAAATATTCAGAATTCAATTTCATCTCCATCATGATGGAATTGCCAAAATTCCATGGAATTGTCATAAATGTCCTACATACATACTCCATCATGATGGTTGAGTTTTTTATTTTTTTATAAGGGCATTTTGATCTTTATCTATTTTAAATATATATATTTATTAATATTATATTCAGATTTCATCTTCATACTAAACATATATTTATAACTCAATTCTATTTTGATTCCAATTCTAATTTTAATTCTAGTTCCGATTTCAATTTCAATTCCGATTCCATCAAAAACTCTTCCATCATACCAAACAAGGCCTAAGGCATCTCTTGTGACTCATCCATTGCAAAGGCATCACCAATAATACATGTCTTTAGAAGTTAAGGCTCTTAGTGCTGGTTGGTAAACGGATGGCGAGCGCACGTATCATCTTTAATCTGAATTTTAATTTAGAGGCATTCAATTATAATTTAATATACGATAGTTTCACACCACAAATATTTCAACCAAACACGATGATTAATTGTGCGAATTAACGATAATTAGGGGTTTTAACGCCAATCGGCCTTGTTTCTTGCTGGTGAGTGTTATGCTTTCATTGGTCAATTCCATGAGTTCGATTCAGCACTCACATACACACCAACATATTTAATTTATGTTCTCATTTAAAAATTAAAATCCTGATGTTCAATTAAGCTTCCTATGGGAGGGAAACCTGGACTTTCCTGGAAGTGTTGTTCGGTTAGTAATTTCTTGAGCAGGACCGAATTAAATTCTACGTAATTTCCTTCCATCATCCAAACTAAATGAGAAAAAAAAATATTTCTCTAAAAAATAATTGTAACTTCCTATGAAATAGGAAATTAACCTAACAACTTATATATTATTTTCTCTCTTTCTATTTATAAATTATTTTTAATATGTTTTATTAAAATTAAAAAATTTTTTAAACCTCATTAATTTTGTCTTCACATTTAATAAATTTCTTCATCTATCCTTTAATACAAAACAGAAGAATTATTTTTAATAATTTTTTCTAATATTTAATAAGAGTAAAAAGTAAATATAAATATAAAAAAATAGTGAAGTGCCCTTTAAGTAAGATCAAAATCAATTTTTGTTGTTGCCCTAAAAGTAGAATTAGAGGAATAACTTGCTAGGAAACTTCCTTGCGGGAAATATAAGAACATCCAACAATTGACAAGGGATGTAAAAGGAAGCTGTTTTTTTCAACATTAAATTAGGTTTGTTGGCCAAAAAAATATATATATATGTTTGCATTGTTAGTAATGAGTAACTCGGGTTAAATGAAACATAAAAATAATCAAAAGATGAGGACGTCGTTAACTTTTTTTGAATTGAATGAATCCGAATAATGGAAATTTTATTTGGAGCAAGAGCCTAGAATGCGGTGGCTTCTGGCAAAAAAAAAAAAAAAAAAAAAAAAGCACGAGTGGCACGGGGAGGAATAGTTAACTCAAACCCATATTTGAAATCATTCCCATGAATTTCGGTTCGTCCAAGCAAACCACCTGAGATATTAAAGTAATTAAACACGATTATTTCATTTTTCAAAAGAAACGTCAATAGTAAGAGTCGAACTCGAACCAAACCCAAGTGGCCAAATCAGATTCCCTGTGATTCAGTTACGACTTTAATTTCTAACTCAATTATGGTTAACAGTAGATGCCATATTATACTTATTTAAGTTAAAGCATATTTTTAACCCTCTATTTCGCACAATATTTTATTTAAATTTTTTAATTTTATAAAGTATCGTTTTAGTTTTTTAAACCTAATACTGTTAAATTTATTTTAATAAATTTTTACATTAAATTTTTAAATATTAAAAAAATATTTTTAAATATTGACAATGACATATTAAATTTAATTTTTTAAAATAACAATGATTAATAAAAAATAATTATTTAAAATTAAAAATGTTAGAATTAAATGACTAAAAAGATACTGTATAAAATTGAAGATTTAAATTGAAATTTTATACTTTCTTTATTTAAAAATGTAAATCATTTTTATCCAAATCTCATTTTTTAATAAAATAGTGACCTACTTTTTGACTCATCATATTTACCTCTATTAAATATCTTATAGCAAATATAAAATTATTCATCAATAGTGTACTTTTAAAAAAATTACAATGATTACACCTCAAAAAATTAAAAATATTTTACACTTTTAAATATTTAATTTCTCAAAAAATATTTTATATTTTTGAATGGAGGGAGTATAAAGTTAAATGATTAAAAATATACCTTATTATACTACTTTAAAAAATTGAATGGACAACTTACACAATGAATAAAATTTAAGTTTTATGATATTAAATTTAAAATTTAAAGAATAATTTATTTATTTATCTTTTAATAAATAATACCCAACCGTTTAAATTTAAGTCGGTAAATGCAATCACTTTATTTTATTTTTGGGATCAGCAGCTGGTCGCTCGTGCGTAATCATATTCACACTCCCTCTGTCCCTTTCTACGGCTATGAAGATGAAGCATTATAAAATCTTTTTAGACACATCTGCTATTAGTGACTTTTCCCAACTGTTAATAAATTATTTAACTATTAGTACACTTGATTTAAGGATGAAGGCAGTACGTTTTTTTTTTTGGAAGATAAATAATACTCCCTCTAGGCCTTATGATATATGTCATCAAATTTTTTTTTGGTAACAATAAACTTTTTTCACCTCTTATTAAATTTTTTCATTAATGAAATTTTTGTAGAGCTTCTCACTCATCTTTTCATAAATATGAATAAAATTAAAAATTCATTAAATTTTTAGATAAAATCAATAATTTTTTTAATTTCAGTATACTATATTAAATTTATAAATGCAATGGGAGAAAGTAACTTGTAATTATATGGTAGAAAGAAGTAATTGATGAGAGAGAATTAGTCAAAATGTTAGGATGATAAGGTATTAAAAATTAAACCCAATTGAATGGATCCAATAGAAAAAGTATTCATTCTGTCTTAAATTATAAAATATTTTTAAATAAAATTTTATATATCAATAATTTTTATTAAATACACTTAAAAATTTTATTTTTTAAAATAAAAATGTAAAATTTTAAAAATATTTTTCATTTAATAACCTTAAATTCACACTTAATTAATATTAAATAAAAAAAGTGTAATATTGAAATAAATTTATTTAATAAAATTTTAATTTTTTAAAAATATAAAATATTTTAAGATGATAAATTTTTTTTAAAAATATTTTATAATTTAAAATAGAGGAAACATCGGTGAGATTATTCCAACGGGATGTATTCATGCACCCTCACATTTTGTTTCCAGTTTTACCCTCTCATCCATGGACTACATTCTTTCTCCACTGCGTCTGCGTCCTTGTCTGTCTTTCCCCAACCTTTGCTGACTAGCAACAGTCCTCATTCGACCCTGAACCATCAATTTTACATGAAATTCATATACACTCCATTTAAAAATATAATATATTTTTTTAAAAAATTATATATTTAAAAATATAAAATTTTTTTATTTTTTAAAATATAATTATTGTCTTTTTTAAAAAATATTTTTATTAATAATAAATTTATATTTATTATAAGATATTTAATAAAAATAAATGTAAAAAAGATAAAATTAGTTAAAAAGTTAGTCACTATTAAGGGAGCATCTTTTTTTGTCTGGCAAATTATATGATTTGTTGTTATTAAAGAAATTTTCAATTAGAAAATAATAATGACAATTAGTATACAATGCTGCGCGTATAATGTTATCCTCCAAATCAACGTTCACTCCGTACGTCGAGTAAAAAATGAAAAAAAAAATATTAAGATCTAAAAATTGCAGTGATTGTTTAAAAACATATTTTTTCTTTTCATGCGGGAGAGATAATGCCTTAAATATTTTTGAAAAAAATTATAATAACTTCTATGATATTCAAGCCTATTGAAATTATACGCAAAAATTAAAGATTAAAAAGAATAAAAACTTACAAGAAACTTAAAAATATTGTGAAATAAATTGCATGAAATATAAAAAAATTAGATACAGACGTGATTCATGAATAGCGAGTCACTTCCGATAAGTTTTATTTTGGGATTGAAATGGATGATCTTGAAAATAAATTCATTGATTCGGCCACATACCGAACAAAATATAAACAAATAATAGCGAAGAGCGAAGAAAAAAAAAAAAAAAAGAGGAGGAAAATAAAGAAGGTGAGAGAGAAACGGGGAAGTCGGGAAGCGGAAACAGACAAGGATGGACGCCGAATGAGCAATGTGGGAAAGGCGTGGCGGTCACACAGCTCCGCATGTGATACAATTTATTTTAAATTTCCAAAAAAAAAAGCATGAATCACGTGCCTTTTCGTTCTTTTTCGCTCCATTCCTGTTTTCACGTTTCGCATCACCCACTGACTCTCTCTCTCTCTCTCTCCCCCCCCTTCATATGTATATAAATTCCTCCCTCTATCTAATCTCTACCAACTTCTCTTCGTCGTCGTGGTTGTCATCATTTCTTCTTCTTCGCCTCTCGCTCTGTAAAAGCTGTCCGGACTCCAAACATGAGGCGGAATTGCAACCTGGAGCTTCGTCTTTTTCCTTCCGGCGATTCCTCTCACCTCCATGAGATGTACGAAACCGTCCTTCCCTCTTCTCTCACTGTTCCGCTGTCCTTTTTTTTTTTTTCTTCTTTTGGATTCAAACTTTTTTCTATTGAAATTGTAGGACTGAACAAGATAGTGAAAGCCCGCAGCAGAATCTGCAGAAGCTCACCATTTTCTACGACGGCAAGATGTGTATTTGCGATGTCACCGAGCTTCAGGTATCTATTAATGCATTTCTTCACCTTTTTTTATCTCTTTTGCCTCGGACTCTGTTTTCTGGGTGCGTATTTCCAAACTGACAAATAATGTAACACTAAGAAACTCATCTGGGTAATCTTCAAACTCAAATGGTAAGCTCTCTGAGAGGGAAAAACAGAGAGAAAAGACTGTGATCACGTGGTTAGCTTACTTTGATCCGTATTTATGCGTTCTCGACCTGTCCAATCCAAATACAATGAATGCATTATCAATTAGATTATTATTACTGTTAGGATGGTTTGTTAGATGAAGGTAATCGATTTCTAGCGATACGACCGCTTTATTACTGGATTCGTTAGACCAGGAAGTCGGCAGAGAGAGAATATGGTGGGGCATATAGGAAACATGATGTAAATGATGGTGGCCGTGTTATGACTTATGACGGTTATAAACCAAACTTATGGAGAGAATAGTTTTGGAAAATAATTAAAATATGTAACTTTTGCCGACAAGGTTAGTTTACAAAAGTTTGCTGGGTCAATCAATTCAACAATAAACAAAAGAAACGAAGGCTTTAGACATTTCCCTGATTGGTGTGGATTAGGCAATCACTTGGAAGCTTCGACTTGGAAATTGAAATCTCTTGCTAGACTCAATATTTGACCTTAAAATCGCCCGCGACTGGGTCAATATATATGAATATTATTCTACACGGACTTAATAAATACAAACGTTCTATTAAACAAGTAGAGTACTGTTTCATTCTGGGTGCGGAATATTCATATATCGACGCTGCAATAAGGTTATTCAGAAGATTAAAGAATATTTACTAAGTTTGTGTGAATTGATTATGCGTGCAGGCCAGATCGATCTTAATGCTTGCTAACAGAGAAATGAAAGGAAGAGCGAGGACACCAAACGGATCGGAGCCGTCTTCACCAAACACAGTGCCCTCGTACAGCCCAAGTAGTGGTCTCTCTATGAAGAGATCGCTGCAGAGTTTCCTCCAGAAGAGAAAGAATCGAATCCTTGAAGCTTCCCCCTACCATCACTAGCCAAACTCAATTTAAAGAGACTCAATTTTTCATTTTGTTGATGTCAGAGAGATTTAGAGTCGATTACTTTTTGGGCGATATAAATCCCTTAATTGGTCCTCTTTTGAAGGGCTTGTAAATTATATATATGAATATATGATCACTTAATTTGTAGCTCGGTCGGGTATTGAAGTTACTGAATTTCTTGATTATTAACGTCAAGTTTATTTCTTTATTTGTCTTGTGATTTGATTTTCAGTATGTTGATAATTATTCATTTTTCTTCCTTTCTTTGGTTTTTTTTTTTAATTAGTCCATGGAGATAAAATGTAACTAAAGGGCAGGTTTCAATATTGGCTGTGTGAATTTTGATTGATTATGTTCAAATCAACTCTTGATTTTATACGATACCAGAAAATTTGAAATAACATTTGAATAACAATGTCTTCAATATAATTGAAACCAGTATATGATTAACAAGCCTCCAACGAGACGTTAATGGAAAGTTGTTGGGTGTGAAAGCTTGCTGGGTTTATGCCCGAACCTTCGTGATCAGGCTACTAAATTAGGACTTGAGCAAGAAGATTGAAAATATTGGTTATTTTGTGGTTATAATTAATTGGTTTGCGCGTCCATGTGATACATTTGTTTTATAAATAATAATTGAAAATATTGGTTATTTTGCGGTTATGATTAATTGGTTTGCGCGTCCGTGTGACACTTTTTTTTTATAAATAATAATCTGTAGAAGGAGCCCGTTACACAAATTAATGTGGACCTGGCCTGTAGGTCGTCCCATTTCAGTCGTTCTTTAGGGAGAATTTCGGTTAAGTACCATAAAAGAGTTTTAATTATCAGTAAGTTTTAAAAAATTTTAAAACTTCAGTTCCATCAAGGAGAGAAAAGTCAAACTAATTTTAATGGTGAAAAACTATAATATTTTTTATTTATTATGCATGATTACTAGTTGTTAATTTTTTTATTTTACTTATTAATTTACTAATATGAGTTATAAATTACATGAGTTGACATGTCAAAAATTATATAAGACTTAATATCATTTGTTCAATTATAAGCAGCAAGATCAATTATTAAATTGTTAACTTTATTTGTTAATTTACTAATATTAGTTATAAATTACTGACAAATTTTATAATTTACAATTGGTGTTTGTAAATTAATAAGTAAAGTTAACAATTAATAATTAATGTTATTAATTTTCTAATAGACAGATGTAATTTACATGTAATATTAGTAAATTAATAGATGAAATAAGAAAATTAATAACTAATGATTTTGTATAATAATTGAAGAGTGTTTTGATCTTTTCATCATTAAAATTAGTTTGACTTTTCTCTTTTAAATTAAATTAAAATTTTAGAATTTTTTAAGATTCACCAATAATTAAATCTCTTGATCCTTAATTGAAATTCTTTCTCTTCTTTATTTTGCAATCGTAATCGCTTTCTTAATTAAGCAAACCCATGTATGTAGTCCAGGATAATTACTGCTAGTTGCCATAGCTTCTTGCTAAATTATCCTGTTAGACATGTGGGTCAGAAAAGAGATTGTGGATATGTCGTGCATATCTTGCAATTAGGCAATATTCTCTTTTGGTGCGTGCGTGCAGATCCGTTAGGTAAGATTTAAAAAAGAAAAAATCATCATGGCAACTTTATATTTTCCGAGAGAATATTCCTAAATATAAGGCATAGCTTGGTCTATAATTATGTACAGATTTAAAAGTTATTTTTATCCTTCAATTGTATATGAAAAACCAACTAAAGACTCTCAATTTAATTATGAGTCATTTATATTTTTTTAAAGATTCTTTATTCTGTCACCTTGTTATTTGCTCCATTCATTTTTCTATTAGTGAGCCAATATTTGAATTTTTTAATTTTTTTATTGTAAATTATTTGTATAAATCCTTTATAAAGCGTCATCAAACCCTTTGCTAGCACTGTCTTCACGGCACAATCTATCTTGCCAGAATGTGGAACTTCCTACCTTCCTCGACCTTCATGTTCATCACTCTTATTTTTAACATGTCCGCCGGGTTTGTAACTATCGTTGCCACGAAACTTGCCATCACGTGGGTCTTGAGCCTATCATGCATCACCCCCTTCTTCAATATTCCTCCTTTATTTGGTCATGCATGCCTACAAACTTAATTAGAAAGGGCTCTCTTGTTAGCTTTAGAGGATGACAAGGGTTGGTAGAGCAAGGTAGAAAAACGCCATTGAGAAAGTTGAGTTGGTTGATGATGAGGGTGATATGACTTACAATCAAAACAAGGAATGAAAATTATGCATAGGATATTATTAAAATCAAATGATCACTGAAATGGAAATCCGGTACAGAGAAACAAGATAACAAAAAGCATAACATAAAGAATAACATAAAGTAGAGAGAATAAAAGGAGGAAATTCTATATCATATTTTGCATGCCAAAAGCCTTCAATGCATGTATCTTAAATACCCAAGTTCTCGCTCAACTTCCACATGCTACTTTAGACTCGTTCACTTCGTCGCACTAGACCTTATGTTATTATTGGGTTATGGACAATAGACCCAGCTTCCTTACTTGTCCCAATATCAGAAGTGGGCTACACAACTATGACATTGCCATCCCCATCAAAGACAACCTTGTCTATAAGGTTGAAAGTAGGGTATCTCACTAACTACTCAAATGATTCCCAAGTCAGCTTGGCACATCTAGCCCAACGTATTAGCAACTGAGCAACCCATGAATTGCACGCCCTGACATGCAAACGCCCATAACATCAATCAGAGTAACCAAGAGTCAATCTAGTATAGTGGTTGAAGATAGAGTTGTGACTATCATCTAGTCCTTCAAATTTCTTAAGAAGAGAAACATGAAACACTGGATGTAGATGAGCCTATTTTAGAAGATCTAGTTTATAAGCAACAGGACCGACATGTTGAGTGATAACAAAAGGCCCAAACTAAAGAGGCCTAAGTTTGATGGATGAATGGAAACGAACATATTGTTGTCGATAAGGTTAGAGTTTCAGCCAAACACAATCACTAACTGTAAATACAACCTCCAACCGATATGATTCAGCAAAGCATTTCATATGCTCCTGAGCTTTAGAAATATTAAGTTGTAACTGAGCTAAATATGATCTTGAAGAACCAATTGGCATTGAATATCTCATGGGGTTTCATTAGAGAAGCCAACTTTCAACACAAAAAGAGGCTCATGGCTATATAAAGCGTTAAATGGTGACATACTAATAGTAGAATGAAAGGCCGTGTCGTAAGAAAATTCAACCCAAAGAAGATAAATGAGTCAAGAGTGTGGATTATCTATGACAAGGCAATGTAAATACTACTCAAGACACCAATTTAGAGCCTCAGCATGGCCATCTGTTTGTGGATGATAAGAGGAGCTCATATGTAACATGGTACCTTAGAGTTTAAAAATATGTTACTAAAAAGAACTTGTAAAAACATGATCTCTATCAATAACAATAGCCTTTGGAAACTTGAAGCTTGACTATGATATGGAGAAATGAAAAAGCAACATGGGCAGCAGAATAAGTAGCTTGCAATGGAGAAAATTGGGCACATTTAGATGAATGATTCATAACCACCATGATTATAGAGTAGCCTTTAAAAGATGGAAGGTTAGTTATGAAATCTATGGCAATTTGGTCCCACATCTATGAAGGGATCGATAATAAATGAAGCATACTTGTAGGTTATAAGGTAAAAGATTTAGCCTATTGGCACTCAACACATTGTAAAACTAGTCGACATATATCACGTCGCATATAGGCTAAAAGAAGTAGAACACAATGCAAGAAAAGGTATGGAGGAACCAGTATGACCTATAGTAAGAGATGAGTGGAGCTCTTGAAAAATGATATAAATGATCTCTTGTTCATCAGTCGGTAAAAACACTCTATTTTTTAAGAAAAGAAGACCATTTTAGCTTTAGCACTTGGTCAAAGAAGATAGGTTATCAGAAAACTTTTAAATAAGCCATTGGATTTCATCAGAGTGGTGAATATACTGCAAAATATTAGTGATAGTATCAAAACACACCATAGATAGAGCCTCAAATGAAGTACGCGATAGGGCATCAACAATAATGTTTGACTAGTTCAAGCGAAACTCAATAGAAAAGTTATATCCAGGCAATTTAGGTAGATAAGCTTGCTGTTTAGGAGTTTCAATGGTTTGAGACACCAAATGTTGAAGACTATGATGATCGATGTGGATGATGAAATTGTGACCAATCAAATAATGACAAAACTTTAAAATGGCCTTAGTAATGGCATGCAATTCATGAATATAAGCGGATTTAACCTGTAAACATAGTGAAAGCTTCTTGGAGAAGGTGAAAGGGTCTCCACCTTGACTTAAGATAGTACCCATCCCAAACTCAATGCATTAGTCTCTAATATAAATGGTTGGAAGAAATCTAGCAATGCAAGAATAAGTACAGATAACAAAGCTTGTTTTAGGACTTCAAAACCTAATTGGCCTCAATCATCTAATGAAAGTTGTCTTTTTGTAACAATTGAGTAAGTAAGCTTGCTAACTATAACATCTTAAATTCTTAATCCAGAAACTGATTTCTAATTACGAATAAATTAATAAATTAGTAGATTAATTAAATAATTAGAATTTTGGATGGCAAATTGAAATGTTGAACGGTTAGGCTTGAGTGAAAGAATAATGAACCAAAGTAAAGCGTGTGAATTACAGTGAGAGTTTTCTCATGTGCCATGAGCCACAACATGCATAGTAGTGTGTGGCACAAAAATTTGGCTTTAAAGGGTGTGGCCAACTTGTGGAATCAAAAGGGAGAGGAAGAGAAAACATGAGAGAGGAGGAGAAATAGTGGTTCTATGTTATGGCAAAGAAATTCAAAGTGTTAGGAGTTAGTTTCAATCTACCACGTACTGAGTAAGTTTTGTATAGCGTTATGCTCCTATTCTACCTTAATTTCTCTTAGTTTGAAATATAAATAAATAATATAAATAAATTAAATTAGGGAGTTTTAAGGGGTTGTTTTCTTGCCTTTTAGTAGTGAAAAGACTCTTAAAAGCTAAATTAATATTTTGCAACTGATTTGGAGATTAATAGTTAAGCTTTGAAGTTATAGGCTTAACTTAGCCTAAATTGTGAAGTTGAAAAGCATGAAAATGCTGGTAAAAATTGTACTGAAGCTAATAGAAGTGGTAAAAGGCTTAAAAAATGGTTAAGACTTAAGGTGGTTTGTGAACACTATATTTTGTCCGGGTATTTTTTTTAATTTAATAAAAATAATAATAAATAACTAAAAAAATATAAAAATACAAAAATAAAATTTAATCTTTTTTATGATAATATTTTAACAAAATCAAAAAAATATTGTATAAATTTTTTAAAACCTCTCCCAAATTATTCCAATCATTCAAAATATTGAAAATCAACTTTATGAGAATCAACTTTTTTAAAAAAAAGAAAAAAAGAAAATTTCTTTGCCTAAATCTTGTTGCTTTTCATTAAATATATATATAATCTTGTATAATTAATTTTTTCTCTCTTAATTTAATGTCCAAAATTTTAATTAACACAACAAAAAAGGGGACATTAAGCATAAAAAAAATAAATTAATTAATACAATAGGAGGGTGAACCACAGCCGGCTAGACACGCTAAGAAAGCAAGTAGAGGGGACTTTCTGCTGGACCAGACAAGAGGAACAGAGAGCTGAATAGATGCACTTTCCTTAGCGTAGAGAATGCCAGTCAGCGAAGAAGCAAAGAGCAGGCAAAGCAAGCCACCCAAGTCATCTGAATCACAGGGGCAGAGAGAATGGACAAAAGTACAACATCCTTATCTTCATTCGGTTGCACAGAGAAGAGACGAAGAGCAGGGATGAACACAGCAGAAAAAAAGCGAGAAAGGAAGAGAGAGAGAGAGAGAGCAAATTCACACACACACGAACACAGCCGGACACACGCAAAGAAAAGGAGCAGAAAACACAGCACACACGCAAAGAAAAGGAGTTAGAAAACGCATGCAAAAGTAAGACAGAGAGACGTGACAGCAGAGAGAAAAACAGAGCATAAAAACGTGCACAGGCATAAAAAAAGAGGAGGAGAAAATGAAAAGGGGAGCATGAAGAAGGAGGAAAAAAATTGGAAGACAGAGTAGAAAAGGAGAAGAAGAGAAGAGAGAAAGAGGGAGAAGAAAAAAAAACACAGAGAAAAGAAGAAGAGAAATAGAGGCAAAGTGAACGAAGGAGAGAAGAGGAAGACCGAGGAAGGAAAAAAAAAAACAGAGCATGGACAGCATTCGAAATAGAGCATGAAAGTGAAGAGGAACTGACGAGAAAATGGGAAAGAGGAGGCACAGAGGAAAAGAAAAAAAATAGAGCACGGGGACGAGAGGAAAGCCGAGGAAACGAGGGAGAGAGCATGGAAAAAAGAGAGAGACAGCCATGCAAAAAGGGGCACGTCAAAACAGAGCACGAGTGGGTCTATTGGCACGGGTTCACGCGGTTTTTGAAGGAGTTGTTTACAGCTTCAGCTTCAAACTCAACCGTTGGTAAGAAACAACAGGATACTGCCAGAGCCAGCGAGTCAGTAGCCGAGGAAGAGCTAGTCTACTGGGCGACTAAAGCGGAGAAGAGAAAAATGAGAGAAAGAAGAAAAAAACCAGACAAAAAAGAGAGAGTAGAAGGACCGAGAATAAGAGAGCAAAAGGAGAAGAGAAAAATGGACAAGAAAAAAAACAGACAGAAAGCAGACTAGAAAACCGAGAGTGGAGACGGAGCCGAAGTTGGAGGATGACTGAACAGGGACTGGAACCGAGAGAGTGAGAAGAAGAACACGGATAAACAGTAGCATGCATGCACACGTTGGTTTGTGGACTGAACAAGATCACCATTTTCTTCTTCCCTCAGTTACACGAGTTCTAGATGTTTTACAAGCAACAGAGAACCTGAAACACGTTTAAAGCTTGAGGCTGAGGTGATGAAAGCCTTGTCTTGAAAGAAAGAAAAATGCAAGCCTCTAATCACAAGCTGCTCAGTAATATTTAAATCATATTATTTCCCTTAATCTGAATTCATTACTGAACATATATATATATATATATATACATTAATAGATATTATTAGTGCGGACTGATTCAGATATATGTTTAGGCATTAAAACATTTAGGAATTAAATATTTTCATGTAGAATTTAGAACATACTCCTTCCGGCCCCATTTATAAGTCCAATTTTAGAAAGTGTATTTGGTTTCATTTATAAGTCACAGTGCGTCTTTTTAGGTAATATTTGAGAGGTATTTCCAAAATTACCCTTAATGAGAAAGAAAAAATAACAGGACATTACTTTTTAGATTTGTTATATAGGGAAATATTTGAAATTTTACTTACTTTTATTCCTTGTACTTTTATTGTATTGGTATTGATGAGGTTGGTAGAAATGACTTATAAATAGGACCGAAGGGAGTATTTGAGAGGTGTTTGACAAAATAAAAAAATAAAAAAGAAGAAGCCTGTGAGAATGTCATTGATAATTTGTTGGGTGATTGTGGTTTGAAGCCGTATCTATCATGGTTATGATCTTGCTAAAGTTTATGCTAAATACGAATTTTTTAGAATATATCCCTTGGTCAAAAGAATAGTGAAATGTCAAAATAATTTATTTCTCTATCCTTTCCATTGCTTTCATCACATGAATCGTTTAGCCAATCTTGATCTCATGCACCGATTGCAAATGTAAATATTTTGATTATCTATTTGTTGTGTGAAATTTTAAGAATCTCCATAGGCATTTAAAATGATCCTATATCGTGAAAATCAATAAGATTTCATAGGTATGGGGATTAATTTTGTATATAATAATATGGGTTTCAAAGGTCCATCATTAAAATTAACTCTTTTTTATATATAATTTAAATTAATAAAATATTTAAGGCTAATGAGAGATTTCAAGAATCTTTGTTGAGATTTAAATTAAATACATCATCGTGTGGGATACTAAATTCTCGCAGATATCACAATTCTCAAATTATATGAATTTTGTAAAAAAAAATAATAAACATTTTTTATAATATTAATTAATTAAATTAATAAATTTAAATTATAATTATATTTACCAATTATGTCTTTTGGTCATATAAGATTTTTGAATGTCTATAGATCTTTAGAATAATTATCTTACTGTGAAAGTCAATAAAACTTCACAGGTATAGCAATTAAGATTTCTATTTAAATATGAATTATACAATTACGTATTAAAATACATTAAAATATATAATATTTAATCCTTTATGGTGTGAGGATTTTGAATCTCCGCAAATATTTAGGATAATGGTATTACCGTAAAAGTCAATAAGGCTTTACAGGTATGATAATTAAAATTCTCTAAAAACGTATATATGCATGCTTGAATAAATTATTACTAACATATAAATAAATTTAATTCTTTTATTATGAGAGATTTTGAAATCTTCGCAGATATTTAGAATGATTACATTATTGTATGAGCCAATAAGGCTCTACAGGAACTGCAATTAAATTTTCAATCATAAAATATAAAAAAAATAATTCTTAAACTCTTCTCTTTTCTTTGTTCCAAAAATTTAAAAATAGAGGAAATAATTAAAATTAAATCATTTTTTGTAATTTAAAACACACATCAAAATTTTAAAAATTATTTTATTTACAAATTAGTGAATTATTCTAATTAATTTCTCTTTAAAAAATATTTTCACCAACTTCCAAGCCTGAACTACGTGGATTTTGATCCCCACAGCAGGGTACATAGGCCTCAGAGTCAGATTCTGAGTCAAGTCCTCCCAATAAATAAATAAATATTTCTCACTTAATTTTTAGCATTTTTATATCAAACACATGAATGTAAAAGAGATAATTAGAATAATTTTAAAACCATATCAATATAGCACAACAAACTTAAGGTAACCGTTCTGACGAACGGGTGTTGTAGGGTGCCTACCACCTTCCCCACACTCAACCGACTCCTGAATTTATTTTTTATTTTCGCAGACCACCCTTATCCACCTTTAAATAGTTTTTTGAGATTTACCTCAAAATTTTAGTGGCAACTCCTATTTCTCCGGTCTTCCTTTCGAAGGCCGGAACCTCCACTCTCGCACCGTTCGCGTCGCATTTTCGGGTGTGACATGGTTAATTATGATAATTAATACTTGTGGTCAATTTGATAATTGACTTACAGTGTTAAGTTGTGTAGATTAATGTGGGTCACAAGTTGCTTTGGATGATTGAAAGCTGTTGAAGAGTACCATCAGTAACCCTTTCTAAAAATAGAAGGGTTGAGGTGAAATTAAATAATTCATTCTATCTATTAGCTATTAACTATTTACAAGTAAATATGTATACTAATATATGATTTTATTTACTAGCATGTTTTAGAACCTTGCATGATTTTGATTTAAAGAGGGATTTGTTTTATAAAGTACATTACTAAAGGAAATTGTTTTGAAAAACTGAAAAGGTAAATGTGATGTATTTTATATATATGTGAATATATGATTAAAATATGAGAAATGTGATTATGCGTGTGAAAAGGCATGATCATAATGGTGAGAGTTTACCTTAGTTGATGGAGTGAGAAAAATTCATATGATCAGGCTAATACTAGACATCCAGTGCAGTGACATGTAAGGGACTGTTTCCATAGGACATTCGAGCACTTATTACACGATTTAAGCTCCTTAGTGTCCATTAGGGTGTGGTGTTGGAGTAATAATACTTCGATCGTGTGTGCAATAGGGAGAATTCATAGTCTGAAAATGAGATAGAATGTCTTTAACTAGGTGATTCTACCATCAAAAGTGTGCTCGGTGTAACATCCAAAAAAATTTAACCTTGGTTTATTAACTTGATAAGGGTAATTAGTGAGTTAATGAGATGTATGGCTAGAGGGGCTTAACTTGGCATAATTGTTGTGATTTTAACCTAGAAGTGGGTCCAGATTGATGGCAGGCCACCCAGGTGAGGAAAGAGGAAGAATTGTTCTCTGTGCCACACGTTACGATGCATCATTAGTTTGTTATACCGCACATAGACAAATTTAAATGCAACAGCCTCCTCTATGCCATGCGCTGCGGTGGAGGGCAGCATGCGTCGTGGTGCACGGGCAAAATTTTTAATAAATCAAATCATATCTGTGCAAAAAATAGAAGAGGAAGAAAATGAAGAGAACATTGGAGCTTTGCTAGGGCACACTCATTGGCTTTTATTGTTGATGTTTTGAAGCTCCCAAACATCCAAGGTAAGTTTATGGTGCCTCATTCTTTCTTTCTCTCCCTCATTTATGATGATTTACGGTAGGGTTTGAGTTGGAAGATAGATTCTCGGTCCATAGGAGTATGGGTCCAATTCTATTGGTTAAAATAAGTATAATAGGAGTTGTTTAATGTAATGGGACACCACATTGATGATTTTGGAAGCAGTTGGTTCATGGAAGCATTTAATGTCTAAAAATTAACATAAATATGGTAGTTGGGAGAGGTTAATGTGCATTAATGATAGTTTGAAGTCTTGTTAATGATAATGTGTATTTACGAAATTTAATAAACTCATTGAGTATGAATGTGTAGTGATTATGAGTTGATAAAAATAGAGTATGTGGAGTTATATGTTGATAAAGCTTCAAGAGTTAGACAATAATGATATTCTTGAGGTATAGATGTAGAGAGGTTCATTTTTGGCACCATTCGAGCTTGTTGAAGCTTTGGAAAGTTGGTATAGTGAGGGGTAAACCTTTAACCTCTTAAAGGTTTGAGGTAATCGGGAAAAACTTAATCTTTATAGTTGAATGTTAATTGTGTTTGTGAAATATAAATTATGAGTTAAATTAATGATATATATTGGTAAAGTATTTGATTTGTGAAATGGTGTTTGGAAAAAAAAACCTTGATTTTACCACCCTTGGTGTTTTATAAGATTGATTATGATTTATTACTATAGGTGAAGAATTGTGATATATTATGTGTTGAATTGTGGGGTATTGAGTTATGTGAGTTCATGTATTTTGAATTGATAGTTAAAATGCATATTATGTGAGAAATGTGCATAACATGATCATTGGTTGAAAATTCACATGGTATTGGTAGTGACTGTTGGAATCGGAAACTAACCTTGGCATCGACTATTGGAATCAAGAGGTAGCCCTTGTCTCATGGTTAATTTAGGACTATCCCACTTGTTATATGAGGGACTCAAACCTAACTAGTCTCTATCGATTTATGAGGAGGCTAGATTAGGGGTATGACACCTCATGGATGTTAGTATTAGGGAAAACTTGATTACATAAGTGAGTGAGTTTACCCTAACTTTATAGCTCCTCACAAGTGAAAGGCTGGGTTAGTACGTGAAGGGCGTAGCCATGTGATAGCCACCGATTTTGTGTCGGAGGTAATAAGAGGATACAAGGTTGGCATATGATCATGCTTATAAATCTGGCCACATGGTTATTAGTTTTGTGATCTGGCATGTGTTGAGGGTACATGGTTGTAATTTTTATAACCTTGTGTTATGTTTTGCCAAATAACCTGATAAAGTGTTTTTTAGCAAGCCTGGTCACATAGTTGTTAGTTTTGTAAACTATGGCCGAGTGTTGTATGTTATTTGTGCTTAATTACCTAACTGCATCTATTTACAATTGATATGCAACTATATGAGTTAAGTGAAACTTGGCTACTGAGTGGTTGTACTCACTTCTCAATTTGTAATACTTTCAAGACTTAGCTCATCAGATTCGACTCGGAGAAAACATACAGAGGCCTAAGATTTGTGGAGTAATCCTTTATATGCCTCTTTTTTGTTACTTTCATGTGTATTTGTTAATGTATTTGCCAATTAGGATTATTTGACATGCTTGATGCACTATTTGCATGATTTTGTATATAATTAGTGTATTTTGTGCCCTGGATTAGTGAATTTTGGTTGCAAACCTGTGGATAGGGCTAAAATAGTTGTGCAAGTAGAAACATATGTATTTTAAAAAATTTGAAATGAAATTATTGATTTTGTGCAACATTTCCTCCTTCTTTATGTATTGTAAAAATCGGGGTTGAGTAGTGATTTTATGAGGTAAGCATTTTTTTATTGTGTGTGGTGTGTTGCACGAGTCTGCAAGAGTCCATTGAGTGTGATCAGATGGTTGGTGTAAGCTATTGACACGTGTGGTTGAGTTGGGACACATTATTTGTGAGATTTTGTGAAAAAGTGGTCATAATGGGTTTTGATGTCCAACTTTTTATAGAAAATGAGTTTAAATGTGAAATTGGTGCCATTAACTAGAGCTAGGAGAAAGCTCCATGTAGACATCAAAACCACCTTAATTGGACGTCAGATGGAGATTTGAGATGCGTCGAAAGTTTGCTTCTCATGCTATCAAATGACAGCAATAATGCTGTCAAATTATGTGCAATGTGTCGCGGTGCACGATGCCTTACACTACGGCGCATATGACACTTTCTGCACAAAATCTATTTTTGAGTTTTAAAACTCATTATTTGGGTCCTAATTGATTTTCAAGCTTTCACTTTATTTTCAAAACTCTAATTTAAATTTATTAAATCATGTTTGAAATTTGAATTGTCGAGATTGGGATTCTTTTGAAAGAATTTTGAGAAATTTCTTTTATAAACTTTATAATTTGGTAATCCTATAAGGGCTAAAGCCTGAATTATCATAATTTAGAGTCAATTGTGATTTAACCTCATTGAGGTTACACTCGGATCAATGAGCATATAATTGATCTAGTGGAGCTTGTGGGTTCAGTCAGGATGATATGGAGGTTTGGTTGGAGAGGATGATCATGCATGGGAATATGATTTAATAGATAGTATATATAAAAATAAATTATAAATTAGAGAACTTTATTTCTTTAATTACTTATTTATAGTTATTCTTGTTAATAGATAGATGCGAATTATTTTAGTTACTAAGATTTTGTCTTACCTTGTGATTATTATTTTACAGATTGAAAGCAAGAAAAGGAAATAATCAAGCCAAGAGTAGTGGGACTACTGATAGCCCTTGAGACTTGTGTAACGAATTTGAATTGTTTTAAATATAATTATGTTTATAAGCTGCCATAGGCATGCATATATATATATATATATATATATAATGTTTGATGCACTTGTGTGATTGTATGCGTATCTTATCCTTGGGGTGTGAAAATGTGTAAAATGATATGATCTGTGATCAGAAGGGTTGAGATACTAGTTATTACTCACTGCAAGTACACGGGTCGTAGCAAGTAATATAATAAGAGTAAAGTATCATTTTCTTGAGAATTTGTTTAAAAACAATGATAAAAAAATAAGCGAGTTCAATCAAGTTGAACTAAATATAATTAGGTGAACATGATTTTAAGAACTAAATTAACATTAGAAAATAAAGAAAACAAATTGATTCATAGACTTTAAGTATAAATTTGGACCTAAGATTATTTATCTCCCTTGTGTCTCATAATACCAAAATCATCTCCTCTTCTAAATGCTTTTAATGAAAATAAGTATTAATTTAAAGTTCTAAAAATATTTGGATAAGCTCTTTTAAGTCATGAACAAGCGTTTAGTTAAATTAATTTCTCAATCTCTTGTTACAATTAATAAAACTCAATTTTTAACCCCAACGCTAATGTGGCTATGCAAGGTTAGCAAGTATATCTCTATCTTACTAGTAAAACTATTTATTCAACATGCAAATATCAAGTTTTTGCACTATTTTACCCAATTTCTACACTTAACTTAGTCCTCTCAAGTATCAATTAAGTGAACCCAACATCTAAATATTGGCCAATCACTTAGAAGTATTAAGAAAAGAGTAAAATAAACACATATACATCATTAATTACAAAAATAGAGAAGGAATATAGTATTAATCCATACAAGGATTCCAAATAACCCTAAAAGAAAGCGTTTAGCTACTCATAATCATCCAAAAGAAACAAATACACAAAATATTTGAACTCATATTAGAATATAAGAGAGGAAAGGAAAGAAGAACAAAAAAACCGAAGAATAATAGCTCCAAATATCTTTAAAACCCTATTCTCTTAAACTCAACTCTTTCAATGCCCAAACCCTAGCACACAATGGTTGCTCAAAGTTTGAAGAATGCATTTTGAGTTGAGTTTTCAGCATATTTATGTTCTAGCCAATCAATTTCTAATAAATAAAATGTAGTATTTTTCTAACAGTGGCAAAAGTCGCAACTTTTTGACGACTTTGGTAGTTTTGAACTGTTTTCGCAATTAATAAAATTTATTCTTTTTGCACATAATTTCTTCATCCAAAAGCCTTTTAAAAATATCAACAAAGCTCTAGAAATGCATCTAATTAAATCTTAAATTAAAATAATACAAAATTAGGCCGAAAATATTAAATTAAAGATAAGAATGTAAATCCAAAGTAAAATGCACATTTTCTTAATTTGAGTAATAAAAATATCTACAAATGAGGCAAAATAGATTAAAATCTAAGGAAAATGTGATGAAATAATATGAAATTCTAAAGGTTAATAGTAGTGCAAGTGTATGATTATATTTTTTTGAAATATTGAGTGGGCATTTTTGGCCAAATATGTGAATATATGTGTGTATGAGTGTGAAAAGGGTCTTATGGTGAAAAGGGGAAATTGAGTGGCCAAAGTTGTGTATAATTGTATGTTTGATGTTTTGATTAGTCAATCAAGTGAAAAATATCCTATTAGATGTGGTCAAGCCCTTAAAATTGGCTAATGACACAAGGTTTAGACTTAGGATGCTCGGGTGAGTGTAAATGATATAAAATAGATATTTTACATTTGAGTATCTAATTTTTAAAAGAAAAATTAGATTGAGGTGAAAACCTATGTCATTAGTTAGATAATAAAATAAACTTTGTATAGATGCTTGAATAACTCTAATTAAATATCATACAAGGAAATGATGCATATTGGAAGTTGATATCAAACAAATTGTCATGGTAGCAAAAACTATCATGTACATCACAGTGTATGGTGTATGTGCTACAATGCATGGTACAGAACATGAGCTTGTGGCTCTATTACATGCCATGATAAATGGCTCAATTTGGCCAACATGATTATTTTGCCCCTGTTTTTGCAATATTTGGTATTTATGCATTCTTAAGCGCTTCTGTTGTGTATAAATACATATTTTTGCATGTTTTTCAAAATATTTTTGAGATGTCAACCTTTTTAAAGAATAAATTTATATATTTTTAATAATGGTGTTTTATGGTAAGTTAGAGGTTTAAGAACTTCTAATTTCCTTAGTTGATGAGTGTGAATGAGTTTAATAATGTCAAGAAGGAGGACATTATACCAGATGTGCATAATGATGGATAAACCTATGGTAATATCCAGTAAGGCAAAAAAAAAAAGCATGCAAACGAGAAATTGAATCAAGGATAGCAACAACTTTTCGAGCATCAACTTCAATGCCTTGGCCTGACACAAAATGGCCTAAGTACTCCACTTTAGTTTGGTTAAACACACATTTAGATAGTTTAGTAAAAAAAGCTTGTGCTGTACTAGCAAGTCCAACATTTGTGACAGATGTTCCAAATGTAAAGCCTAAGTGCCACTGTATATTAAAATATCATAAAAAAACCAAGATGAACTTGCATAAGAATGGCTTGAAGACATCATTCATTAAAACTTAAAAGGTAGCCGTGTATGTTTATTAAAAACAAACAGCATGACAATCCACTCATAATGGCCACGGTGGGTCCAAAATGTAGTCTTAAACCAATTGGTTAGGTGAACCATCACCTGACGATACCTAAAACGAATATCAATCTTTGAATAGAATTGAGAACCATGCAGCTTATCCAGCAACTCGTCAACCATCAGTTTAGGAAACACTTCCCTAATGGTGACAGCATCCAGAGCATGATAATCCATACAAAAATGCCAAATGCCATCTTTCTTTTGTCTTTTTGAATGACAGGATATTGATATAGCCAAAACTTTATGGGGGCATAGCTTCTAGTAAAAGAATACAATGATCATGCTTGCGTGGTAGAGGTAGACCACAAGAAGCCTGGAATACCTGCTCATATTGATGAACCAGAGAAACTAAGTCAATAGACAAATCGAAAGGAGAAACAAAGGGTGTGGTGATGTGGCACACTCTGAGTAACTCAGCAGAAAACTATCAACAATAGCTTCAATAGAAGATAATTGTCATAGCTGGTTAAGTTGAGCGGGTTGTGGCAAATTCAGGTGATACCCTTGGAGAATCACATAAAAAGCATTCAACACAAATTTCAAAGTTGCTATGTGATAGTTGGTGATATGGTCACCCAAGGTACCAAGTCATGCAGATTCGATGATCATATCTGATCCTGCGATTACAAGGATATCGGTGTGAACGAGAATAGAGTACCCTTACTTAGTGAGAGGAATGTCATGAACCATTCCATCCCTTGTCATTTTGAAACAGTAGCCAATTTACATAACAGAAGAAGGCTTTATAGGTAATTTGAAATGATGAACAATCTGAGGATGGATGAAGTAATCAGATGCACCATTATCGAGTTAGATCTAAACCTAAGTTCCATTAATAATACCAATAAAATGTATGGTAGAATGACTCTCAGCTCCATTAAATGTTTGTAAAGAAATGTGGTAGAGAGTAGCTATATTAGCAACGACTGAAATGTCCTCCTTTGACTCGAGGGTGGTCTCCTCAATTAACAAGGCATCTAAAGAATCCGACTCTGAAATAAGCATTAAGAGTTGCTTATGGGGACACTTATGATTCCATGAGACTATGAGAACTTTTCATCGTAATTATAATAGAGGCCTTTCTCTCGATGTAACTACATCTTGGCTAGTGATATTCGACGAATTAAAATATCGTAGTTTAGAAGAAGGAGTGGGCAATAATGGGAGCTAAGAAACCTTCAGACCAGTAACAGAGCCAACAAATGATAAACCAGTGCCACTTGCAATAGAAGGTGAGGACGTTAAAGACCCTGTGGGTTCACCCACCCTTAGTCGTGAAGCAAGCAATGATGTGTAAGATTTGTTGGATAAAAGATAAGCTAAGGTGGTTGCTTGCAACAACATAAGGGGCTCTCGAGCAAGTACCTCACGTTAGAGATTAGACTTCAAACCATTGATGAAACAGTGTAACAGGGCAGCGTCATCTAAACCATCAACACAATTAGCCATGTAACAAATTCATGATAACAAGAGTTAAAAGACTTAACTTGAGTAAGCTTAAACAACTTCACACGAAGGCACTCAAAATGAGAAAGACTGTAATGATCCTTGATCGCCCGAGCTAAATCAACCCGTGTGGGAATTTGATTAGATTTCTCCAACATTTGAAACTAGGGAACAATAGTACCATCAAAATGAACAAAAGCAACTAACAAATGATGCTCACTAAGGGTGTCGTAATATTAAAAAATTGCTCGGCATGAAAAAGCCAATTGAGAGGGTTAAAGCCATCAAACTGTGAGAAGTCTAGCTTAACTTGACAAAGTTGGAATGGCTGTGGTGGAGGTTGCAGAGGCAATAGAGGCACTAGCTATAAAGAAAATGGATTAAATGGAGGACACTATAAGAGCTGATTGAAACAATGAGCAAATTAAAGGACTCCAGCTACAAAATAAAAGCGTGCATGGTCGACTCAACATGCTCTAGATGATAATCCGTCAATGCTACCTGATCATGAAAAAGAGCATCCCGTTCATCAAGATGTTCTTGAAGGCGTTTAATAGCAGGACCCTGCTCTTGCAAGCATATGCCTTTAGCCATGGAAGAAAACAACAAAAGCACCAATTGACATGACTTACAATCGAAACGAGGAATGAAAATTATGCACAGGTATTATTATGATCAAATTATCACTGATAAGCAGTTACTATAGAAATCAAGTATAGAGAACCAAGATAACAGAGATTATAATGTAAAGAATAATCGAAAGGAGAGAGAATAATGGGAGGAGAATCTACATCAGATTTTGCTCCCTCACTTTCCATGTGCTTCTTCGAACTCATTCACTTTGCCACATTGGACCTTGTGCTGTTATTGGGCTCTAGACAATAGGCCCAGCTTCCCCACTTGTCCTAGCATCAGAAGTAGGCTTCACAACCATGACAGAGGGCATCGCCGAGGAGGAGTGGAGGGGGGAAGAACATGCATGAGCTGAGATGAGAGAGTGCTCAAATGTGATGAAGTAGAAAGAGTGTTCAAAGGTGATGAAGGAGAGAGAGGGAATGGAGGAGAGAGATTGCTAAGACTAGGACCAGAGCAAAACAGAGCAGTGACAATGGAGACTCTCACTCCTTCCCGTAATTGTTATGACAATGAAGGTAATATTTGTTGTTTTCCAACTTGTTAACCTTCATTATGGGGATTCTATTTTCTCTTGAGGGGGTAAAAATGTATGTGACGAGAACCTGCGGTCTAACTAGGCCAGTTCTAGCTTTGCTTCATCTGCTCAACAGATGCATGTTGAAGAAAACCAAACCAAATGACAATGACTCAACCTTCTTAGTCAAGAAATACAAACCCAATTTTTTTTTTTTTAGGCCAGTTCTAGCTTTGCTTCATCTGCTCAACAGATGCATGTTGAAGAAAACCAAACCAAATGACAATGACTCAACCTTCTTAGTCAAGAAATACAAACCCAATTTTTTTTTTTTAGGCCAGTTCTAGCTTTGCTTCATCTGCTCAACAGATGCATGTTGAAGAAAACCAAACCAAATGACAATGACTCAACCTTCTTAGGCAAGAAATACAAACCCAATTTTTTTTTTAGGCCAGTTCTAGCTTTGCTTCATCTGCTCAACAGATGCATGTTGAAGAAAACCAAACCACATGACAATGACTCAACCTTCTTAGGCAAGAAATACAAACCCAATTTTGATAGATAACAGATCAGCCAGTTTCAGATTGAACTTGCCGGGACTCTTTAATTGTGGGTCCCGACTTCGTGTGTTCTAGTGATCTTGGTCACGCAAATACATACGGAAGTCAGAAGTCGCCCCTTGAATATATGAACAGTACATACCGAGTATGTTAGGCCTATTATGATTATCATAACATGTGCACGGCTTAACGATAATGTATACGGCACATGCCTAAGAAAGCAACAATACTTGAGTTGACCCACAGTTTTCATTGGAATGGATCAGATCGACTTATTAAGTTTAATTAACAAGCCAGTACGCAACGCAAGCAACAACTAGCTAGGTTGTGTGAACAAGGTCAGCACGACAATGACATACCAAACACTGGCTCATTACGCCTGAATTAGGCACCCTTAAAATCTACCACTCAATAATTACTTCCTATATAAACTCTCAATCAATCAATGCAAGAAGCCAAGAAACCTCTCATTTTGAGTTAATATGATATTATAAAGAATAGCAGCGTATCATAGAGTCCCTTGATCATTTTGTTTATTTTTCTTTCATTGATCATGATTTTCTGTTTTGCCAACACTCGAATCTATTATATTTACTTTTTGTTAGAAAATGTTTTTATTCTTTTCTCTAAGGTTTGCTGCTCCACTAATTTTTCTTTTCGTTTCCTTTTTTACTTGTTATAATCCAAGCATTTAAATGATATCTTTAAAATTAAGTTATTAATTAGGTTATGACTTTCAAATGTTGGGCATGGTTTGTTAAAAAATAAATTAGGTTATTAAATTATTAAACTGGTAAAAAAACCTTATGCAAGATTTATTGGTTCAGTAATGATTAAATTGATCGATGATAATTAAATATACATATTTTATTTTTTATTAAAAATCTAATAAAACAGATTATAAGAAATAAATATTAGGGGCTTTTGTAGATATAGCTTATATTAAGGACTAAACCAATTAAATAACCCAATATTTATTATATTTTGTATTATAATCAATTTATTATATTTGTCAATAATATATCGTTATATATTAATGATAAATTTTTTGTATATCAATATGAATCGACCATACTCTCAAATTTTTAAAAATTTGATCCATCTTTTTTGGACATGAGATTTTTTTTTGGCCAGTAGACCAATTTATCCTAAATATTAATCAATTTTAAATCATTGAACAAGTATGCCAATATTATAGAACAAGTAATCTTTCAGTATAAAATATTATACTACATGAAATATTTATATCATATATTTATATAAAGTTATGTATCATATTTTTTTTTTTATTTACAAATATTCTTTTATTGATGACAATCTTATCAACATCAGGTAATAAATCGACATTAGGTAATAAATGTAGACACCTCTCACAGTTAAAATTCAAATCTTAATTTGGTTATGTTATCATGAATGAGTCTATTCCATTACACCCAACTTTCATTGATATTCATGCGTCATATTGTTAGCAAGACGGAAGCCACAACATTGCTGCCCAGCTGATATGGATCCTCCCTGAGAGCTGGGTCCAAAGATCGGATGCGTATATGATTTTACTCTCCATTTCATGTATTGATATTCCAAATCCTCCGTCCAAGAGCTGAGAATACATTCCCTCACATCAATCCAACATGTATATTCTTTGATTTTGTTCATTGAACATTTTATTTAGCTGCTGAAGTTTTTCTCTATTCTAAGACTTAATCATGACTGTCTTTTTTGGGTAAAGGCTTTAAGTCTGCCCTTGAACATCACGGCAGGCTAAAACTACCCTATAATTTAGTGCAAGGCTTCCAATGCAAGTAAAAATCTCGATGACATAGGAAACTATCATATCATAGAATTTCTGCTTTTGCTGAGACCACAACAATCCACTGAGTGAATGAACCCTGGCTTTCACAATCACAAAAACGAGCATCAAGTGCAAAAGGACTTTTCTTTTTTATTAGATGCAGGGAATAAAGGAATTATTCTTAGTCTAAGATAAGATGGCTCAGTGTCTCATCTCATGCTTATGAAGGACGTACGTTTTCTGAAACTCCGATAGTTAGATGGGTTCTCTCTATCAGGAGGCTTTCTCTGTTCATCACTTCATAGCCTAGGGGCAACGCGTGGACGGTCCCATTCTGTGACAATGTGGTTGCGAGTGATCTCCTTGAGGGAACGGCAACCGCTTAACGCCATGGTGAGTTCAAACTCGTCACGCAGCATCTCAAGTACTTTTCTCACCCCAGCCTCACCATCAGCAGCCAGTGAGAATACCACTGGTCTTCCAATCTGCACAAATTTCAGTCTCAAGGTTAAGTCATGCATCCCAGGAATTGGCCTCTGATCTGTGTCAAAGTGGTAAAACTGGTTAAATGCTATGATAGTTGCTTTCTTGTGCTTACAAATACTCCAGATGCTCCGAGAGCCAATGCTTTAAATACATCTGTCCCGCGGCGGATTCCACCATCTATGAAAACAGGAACTCTACCTTGTGCAGCCTTGACAACCTATATAATTAATTCATCCAAAACCATGATAAAATCCATGTCTTCATTTAACAGCTGAACAACATACATGACTATTATGAACAAATCTCAAATGAAGTGATTGGGAGCTAACATCAAGAGGGAAGAGGAGTTATAGATTGAAACAGAACCTTCAAATAATTAACATGACAGCTACTTAGTGAGATTAAACAAAGAATAGGGAATAATTCAGTTGTACAACCAATAATTATAACATTGGAGACCTGAATTTGACGGTCAATTAGAGTTCTATTTCTACGTAATTTATAAAACACACAATATGATTGGGATACAGCACATGTTCGCAACTGAAGAAAATCTTACCTCTTCCAAAGCCACAATTGTTGCAGGGACATAGTCAAGTTGGCGAGCTCCATGATTGGATACAATGATTCCAGCAGCTCCAACTTCCACAGCTGTCCTTGCTACATTATTAGCATGAAAAAATGAGGGTTAATTGCAAGATTTTAGAAAATAATTTCAATCAAGATCATCAAATGGACATGACCACAAGTTGGTTTGTATCAGATGCTTACCATCTTCTGCTGTTAGCACCCCTTTTACTAGAATTGGCAATGACGTAATTGTTTGGAGCCACTTGACATCCTATAACAAGCAATGTAGGTTTTCTAGAGTATTAAATCCACAGTTCATGTCACAGAATTTCAATTGCGTGGGAGATCAGTATCACCTTCCAGTTGAGAGACCGGTCAACTTGACCAGCAGCATAAGACGCTAAACCAGAGTCATCGGTCTGCAAGGTAAACCCAACAAAGTAAAACAAAATAGCAATACTAATTCCCAACAAAAATAGCAATACTAAAAAATCATTTTTGGAAAAGTTTTTATCAGATTTTTTAAAAATCTCTCAACAGTTGCTCACCTTATCTAGCTTCCCAAGATCTAATCCCTTAAAGTTCTTCAATATCAGATGCGGTGGCAACGTAAATCTATAGCAAAATTCATCAAACAATCTCACTATTTACGTCTTCAATCAACAAGATTTTTCAAATTACCCATGACAACCTTCGCAAATCTTTGTTTAAGCTTTATCTCATCAAAATTTTGCAAGTGTATGCTGACCTATTCTTAATATCAGCCTCCCTGCGACCAAGAATTGGAGTATCCACAGTCAGGGCAATCGCCTTGAAACCAGCCCTTTCAGCTCTTTTTACAAGCTGTGCAACCACATTTCTGTCTTTAAGCACCTTATCAATGAACATAACAGCAAATGATTAGGCCATAACAGATTGAGAATTTTAGATGATCATAATTCATGCATTAAGTGTTTACGTCAGCACTGCATAGCAGTATGCAGGAATTCACACCTAATATTTATTTATATATCAAAGCATTAATAAAAATTAAACATATGAAAGAAAAGGCTAAAGCAAAAAGAAGATGAGGGATATTCTCATGTACTCACATAGAGTTGGAAAAACCGAATGCCAGGTCCAGTTGAAGCAACCTCCTCAACACTGGAAGTAGCCCACGATGATAGTGTCTGAAAACAAATAATGAAAATCAATCAACTGGCAAGAGAATGATCAAGGCAGAATGCACACATACTAGTCCCTTATTGAATTCGTATTGAAGCCGACAAAAAAAGGAAACTATAAGAAATATGGTATGCTTAGCAATAAACTAAAATAAAGACTAAAGATAGTGGAAACTAAACCATGATAGTTCCAGCAGCCGATGCTGCTCTAGCTGTTGCGTATTCTCCTGCATGAAAGTTGCATCATTTGTTTTAGTCTAATTTTTTTCCTTAACAGCAGTAATAAGAATATACTTGAAAAGGTAATGAAGGCTCAGAAACTTCTCGGTTAACAAATTCTCCAAAGCAGCTGTTTGGCTTTAAAGTATTTTGTGCTGAAATAACAAGAGTCTCATAATGTAAGGTAAAGCATTTAAGGCTTCAAATATGTCTGAATGCCCCTTCAACTCTTCCTATTTGGCTTGAAAACGCTAGACTGCCTTAGATAATCTCAAAGCCATCAGCAGCCATTTTGGAATGAATCCAGCCTGCCCCATTTGGTTAAGGGAAAAGAAAGGAATTCTCTTTCTTTTGTGCAAAAACTTAAGATATGACACTTGAGCCAGGGTGGGCCGAGGTGTGGCCATAGGTTTAAAACTTCCTAATGTATTAGAAAAGAAAAGAATATATAGTACTTATTGTTATCATCATTTAATGACAACAATTAATTTTTCTCATAAATGTAATACAGGCTGATTCCTTTGAGCACATACCTTCAGGGTGAGCCATCTTCTGCATGGCTGTAGGAGCAATCATAATAGGCATGGATATTTTGAAGCCCAATACTGTTGTCGTCAAGTCTATCTTGCTCACATCAACAAGAATACGTGGTCGAAAGCTGTTTTAAGCGAATGAAATATATTTTCAGAAACGGCTAAAGGTCTAAAGAAAAGAATTTTTGTTGGGGGAGAAAGGGAGCTTATAAGCAGCAATCTAATAATTTAGACATGGTAGTTTGTCATAACTCAGTTTCGTTCACTTCTTTCCATGGTAATTAAAGGATAACAGCACTTAGCTTAAAGGGGGGGGGGGGGGGCGAGTTTTATAGGGGGAGAAAAGGTGAATTACAGAATTCTTGAGAATGCAAATCGATTCTCTCTGAGAGTCCATTGGTCCTCTGCCCCTGATGCGTAGTAATCGTAAATCATCTTTGGCAATTTCTCCTTTGCAATTGCCTCATACTCAGTCACATTAGTTATCTCGTCCGTCCTCATATTTGATATTTAACCTGTCCGCTGGATCTTGCAGGGCTGAAAATACAGGGTCAAAGAACATGAAAATATGTCAAATAAATCTCTGCATTGAAAGCTAAAAGCTAACACAGAGCAGCTAGATGATATACAAGAACTACAAAAACGAGTACAGAAGAAAGTGAAATTCAATCATTTCAGAACATACTGTCGAACGTGCCAGCTAGTGTTATCCAATCCAATCCTGTGAAAAGCAGTAATGGGCAATATCATATCCAAAGCCAAAATAGAACAATAGGAACTTTTGCCAGAGTGTTTTCATTGCATATCAGGTGCAAGATTCATCAGTCCCCTCCTCAAGAAAAGCAGGGTCTTTCCCATTTTTCATGCCAAATCTCGCTTTCTTAAATCTTTTTTAGCCTTTTTCTGCTACTGATAAGTACATGAACACGATCAATCTGTAAAGTTGTTATACATGACAAATTCTGAAATCGCCCACTCAAGGTCTAGCGAAACCCAAGATTAAATAGAAAAACAATCTACGATATTGAAATTTCAAGATTTTCGAATTTCAAACATCAAATGGCCCAAGTTCATAATGAGAAAAAAACCGAAAACAAAAACAAAAGCAAAAGCAAAAAGCCAAAAAAACAAAAACTTGATCAATGGATTAGGGGGAAAAGGGGACCGCTAATCACGACTAAAACTCGATAATCATGATCATTTCAATATAATATGATAACATGCTATGAAAGTACCAAGCAACAGAAAATTGAAAATGAAGAACTTAATACCCGAGGAAAGAACACCCCTTCAATTTGCGCTGCTTCGGAATGAGACGGCGCTGGACGGGAGCAGCAGACAGCTGAGAAAGAAGTTGAATGTGAATGACAAGCAATCACAGGGAAATATAGTAGTGTAGAGACATTCACCCAAAAAATAAATAAACAAAGGACAGTAGAGACAAAAGGGGAGAGAATCAGAATTCAGAAGAGAGGGACAAGGGATACCAATATGGGCCGGAGTTTGAAGATGAGCGTTAGTGACGACTATCATTGAAATCTGTTTGATGGAATGTGGAACAATTGGATGGACTAAGGAGAGCGTTTGGCTGTTTCTGAATGGTAATGTCTGGGGAAGGCAAAATTTTCTGGATTAGACCCAATCCAGCATGGTCATGTTGGGATGCTTACCAAGTCAATTACGTGTCCAGGCTAATGTCCAGGGCCGGAGATGTTTCAATGTTCAATGGATGGTACCATGAACTACGAACCAGTAACTCTCCCAACTGATTCTTTTATTGGATAATGTAATTCATTAATATGATTTACTTTTTCCTAATGGTGTTTATGTGTGTTGACTTTATATTTCTATTGATGATGATCCTCAACATGCGCGCCCGCCACACACACACACACGCATATATCTTTTAGATGCGTTGTATTTTGTTGAATTTTGATGTTTTGTATTTAAAAATAAATGCACGCAAGAACGCGAAAGGAATTTGAGAGCGTGATATGATGATTAATAACTGATAAAAATATATTATTTTATTTTATTTTCCCCATTTAAGTTGATCTCTCAACTGTAAATGATTTAATCCTATAAGTTTTTTATTCATTTCTTAATCTTAGAAATAAATTAAAAAGTAAATAATTTTGTCGCTAAAAACCGAGTTTGGATTCTCTCCCTAATTTTGTTTGGCGGAAGGATGGTTTTCTCCTCCACTATTGGAGTTGATTAGCACAATTGGCATATGCTTCGTACGATTTACGATTACTGTGTCACTCTTCATCCCAATTCTCGGGGGAGATACTTGTTAAAAAACCGCATGCTCCATTTCTTTTTGTTTCTCTCCCATAATTTTCCCTCTCTTTTATTTGGTTTTTTTTTTTTAAAGAATGAGGCTTGCGAATTTCATATTTACAGCTACAACGTGGGCATATTGCTTACAAGGTTGAAGATTCTCTGCCTCTTCCTCAACACCGAAAGTCCAAGTTGACATCTTCTAATTTACACGCAGGATGAAAAGATGGCGCACGCTTGCTCCTTCATGTCAGACTTAGTGCGTTCAATTAGAGCCATCAATTAAAACTGAATCCATAAGACCGGTCTTTTTAAATCCAAAAAGATTAAGGATTAAGCTACTACTTTAGTCATTAATAAGGTAAATTGAATTTAAAAAGGTCAATCCTTTTAAACTTAAAAATAAAAAGGCTAACCCTTTTAAGCCCTAATATATTTTTTTAAAAAAATAACATTAAAAAATAAACAAAAAGTAAACATCACATTATTCGAGCTCAACACTCACTCTCTAATTCAAACAGTAGATACACACATTATTATTTATTTACTTTGAATATTTTTGCATTCTTTAAATACCTTAAAATTATGATTTTGATTTATTATTTATTGCAAATAATGATGATGAAAATGGAACATATAAAAAGTTTAATATATTTTCCATTGATGAGGATTCACAAGGAGATCAAATCATACTGATGTTGATGATGATGAAAATCATCAAAATTTAGCTGACAATGCTACTAATGTGTAATTGATGTTGGAGTTAATTTTGGGATCTTATTTTTTTTATTAGACTTAAAATTTTTATGGTGTGAATTGATTTTATTTTATTTTTCTAGACTTAATATGATGTGTAATAACTTTATTAAAATTTTAAATATATTTTTTTAAATTTTTAAATTACAAAATTAAAAAAATAATTAGAGCCAAGGCCTTGAAGGCTGACCCTTCAGCCCTGAGGGTCAGGGTCGGGCTGTTAATAATAGAGCTCTAAGGTATAATCAGGCTTAAAAGGGTCAACTCGTTTAAGCCCTAGCCCTTGAAGGGCCGGCTCTTTAGGTCGAGCCAATCCTAATTGACACCTCTACTTGCAATGCAACCTTTACTTCTTGCAAATTGGTTTTTTTTTCTCATTTTTTTCTCTTTCTTTACACTATTTATCTCAATTACTCTCTCCGTTTAAAAATATAAGACATTTTTAATTGAATTTTACCTCCTAATAAATTAGTTACCTATTTTCAAACTAACCTTATCTTTTTATATTTACTCCTCTTAAACACCCTACAGTAAATATAAAGTCATTATCAATTAAATAACTTTTGAAAAAAAGGTAATGATTACACCTCGAAAGACTAAAAATACCTTACATTTTTTAACATTCAATTCCTCAAAAAATACCTTATATTTTTAAATGGAGAAAGTATTAGATTAAATTTTAAAAGGTTAGGATTTAATATCCCATAAAATTAATATTAAAATATAAAATTATGAAAAATAAATAAATAAATTTAAAATATAAAAAATATAAAAATTTTAATCTAAATTACAATTTAAGATTTATGATTGTAATACAATATAAAAAATATTTTTATAAAATATTAAAACTTAATAATTTAAAATTTTTTGATTCAATGGTTGGTATCGAAAGAAGAAAGGAAATGGAAAGAAAAGAATTGAAGAGAAGCCAACTGCTGCTCGCCATTTCACTCACCAACATGACCTTAGAGTCGAGACTACATTTTTCATAAGGAGATTTACAATACAAAAATTACTGAAATTTTATATTTTCTTGATCCTAATTTTGCAAATGACTTTTTTCCATGCATGTTTCCAAGTCGAAAATAAGGAGTTACTGTATCAAATTGAGCAAATCTAGGACTAAGCTTAAAGCCAAAGTGAATAGGATGACTTCTAGATGCAGACGTGATGAACTTGAGCTAAAGTTGCTATATCAAGATGGCTTGATTCCAGCATCAGCCAAAGGTTTGCCACTTCTATCTCTTCTGTTCAGACAAGCAAGGATTTCCATCTGCAAAGAGGGCTTCTTCTTCTTTGGCTTATACATTATGCAGAGTCCACTGTTTCCTCTCACGTCTAGCCTCGTGCCAAGTCTTCCAATGAACTCGTCCGAAAACTGCAAAACCCCACTCAGATTCAGCTGATCTAAGTTTGGGAGTGATCCTAAATTTGGCAGCACAGGTTCAATCAGACTATTGTTGCTCATGGAGAGACCTGTTAGGTTCTTCAAGGAAGAGAGACAATCGGGTAAGGGGCCAGTCAATCCACATCTTGAGATGCTAATTGATTTGAGATTCTTAAGGTTACCAATGAACAAGGGCAGCCCTGCTTTTATGGGGTTCTTATCAATGAGGAAGTATTCTAAAAGCTCCAAACATGATAGGGTTTCAAGAATAGGCCCACTAATAAAGTTATGACTCAGATCAAGTGAGACTAATCTCTTGAGCCTTCCCAGAGTTGGTAGTACTTTTCCGGTGGGTTTGTTGGAACTCAAATCCATTTTTGTGAGAAATTGAAGTTCCCCAAGGGACTCAGGAAGATTGATAAATAATAATTTTACATATTTTTAACTTTTTAATTTATATTTTTAAATATTTATTTAAGATTAATTGAGTTTAATTAGATATTATTTGATTTTATGAGTCAATATTTAGTTTTAAAATTTTAACTATCTAAATTTATGATTTTAATATATAAATAATATTCTTAATATTTATACACAATTGCTATTTAATTTTATTTTATTTCTGCAGTTTTTCTAAATTTAATTTGAAAAATGTCAATAAAGATTATTTTGGATAAGAAGAATATGGGCATGTTTGGAGATCAAATTAAGAATTAAATCTTTAAAATTTTGTTTAAATTTATTTTGAGTTATTTAGTGTAGTTTTCAATTAGAATTATTTAAAATAGTTTTATTATTTTATTAAATTATTAGGTTTAGTTTATTTATGGAAGAGAAGCAGACGCACAGCACGAATTTTTTTTTTTTTTTGTTGGATTGAAGAAGGGACACATCACTTATATATGAATAGAAAAGGCAGAGATGGGAGAGGCAAGACGACTCGGACGAAAAAAGGAGAAACGGCGATGACGGGACATTCATGCGGGAGCCATCGCTCTTCCTCTTTTTTGGTTCAATAAATTTTGATGGCTTCTCCTATTAGGTGTTATTTAATTTTTAATTTTATAAATAATTAATTTTTTTAGAGTGATCAATCACAAACTATAATATTAAATTTTAATTAAAGTTTTTAATATTTAAAGAAAATTTTATTTTAACTTTATCCTAATTTACTCTTTTTCTTTTTACTTCTGAATTTTATTTAATTAACAAAACCCAAGATTAAATAGAAAAACAATCTACGATATTGAAATTTCAAGATTTTCGAATTTCAAACATCAAATGGCCCCAGTTCATAATGACAAAAAAACCAAAAGCAAAAGCAAAAGCAAAAGGCCAAAAAAACAAAAACTTGATCAATGGATTAGGGGGGAAAAGGGGACCGCTAATGACGACTAAAACTCGATAACCATGATCATTTCAATATAATATGATAACATGCTATGAAAGTACCAAGCAACAGAAAATTGAAAATGAAGAACTTAATACCCGAGGAAAGAACACCCCTTCAATTTGCGCTGCTTCGGAATGAGACGGCGCTGGACGGGAGCAGCAGACAGCTGAGAAAGAAGTTGAATGTGAATGACAAGCAATCACGGGGAAATATAGTAGTGTAGAGACATTCACCCAAAAAATAAATAAACAAAGGACAGTAGAGACAAAAGGGGAGAGAATCAGAATTCAGAAGAGAGGGACAAGGGATACCAATATGGGCCGGAGTTTGAAGATGAGCGTTAGTGACGACTATTATTGAAATCTGTTTGACGGAATGTGGAACAATTGCATGGACTAAGGAGAGCGTTTGGCTGTTTCTGAATGGTAGTGCCTGGGGAAGGCAATATTTTCTGGATTATACCCAATCCAACATGGTCACGTTGGGATGCTTACCAAGTCAACTACGCGTCCAGGCTAATGTCCAGGGCCGGAGATGTTTCAATGTTCAAAGGATGGTACGAACCAGTAACTCTCCCAACTGATTCTTTTATTGGATAATGTAATTCATTAATATGATTTACTTTTTCCTAATGGTGTTTATGTGTGTTGACTTTATATTTCTATTGATGATGATCCTCAACATGCGCGCCCGCCACACACACACACACACGCATATATCTCTTAGATGCGTTGTATTTTGTTGAATTTTGATGTTTTGTATTTAAAAATAAATGCACGTAAGAACACGAAAGGAATTTGAGAGCGTGATACGATGATTAATAACTGATAAAAATATTTTTATTTTATTTTATTTTATTTTATTTTCACCATTTAAGTTGATCTCTCAATTTTAAATGATTTAATCCTATGAGTTTTTTATTCATTTCTTAATCTTAGAAATAAATTAAAAAGTAAATAATTTTGTCGCTAAAAACCGAGTTTGGATTCTCTCCCTAATTTTGTTTGGCGGAAGGATGGTTTTCTCCTCCACTATTGGACTTGATTAGCACAATTGGCATATGCATCGTACAATTTACGATTACTGTGTCACTCTTCATCCCAATTCTGGGGGAAGATACTTGTTAAAAAACCCCCATGCTCCATTTCTTTTTGTTTCTCTCCCATAATTTTCCCTCTCTTTTATTATTATTATTATTATTATTTTTTCAGGAACGAGGCTTGCGAATTTCATATTTACAGCTACAACGTGGGTATATTGCTTACAAGATTGAAGATTCTCTGCCTGTCCCTCAACACCGAAAGTCCAAGTTGCCATCTTCTAATTTACACGCAGGATGAAAAGATGGCGCACCCTTGCTCCTTCACGTCAGACTCAGCACATTCAATTAGAGCCATCAGTTAGAGCCAAGCTCATAAGATCAATACTTTTAAACTTGAAAAAATTAAAGATCGGACTGCTACTTTGATTATTAAAAAGATAAATTGGGTTTAAAAGAGCCTGAAAATAAAAAGACCGGCCCTTTTAAACCCTAATATATTTTTTAAAAAATTTAAAAAATAAACAAAAAATAGACAGCACATCACTCAAGCTCAGCACTCACTCTCTAATTCAAACAGTAGACACAAACATTATTATTTGCTTACTTTGAATATTTTTGCATTCTTTAAATACCTTGAAATTATGATTTTGGTTTATTATTTACTGCAAATAATGATGATGAAGAAGGAAGATATAAAAAGCTTAACATATTTTCTATTGATGAGGATTCACAAGGAGAAGGATCAAATCATATTGATGTTGATGATGATAAAAACCATTAAAATTTAGCTGATAATGCTACTAATATATAATTGATGTCGGAGTTGATTTTGGGATATTATTTTTTTTGTCAAACTTAAAATTTTTGTTATGTGAATTGATTTTATTTTATTTTTCTGGACTTAATATGATGTGTAATAACTTTGTTAAGATTTTAAATATATTTTTTTAAATTTTTAAATTACAAAATTAAAAAAATAATTAGGGCCAAGGCCTTGAAAGTTGGCCCTTCAACCCTGAGGGCTAGGATCGGGCTGCTAAAAATAAAGCCCTGAGGTATAATCAAGCTTAAAAGAGCCAGCTCATTTAAGCCCTGACCCTTGAAGGGCCAGCCCTTCAAGGTCAAGTCAGCCCTAATTGACACTTCTACCTGCAATGCAACCCTTACTTTCTTGCAAATTGATTTTTTTCCCTCATTTTTTCTCTTTCTTTACACTATTTATCTCAATTACTCTCTCTATTTAAAAATATAAGATATTTTTAACTGAATTTTACCTTCCAATAAAGTAGTTACCTATTGTGAAACCGTATTTTATCCAGGCATTTTCTAAATTTAACACAAACAAAAATAAGTAACCAAAAAAATAAAAATATATAAAATTGCAAAAATAAAATTTAATCCTTTTAGGATTATATTTTCAAAACAAAAAAAAATTAATTTAATTGATAGGGCTTAATTTTATCTTTTTTTATTAGGATTTTATTTCTTTTAGTTCATTAAAATAATAAAAAAATCTTGTTTAAATTTTTAAAATCTCTCCTAAATTATCTCAATCATCCAAAATATTGGGAGTTAACTTTTGAGAACAAACTTTTCCCTCTTTAAATCTTAGTTTTCATTAAATATATATATATATATACATCTATGTGTGTGTGTTTAAAAAAAAATTAAAAAAAAAAGGAAAAGGCTTATCACAAGCCTTATGCGGTTCACATACACTCACTTTCAACACAGCAAAAAAAAAGACAACCGCACGACCACATAGCTAAAAAAGAAATGTAGAAGAACACCAAAGGCAGACTTAGGAAAGATTAGATGTGAAAAATGCTCAGTCATGCAGAGAAAAGTGGAGAAACACAGCACACACACACGCGCGCAAAGAAAAGTAGTCAGAGACGCATGCAGAAAAAGAAACACATGCACGTACGAAGAAGCAAAGAAAAGCAAAAGCTGGACACGCACGTGAGTAAGAGAAACTGGGGTTCAAAAATGGAGAAAAGGAGAAAGGAATAGAGAAGACGTGCACGGCAAAAGGAGGAGCCCGAGCTTCAACAATAAAGGGATCTCTCACACAGAGTCTGGAGGAGGATACGGAGAAGAAACACTGGAGACGAGAAAAGTCAAAGAGGAGATAGAAAAATGAAAAGAAAATAGAGGCAAGAGAGAAGGAGAAAAGAGCACGAGAAGCCTGGATAGAGACTGAGAGAAGGCACCGAGAGATGAGTTTTTCTGAAAAAAAAAAGAGAAAGAAGGAGGGAGAAACAAAGATGGAGAGACAGAGAGAAGAGAACGTCTAGAAAAGAAGGAACACCGGAGACAGAAAAATGAAGAAAAAAACAGAGCGTAAATAGCATTCTGAATGGAGCATGAAAATGGAAAGGAAACAGATGAGAAACAGAGCATGAGATCGAGAGAGGAAAGCTTGAACAGAAACTGGGCAAAAAAAAACAGAGCAGCAAGAGACAAAAAAAGAAGGAAAATAGACACAGCATGAAGCAGAGAGAGACAGAGAGTGAAAGAGAAGGATCAGCTGGGAACAAGATCCAGTAGGAGAAAGAGACTGAGAATGAGAGGAACTGACAGCATGCACACAAGCAAGCTGAACAAGAGAGAGAGAGAGAGATTAAAAGCTGGAGGAGAATACAAAGGAAAAATAGAGATTGGAAACTAGAACCGAGAGAGTGAGAAAAAAATGCACAAACAGTAGCATGCATGCACACGTGAGTTTTTGGACTGAACAAGATCATCATTTTCTTCTTCCCTTAATCACATGAGTTCTGGATGTTTTACAAGCAAAAAAAAAAACAACCAGAAACATGTTCAAAGCTTGAGGTTGAGGCGATGAAAGTGTTGCCTTGAGAGGAAGAAGAATGCAAACACAAGCTATTCAGGTAATATTTAAATCATATCATCTCCCTTAATCTGGATTCATTGATGAACATATATATATATATATATATATATTGATAGATATTATGAATATGGATTGATTCAGATATATGTTTAGGCATTAAAAAAATTTTAAAAATTAAATATTTTTATGTTGAATTTAAAACATACTTGAGAGGTGTCTGACGAAAAAAAAAGAGAAAGAGAGAGAGAGAGAGCCTGTGAAAATATTATTGATAATTTATAAGGTTGATTGTGGTTTGGAGCCTTGTCTTTTGTGGCTATGATCTTGCTAAAAGTTTATGCCAAATATAAATTTTTTAGAATGTATCTCCAAGTCAAAAGAATAGTGAACTGTTAAAATAGTTTATTTCTCTATTTTTTCCATTGCCTTTATTGCATGAATCGTTTAGCCAACCATAATATTATGCACCGACTACAAATGTAAATATTTTGGTTATCTATTTTTCGTGTGAGATTTTAAAAATCTCCGTAGGCATTTAGAATGATTTCATACCGTGTAAATCAATAAGATTTTGCAGGTATGAAGATCAATTTTATAGGTATTTTTATGGGTTTCAAAAGTTCATTATTAAAATTAATTCTCTCTTTATAATAAATATTTAAATCTCATGTGAGATTTTAAAAATCTTTGTAGAGACTTAAATTAATCACTATCATGTAGGATAATAAATCCTCACAGATATCGTGATTAACAATTTATATAGTAAATAAATAAACAAATTTTGTAAATAAAATAATAAACATTTTTATATATAATATTAATTAATTAAATTAATAAATTTAAATTATAATCACATTTTTTAATTAAATCTTTTAGTCACTTTTGAAACTCCGTAGACCTTAGGAATAATCATACTACTGCATGAGTCAATGAGGCTTTGCAAGCATAACGATTAAGATTTCTATATTTAAAAATATGCATTGTATAATTATGCACTAAAATATATTCAAAGTGAATATTATTTAATCATTTTATCATGTGAGACCTTATATCTCTGCAGATATTCAAGATAATCTCGTATCGTGTAAATCAATAAGGTTTCGCAGATATGCGAGTAAAACTTATATGTTAATATGGGTTCAAAGGGCCCATCATTAAATTTAACCCTCTTTTTATAACCCAAACTAATAATTTATTTAAGTCTCATGTGAGATTTTAAAAATTTTTATAGAGATTTAAATTAATAACTCTCCTTTTATAATTCAAATTATAAATTTATTTAAGTTTCATGTGAGATTTCAAGAATCTTTGTAGAAACTTAACTTAATCATATTATCGTGTGGGATAATAAGTCCTTGCAGATATAGTGATTCTCAGTCTCTATAGTAAATAAATGATTTTTATAAATAATCATATAACGCACAATTTAAGAAAATTAATTAACTAAATTAATGTATTTAAATTGTAACTACATTTTTTAATTATATCTTTTAGTCATGTGAGATTTTTGAATCTCTGTAGGCTTCTAAGATCATCGTATTATCGTATGAGTCAATAAGACTCTGTAGATATAACGATTAAGTTTTTTATATATATACATATATATTATATAATTAATTAAATTAAATCAATTAATTAAATTTAATTTCTTTATCGTGTGAGATTTTGAAATCTCTGCATATATTTAGGATAATCATATTACCGTATAAGCTAATAAGGCTTTACAGGTATGATGATTAAAATTCTTTAAAAACATGTACATATATGTTTAAATAAATTATTATTAGCATTTAAAAATAAATAAATTAAATTACTAAATTTTTTTATCGTGTGAGATTTTGAAATCTCCGCAGATATTTAAAACAACTGCATTACCGTATGAACTAATAAAGCTCTCTAGGTATAGTAGTTAAAATTCTCAATTATAAAACATAAAGAAAAATCATTTTAAACCCTTTTCTTTCTTTATTCTAAAAATTCAAAAATTGAAAAAATGATAGAAATTAAATCATTTTTTGCAATTTAAGACACACATATCAAAATTTCATAAATTATTTTATTTGCAAAATGGTAAATTATTTTTAATTAGTTTCTCTTCAAAAAAATATTTTCACCAACAAACTCATAAGCTCGAACTCCGTGGATTTTGATCCCCATCACAAGGTACGTTGGCCTCAGAGTCAGATTCTAAGTCAAGTCCATCTTTCCTCGTAAATAAATAAATATTTTTTACCTAATTTTTATCAAACACATAAATATAAAAGGGATAATTAAAATAATTATAAAATCCTATTAATAGAGCACAACAAACTTTACGTAACCGTTCTGATGAATGGGTGTTGTGGAGTGCCTAACACCTTCCCCATGCTCAACCGACTCCCGAACCTATTTTCTGATTTCACAGATCACCCTTATCTTCCCTTTAATTGGTTTCCCGAGATTTACTTCAAAATCTTGGTGGTGACTCCTCGTTCGATTCGGTTTTCGCCGTGAAGGCCGAGACCTCCGCTCGCGCGCCGTCCGCGTCACATTTTTTTGGGTGCGACACCTATTTTCAAACTAACCTTATCTTTTCATATTTACCCTTATTAAACACCCTACAGTAAATATAAAGTCATTATTAATTGTATAACTTTTTTAAAAAAGTAATAATTATACCTCAAAAAACTAAAAATGCCTTATATTTTTTAACATTTAATTCCTCAAAAAATACTTTATATTTTTAAACAGAGGGAGTATTAGATTAAATTTTAAAAGATTAGGATTTAATGTCCCATAAAATTAATATTAAAATATAAAATTATGAAAAATAAATAAATAAATTTATAATATAATAAAATATAAAAATTTTAATCTAAATTACAATTTAAGATTTATGATTGTAATAAAATATAAAAAATATTTTTATAAAATATTAGAACTTAATCATTTAAAATTTTTTGATTCAATAGTTGATATGAAAAGAAGAAAGGAAATGGAAAGAAAAGAATTGAAGAGAAGCCAACTGCTACTTGCCATTTCACTCACCAACATGACCTTAGAGTCGAGACTACATTTTTCATAAGGAGATTTACAATACAAAAATTACTGAAATTTTATATCTTCTTGATCCTAATTTTGCAGACGACTTTTTTTCATGTAAGTTTTCAAGTCTAAAATTAGGAGTTACTGTAGCAAATTGAGCAAATCTAGGACTAAGCTTAAAGCCAAAGTGAATAGGATGACTTCTAGATGCAGACGTGATGAACTTGAGCTAAAGTTGCTATATCAAGATGGCTTGATTCCAGCATCAGCCAAAGGTTTGCCACTTCTATCTCTTCTGTTCAGACAAGCAGGGATTTCCAACTACAAAGAGGGCTTCTTCTTCTTTGGCTTATACATCATGTAGAGTCCACTGTTTCCTCTCACGTCTAGCCTCGTGCCAAGTCTTCCAATGAACTCGTCCGAAAACTGCAGAACCCCACTCAGATTCAGCTGATCTAAGTCTAGGAGTGATCCTAAATTTGGCGGTATAGGTCCAATCAGACTATTGTTGCTCATGGAGAGACCTGTTAGGTTCTTCAAGGAAGAGAGACAGTTGGGTAAGGGCCCAATCAATCCACATCCTAAGATGCTAATTGATTTGAGCTTCTTAAGGTTACCAATGAACAAGGGCAGCCCTGCTTTTATGGGGTTCTTATCAATGAGGAAGTATTCTAAAAGCTCCAAACATGATAGGGTTTCAGGAATAGGCCCACTAATAAAGTTATGACTCAGATCAAGTGAGACTAATCTCTTGAGCCTTCCCAGAGTTGGTAGTACTTTTCCGGTGGGCTTGTTGGAACTCAAATCCATTTTTGTGAGAAATTGAAGTTCCCCAAGGGACTCAGGAAGATTGATAAATAATAATTTTACATATTTTTAACTTTTTAATTTATATTTTTAAATATTTATTTGAGACTAATTGAGTTTAATTAGATATTATTTAATTTTATGAGTCAATATTTAGTTTTAAAATTTTAACTATCTAAATTTATGATTTTAAAATATAAATAATATCTTTAATATTTGTACACAATTGCTATTTAATTTTATTTTATTTCTACAGTTTTTCTAAATTTAATTTAAAAAATATCAATAAAGATTATTTTAGATAAGAAAAATACGGACATGTTTGGAGATCAAATCAAGAATTAAATCTTTAAAAATTTTTTAAATTTATTTTGAGTTATTTAATGTAGTTTTTAATTAGAATTATTTAAAATAGTTTTATCATTTTATTAAATTATTAGGTTTAGTTTATTTATGGAAGAGAAGCAGACGCACAGCACGAATTTTTTTTTTTTTTTGGATTGAAGAAGGGACACATCACTTATATATGAATAGAAAAGGCAGAGAAGGGAGAGGCAAGACGACTTGGACGAAAAAAAGAGAAACGGCGATGACGGGACATTCGTGCGGGAGCCATCGCTCTTCCTCTGTTTTTGTTCAATAAGTTTTGACGGCTTTTCTTATTGAGTGTTGTTTGATTTTTAATTTTATAAATAATTAATTTTTTATTGTGATTAATTATAAATTATGATGTTAAATTTTAATCAAAGTCTTTAATATTCAGAGAAGATTTTATTTTAACTTTATTTCAATTTGCTCTTCTTTTTTTTACCTCTGAATTTTATACTTTAACTGCTGTTGCTGACTAAAGTAACTTTATTACATAATTTTTGGATTATAAATTTTATCTGAGGTTTTGCTTGTTACAGTCAATTGATATAGTATTGTAAGAGTAATTTGGTTTAACTTGGGTGATTATTTATGCTTGGTTTCTTGTATGATTAACTTAAAATAGTTATTAGATTGTGGGTTAAAGGAGATCTCAGTTATTTTATAACTTAATTTCTTTTTAAATTCTTAAATGACAAATTGAGAAATAAATTATAAAGCCAGAATAATAAGGTTAAATACAATTAATTTATTTTGTGAATGAGGAAGATTAAGTTTAGGTGATTGGGATTGTGATTGATTGCACTGTTTATTTTTGATAATTTTTTCAGTTCAATTTTATTTACTTATTTAATTTTAATTTAGATTTTTTAATTAATTTCATTATAAAAAAACCCCATTATTTACCTTTTCATATTTATAATTCAAATAATTACTCTACTGACTCTTAGAAAAACGACCTAAGTTGCGCTTTACTATAAAATTTAATTTTTATTAATTTTGATGCTATTCAATAGTAGTGTCAAAATTTTGGCGTCGTTATCGAGAAGTCAAAAGTGTTAACTTTTTGAGTTTGGTTGTTAGTTTTTTTTCCTTTCTCATTATTTTTATTATTTTTTAATTTTCTAGGATTTTTAATTTTTTTTCTTTACTTATTTTAGGTGTTTTTCATTGTTTTTCTAGTATATTAGTGTATGACAAAGTCTTTTTAAGATAAATTAATTGATTTGAACTCTGAGATTGAGAGAACTTGTTGTAGTAACCGTAAGAAACAAAAGTACCGTAAAATTAGGGATAGTATGATTTTTAAAATTTTGTCTGAATTGATTGATAATGTTATAAGTGATTCTAAATCTAACTTTGACTCTATAATTAAGTTGAAAAATATGACTGAAAATAATAATGATAATAGGACAATTAAAGAATTGGCCGCCCCTAAAAATTTATACATTCAATATCCTAATTTAGATGCAAATGCTAGTTTTAAATTGAAATATAGTTTAGTACATTTGCTACCTAAATTTCATGATCTTGCAGGAGAGGACCCAAACAGGCACTTAAAGGAATTTCATATTGTGTACTCTATCATAAAGCCTTAATGAGTTTCAGAAAAGCAAATCAAATTGAGGCCTTTTCCTTTTTCATTGGATGGAGTGACAAAAGATTGAATATATTACTTACAACTAGGTGCCATTACCTCTTGGAATCAAATGACACAGTTATTCTTCAAAAAATTCTTTCGTGCCTCTCGCACAGCAGCAATTAAAAAAGATATTTGTAGGATTCTTCAGATGACTGAGGAGACATTTCATGAATATTGAGAGAGATTTAAGAAATTATATGCAAGCTGCCCTCACCATCAAATATTTGATCAGCAGCTGGTTTAACATTTTTATGAAGGTTTCTTATCAACATATAGGTGGTTTGTTAATGCTGTAGCTGGTGGTGTTTTGGTAAAACTTACTCCAATTGATGCCATGAATTTCATCTCTAAGACGGCACAGAATTCTCAACAATTTGGTACGTGGGCTAACTAAGCAGTCAAAAGGGTGAATGAGATTCAAACACTATAATATGATTCTAAATTTGAGAACAAGATGGAGAAGATCTCTAACATGGTTAGGCACATTATCTTAACACAACAAAAATTAATAAATTCACCAATAGTGTCTATTTTTCCACAATCATATCCCCCACAAACATATGCACAACCTTAGTTTTATAATCCTCAACAGGCTACTGTATTTTCAGCTTTAGTTGGGCCTCTAGGTGGCATCTGTTCTTTGGCCACACACACTAATAATCAGTACCCACAGTTGACTGATGAAGTTGAGAATTGTGCTAGAATTTTTCCAACTAAACCTATGCAATGTCTCCCAAAGTTGGAGGTAAATCTCCGAAGAGGATTGGGTTAGATTGCAATGCCAAGTGTCCTAAAGAAGAAGAAGAATGAAAGATAGATGTAGGAAGAGTGACTAGTAAAGCTACAAAATAGCTAAAAATTGAAAGGGTTTTCAAGTAATGAAGTTTCACCAAGGATTCTGATAAGTAAGTAGATAGTTTACAAGGTGGGAAGATTATATCAGGACCAGTGTGGATCTTCATAACATGAAAGATTGATGGGTCTTCACTGAGAAATTGGCACTCAACGCCAGGCCATGGAGTTTCTGTACAAGGTTGTGGGTATGCCTGTGCCCAATCAGGGTCATATGGAAGAGCTCCCGTCACTTCAAACAACCTCAATAGTTCCTCCTCCTCATGTGCATTATTCTGCATTGCCCTAATTCCACTTGAAAATACAAGAAACTCAGCAAGAAGAAGGAGATGCGGATATGCCATTTGATACAATGCCAAAGCCAGAATGAATTGCAGGAACTTTTAGGTTTGGGGACAATTAAAAAGGCTCTTACATGAATGGTGTAGATGGGGAAAAAGAAACTCTAGACATGTCATCTTTTGTGTCAGCGTGAAAGCTACTTGCAACTGCAAAGTAGAAACTAGAAAGCTAAGGGTGCTGCCTTGTGACAGTGTTAGTTTGCATGGGAAAGGGGGTAGGATGGGAAAAGAGAAAAGGCTTTAGCTACCAAAAACTGCAATATGAATTTCCAGGTCAGTCAAATGAGGTGTTCCAAAACAGCATATGGCCAAATCGGACAAGACACGATGATGTGCTCCTGTGAAGAAGTTTGAAGCCGACCAAACACCGATGATATAGCAAAGACTTACATTCTCAGCTGCCTCGTCCATAAACTACTATTTCACTGTATGTACTGTCCCATCCTGATCCTTTACTGTTCACTCTTGCTTTTCAGCCTTTCCTCTGCAACTCTATGTATCTATCATTTTTCAACCGGCGACAATTACCATCGTATCAAGCAATTATCTCAATGACTCAGTGTACGTTTGGATAACATCTTGATTTATGTTGGGATGACCCAAATTTAAGTTGAAATGTTAAAAGCCCATTTACTTTTGTTTGTATAAAAAAAAAAATAGCAACTGAGATCAAGAGTTGAACAAGCATTTTTCACAAAATTGTTAGCTCTAGCTTCTCAATGTTGTATAGGGTGGGCGGTGAATGTCGAGAAGCATTTTAACATGTGCTTGTATTGAAAAATTTATAATTGATATTAACAAATTAAGGTTAAAAAAATAATGTGATTTATATTTAAATATTTTTTTAAAAAAGTCAGTTAAATAAATTAAAATTTGTTTGGAGAATATAATTCAAAAATCAGTTAATATATTTAATGACAAAAACTAACATAAATTTTCTTGTATATATATTTTTATTAATTAATAAGTAAAAATATTAAACTTAAAATTATAATTAATAAAAAAAATATTAATATTTGAAAAGTTAGCATTAATATTTAAAAAAATATCAATATTTAACAAAATCTTAATATTTCTGCTTTTAGAATACCTACGTTTTATAGTAAATTTCATTATTTAATTTAACTTTTTAAATATTAATATTTTTTCCTATTAATTATAATTTTAAGTTTAATATTTTTACTTACTCCCTTCGTTAAAAAATATAAGGCATTTTTAACTAAATCTCACCTCTCAATAAAGTAGTTACCTACTATCAAACTAACTCTATCTTTTTATATTTACCCTTATTAAACACCCTATAGTAAATATAAAGTTATTATTATTGGGGGCACTTTTAAAAAAGATAATAATTACACCTCAAAAAATTAAAAATGCCTTACATTTGTGAGCATCCAACTCCTCAAAAAAAAATTTTATATTTTTGAACGGAGGAAATTTTAATTAATAAAAAAAATATATTGAAGAAAATTTATGTTAGTTTTTATCATTAAATATCTTAACTGACTTTTGAATCAAATTATCAAAATAAATTTTAGTTAAATTAAATAAATTAAAAATACCTTACATTTGTGAGCATCCAACTCCTTAAAAAATGTCTTACATTTTTTAACGGAGGGAATTTTAATTAATAACAAAAATATAAACAAGAAAACTTATGTTAGTTTTCATCGTTGAATATCTCAACTGACTTTTGAATCAAATTATTTAAATAAATTTTAGTTTATTTAACTAACTTTTTTTTAAAAAGTATCCAAACATAAATCACATTACTTTTTTTCTAACCTTAGTTTGCTAATTTTAATTGAATCCTAACCTCAATTGTAAATTTTTTAATCTAAACACATATTCAATCACTTATTGATCATTCATCAAATATGAATCTTGTGAAGATATTAGCTAGGAAATTCTTGCAAATATCATTGAAGTTTTGTATTTTGTGAGAGTGGTCACCTTGTCAGTTTTTTTTTTAAGTTTTGATTAAGTTATAACTCAATTCTTAAATTTTAACCCATTGTAACTCAATTCTTATAGTTTTGATTCAATTGTAACTTACTACTTTTACAACTCAATCCTTATAGTTTTAATTAATAACAAAAATATAAACAAGAAAACTTATGTTAGTTTTCATCGTTGAATATCTCAATTGACTTTTGAATTAAATTATTTAAATAAATTTTAGTTTATCTAACTAACTTTTTTTTTAAAAAGTATCCAAACATAAATCACATTACTTTTTTTCTAACCTTAGTTTGCTAATTTTAATTGAATCCTAACCTCAATTATAAATTTTTTAATCCAAACACATATTCAATCACTTATTGATCATTCATCAAATATGAATCTTGTGAAGATATTAGCTAGGAAATTCTTGCAAATATCATTGAAGTTTTGTATTTTGTGAGAGTGGTCACCTTGTCAGTTTTTTTTTTTTTAAGTTTTGATTAAGTTACAACTCAATTCTTAAATTTTAACCCATTGTAACTCAATTCTTATAGTTTTGATTCAATTGTAACTTACTACTTTTACAACTCAATCCTTATAGTTTTAATTATTTAAACATTGATATCTATATTTTAAAAAATAAAATTAGAAAGATTAAAATTATGTTAAAATTTAGGAATAATATTTTAAATTACAAAACCATTTTAATCTTTATAAGGATTATAAAGATTAAAATTTTAAAACACTTTTAGTATTTATAATTTTATTTTTAAAAATATAGGAACCAATATTTAAATAGTTAAAACTATAGGGGCTGAGTTGCAAGAGTTAAAGTTAAGAAATTAAGTTACAACTAAATCAAAACTATAAATATAGAGTTACAATAAATTAAAGTTGAAGGTCTAAGTTACAATTGGATTAAAACTATAAGGATCAAATAATTAATTTTTTTCACTTTTTTTCATATCCAACCACACAAAAAAAGGGCTAAGGCTTAATTTTGTCCTTCATTATGCGAAGGATCACTAATGACCCTAAACTTGACTTGGAATTATTTTTACCCTTCAATTTAAAAGATTCCCTCTCCCAGCACCCCCATGTCAAAGTGTGTTACATCCACTAGTATGGGCCCCATCTTTTGAATTTTAATATATTTTTATTGTCTAATATTACTTGTGGGTCCCACATTATTTTTTAATATTTTTATGCTCTCTCTCCTCTCCCTCTTTCTATAACTCCCCATCTTCTTCCCTACATCTCCTTCTCATATCTCTCCCCTTCTCCTCTCCCACATTTGCGATCCTTGTCCTAGAACATTTTTAGCCAGTAAATCAACCTCCCTATCAGCAACTCAGTCAAGCTTTAAAATATGGACTTGCCAATCATGCTATAACTAGCACTACATCTCATGAATAATAACGCAGTTCTCATAAGTGTTAATCTCATCTACTTGTATTAGTTTGATGGCTTCCATATAATCACAAAAAGGCTTGATGGATAATGTTTTTGTCACATACACACTGAAGCCCCATCAAGCACCCTTACAACTCTAGAAGCTTCTAACCTAATGAAATAATCACCCACCTGCATCTATGTCCTTCGTTACTTGGTGGAGCTTGCTGGTTGAACCTTCGCCATGCTTATTGTCCACAACACTAGAAACCAGACTACCCTGCCATTGGCAAAACCTAAGCTCTTTAACAACATCATTAATGCCTTTGAAAAATTTAAGCAACACACAGGTGGTGTGTCTGCCCAGCCCTTAATAATAATCTCTCCTTACTTTACCATGCATGAAGATATCTATAACCCTGTAGAAGACAAGAGATTCACTTTCATTATCATCCCTTTTCACAAGCAACAAACCGTTAAGAGTGGAATGGAAGACACCAACATGACCTTCCGTACCATTAACCAGAACTTGCTCACCAACTCATCTTGCTCCATCAGAATCCTCATCAGCAGAGGACTCACTGACTCTAACAGATTAGCTACCATATGTAAGGTAACCCTTACTAATCTATCATTAGCTCCAAAATCAAGTAATCATGGAACTAACCCGATTGAATTATCAAATTTGTAAAATTTACATAAATAGGATCTCAAGTTTTCAAAACTTATAATGCCATAAAATCATTTTAAAAAAAATGAAATCAAAGTAAAACATTTATGCGGAAGCATGATCATACAAGATAAATAACATCAAATTAGGATCAAAAAAGTAAAAATAAAAATTCTAGCAAAATACATTGTAGCATAAAATTTTATGTTACAGTATAAACTACAGAACCCATGACAGTAAAAAAAAGCTGCCATGGCATATTTCCTAGCCAAACTTTTGACACGCATTAAATCTCCATCCAACGTCTGATTGAGATGATCTAAGTTCCTACAGAAAGCTTTCTTCAAGCTCTAACTAATGGCACTAATTTTACATTCAAATCATTTCTCAATTAAAGGTTGGACACCAAAGAGCAAAGTTACTCTTTTATATTTTCAAAACACAACTAAGGTATTCAAACTCAATTTGAGTACCAAAAGCCCATAGCAAATGTTAGACCACACTCAATGGACTATAATGAACTTGTGTAATACACCACAATATTCAAATAACACTTATATCACATTTTTACTGCTTAACCCCTTAATCACAAAAACATAAGGCGAAGCTAAAATGTGTAATTTCACTTTTAAATCACCATCATTCACAAATATACTCACTCCTTATTTACACAAATATTTTAGCTTTGTGCACTATCTCAACTAAAAAAATACCACATGTACTAAGGTCCAAAATACACATTTCAAAACTCAATATTCAATAGTGTAAATATAACAAAATATGAACATTTTCATTGGCAATATCATGACAATTATACATTAATCAAAAGTCATTAAGGCATTATAATAGAAAATTTGATTCCTTAACCTCGTATGCCTTTCCCTTGTCCCAACCAAAGCTAACATCTATAAAACATTAAATAGAAAGATGAATACAATCACTCAGTAACTAAGGTCAATCTAGCCTATATAGTTCCATATCAATTAATTATAGATGCAATTGGCAATAGCACAAAATATTTTTTCACAAATATAACAAACATAGCCACAGTCACAACAATAACAACCATGTAACTGGGCATTAAAGACATATCATCATGTATTTACTAATTATGCAAAATATGAGGTCGTAAAACTAACAACCATACATCCCTAACGCATGCCAGACCACAATACACTAGTACAAAATATAAAATTTATGGGGTACTTTTTACATCGGTTGGAAGGCAAATGGTGTAAAAAATAAAAGCGGTGGCATTTTTGTAATTATCTTGAATTATGTGACACTTTTTACACCGGGTGTCCAGGCACCCGGTGTAAAAAGTTATCTTTTTACACCGGGTTCCCCCACCCGGTGTAAAAAGGACACTTTTTACATCGGGTGTCCAGGCACCCGGTGTAAAAACTATACTTTTTACACCGGGTGCCTGGACACCCGATGTAAAAAATGTTTTTTAAATTCATTTCTCCCTTCATTCATCAGTTCCCTCGTCTCCTCCTTCTCGCACCCTCCCTCTCGTCTCCCCTTCGTCCGCCCACTCCCCCTCCCCCTCGTCTTCTCCCTCGCCGGCCGCCCTCCCCCCCATCCGCCTAGCCTTCCCACCCGTCCGCCGAGCCCCCTCCCCCTCCTCCCCTCGCCGCCCACTCCCCTTCCCCCTCGGTCCGCCTAGCCCCCTCCCCTTCGTCCTGTCGCTCCCCCTCCCCCTTGTCCCGCTGCCCCCTCCCCCTCCCCCTCGGTTCGCCCGGCCGCCCCCTTCCCCTCCCCCTAGGTCCGCCTAACCCCCTCCTCCCTTCTCCCCCTCGTCCCGTCGCCCCCTCCCCCTCCCACTCCCCCTTCCTCGGCCGCCTATCCCCTCCCCCTCGTCCCGCCGCCCGTCCCCCTCCCCCTCCCCCTTCCTCGGCCTTCCCCCTTCCCCTCGTCCCGCCGCCCATTCCCCCTCCCCCTTTCCCCTTGCCCACCCCTTCACTCTCCCGCCCCCTGCCCCTCTCCCTCCCTCTTGCCCCCCTCCACCACTCCTTCTCCCTCCCTCTCAGTGTTGAGCCGTTGCTGTAGCTGCCACCACCCAGGTATGTGTTGAATATAAATTTTTAAATTTTATAATGTTTAAATTTAGTTTTTAATGATATTGATTGTTGTTGGGAGTGCTGTTAGTGGCTTCATAAAGCCTCAGGTTGTTGCATGTGATTCATTTATTTGGTTTAAAAGTGTTAATTTTCCTGTGTAAAATTTTCTAAAACTTTTGGGAAATTCAATTTTTAGGGGAGACTCTGTCGAATTTTTTTTGAATTTATTCTTTCCTCTAATTTTTTTAAATTTAGTTTTTAATGATATTGATTGTTGCTGGGAGTGCTGTTAGTGGCTTCATAAGGCCTCAGGTTGTTGTATGTGATTATTTATTTGGTTTAAAATTGTCAATTTTCTCTTATAAATTTTTTTTAAAAGTCTTGGGAGATCCAATTTTTAGAGGAGATTCTGTCAAAATTTTTTCAAATCTTAATTTAATTAGGAACTTAGTTTTTTAAAATAGTTTGAAGATAATAACATTAGTTATATTCTTTAGGAGGTGACATATGGATCGTAGTTGGATGAATGCTAGACGAACGAGTGACGAGTATGATAATGGGGTGAAAGAATTTTTGGAATTTGCTAAGAAAAATGCTGTTGACAATAGTGAAAGGTTCTATTGTCCTTGTGTTAATTGTTTGAATGAGAGGAGACTAGGTGTTCCCGAAATAAGAGAGCACTTAGTTTGTGATGGGATTTGCAAAAATTATACAATATGGATTTGGCATGGTGAACGATTGAAAAATTATAGTAACACATCTCAATGTGTGGGAGTTGATAATCTTGATGATGAAGTAGAAATGAATGAAGATCGATTAGAGGACATGATCCGTGATGTTGGGGAAGAGGCTTTTGAACGAGCACATGTGTATGATAACTTGTGCACTGACGCAGAGAAGCCTCTATACTCGGGGTGCACTGATTTTAGTTTGTTATCTGGGGTGTTAAAACTAGTTACCTTAAAGGCAAGAGCTGGGTGGAGTGATCAAAGTTTCACATGGTTGTTAGAGTTACTTCAAATAATGTTTCCGAAGGGCAATGTACTACCAAATCATTATTATGATGCCAAGAAGATCTTGTGTCCAATGGGTATGAAGTATAAAAAAATACACACATGTCCTAATGATTGTGTGTTGTACAGAAAAGAGCTTGAAGGGGAGGAGAAGTGTCCAAAATGTGAGGCACCACGGTACAAAGAGAAGGGGGCTCCTACAAAAGTCTTATGGTATCTTCCAATTATACCAAGGTTCAAGCGTTTGTTTGCAAATACTAATGATGCAAAGAACTTGATGTGGCATGCAAATGAGAGGATATCTGATGGAAAACTTCGACATCCAGCCGATTCTCCTCAATGGAAGAAAATTGATCAATTGTTTCCCGAATTTGGCAATGAGCCAAGGAACTTGAGGCTTGGACTTTCTATCGATAAATGAATTCTTATGGTAGTCTTAGTAGTATACATAGTTCATGGCCTGTTCTTTTGGTGATTTACAATCTATCACCTAAGTTGTGCATGAAACGGAAGTACATGATGCTATCCATGTTGATTTCGGGACCAAAACAACCGGGAAATAATATTGATATTTACCTAAGACCTCTGATTGAAGATTTGAAAGTGTTGTGGGAGGTAGGTGTGGAAATGTTTGATGCAAATCAGAAGGAGAATTTTAAGTTACGTGCTATGATCTTTTGTACTATAAATGATTTTCCTGCATATGGAAATTTGTCTGGTTATAGCGTGAAAGGTCATAAAGCTTGTCCAATTTGTGAAGAAAGCACAAACTACCATCAACTTCAACATGGAAGGAAGACAGTCTACCTTGGCCATCGGAGGTTTCTTAGACGAGATCACCCATATCGTAGATTGAAGAAAGCTTTTCATGGTCACCAAGAACACAATGATGCTCCGGATGCTTTGACTGGGGATCAAGTATATGAACGTGTGAAAAACATTAATATTGTCTTCGGTAAGACTAAAAAGAATACTGGTGCAAAAAGCATATGGAAAAAAAGGTCTATCTTTTTTGACCTCCCATATTGGCGCAATCTTGAAGTAAGGCATTGTATTGATGTTATGCATGTGGAGAAAAACGTGTGTGATAGTATTATTGGAACGCTTCTGAACATACCAGGTAAGACTAAGGATGGTGTGAATGCAAGATTGGATTTGAAAGAAATGGGAATACGGGAAGACTTACACCCAAGACCAGAAGGTAAACGAACTTATTGTCCCCCAGCCTCTCATACATTGTGCAAATCTAAGAAAACAAGTTTTTGTGAGTGTTTACATGGAATCAAAGTTCCTTCGGGGTATTCTTCAAATATTATGAAGCTTGTATCTGTGAAAGAGTTGAAACTGGTAGGCTTAAAATCTCATGATTGCCATGTCTTGATGCAACAACTATTACCTTTGGCTATTCGAGGCATATTGAAAGAAGATTTAAGACTTACAATAACCAGACTTTGTTTCTTTTTCAATGCTATATGCAGTAAAGTTATTGATCCCCGTAAACTGGAAGAGTTAGAACAAGAAGCTTGTACTATCTTGTGCCAACTTGAGATGCACTTTCTTCCTACATTTTTTGACATTATGGTTCACTTAATAGTGCATCTAGTAAGGGAGGTAAAATTGTGTGGCCCTGTTTATTTGCGATGGATGTACCCAGTTGAGAGATACATGAAAATACTGAAAGGGTATGTCAGAAATCCATTTCGACCCGAAGCATCAATAGTTGAGAAATATGTTGCTGGAGAAGCTATGGAGTTTTGTTCTGATTACTTGTCAAGTACAGAATCAATTGGACTTCCTAAATCTCGTCATGAGAAAAGGCAATATGGTCAAGGCACACGTGGAGTATCAGTGAAGAGCATGAATCATGATGAATTACAAGAAGCACATTTATATATCTTGAATAATATTGATGAAGTTAAAGATTACATATCTTCTCATAAAGAACTTTTAAAGGCAAAAAATTATCGAATGAGAATGACAGAACAAAAGTTGTTGAAAGAGCATAATAGGACTTTTGTGAATTGGTTCAAGCAGAAAATTTTGAATGAAAGTGGTGTTTCTGAAACAGTTAAATGGTTGGCTGGAGGTCCTAACTTTGATGTTATATGTTGGAGTGCCTATGATATTAATGGGTATTTCTTTTATACAAAGTCTTTGGATGAGAAGAGTACGGTGCAAAATAGTGGAGTTATGATAATGGCTGAAGCCGTACACTTTTTAGTTCAAAAGATATGAAACCTAAACTAGCATCCAGGACTTACTTTGGGGTTATTGAAGAGATTTGGGAGGTTGATTATACAAAATTTAGAGTTCCTGTTTTCAAATACAAGTGGGTTGACGTCAATAGTATTCGTGATGATAAGTTTGGATTTACAATGGTTGATCTTAAAAAACTAACTTTTGGAGATGAGCCATTTATTATGGCAGACCAAGCTAAACAAGTTTTCTATGTCACGGATCCAGCAAATAAAAATTGGTCAATAGCACTTAAAGGAAAAAGGATGATTGATAGTAATGACGATCATGAATCAAATTTTGATATTTCTGAAACTCCTAACTTCTCAAGTGGGCTACCAATTTTGGATGTGGTAGATGAAGTAGATGATGAACATGCCATAAGAAGTGATCACCATGAAGGGATATGGGAGAATATCCCTATATGAGTTTAGTTTTGAAATTAAAGTATGTTAATTTAGTTCAATTAAATTTATGTTGTGGGATTGTTTTTCTTAATTATCTTATCTTTGATTATTTTTTTAATTAATTTCATTTATTTGAATTAATAGGAATATGGAGAATCAAGGTGATGACACTCAGAGCCAATCAATTGGTGATGTTGCTCCTAGTGGGAAGCTAAGTCAGGGCACCCTAGTGAGGAGCCGAGTCAGAGCCAGTCTGTGAGGAGGGGGAGACGTGGCACACGATTAAGAGATCTGACATTAAGTAGGAGTGCTGGGCGTAGGTTACCAATTCAATTTGACCGGAGATGGAATCGATAGGGCCACATAAAGCCAAGTTTGTTAGTTTTCTTGGCCTCTATCTCGTAAAGCCTCCTATTGTGTTTGAGGACTGGCCTGATGTGCCAGAATGTGTGAAGGAACAGATTTGGGAAAGTATTCAGGTAAGTAATTAAAAATTAAAATTTTTTTATAGTTATATATTATTGGGCAATTATTGATTATTATCTTATGTCTTCATTGTAGCTCACATACGATGTTCCATCTAATCAAGATTGTCGACACAAATTGATTTCTTACTGTGGAACACGTTGGAGAAATTTTAAGACTGATCTTGCTAGAAGATATATCTTTATCGAGGTGCCAGAGGGTCAGGCTGTCCCAATCCTCTTGATACATACCAGTTCCTTGATGAAGATACTTGGAAGAATTTGTCAGATTCGGACTTCTGAAAAGGCTATGGTTTGTTAACTTTTAATTTATTTAAGTTTTATTTAGATTTACTTTAATTATAAATCTAAAATTCAATTTATTAACAGGAAAAACGAGCTAAAGGGCGAGAAATTGCTCGGCAGAATCAATGCCCCCACACCCTATATCGTGGAGGTTATGCTAGAGCTGATGATATACTGATGGCAGAGAAATAGAAGAAGAGAGAAGAAGAAGCCAAGTCTGATCCTTCCATACTCCTTTCTCCATCATCACCTGTCTCTCGAGAGGAGAAATGGAGATATAGACATCAGTACAAGAAAGGAGACTATACAAGTGAGACAGCACGAGAGATTGCCGAGAGGATTGTAAGTAAAATTATTATTCCTTGTCCCTTTAAATTTCTATACAATTATATATATTATTAATTAATATTGTTATTTTTATATTATAGGATACTCTTAAGGAGCAACAAGCCCAAGGAAGCTTCATTTCAGAGGGCAAAAATGATATCTTAACAGTTGCTACAGGCAAGCCAGAGCATCCAGGTCGTGTGAGGGCGTTGGATATGGTGTGGGCATTAAGGACTACTTTGGAGCACCTGCACGTCCTAATTCAGGAGATGTAGTGACTAGAGAAGAGCTTGATACATTGATATCCACTGTGAGGCAACAGACTAAGGATGAGTTTGAAGCTTCATTTGAAGCTCGGCTTCTACAAATGAAAGAGCAAATGAAGGAGGAGATGATGAGCATGATGAGCTCACGACAAGAGACAACTGCTGAACCAGTTCATACATCTCCTGCATTTCATAGTACAAAAGGGAGTAATATTCTTGAGCATGTGTCAGAGGGTCCTTCTGGTGACAACATTGGTGAACCATGTGAGATATTTCTAGAAGATCCTGATAAACGCTTGGTTGCTCTTGGTAGCATCTATAGCTTGGGGTCAACCATCCACCACAAGCAAATTCAAGATGATCAAGTAAGAGTGGTGGTTGCAGATCCAAAAGTGCCAGATGCTTTGGTTCCATTTCCTACTGATGAGGTGAAGACTGTGGTTGAAGCTATTGGCAATTTTATCCTATAGCCCAAGAGACTTGTGAATCTAGTTCAAGCTATGGTACGAAATTTCATAAATTTTTATTATGTAGCAACTTCCTAATATATGTTTTTTATTAACTATTTCTTATCTTTTTATTATGTAGAAGCTTTCCTCGTCGAATCTCCTAAAGCTTCCACAACCCTCATTGACTCCGCATTAGTGAATGATTTTAATGGCGTATGATTTATCATTCGAGTTCAAGAGTTTAGAAATGGATTCGGAGGTTGTGGGCAAGAAAGACATGATAGTGACAATTGAACGGGAAGATTTGGTTCGACTTCTGTCAAATAATCAGCTTACCACACCATACATTGAACTATTTATGATGTAAGTATATTTTTCTTTAATATAATTGCATTGTTGTAAGTAAACTTAATCATCAAGTTTAGTAAACTAATATAATTGTATTGTTGTAGGTAGCTTCATCATTTGTGCATTACATCAGGCAAAGGTGATAAGTTTGGATTCCTTTGCCCTCATCACATGACAGAGAAAGGTAATACTCCAGAGTTAAGGGCCGCGTACCTCCAACAGAGAATATGTGAAGTCAAAAAGGACGTTTTTATGGCTCCATATGTGCACTCGTAAGGATCAATTTATAATTAATAGTTTTTTAATATGGATTTACTTTAACTTGTATCATATTTAACAGGGACCATTGGCAGTTATTTGTTCTTTCAATGAAGAGCAACACTGTCGTCTTTTTATGCTCCCTCTATTACAAACTTGGAAAAGAAATGAAGAAGACGATAATCTTGTAAGAATACTTTTACTAAACTATTTAATTTAATTTTTTTTGAATATTTTTACTAACTTGGTAATCTTGATCATAGGGCAATGAGAACATATCAAAATGTAGTCTTACAAAAGCATGGACATGAGCTCAAGGATCCCACATGGATTGAGCCAAAGGTGATGCTATACTTTATTAATATATTCAACCATTAAGATTTCTTACTAATTTTTTATGATTTGTTCTTATATAGAGTCATAGACAACCGGTGAGGACAAACTTGTGCGGTCTATATGTCATGAGGCACATGCTCAATATTATCACATTAGGCATGACCGAATTTACAAAAGAGGTAAATATATATATTTTTAAAAATTTTATTTTATTATGTTATTTGAGATTGATTAATATGCCTACTTTATGAATTAAATTTTAGATGTTCGACAATTCGGATGCATTTTCTGAAGCTGAAATTGAAGACATCCGCATACGTTGGGCAACCTATTTTGTGGAGAACTTGTAAGGTTTTTTGTTACTTTTAAACATGTTTTAATTTTGATAGTTGACACAATTTAGATAATTATTAGTTTTCCTAATAGTTAAATAGTTTTGTATAGTTGATAAATACTTGATAAACAATTGTAAATGAATTGAGCTGTCTGATTTGGCAATTTTTATGCACAGGAATGGCAATTTTGACAATTTAGACAATTATTAGTTTTTTTAATAGTTAAATAGCTTTGTATAGTTGATAAATACTTGATAAACAATTGTAAATTAATTGGGCTGTCTAATTTGGCAATTTCTATGCACAGGAATGGGTAAAATCGATAAAATAAATATAATAAAAAAAATAAAATACTTTTTACACCGGTTATTACCACAACCGTTGTAGAATATAATATTTTTTACACCGGTTATGGTCATAACCGGTGTAAAAAGTGTACCTTTTACACCGGTGTAAAAAGTGTACCTTTTACACCGGTGTAAAAAGTGTACCTTTTACACCGGTTTCGATCCCAACTGGTGTAAAAAAGTGGTTATTAATAACCGGTGTAAAAGGTGTACCTTTTACACTGGTTCCAGTCCCAACCGGTGTAAAAGGTGCACTTTTTACACCGATTGGGATCAGAACCGGTGTAAAAAGTTAAAGTAAAATTTTTTTTAATTTTCTTGTATATAACTTTCAACATCGGCTTTATAACCGATGTAAAAAATTTAATTTTTACATCGAGTTTATAACCGATGTAAAAAGAGGGACTTTTTACATCCCTTGGAACAACATCGTCTCGTTAACCACTGTAAAAAGTCATTTTTAACTGTTGTAAAAAGTCATTTTTGTACTAGTGATAATATCTAAATGCATGATCAATCCCAATCTCATATCCTCTTATTATCTCTAACATAAAACTGATGGTTATTAAGTGGCTACATTCATAACATGAACTAACCCAACTTTTTACTTGTAAGGAGCTACCGATCCAGGGTTTACTTACTCACTTGTGTACTATGGTTTCCCCCAATACTAATAACCATAAGGTGTTGTATCCCTAAGCTAACCTCCTCATGAATCGGTGCAGACTAGTTAGGTTCGAGTTTTTCATAAAATAAATGAGATAATCTCAAATCAACTATGGAACAAAGGCTACTTCTCGATTCTAACAATTGGTGCCAGGGCAAGCTTTCTATTCCAATGATAAGCCACAGTACCATATGGGTGTATCAATCTACTCTTCTCTCTAGGTGAACTCTCGTTAATGATCATGCTATACATAACTTACACATATTATGCAATCTAGTCAACCTTTCATCTCATATGAATTTACAAATCCTTACTCATATACTCATCATATTTCACATGTCAATTACCACATTTTTATCAATTTTCACTATGACATGCCATCAAACATATTCATTAATCTCATATATGCATCATGCATAGGGTTCTTCATTTTTCAAAACAATTTCACATATGTGGAACATGCATATTATTTACAATCATTTAACACAACTTTTAAAAATGTCAAATTTGCATCAAAGAGTTCAAAATATCAATCATGTTTTCAAAACAATAATTTCAATCAATAAATAATTAATATCTAACTATACAAACTAGGTTTTTCCTAGTTATATCAAACCTTTGAGAGGTCAAAGGTTACCTCTCAATCACAACTTATTTTTCGAGCTAAATTCAAGCTCATTAGTTCTTTATAAGATTAGTTTATAATTAACATTAACACTCATCACTAATAATCATCAAAATCGCCACTTCTAACATCTAATTTCATACTTTAATAACCAAAATTCTCAACTACATGATTAACCTCACATCCAATGAGTTGCTTAATTCTCATTAATTTTATTTAGCTTCAACAACTTAAATAATCACTAATATATCATCCAACAACTCAAAATCATTATCAATGTCACAAATTACTCGCTTCTAACTTTCAAAATCAACACTTTAATAACAAAAGCTCTCAACTGTTGAGTTTAATTGCCATATTAGGCTTATTAACTCCCATTAGCTCTAACTAATACTAACAAAATCTTTAATCAACATTAATGGCAGATACTTATTTCAACCACTACCATTTATGGCACTTTAGGGCATAATTTCATCCATAATTGAGAGCCTACTCTCATGGATGCATAAAACCGCTATATCTAGACTTAGATAACTCAAACAACTCTCATTAGTCTCATTTAGACCAATGAATTTAGACCCATAGCCCTAGGTCTGAAAATCATTATCTCCCAACCATAAATTTCACTTCCAAAACGTGTAGAGAGAAAAAGAAAAGATAAGAAAGACATACCTAGGTAAAATGAAGCTTCAATTACTTTCAAAATGTTCAAAAGTTGATGCCCTAATAGAGAAAATACTCGCTTGGTTGCCCCCTCACTGTTTCTGATCTCACTTTCTGTTTTTGAACTAATTTTGCGTTAAAAAAAATGGTTCAGGAAATTATGTTGCATAACGCACAGTGGGTTAAAAATCTAATCTTTCTCTATAATTTGAGTTCAAGTGATCCAATTCACTTTTGAACCCAATTCAAAAACTAAAGCTAATAACCATCTTCAACTATCCTCAAACTCAATTGTACTTAAATTTACACAATTACCTTTTATTAGATTAATAAATCATAAGAAATTTTTTGTGGAATGTTACACCATCTAGATCATCAAATATGTTCTTCAACCAGAATATCACACAAGTGCATATATTTGTGGTGTGAAGAGGAGGGGGGCCAGAGAGAGAGAGAGAGGAGAAGGAGATGATGATGAAGAGGTCAGATTGAGTTGCAGAGAGATGGAATGGAGAGAGAAAGAGAGGAGAGAGGATAAAAAAAGGTAACGTGGGATTTATAAGTTATATTCTATAATATTAAAAAAATAAAAAAGATGAGGCTCACAAATAATATTTTATAATAAAAAAGTCAAAAAGTGAGACTAATATAGATGGATATTGGACCAATTAATGTTGGGGTGCCGGGAGAGAAAATCTTTTAAGTTAAGAGATAAAAATTATTTCAAATTAAGTATAAAGTCATCAGTGATCCTTCCCGTATAGTTGAAAGATAAATTGACCCTTAACAAGGAAAAAAAAAAGAAGAAGCAGAACTTATCTGATCTCTCTGGTGGTGGAATGAGATTGTTGTTGCACTCCAAAGTTTACTGCCTGGAAATAATTTTTTTCTTCACAACCTATTCTAACGCGATACTTGAATCTCATGAGTGTTCATTCACAGATCAAATGTAAAAAAGTTCTTATGTTTTTTTTTCAACCATCTAAATCACTTGTCAAATACAAACCTTATATGGAGATACGGGTTAATTAGGCGCTTCTTATAGAGATGTTATGGAAGTTTTGTATTCTATGGAGTGGTCGGTTTTACTTTTTTTTTTTTTTCACACTGGCAAGTTGCAACAGATAAAAAAACAAAAAACTTGCTTGATCCTTGATCTCTCTCAATAAATAATTATTAAGAAACTATATTTTAAGCCCCTGTTGTTTAAATTAGAAATATAGACTTAGAAACCTTGAAAATATTGTACCTATGAAATTTTTTAGATCCATACATTTAAGAAAAATCTAGATCCACATTTTGAAATATATCTCTATAGACAATATTAGTGGTGGTTGAATTTGATTGACAATTTGACGATTACAACGTGCTTTCCTTGGATTTATTTCCCCCAAAGTTTTGTTCAATAATTTTGCTAATGATTATGCATAGATGGCCAAAGAAATGCTTAGCTAGTACCAGTATATTTTTAAGCAATACCTCTAACTATAAGATGAAAGTTGTTATTAATAGTAAATATATGCTCTTTTTGTTAAAAAATATAAAATATTTTTAATCGAATCTCATTCTCAATAAATTAATTAACTGTCTTCAAAATAATACTACCTCCTTTATATATTTATCTTTATTTAATAGGGTATTTTATTTAAAATAAAAATAAAATAATTCATTTATTAAGGGAATTTTTAAACAAAAAAATATATTAATTACAACTTAAAACAGTACATTTTCAACATTCAGCTCTTCATTTAATGTCTTACATCTTTTTAATGGGATCCTGAGTAACATACTGATGAATATACATATAATTACTTTTTTTTTTTTGGGACCATTACCTAAAATTATGTAGTTTCTGCTTGCTAGTATAATAACAAAATATAATTAATGGGGTGACACAATTTCAAAGCAGCTAGTGACGTGAAGCCATTACTAATTACTTTGACTTAAAAGGGAAACTGTTATTTATTTTTCTTGGTTGCCAAATAATTGTGTTTTCATTAATCAAAATTAGGAACATCAAGTCCCTTATTATAAATATTATGTTTAACATCAAGTCCATAACTCATATCTCTTATAATTCCCTTATCTTTAATATCTTGATAAATGACTTAGAAGGAGTTTCTTATAATTAATATCCTATAACCTTTACAGACTACATAATATATCGTTATATGTCTCTTTATATTTTTGTAACATTAGGATAAAATTTGAACGGTTAGATGCCAATAAATAAAGGTTATGTCCAAAGCATATATACCTAAGTGAATAAGAAATTATCCTTCATTGTTTTTAGAGTTGAAAACAAGGGTTGGACTTGAAAGGCTGAGCTTTGATGCCCTATTTAAATAAAGGTTTGTGCTTGAAAAATTAAATTTTTTTAAAAAAATTGAGCTTCTAGACTCAACTCTAAGAGACCTTAGAAAAGAGTTCGGGCTCAGACTGTAACATCCTAATTTTAATGTCAAAAGTTAATTAAAGTTAATAGTGATTAGAGAATATTTGAAGATAATTAAATATCATGGGAGATTGTTATTAAGCTTACCTTAAGATAACATTCTAAGTTAAGATTTTTAGAACTTGAAAATATTATATATATATATATATATATATAAATTATTGTTTCCACTTAAGAAGATAATATTCATTTGGGTATCATGAAAATTATGTTTAAACAAAATTATAAAAGTAGAGTCTCGTTGATAAAATATGATTTTGAATCATAATTATAAAAGAGGAATAGAATTAAGATGAATATATAAAAGGATAAAAATAAAGGAGATAAGAGAAAGTAAGAAACATATTTAACGATTAAACAAAGAAAAATAAAAAGGAAAGCCTAACATGTGGCGGTCAGGAAACATAAAATGGAAAGAACTTCAAAAACAAAAAAAAGAGGGAGAAGATGGACGTGGGACCCACACGGATATAATTTGCCCCCACTCATCCGTCCTTTCCCCCTGCTCTGCTTCTTCGCGTTTCCAGCGGCGTGCCAGCGACAGGGTGAGACTGAGGGCGAGAGACTTTTGGAGCTAGGCTGATGATATTCAGGGTGTGATTTGAGAATTTTTAAGATTGGGTAAGTTTTTTAAATATTTTTTAATTATCATCTTTCATTTTGTTTTTAAATTTTTGACAGTAGAATTTAGGGCTTTTTATAATTTTAAAATTTAGGATAGCTTTAACCAATCTATTTGAGTTTAAATATGGCAAAGGAGTTAGATTAAGTGTTTAATCAGTTTGTATTTGCTTAGATGTTTGATTTGGAAAATTTGATGTCAGAGTTTGTAATAAAGTGAAGATTTGAGGTGTTAATGATATTCTAACATTGTAAATTTAAATATGCTCAAACTATATTTGTATAGGTTGGAATTGAGATTTAATCAATTTAAAATTTATTATTTGGACTCAAATTAAAACTTGAGAATTTTAGAGGAATACTAAGTAATGTAAAAAGAAGAATCTTGATTTTTTGGATTTAATTATTGTATGGAACTTTAATAATTAGTTGTGGATAATCTAAAAATACTTGTTAAAAGCTGATTGAATGGTTAGATCACAAGTTTGGATACTTTTCCATTTATGGGAGAATTAATGCGAATTTATGGGGTATTTTCAATATGAGCAATTTAGATAATGTTTGGCAAATTAAAGAAATTATTTCAATTAATAACTTTAGCTAATAAAGATGTAATGTTTAAATTTTTATGAGAATTAGATTTGATTTGAGTTCTTGTTAAACAATCGAAATTCTTACTTTGAGAAAGGCTTTTTAGCATAACTCTAAAAATGGAAACTTATAAGTTTTCTTATAACTTTTGAAAGCGACTTGGGAATAAATAAATGGTTATGAAATGATTAGAGTTGTGGGATCCATTCACTATTCTTGAATTGATATATATATATATATATATATATGTAACTGGAAGTATAATGATAAAATTCAAGTTTATTATTTTGGACGTTAACCATAAGTTTAGAAATTTATGGTATTTTGTATAATTTGAAGATTTAATGTTAAATTGAGGTTTTCAATGAAAGATGAAGCTATGATCCAGTGAAAATTAAAAATTGATAATTGAAGGTTCAATTAGGTTAACACAGCTAAATGATGATTGGGATTTAGATCTAGAATTATATCTGAACCTCAATAGTAATAATGGAAGTTTTAAGCTTATGTATTAGCTTAATCACCTCTTAGGAAATTGTAAGTTATTGATTATCTATATAAGTCACATAGACTTATTTTGATTTTAGTGTTAAGTGTCGGGCTTTTCAAAATTATGGTTCTTTTGTTAGCTTTGGCAAGAGGTAATTACTTTCCTATTTATTGTGCATGTTAATGCATGTTTGCGAGTTAATTTTCAAATGTATGATTTGATAGGTATTATTGAAAAGTTCATGAGACGTTCCATGAAACTGGAACATGTGCTATATTATGAAAAATTTTATTTTGATATATGAAATTGCCTGTGGGACTTATGCTTATTTGTTGAGAAATCATTATAGAATACTAATGCGATGATTGATTTAGAGATGAATATGTAATTGTTGGTAGTTAATTGTGGTTTTACATAATAAGTCATGTTATGTGCATTAAGCATGATAAATTGAGAATTGAGATATACTATATGTGATTAAGCATGTAATTGTTTGCATGACCATGTTGAAGGTAGGAGTTCGCCTTAAGGGAAATAGTGACATAAAATCCATGTGGTAAGCTTGTCATTCAAAGTTCAATGGCTGGCCTACTCATGTCCCATTTGTTTATAGAAGAACTCTTCCACTGTTTGTCAAGGGATATTGCCCTAATCTATCTCCACCAGTTTTATAAGGAGATTAGTTTGGGGTTACGGTACCCCACTAGTTTAATGAGGGGGGAACCCATGGTTCGGTTATGTATGTTTTGAGTTTTGGCCGGCCCACACCACTTAATCGAAGACCTTGTTAGAGCAACCAGTGACATGGATATTAACTTAGCCTATAGGTTCCGGAAAAAATAAAGAAGACATAAGGTGGTTAAAGGTTATGCATTGTGATATGTATGATTGGTACATATTGGCATGTGATGATTGATTGATTGGTCAAATTTTTTTGTAAGTGTCCCACTTGTCACCTCACAAGCACATGTTAGTGTGTATGGTAGGTAGGATTGCTGGTTACTGAGACAGTGATTCATTGGGAAGGTTTCGGAGGCTTAGTCTTACATTGACTTGTATTAGTCTTACATTAACTTGTATTGCCTCCTCCTTTATTTATGTGTTGAATTACTATATGTTGTCACATTTAGGGCTCATGTGCATATACTCTGATAATTTTTATATACTTGATATTGTTGATTTCTTGTTGTTGGTACTGCTTGTTAGTGATTTTTTATGTGGATCTATATTGTGTTGAGATATTTGAGAACAATGATGTTTTGAAATGTGAAAGGTACATTCATGAGAAGTGATTTGAGAATGAAAATTGAGTTTTATGGTTGTCATATGATTTAGGCTTCAATTTTTCCTAAGCCCATTTGTTGTGAACATTTGAGAGAACTTTAATAGGTCAAATTTATAGGTTTGTTTCTTTTAACCATGTTAATGAGTTTGGACGTATTTTTTTTATAATTTTTCTTGTGATTGGTTGAAAGAAATTTTTTTTAACCATAATAGTTTTTCTACAGCTAAGTCAAACTCTTTTCTATCATGGTTAATGCTTTGCATAAATTAAATTTCTTTTATAACTATGGTAAGGTTTTCAAAAACTTAGTTAAACACTTTTCTACCATGGTTAGTTTTTCAAATTTGAGAAATTCTACTATGGTAGATTTTTTTTAATTATCTTTCTCCATTTTATATCATAATGGTTGATTTAATGATTCTATGATTAAGTTATCTGGTATAATAAGGAGCATGTTACATGGGTAGCCCTTTAAGCTTGTTCCCTAAAGATTGATGATTTTTCAATTATTGTGTTGTCAAAAAAATTGATATTGATTCTTTTGCCATTTATTTTAACACAAAATTGATAGATTTTTTTATTAATTTCTTAAACATGATTGCTTTGTAAGGTCTATTTCTTGGTTTTGATTAATGTTGTACTATATGATACACAAGTTTTTGCATTTATCAAATTTGATAAAGTTAATTTGGATTGAAAATTTCTATCTTTATTTTAAAATTTGATTAAGATTTTATATCTATATTTGTATTTATTTATTTTATTAATTTTTTTATATTTTAAAATTTTTTTAAAAAATAAAAAGGGCTTACAGGCTAGACTCTGTGCCTTTTAAATAAGGGTTGAGTTTTAAAAATTGACCATTTTCTAAAAAACTGGGCTCAAGGGCCAAGCCCGCCAGCCCATTTTCCCACCTCTAATTGTTTCTCTCATTTCTTATCTCGTCTTATTCTTTTTTACTCTTCATATTAGTTATATTTTATAACCTCTTGTTCATTGGGAATAATAAAATTACTAGGCGCGTCAGAGAAGCTGAATCTCAATTAATAACAAAGAGTTTTCAAGCTCCCTTACCATAATTTACTTGGATGTAAAAGATACACAAGAGTTGGAATAACAAGTGTTTGATTAATGCTGAAGGGTTACAAATGGTAAAGATTTCAAGACTGAAAAAGAAAGTAAAAGCTATAAGTAAAGACTATCTAATAAGAACTATAGATGTGAAAAACTTCAGTATTTAGGTAGGTGTCGTTGTTTTGTTCTTTTTTACTTGATTGACTCCTCCTTTTATAATGACTTAGTTGTGGCGGTTGCTTTCATAGAATCTAAAACTCATTCGAGAAATATCAGGGATTTACTACGCATTGTCTACAAAATTCATGGCACGATCTACTCGCAATGTGTTTCATTGTTTAATTGCTAGCCCATGTCTCCAAGATACTCGTGAATAATGGTTATGTTTTCATGAGAATCAAGGCTCGTTGAGCTTATGGTTTTATATACCAACGGTCCAAGTAATAGCTCCAAGACTTAAGGGATTCAAGAACCCGTGCTTATCTGATTAAGTTATTCACTTGAGATCTGGATTGGCCCTATTGTTTAAATTGCTTATTGGACCTAACTTTTCAATTACTCAACCTACTTTAGGTTATAACTCTCTATATGAGACGTTTTAATTTTAGTCCAAATGCATCCATACAAAAGTTTGCACATGATCGAGATTTTCTATTCCTGTAAATCATAATTCACTGTATTAATAATACAAAACCAATAGCCAAGGTGCGTGGAATTTAAAAAAAAAAAAGCTGAGTCATCCCTCTTAAAAAATTGAGTCCCCAACGATGGTCGGGTCATAATAAACATATTTTTGCGACAAATGAACATAAATAGTGAAAGCCTTATGTAGGCTAAAAACAAAAAAAATAGTGAAAGCCTTATAAATGTGGCCCAAAACAAGTCGTCTGACATTAAACTATGAATATCGGCAATATTTGGCTAAATAAATATTTAAATTTTTTTGAATTCGAGCAAGAAGTCTATAATGATCAACACTTATCAATGATTAAATTAAATTAAATGGAACATTGAATATTGAATAATTCTTAAAAGAATGCATTATTTACTAATATCTCCGTTTTAAATTATAAGACACTTTTGAAGGAGTTTTTCTGTTCCAAAATATAAGATACTTTGAATAAATTAATGTTTCATTAAATACGTTAATTTCAATATTTCCCTTCTTCTTTCTATAATTAATATTGGTCTCTTCTCTTTTCAATATATTAAATTATGGGTATTTTTAAAAGTTTATATTTTTATTTTGGAAAGATAAGGTTGTTAAATGTATTTAATGAAATTTATTAGTATGTGAGATTTTATTTAAAAATATTTTATAATTTGGGACAGAGGGAGTATAATATAAAAACTCTTAAAAATTATGGATTAATAAGCATCTTAAACCCTAAACTATTACTCAAATAGTATTCTGGACCCTGAACAAATGAACAAAAACTCCCCTCAACTTATAAATTCTAAGCAAATTATTTTAGTCATTTATTTGTACAATGTCAACCATTATGTAGCTCAAATGGTGTGCCATGTGTCAAAAAGGAAATTTGTGCCATGTCATCCTTTGATTGGGCTCTACAAAGTCAAAAGTAATGGTGGTTATATGTAAATTAACTGCAGAGAGTAATTTGTTACTCAAGTAATGGTTTAAAATCTATGATATTCATTTTAAGAGTTTAGAATCCATAATGCTATTTAAATAATAGCTTGGAGTCCAAGATGCTCATTAACCAAAAAATCATATCATATTATTTATAAATTATCAACATGTCAATTTATTTATTTTTTTTAATTTCGTGCAAACTCATACTAATTATTTTCAATACAAAAAAAAATCACATTTTTATCGTTCTTTAAATCTATATGTATGTGCTAATTCTAGTGAATTTTTAAAACTCAATTTATCTGAACTTTCATTTAAAAGCAAAAGAATAGAGTATCAAGGGTGTTGGGTTCAATTAGTTAAGACAGGTAAATCAACTTATTTTAAGATTTCAAATTTGAATCCTAAGATATACAATTGTGTTAAAAAATTATGCCAAATATATCTTTGAGATACTTGTGAGATTGTCATTAATAATAAACAATCTTATACAACAGGGTTTAGATTAGTCTAGACAGGAAATTAAATAATAATTAGGTAATGGATTAGGAAAAGGGTTAAAGGTCATTTTTGCCATTGAATTTTTTGTTTAAGGTTTGTAGATATTCTAAACTTGATTTTAGATTATTTTTACCCTTAAACTCTTAGAATCCAATGCTTTGTTGTCATATGTCATTTATGCACCATTTGTTGATTGTTATCTACTAAATTAGACTCGTTTTGTTAACATTTTTTAGGGCCACATTGCATCCAAGTGGATGTGTGATTAGAATTTAATAGGTTCATTCTTTTTCTTTTGAAATATTCACTCGGGGACACCTAGTGTTCTAAGCTCGACTTGTTTGGATCATATTTTTTTATTAAACTCTAAAAAAAACCTAATTAAAAATGTGACTTAAAAAATGTCAAAAGAATACGTTCACCTAAGCAGATAACAGTTAACAACCAACATGTAAATGGCAAAATAATGAGACATCAAATTTTAACAATTCAAAGACAAAAATAATCTAAAATTAAGTTTAGGATATCTACATACCCTATGTGCAAAGTTTTGTAGGTAAAAATGACTCTTAGCAATAGAGCGCTAATTAAACAAATATAATTCAGCTGGCTTTGAATCTCTGCGATTCACAAATGATCTGTATGTCTAAAGAACCTGAAGGAGGAAAGCATACCTGAATAAATAAGTAGCACCAGACAGGACGTATGCGAAAACAAAAGCCACGATATGAACTCAATTCGGGAACCCAACAGATTCACTATGTTGGGAAGGGATAAAAACGCAGAGGGGAAAGCAATCTATTTCTTTTTCTTTTTCTTTTTGGTAAACGGAGAGAATATATTGGCAACCATATAGCCTGTTTAACTTCCCACACTCACCATTATTTTCGAACGTGCATGAGCAACAATTTTAGTAACTATTCTCTCCAAAAACCCGATAGTAATATTACACGTACGGTCCCAATTTTATTTCTCATTAGCGCAAACCTTTACTTTGTTTCTAATAAAGTTTCCACACTAATGGGATTTGTTTCTGGGCCTTGACCCATCCAGGTGGACAACCAAACGCTATAAATCTCGCTTTATTAACATAAATGATAAATCCACATAGCCTGTCAAATCATTTGCGCGTGGCAACTTCTATGCCACATATAAGAAAATAAAAACACAGCATCTATATGCTCTTCCCAGATCTTACAAAGATTCGAAAGACGTGACATTACATAATATAACTACATTTTCGGGAACAAAATTTAGGGCTGCAATCATTAGTATATTCCAACCAACAAATTAATCAACACTTAAACTCCGTAATAAAAGCCCTAAATAATGAGCCGAAAACAGGGGAAAACCCCTCCTTTAAATTTGCGTTGCTGTCTTTAGATTTGTTTACCACAAAACCCCATTACACGCCTTTTATTAATGCCCTAATTGTAATCTTTAAGGTGACTTCATTACGCAACTCTCTCATAACTCCCCAATCAACATTTGACAACATTCTCACCAACCTTGTTTTGTAGCCCACGAGTTAGTTCTTAGTTCCCTTACATCGTCATAGATTAATTATATTCTAACAAGCCAATCACACTATTAACTAGACCGAGTTAATCAATCCAAAAAATAAAAAATAAAAAGTAAAGATTTTCAAAAGCCAACACCGACGGAGGTAAGTAGTAAGTCGGAAGGTAATATGAGGCTAAGCTTGAAATATTCATTGTTCATGAACCTTTTCCCGCCTCAATTATTTTAAGCACGAATTCCCCATTATTGTATTCATCATTATTGAAACAATGATCTATATCAGGGAGAACATTTGAAAATCACATGCACCACACAATCTAAGGTCACTGTAATGGACATAATAAAAAACTATAAATCCAAAGAAAAGAAAAGGGTTTGCGTCATATACGTGGCAAAGATCCAAGTTATCGGGGACCCAACGCTTGGCGGCTGCACACGCAGGATTTGATCCTTGTAGGTCAGGTTAAAGTATTCCATAATCCATCTGTAAAGCTGAGTTTTTCTTCTGCTATGAGTTTATAGACAGGAGGACCCCACGACCTCCGTATTATTGCCCTAAGATCAGCAAGAGTTTCGCGGACCTTTGCAAATGATTGCTTAGCTTTTGTTCTGTGATTTTGGTTTTTATTTGTTCATACGATTATTTGATCGTGATGATGAAGTTACACCTGGATAGCTTCTCTAGCCAGTCATCTTCCTGGCCATTCATGTAAACCCTAGGGTTTTGCTTCATCGCACAGGTGTCCTCCTTAGGGTCCAAGTTCGTACCCCCACTTGGTTCAATATCATTCTTCTGTTTCAATTTCAACGCGGTTGATTACATTATGTAGTTCAGTCTTGGGGCGTGTTTGAATTCGTTCTTGTTTTGTTTTTTAAAAAATCCTAAAATTGGGTTGCAGGGATCGATGGTGATGATAATAATTAATTAATTATCCCTCCTTCTCATTAAAAATCTTATTTTCGTCGTTTGAATCAGTTTTCGGCTGCACTAGATCCTGAATTAAAATACTCCAACCTCAATCATTTTGATAAGTATGTATACTTCTCAAACGATCTTAAGAGAGAGCTTTCAATTCTATCAAACACAGTCTAATATATAACTTAGTACATGTATAAACTTCTAGAAAATTCCGCGCATAGTTTACACATGTAATTTTAATGAATTAAGCAACTGAAATATCTCTAATGATGCTGAAGAGAGGCGTTTGACAAGGTAGGCGCTTTGGTAAACCGACCTTGTTGGACGGCGTATACAATTGGGGTTTGTTGGCGGGGCATATGACTATGCTTGTGGAAATTACTAAACTAATTAAGTGTCTGATTGTAATTAGACCTTGTAATTAATCAAGACTTTCTATTCAAAGAATTGCTACGTGTTATAAAAGCGCCAAAGTTATCATGACGTTTATTGTATTAATGTATTGTGACTTCCCTTCTGTTTAGCTTGTTTTCTCTTTATGTTACTTTCAAGTATCAAAATTTTTATCTTTCACATCTATCTTCGAAATAATTGAGAGCTAAATAAGGCAAAAGGCACGCTAAAACCGGAGGCCAAATAAGCAAATGTCAGTAAAACCCAGATCCTCATATCTTCCTTTTCACGTAATCATGATCCACTGCTTCTATCCTTAATATTTTCTCTTGTCATGAACGAATAATGCTAAATCGATGAAGTTTTATACAGACGTATTAAATACATAATAACGCTTATCTCCGTAAATTGATGCGTATTTCGCTGTGATGCAGCGTTGACATCACAAATAAAATTGGTATTTAGTATTATCTCTGTAAGAAAATTTCGCCAGATACTTGTCGTGAACTCATCAAGAGCCCAACCGTAAATGCATCACAATAAAAGGATTAATTATTCACTAAATTAGCTGGCACAGTTCAGATGCGACAGAAATAAAATGGAAAAATATACACGACAGACACAGAGACAAAGGGTGCATTCGTAATTGTAACGAATTAATCATTTGACCCCCCACCAAGACCATATATAAAAAGCTTAAGTGGATTCATCATTTTGTAACTGCCTCGAAGCCGCATTGCTCACCAAACAACCTCACATTCTTCTCAATATAATATACTGCTGCTCTAGCTATATGCATAGCTACCATGTCCAAACCACCATATCTAATGGGAGATTCCATGATGAAATCCTTCAAACCAAAAGATCCTGCCCGTAAAGCTAAAATTATCACTTTCATGGCCTCCGTCCTCTTCTTCTTCATCTGCACCTCCATCTTCTATATTCTGAACCGCTCTCCCAACACCCTCGCTGGTCTCTTCAGCAACAACATCTTCTGGTTTTTCATGTCCAACACTCTTATCCTCATCATAGCTGCTGACTACGAAGCATTCTCTTCTTCCAAGACCAATCAAGATCATTACGAAGATTATGCAAGGCACCGCCAAGCCAGAAATTATAATCATTATGTCACCTCATCATCATACGGCGGTGTCCCCACCAACAAATATGAACCAGTTGATGAAAAACCTTGTGTCGTCGTCCATCCCAAGCAAGAGCTGCTCCAGGAGAAGATCAAAGAGGGTGTGCCTGACGATCAGGGGGAGAGTGAAATTGTTCCAGAACGTGTGCTGGAAATTGTGCCACAAAATAACCTTAAGAAGCTATCATCATCGAGTGAGGAAAAAACAGTACAAGATGATGGTAATAATAATAAAGCCTGTGAGGCAAAAACATTATTCCCAGTTGGAAGAGCTGTGTGGATAAGTAAAGCAGATAGGTATAATGGACATGTTAAACGAGTGGTGACTGATGAGAGAAAGAACAGAGTGAGAAGAGCAGAGACGATGAAGGTGGAAGAAGCAAGAGTAGAAGAAGAGAATAATGAGTTCTCGAGCATGTCAAACGAGGAGCTAAATAGAAGAGTGGAGGAGTTTATTCAGACATTCAACAGGCAGATTAGGCTTCAAGCAGCTAGAAATAACATTGTCCATGAAGCTTATTGATCGGAAGATCTTCAAAATGTTAGCTAGAATTAATCATGTAAGAGAAGCTAGGAATATAGTATGATGTTCCAAGATTTTTGCCGTCCTTTTGCTCTTGTAATTTTATTGTATGTGTTGTCCTTTGGCTGAATAATATAGTTGATATGTTTTGGACGTTACTCCAATGAGAGCTTATAATATCAGTCATATCTATTCTCGGGGCATAAATTTTCTTTCATTTGTCCATCCATTTTGTATTTTTCACATTTGTTTAAATATTATATGACCAATAGTATAGATATGATCATACTATCCCTGATCGATCCGTTGTTTTTATCCTTTTCTATTTTGCTTAATCCCCAGATAATACAAAACTAAACATCACGAGTCACGTGACTCAAACTTCGTGATAGATGAACAGTACTGGTATTATTGTTAGTTGCAGAGCTTCAGATGATTTTTGTTGAGGTTCTTGTAATGAATATAGAAGCAATTTTAACGCGCATTAATTATTTAATTGTTATTTTAAAGTTAAAGTGTGGAAATACACTTTTGAATTTGCAGGCAGCCAGGCACAGTACATCAAAGCCGTAACTATCACAATGCGCATAATTGACTCCTCAATATATTATAACATACATAATTAAACCATAAATCATTGTAGTTGAATCTGTAGATGATCCATCTCAACTTTGAATTTTGATCAGTCTATCTCCTTCTGATGAAGGCATCATGTGTAATACTCCTCCGTTTCATTTTACAAGTTATTTCTATCGCCTTTATCAGTACCAATGCAAAAAAAGCAAAAAGAAATAAAAGTGTGTAGAATTTCAAACATGTCTTAATATAATAAATCTAAAAAGTTATGTCATATTACTTTTTCTCTCTCATGAAAAGTAATTTTAAAAATATTTTTTAAATATTATCTAAAGAGCTACACTGTGATTTATAAATGGAATCAAATAGATATTCTAGAATGTGCCTTATAAATGAAACTGAAGGGATTATTAATTAATGTGTTATGGATCTTCATTGGCATTTCATGCATGGTTAAGGAAAGGAGTAATCACCACTAGAAGTACCCTACGAGGAAGTTAAGTGGGAAGGCTCTTGAGGGCTTGAAATTGAACCAGGTTTTGCAATTACCCTATCCCTGCAAATATATGCATTTAAGCCTTCAATTAGTCATGTTTTTCTTTGGGCCAAATTCAAGTCAGGGGCGGAGCCAGGGGGAAGTGTGGGCAGACAAATTTAAGCTTTGACCATTTATTTTGTAAAATTTTTAATATTTAAAAGAAATTAAATACTTTTATAATATAAAAATCATAAGATAAGAATAATTTAGAATTGTATAATATTTTTAAAAATTAAAAATATTTAAATTTAATTCGTACTCCATTCATTCATTATTATAAGGCATTTTTTTAAGCATATTTTAAATAGAAGACATTTTGTGTCTTACAAGGTCTAATTAATATGATTTTTCTACAAATATCCTTAATTAGAGATGTAATTAGTGAAATTTTTTAATTGAGACAACCTATTAAATAATTATAAACACATGGAAAGAATATGTAATTTAAATTTAATCAACTAACTTAATTAGTTTGTGATATAAATTAGTTAAAAATGTTTTATAATATGCTAAAATATACCGTTAGACCTTAAATTTTATATAAGGTTTCAATTCGATTATTAAATTTTATAATGTATTTTTTTAGTCATTTAACCCTAATATCGTTAGTTTCAAATGATTATTTTTTATGTCAATTGTTATTATTTTAAAAAAAATTAAACTTATTATGTCGATATTTAAAAGTTTAATGTAAAAATTTATCGAGATAAAACTAACAATGTTAGGTTAAAAAATTAAAAAAATACATTATAATGTTAAAGGACTAAAATAAAATGTTGTATAAAGTGAAATGACTAAATGTACATTTTAGTCTTTATAATATTAAAAGGAGAGAGTGTGTGTGTCTATATATATATATATAATAATAATAATAATAATAATAACAACTTTAAAAAAAATCATGTTTAAGTAATATACAAATGAGAAATTATAATATGTATGTAATTGAAGGGGAAGAGTAGATTTAAAAAAAAAAAGAAAAAAAAATTGGCGGGAGGCTACCCAGCTCACGCACAAATACATTTATATAGAAATTTATATGGAGGTAACCTAGATTTGTCCTTGTAGGTAGTTCAATTTAAAATCTTAAGTTAAAATATATATTTTATTTAAATAAAAAAATTAATTTTATATTACATTTTATTTCATAGTTAATAAATTTAAATAAAAATAGTATTAAAAAATTTAATTAATATCTTTCTAAAGACTGAATAATCTTTTAATAAAACGTCTTAGAATAGGAGGATAGGAAGAGGAGAGTAAAACCTTAACCAAAACACACAATTATACGGTCATACCTCAAAACTCGCTACAAAATTATTGTTGATGAAGACGGAAAAATTTGAGCTTCAGTTACAATCATGTGGGCCAGGATCAAGAGACAAGAAAATGACGTGACAGATTTCTTGTTACATGATGAGAAGTAATTATGGATCACTAAATCAGGTTTGGGAATAGGAATCCTTAATTTAACAAAAGTCTAAACTCTAAAGCTTTAATTGGTCGATAGTACGTAATTAAAAGATAAATATATGTATTGACTTATTCTACTTTAACCTATAGTTAGAATTAGAATTATAAACGGCCAAAGTTATTCTCGTTGAAACAACAAAGTTTAATTTAATTGATAAAAAAATTAATTTATAATCTACTAAATTGTGAGATCAAATCTCATTAATGTAAGAATCACAACATGTAAATATTTCTATAAATGTTCTTTCAACTTGAAAGCATATATTGATATTGGTTAATTTTTTAGATTAAATTCATCTAAATTTTTTGAACCAAAAAAATTATTCTCACCAGTCTTTTCCTAATGTGTCTTTAAAAAAAAAAAAAGTTATTCTCGCCGGTGAATCAACGTCTCAACAATGCACACAGGAACACGTACACAACAATAATTAATTTTCTGTTTACAAAATCTATTTTTGCAATTAAAGATTTTAAACCCAAAAAGGTGTATGAATGCTATATTATTTAGATCTATTTTAAAAATAAATTTTTACATGAATCATTTTTATTGAAATATTTTTGTATTAGAGTGTCCATTATACATGTAAAGATTTCTATGTTTTAAAAAATAAAAAGCATTTCAAGCTAAAAATATCTATAATCAATAATAATAAATGAAATTGAAAACGGGTGGATTATGGCAAATTTATAGATTTTATAACTTACTAAGATAAAGCTTATGCGCTTTCAATTTTTAAAACAATTAATCATTTTTACTATGAACACATTAACTTGCTTGTCGACCTTTTCATGCCGCCAGGACAACGTGCAATGGCCCAATTACAGCAATTAATCTAAAGATGAAACAGAGGATCAACTTGTGGTTGATGTGGTGGAGGAGGTTTTGTTTTCTTTCATTTAGGGATCGTTCCATCTGGTGCATCTCATTTTCTAGTACGTTCTTTTTACTTTTTTATAATATCTTCCTGTCCAGTCTTGTCTCTTCTGTCGTGTCGTGTTTCTGGTATCTCTTCCATTCGTTTCGACTTTTTCACGCATGTGGCTTATAATTTATCTTCCCTTTTGGTATGTAATAGATGGCAGAAAATGGCTATGGATACGTGTACACAGAAACACATGTTCTGATTTGTTGGATGTGAAAGGGCAGGCTTACCCTCATTCATGCAAATTTAGCTAATATTTATATAGTCTATGCACTCACTACTTTGAATACTTGAGCAAAAGTTATGCAGAATTCAATTATGGTCGGTCCCTACTTTCATTTTTCTCAACCTGCTCTTAATTACAAGTTATCATGATCTTTCTCTTAGCTCATACTGTTTTGTCCTTTGCGAGGTCGGAATCGTACGCCTTTATCTCCACAAACTATAACCAGTGAAGTGATTGTGTTCATTTGTTTCTGGTCTTTCAACAACTTGAACCCCTTAATTATAAGCTCCTTTAATTTCTTGCTGAAAGTATCTTCCGTGTATAACAGTCCTATGAAATCCAGTTTCAACCAGTCCCGTCTGGGGTCCGCATTCGGCAACTGCTCATCAAGGTCACGATGCCTTTCATTTCAGCTTAAATTAATCCTTACCATTCATTTAAATTAATTTTTAAATAATTTTAATATCATATTTATTAAAATAAAAAAAATATAAAAAAATTTAATATTAAATTTGAACTATTTAAAATACATTTAAATAGTTAATTTATAAATTCTAAAAATTTTTTAATATTAAATTAAGTCATTTAAATTCTATCTGAATTCAGAGTTTATTTAGATAATTAAATTATAAACTTATAAAATTTTTAAATATTAAATTGAACTGTTATATGTACTAGTCAGGTTGGTAAGGAATAGATTTATTAAAATTTTAAATTCTTTTATATTTTTATATCAATAAATATAATATTAAAAATACTTAAAAATTAATTAAAATAAAAAAATAAGGATTAAATTAAATTAAAATGGAGGGCCAAAATTGCATGAGCACGTGGTGCATCACTTAATGCAAATCCGTCTCGTCTTTACATTGTCTATAATGCGGAAACTGTGGAATTTGCTCCTTTCTAGCTTCCCGTGTTGAACCTATAACCATTCAAGGTCAGAAAATAGAGTTTTGAATGCTACAAATTGTTTTGGCGCAGTTCTCCAAACTATTTTTTTTTTTAAATAACGTGAGTTGAAATGACTTATTCAAAAGAAAAATATTTAAAAAAGAAGTTGTTGGGAGGAAAACTAAAGCATGATTCGTCTTATTCACGTCATTGGGCTTTATACTGATTGATTTTTATGTGGATGGGCTTTTTAATTATAAATGAAAAATGATTAGGGTTAACAAAACTAACCCAGTGAATATGTGATTCACTAACAAACCGAGCGTTCTCTTATCATTAATAATCTTGGCTCTCTCAAATATGCTGCTGATGGAGTTAATTCTTGAACGGGTGAAGTGCTTTATTTATCATTTGCTCAAAAGCTAAATAATATTTTTTTTATACAAGATATTAGAGTGGGTAATTTGGATTAAGTCTGAAAAATTTTTAGATTGAACTTAGCAAAATAATAATTTTTTAATGTTTTACCTTGAATAGGCCAAAAAAATTGAGTCAAGCCTTAGCCAAAATACCTAAATAAAAAATTATATTTTTTAAAAATATATAAAATATAATAAATATTAATTAATTAATTTATTAAGTTTTAAATCATTTTATACTAAAATATCATATATTTAAGTTCATTACCATAGATAATTTTTAAAAAAATTAAAACGTTTACATTGTCATATTTTTATTATTTTTAATTTATAAGATATTTCAAAATGATATTTAAAATATATTTTAATATTAATTTTTAGATTTTAAGACCCACATATTTTTTTTAATTTTTTTTTGAATCCTATATATTGTTTGAGTGTCCAAAAATTATATTTTATATTTTTATAAATAAATAAATAAAATAAATTTTAAAGTAAAAAATTTAATTAAAAATAACTTCAAAAATAAAATTTGAGTTTTTGGGTCACTTGAAAACCCAAAAGAATTCGAGTAGGGTTTGATTATTTGGACTTTTTAGAGAGTTGGACTTATTTGGATTAAGTTTAAATTTTTAACTCTACAATATATATTATACTATAGCAATCCATTTAAGCAGCACATACACAGGGACAATTATAATTAATTTCCTATAAATAAGGGAAAAATAATATTTTAATCTTTATAATTTCATGTAATTTTCTATTACCTCCTTCAAGTTTATATTTTTTTTTATTTGACAGATTGTTCATCCTCTAACTTTCAAACCGTTAAAAAAATAAATGCATCGGATCCAACAAGGCATAATGGCATTAGATTTTTCATTTTTGCTTATTTCTTCTCACAGACGGAGTTAGAACGTTGACTAACATTGCCGACCGCTTGACTTAGTGTTTTAGTGAAAGAAAATATCTAGTTGAAAAAGAAAACACAGTTGGAGAAATCATAGCTATCATTTAGCCAACATGTAGAGGATGTTGTTTGTGTAACAAAAAATGCACTAGGCTTGTTCTCCTCGTGCTAAAGGTGAAGATTATGATTTACCCCAACACAGAAGATTAGCGGGTATTTATCTCTGGCATGATTGGAGGTAGTTGAACTGACATTGCAAAGCTGAAGGGTGTGGTTTGTTAAATCTCACTGACTGTCTTTGTTCTTCCCTATTTTTCTAATAGAGACTGATGCCCGCAAACATTAAGAGACACTACAAGTGTACAGGTCGCAATTGAAACTAATAGTAAATCAAAATTGATCCCTTAGGAATTAATTAAAATGGTGATTAGGTATTAAATTTTTGAATTCATTCATGTTAAGCTAATAAAATTAAAGATTGATTTTAGAACAATTAAAATGAAAATATTAAAAGTGATTAATTAAAATAACTTTTAATCCACAAACAACTAAAGTCAACTAAGAGAAGAGTGTTCTAGAGTCCTAATCTCCTATTTGCTTTCTAACCCTCTCATTACCACATTAATTATCTTAAAATTTAGTTTTGATAATTCAAGAATCTAAATAAATTTAAAGTATCTTTCAATTACTAAGAATCCTAATTAATTCAATTAAAGTAAATTATTACCTTAGTTAATTAATTGCATTAGAAACCCTAACCTATGAGGATTAACTAGGTTTATTAGATACATTCCTATTCTAATGGCAAATTACCTAAACTAATCCTAAGCTACTATTTCTTAAGGTTCAATTTGAGTCTCTTCTTTCAAGATTCAACCCAAATGCCCAAATCTCAGCTAATTGTGGCCAATCACTAAACAAGAATAATATAGTTCAAGAACAAGTAATTAAAACTTTATTTCTGAATAACTAAATGATAAATTCAAGGTTATCTACATAAATAGGTTCATAATCCTCTAAAACAAAAAGATTTAGCTATACATAGCTAATATGAACACAGGAACATGTTAGAGCATAATTATGATTACTTTTTAATTATGTAATTAGTTACAGGTTGTGTGTAAAATATTTTGTAGCTTTGTCATATAGCATTATTCATCTTCTCAATTTATCTTTTCTTTATTGGTGTCAAAGCCAGGTAATTGCTTTCTCTTTTTGTCGTTTTCTCATGGACGCCTCTGCTAGTTTCCTGGTCACTTTCTCTGCTCCTCACTCTATCGTTGTTCATACCAGTATCAAAACTCATCCACTGTTCAGTTCTTCTCAATCAGCAACTTCAATCAAGTTGGATCAAGGTAATTATTTACCCTAGGAGTCTATTGTTCTGCCTCTTATTGAATGAAATCGTCTCGAATCTCATATTGATGATGCTAGCCATATTCCGCCTCGCAATTATAGATGGTGCCATAACAAACACTAATCCTGAATTTGATGAACGGGCTATTGCTGATTGTTTGCTTATTGATTGGCTTTGAAATACTTGTTGGAATATTATTTATGAATTAGCATTAATTAATAAGCCCAATAAATTGGTCCTTATGATCTTGTGTGGACCGTGATAGGTGGACCACACAAGTGAGCCCAATGGGCAGAGGCCCAACCCACAACCCAGTAGCCGTCAGTTATTTCCTATCTCTTAACCGACTGGGTCAGAGATAATAGATAATATAATTATTTAATTATTTAATAAGGCAGTTACCGATCTGATCTATATAAGACGATTAGTCGGTAACCACAAGACATACGACTCATTTTCTTCAACTTTCATTATCTCTGAACTCTCTGAAGGCTCTGGGGACTTGAGGGTTGTGTACCTGCCTACACTCGAGGTAATCGAGATTTCTCTAGCACTCATGGATTCTTCAGGTACGCATGAATTACTTTATTCTATCATATTATTATTATATATGTGAATTGAGATATACAGATTCAACACGTGGTATCAGAGCCTTGGTAACGACTTTTAAATTTATATATCTCAATTCCCTTTACGTATATATATATATATTTTTTAATATATTGAAAAGATTCATGCTCATGTTGATAAATTTCTTATGATCCATATTCTTCAGATTCGAATATGAGAATTTTGTTTTTTAAATCTTATTATATTTATTATAAAAAAATCGTTGTGCCATCACCGGAAAAGCTCCAAGGACGTCGGACATGACTGCCGGCCAGCTGCTTCTGGTGTGTCGTCTCTCCGTGGTTGCGGCGTCGTTCTCCCTTGCTCACGGCACTGTCTCTTCTGGCTCACCGTGCACAGCGTTTCTCTGGTTCTCTTGGTTCGCGCGTCGTCTGGACTGGTTACTGATAGGGATGGCATCGTCTCTGATCTACTCTCTGATCTCTGATCTCTCTGGCTTTCGGCGACGGCATCTCCCTGTCTCTGATCTCTCTGGTTCACGGCAGCTCCCTGCTGAAAGGGAAGCAGAAACGGGTTTCAAATCGGATCCTAGGGATCCGATTCGTGTATGATGGGCCCAGAATTTCGTTTAGGCCCAGACCTGTTTAAAAAAAAAGGGAGACAGTTTTGCTTTTGGTGGGGCTGGTCCATTTCGTTTTTTTTTATGAAACTGGTACTGGGCCCAAATCGTATGGGCCCAGTATATTGCAAAAAAAAAATAGTTAATTGCGTTTTCAGTCTCAGTTTAAATTACCTTCTTGGCCCATAATTTATTAAATTTACAAATTAGCCCTATGATATTTCTAGAAATTACACTTCAGTCCCTTAACTTCCAGAATTGCAATTTTAACCCAAATCTCTTCCAGAATTACTTATTTGCCCCTGATTACCTTTTAAAATTTCACTTAAGTACTGGATTCGTTTTTCTAATTCCCAAAAGACCCTAAGGACTTTTAAAATTATGTTGTTTTGTCCTAAGGTCATAAAATTTGTGACTTTATGAATTATTGATGATGCTTAGGATCTTGTAGCATGGATAATGGACATACCCCATAGGTGTGACATTATTAATGTGATTTTGATGGTTGGCTTTAAGAATAGGCTAATAGCACTCATTTAATGTATTAGATATTTATTGTACCCTATAGGTATGAAAATGTTTAATGCATTATTTTGTATGGACTTTTGTGTGAGCTAAATCTTTATGGTATATGAGACTTCTTGGTGCATGGTTATAGTTGCATAATTGATAATCGCTTGTTGGGAATTCTGTTTTATAATTATGTTATGCACGCATAATTAATATTTCCCATTTTCTGTTTTGCGATTTCAGTTTCTGCTTTTACGCAACTATCCTTTGTGAAGGCTCTTAATGGGACTAACTATGATGACTGAAAAGAGTCCCTCAATATGTATCTGACCATTTTTGAGAAAGATTTAGCTCTGAGAGAGCCCAAGCCTGCGGATCTCTCTTCCGAGTCCAGTGCTTCTGAAATAGCCTTCCATAAACAATGGAGTGAGTCCAACCGGATCTGTCTAGCGATCATCAAGTACACAATTGAAAAGGGAATTAGGGACAGCATTCTTGAAAATGATACTGCAGTGGAGTACTTGAAAGCTATTGGTAATAAATACAAGAAGCTTGACAAGACTCAAAAGAACTACTATCTGTCACTTCTTGACAATACTCGATACGACGGAGTTTCTGGTGTCAGGGAGCACATTCTGAAGCTTGTTCATTACTATAACAAGCTTAAGTCATATGGGATTGATTTGGGTGAAAGCACCTTGGTTTATCGTGTTCTTCAATCACTGCCATCAGAGTACGCATTCTTGAGGACTTCATACAACTCACAAGAAGCTGAATGGTCTGTTGACCAGATGATATCGATAGTCACTCAAGAAGAGGAAGCTATAAAGAAGAATTCCTCTCACTCAATAAACTATGTTTCCCATGGCTCTAGCAGCAAATCTGGAGGGTCACATAAGAAAAAGGGGAAGAAGCATGATGCCCCAAAGCCTAATAATCCAACTTTTAAGAAGGATGGTGATAAGAGTGAGAAGTCGAGGAAGAAACCCTTTAAAGGGTTATGCAATTATTGCAAGAAACTGGGTCACATTAAAGCTAATTGCTTCAAATTGAAGAACAAACAAGAAAGTGAAGGTACAACTCTTCAAACTGCCCCTCTAGCTCTAGTTTGTTTTGAATCTAACACCATTGAAACCTCCTTTGACTCATGGTGGCTGGATTCTGGTGCCACTGTACATGTTGTGAATTCTCCACAGGGGCTAAGAAACCAGAAGGTTCCAAGTGAGGCACAGAGGTCAGTCTTTGGCATAGCAGGGAGCAAGGCATCGGTTGAATGTATTGGAACTATTTCTTTGTATTTAAATTCTGGTCATATTTTACATTTGAACAATGTTGTTTATGTACCTTCTGCGAAGAGGAATTTAATTTCAACTTCTGCATTGGATATTTGTGGCTATTCTTTCTTCCAAGGAAATGGGAAAATTGACATTTGTTTTGATTCCATTAATGTTGGTGTTGCTTCCTTGATATATGGTTTCTATCGATTGAATGATTGGTCACTTGAACTTCCTAATCTTCATATCAATGCTGCTATTGGGCATAAACGTCAAAGGCCCAATGATAATTCCTCTATGTTATGGCATCGTCGTTTGGGTCATATCTCTAGAGAGAGATTGGAACGCATGATCAAGCAAGGCGTCTTACGAGACCTTGATTTCTCAGATTTTGAGACTTGTGTTGACTGTATAAAAGGAAAATTCCCTACTAGAGCTAGAACCAAAGGGGCAAAGAGGTCTGAAAATACTTTAGACATAATCCATACTGATATCTGTGGACCTATCACGCCTCCGGCTATGGGTGGTTTCAGATATTTCATCACCTTCACGGATGATTACTCTCGTCATGGATGGATTGAACTCTTGCGTGAAAAGGGCGAGTCCCTTAATGCATTCAAGACCTTTAAAGCAGCAGTCGAATTGAAATCTGGCAAGTTGATCAAGTGTGTGAGATCTGATAGAGGAGGAGAATTTTATGGGAGATATACTGAGACTGGTAGGAACCCTGGACCATTTGCTTTGTACCTTCAAGAGCATGGCATTGAAGCTCAGTATACTATGCCTGGCACCCCGCAGCAAAATGGGGTTGCAGAAAGGCGAAATCGTACTCTCATGGATATGGTTAGGAGCATGATCAGTCACTCCTCACTGCCGGAATTCTTGTGGGGTGATGCACTCAAAACTGCTGTTTATATTTTGAATCAAGTTCCTAGCAAGTCAGTTCCAAAGACTCCATATGAGTTGTATTTTGGAAGGACTCCTGCGCTGAAACATATGCGAGTTTGGGGTTGTAAAGCATAGGTAAAACCTTACAATCCACAACAGATGAAGCTTGATGCTAAAACTGTTGATGGTTTCTTTATTGGCTATTGCATCGGATCTCGTGGGTACAGATTCTATTGTCCAAATCACACTACTAGGGTAATTGAATCTGACCGAGCTTATTTCTTTGAAGATGCCTTAGACAGTGGGAGCTCTGTGCCTAGGCACATTACCTTGCATGACGAAAGTAGTATTTTGCCTATGCCTATCTTGACAACTCCTCATGTTGACAGAAATAATGCCGTGGATCAGAATGAAGCTCAAGATGAACCACCTTTAGAGGGTGATAGGGACATGGTTGTTGAACCGAGACGGTCCCAAAGGGTTCGCAGGTATGCTATTCCAGATGATTACATGGTATATTTGCAGGAATTTGATTCAGATGCTATTGATAGCTTAGACCCAATGTGTTACCAGGAGGCTATTTCTAGCTCGAATTCTTCTGAATGGTTGGAGGCTATGAGTGAAGAAATTGCCTCTATGTACCGCAATCACGTATGGGAGCTTGTAGAGCTACCAAAGGGGTTTAAACCAGTGGGTTGCAAGTGGGTCTTTAAAACAAAACGAGGAGCTAGGGGTGAAATTGATAGATATAAAGCCAGACTTGTAGCTAAAGGCTATAACCAGAAAGAAGGTATTGATTACACAGAAACCTTCTCTCCGGTATCCACCAAAGATGCTTTTAGAGTGGTAATGGCTTTAGTTGCACAGCTTGATAATCTTCACCAGATGGATGTCAAGACTGCGTTCTTGAATGGCGATTTGTATGAAGAAGTCTACATGACACAACCTGATGGTTTTGTTAAATCCAGTAAAGAACATCTAGTGTGCAGATTAAAGAGATCCATCTATGGGCTAAAACAAGCCTCTAGGCAGTGGTATTTGAAATTTGATGAAGTTATCACCTCTCTCGGTTTTTTTGAGAATGTCTCAGATCAGTGCATCTATCAAAAGTTTGATGGGAACAATTTTGCCATTCTTGTTCTCTATGTTGATGATATCTTATTAGCCAGCAATTCAATAAATTTCCTCAATGAGATAAAGCACCTATTGTCTTGCCATTTTGACATGAAGGATATGGGTAAAGCCTCCTTTGTTCTTGGGATACAAATTCATCATGATAGATCTCGTGGTATTCTTGGTTTATCACAGGCCACTTACATTGAGCGGGTACTTAAGAGATTCAAAATAGATTCATGTTCTCCTTCACCTGCTCCTGTACAGAAAGGTGAGCTGTTGTCAAAGTCACAGTGTCCCAAGGATGATAAAAAGAGGGCTGAAATGAGAAAGATACCATACGCTTCCGCTGTTGGCAGCCTTATGTATGTTCAAGTGTGTACTCGACCAGATATAGCCTTTGCCATTGGAGTGTTGGGTCGATACTTAAATGATCCAGGTCTGGATCATTGGAAGGCTGCTAAGAAAGTTATGAGGTATCTTCAAGGTACAAAGGATCATATGTTGACTTACAGAAGGTCAAATTCTCTTGAGGTTGTTGGGTATTCTAATTATGACTTTAAGGGATCAGAAGATCTTGAGATTGTTGGCTTTTCAGATTCAGACTTTGCCTCTTGTCTGGATGATCGTAGATCCACGACTGGCTATATTTTCATGTTGTCCGGAGGAGCTGTCTCTTGAAAGAGTGTGAAATAGACACTTACGGCAGTTTCATCTATGGAAGCTGAGTATATTGCTTGCTTTGAGACTACACGTCACGCTATATGGCTGAGGAAGTTGATATCTGGCATGCACCTAGTTGAGTCAATATCACGTCCTCTAACCATTTATTGTGATAACAAATCTGCAGTATACTATGCTAACAATCACAGAAATTCCAGTCATACAAAGCATTTTGATATTAAACTTATGTTTGTGAAAAAGAAAATTGCTGAGTCTCAAACCCGTGTGGTACATATTCCTGGCACGCAGATGCTTGCAGATCCGCTGACTAAGGGCTTACCTGTAGAAGTTTTTCAAAATCATGTAACTTATATGGGTATTACAAATTCCTTTGATGCCCTAGTTTAGTGGGAGTTTGAGAACCTTCTTTGTTGCAATTTCTCTTTAGGCTTTGTTTTCTTCTGTGAGTTATATTCAGTTCAGTTAGATACGTCTATATCATTTGTATCCCTATAGGATTCAATGATTCTGTTGTGGTACGCTATGCATGTCACTTGTTTCCCCATAGGAATCAGTGATTTATGTTGTTATCTTACTGAGCTGTATTTGAAATAAAATTTCATGTTTTACTCAGATTATGAGATATCATAATCACTTATTTCCCCATAGGATTCAGTGATTTTGTGGAGTTTCATTTTCTGAATTTTGTTTGTGGCTTGTTTATACAACTTGCTTAATTAATGCAATCCAAGTGGGAGATTGTTGGAATATTATTTATGAATTAGCATTAATTAATAAGCCCAATAAATTGGTCCTTATGATCTTGTGTGGACCGTGATAGGTGGACCACACAAGTGAGCCCAATGGGCAGAGGCCCAACCCACAACCCAGTAGCCGTCAATTATTTCCTATCTCTTAACTGACTGGGTCAGAGATAATAGATAATATAATTATTTAATTATTTAATAAGGCGGTTACCGATCTGATCTATATAAGACGATTAGTCGGCAACCACAAGACATACGACTCATTTTCTTCTACTTTCATTATCTCTGAACTCTCTGAAGGCTCTGGGGACTTGAGGGTTGTGTACCTGCCTGCACTCGAGGTAATCGAGATTTTTCTAGCACTCATGGATTCTTCAGGTACGCATGAATTACTTTATTCTATCATATTATTATTATATATGTGAATTGAGATATACAGATTCAACAATACTATAAGTATTGATGTAGCTTCTCAGTTGCTTTATTGTTAGTCAGTTCAGCAGCTGTGGAATGAGGCACGTTCTTTATCTGGTGCGTCTACAAAAGCTCGTTGATAGTGTATAAGACAAAGCTTCACTAGACTCATAAAAATGGCATGAGAATGGAAGAATACCTCTCCAAAATGAAGCATCTCTCTAATCAGCTTGCTCTTGCCGGCTGACCTGTTCCAACTGATAAACTTATAATTCATACTTTAAATGGTCTTGATGCAGAGTATAATGCAATTGTTGTTAAATTAATTGATGCCCCTAACCTTTCTTGGATTGATGCTCAGGCTTTCTTGCTTTCTTATGAGAGTCGCATAGAACAACTCTCAGTTTTCTTCACTCAGTATTCAACCAACAGTGAATCTTGCTTAGCATGCTGATCGACATTCCAACTGGCGCTCTTCTCAGTCTACTCATGGTTTTCACTCTCGTGGACATCTTGATGGTTCTGGTAGGAGGCGACTATATTGTGATTTATGCCATCGTCATGGCCATGTTGTTGCTAACTGTTTTTACAAGTTTGATCATAATTTTCAACCCTCAATCATCAATCCTCCTCCTTCATTCTTGCCTCAAGCGTATTATGAGTCACCTTCTATTGTTATGGATCCTACATGGTACCTCGATAGTGGTGCCAACTATCACGTGACTCCTAACTCTACTCAACTTAGCCGAATTGATTCCTCTGATATGTCTTCTTTAGCCGCCTGTACTAGTACTCGAACTCCTATTTATGGTTCTGGCTCAACTTGTATTCCATGTGCTTCTACTGATATCTGTCTCAATGATGTTTTGATTATTCTATCTGCCACCAAAAATCTCATGAGTCTTTCTCGTCTGGTTAAAGAAAATTATATGGATGTTCTTGTTTCTAATACTGGGTGTGTTGTAAAGGACAAGGCAACGAGAAAATTACTAATGCACAGGAAACCACGATAGGGGCTGTATCTACTAGACCATCCAAGTAGTTCACCTCAAGCGAATCTTACTTACTATATTCCTGAAGCTAATCTTTTTGAGTTTTTAAATTGGCATTACAAACTTAGGCATCCAAGCAATAAGATTTTGCATTGTGTTTTGAATAATTGTAATGAAAAAGTTGCCATAGATGATACGTTTGTTTGTGAATCATGTCAATGTTATAAATTTAAGGCATTACCATTTTCTAAATTTCTGTCTCATGCATCTGCTCCCCTCAATCTCATCCGTACTGATCTATGGGGACCCTCACCCATTTGTTCTATTCATGAGCATCAATATTATATTCATTTTATTGATGATTTTAGTCATTATACGTGGTTATATCCACTGAAATATAAAGGTGAAGCCATCAACGCTTTTAATTACTTTTGTGCATTAATTGAAAACCAATTTGATTGTAAGATTAAAACTATATAGTGTGTTGGTGGTACAAAATACAAGCCATTTATTCCTATTGCCTAAGCTAATTGTATTAATATACGTTTCACCTATCCATACACATCATCTCAAAATGGTCGTGCTAAGAGGAAACATCGCCACATAGTTGAAATGAGCTTGACTTTGCTTGCCCAGGCTCATATGCCTCTGACTTATTGGGTTGAAACTTTTCAAGTTGCTGTTTACTTAATCAATAGGTTACCTACACTCAGCTTCATGATTCTACGCCTCTATTTTAGTTGTTTAAATGGAGTCAAACTACACCACTCTATAGCCATTTAGGTGTGCATGTTATCCCTGCCTTAAGCCATACAATGAACACATGTTTCAATTTCATAGTCAACGCTGTATTTTTCTAGGTTATGCATCACAACAAAAAGGTTTTAAATGTCTTAGTTTGACTAGCCGCATTTACATCTCACATCATGTTGTGTTTGATCCATTTGTCTTCCCATTTGTTTCAGGTTTCTTGGATTGTAGATCTAGTAATTTAGATCATTCGTCTATTCCTCTTATAATCACAGACTCTTGTAATCACCGAGTTTTCTTTGATCTTTCAATGCCCTCTGTGTCATCTGATGTTTCTACCTCTGAGCTGTTGCTAACAATATCATTAATTGGACCAATAAGTCCTACACAATCAATATCCCATGAATTTGTTGAGTGGCCCATTTTTTCTATCAGCCTAGCTACTCAGATCAATCCAGCTCCTACTTTATCTTCATCACCTCCTACAATGACCGACTCTCATCCTATTTCTCCTTCAAGTTCAATTACCAACATGCATCTAATGATTACTTGAGATAAAAGTGATGTCTTTAAGCCTCATCATCCGTTTATTGGGCTGCTACTATTCATCTTGTTTTAACCATTGCAGTCACTTTTAACCAAGAAGTTCGTTAGCTTGATATCAACAATGCTTTTTTAAACGGGTATCTTTAAGAGATTGTTTATATGCATCAACCTGATGGTTTTGTTGATCCTTAACGACCCAATCATGTGTGCAAACTTGTCAAAGCTCTTTACCGTTTGAAACAAGCTCCTTGAGCTTGGTATGATCGGTTGCGTTGTACTTTGCTGCAATGGGGTTTTTAAAATGCTAAGAGTGATATCTCTATATTCTTTCTTTGTCATCATAACTTGACTATTTTTGTGTTGAGTGGATGACATATTGGTTACTAGCAACAATTTTGCATATCTTAAGACTTTTATTAAAAAGCTTAACTCTTTATTTTCTTTAAAAGATCTTGGTTCTCTTTATTATTTCTTGGGCATTGAAATTTTTCATGATCATTCTGGCATGTTTCTAAATCAAAGTAAATATGTCTTAGACTTATTAACTCATTTTAATATGTTTGATTGTGCACCAATGTCAACTCTTATGGTTACTGGTCAACAGTCAACTCTTTCAGATGGTGCTTTACTGCTAGATCCTTCTTCCTACAGACAAGCCATTGGGGCTTTATAATATTTAATGACAACTCATCCTGATATTGCATATTCTGTGAACAAGCTGAGTTAGTTTATGGCCTAGCCGATAGATGTCCATTTTCAAGCAGTAAAGAGAGTGTTTCAGTATCTCAAAGGTACTTTCAACTATAGGCTACTTCTCAAGCCTATGTCCTTTCTTCAGCTGGTTGCTTTTACGGATGTCGATTGGACCATTAACATTGATGATCTAAAGTTCACGTGTGATTTCTGTGTGTATTTTGGTGGCACGTTGGTATCCTGGTCATCTTGTAAACAACATGTTGTTTCTTGATCTAGCTTCAAATCGGAATATCATGCCTTGGCTAATGGTGCTGCAAAACTCAAATGGCTCAACCCATTATTGTTTAAGCTAGGTTAATGTCGAGAAAACCATCCGTTATTTGGTGTAATAATGTGAGTGCCAGTGCCATGGCTATTAATCCTGTGCAGCATGCCCAAACTAAACATATTGAGATCGATCTTCATTTTGTATGAGACCAAGTTATTGCTGGAGATTTGCATGTTCGATATGTACCCTCTCCTCAACAAATTGCTAATTTTTTACCAAGGCATTGTCAGGAACTCAGTTTTCTTTCTTCCGCCATAAACTCGAGATATTAATTCCACCTTCTTGTTTGAGGGGGATGTTAGAACATAACTATGATTACTTTCTAATAATGTAATTAGTGTATAGAATATTCTGTAGATTTGTCATATAGTGTATTAGTTTCCCTGTACAGCTATTTTCTGCTGTAATAGATTATACTATATAATGATTACACAAATGCCAGTCACGTTATTAAAGGCTTGACATTATTCATCTTCTCAATTCATCTTTTCTTCCTAAACAGCACAAAAAAAATTCAAAACTATTAGCATAGAGTAAAAGAAGAAGAGGAAACACTGAAAAAATGATATAGAATGAAAATTTTTTCCCTTTCTTCTTGATTTCAAGCTTCAAGACTTCTCCTCTTGCTCTCCTAAGGTTTTCTTTGGTTGCCGCCACAAAAAGATACCTCTTCCAATCTAGAAAAACAAATTATGTAAGGTAATTTCATAGAAAATAAAACTATGCATTTCTGCATTTTTGTCTGGTGTCATGGTACTAGTGAGCAATTTTAAAAATTTTGACAATATGCATGAAATTTTGCTTTTGTGTTTTAGATTAAAAAGCACATTTTTCTTTTCTTCTTTCTCTTTCTTGCTTTGATATTGTCATACCCTACCTATTCACAAGTAATAAATATGAGTCTACTATTTGTTTACTTTAATTTTCATCATTTAAAAAAAAAAATTTAAAAATATTACAATAAATTTACATGATTTACTTATTTATTTTCTTTATAAAAATAAAAAATGTTTCTTTTTTTTTTATTAATAACTCTCAAAATATAATCAAAAGCATGTTAATAATAATATAAAATAGAGAGTCGTCAGAAGACAAAAATTTATTCTTAATAACAGAATTTAGAATGATACATACTTTTCTTTTCTTTTTCTTTCTTTAACACGAGACTTTACAGATAAGGGTGTGTTAAATTTCAGTATAGTAAGTTAAAAGTAGAAACTTCTGTATTTTATTATGCTTGATCAGCCATTGGTATCATCTCGTGGGCAATGCATGATTCCTCCTCCATATATCATCAGAGAATTGACGGAGTTAAATCCATCCAAACAGTAAAGACTAACTCGCAGTAGAGAGTAACTCCTACAACAGACTAAATTATAAGGATTGATTTAAAAACTTTAAAATTACAAGGAGTGAAATTATGAGGATTAAAAGATTAATTCCTCAATAAATAAAGATAAAAGGGATGAGAAATGGAAATCCAACGTGGGAAGGCCATCAAAGGGCTTGAAGGTCAAAGCAGTCTCGGTGCCCTGTTTTCTTCGCGTTATGTGATTCAATCGTGCACGCAGCTTCATGTTGGAACCTTTTTCGTGTCTTCAATAAAATTCACTAATCTGGGGGTCTATATTAGGCCCCAGAAAACAAAATAAATCTGGGGGTCTATGCCCTTATTTATTTATTTACGTAAATTAGGTTCTTAACATTATCATTATGACGTTACTTTCGGATTGAGGCAAGTTTGCAAATTGCAAGTTTAATGGCGCAGTATTTTTATTTTTATTTTTTCCACCGACATCCGCAACACTCAAGTCTTAAATGATTTCGAAACACTGGTCTGTGCATTGTACGAATCATTGAAGAAAATACATTTTCTCCCCTTCTTCTCGGAATTGTTCGGATCAAATTGTAATAATTCAGATTAATTCATTTCTAATATTTTTATGTAGTCATATGATATCTTTTCATGTCTTTACATTAATTAAAAGAAGAAAAAAAAGAACATTAATACCTCTTACAAAATTAGAATTGCGTCTCAAAGTCTGACAGGCCAGTTTGGCATAAATATGGGGACTTGCTTGAGTGATTTGGATGGATATGCTTTGGGAGTTGTATCACCGCATCACAAAACGACGGTGGCTGAGAAACGGATCAACGAGAGAGGAATAAAGGGTTTTTTCCCCAACTGAGATAAGATTGCCTGACGTAACGTCATTTGTTTGTTAGAACATCGCTGAAGTTTGCTTTCTGGATTTACATTTTTCATGATGCAATTGTGAATTCCGCGGACGCAGAGTATCCCAATTCCGAAGTTGAAGTTGAGTTCCCTTTGTATCATTAATGGCCGCCAGGAGACAATTACAGTGTCTGCTGCGGGGGGGTTGCAGGGGAAGTAGATTCTTTGGGGCTGTTCCCGAAGGCAGCGCTTCTTCCTCTTCTCAGAAACTCATCGATAAAGAATATGAATTTAGTGCCCACAAGTAAGGTTCTCTTTTTCTGTCTTTCCAACCGCCCACCCCAAGTAGGTCATTTTAGGTGTGAGAACTATTCAAGGATTAGGCTTCAGGCGTTTTTCGAGTTTTGGCTTCTGGGTCTCCAGCTATCTTCTCGTTATAATCTGATATCTTATTATTTTGTCCCAATTTAATGAAGTGAAGATTTGGGTTAATTATTTTTCGCAGAAGGGAAAGTTTAATGCTAGTTGAGAGTGGCTGCAAGTTTCTTTTAAACAAGATACTCAGCTATAATTACTCGGTGTTATTCAGTTTCGTCACGACTTTATCATTAAACTGTGACAATATCATTTCTTGTCTGGAAATTGAGTTGAGGTTTTGGACTTTAGTTATTCATGGATTTTGTGCCTCCTAAGCTTCTTTAAATTTTAGGTTGATCTTACTTATAGTGAGGCGATCCTTAAAATGCTTTGCATTGGTAATGGTGAAAAATCCCAGGGGTTGTATTCTGAATGAAAGGGTGATATATGTGCGATTGCTTCGGGGGTGTAATCTCACAACTGGAGGTTGTATAGAGGTTCCCTCTCGCATTATCTTTTAAACATCAAGGATACCTTGTTCTTTTGTACTACATCGTGGATTCAAAACTTTAGCTTAACTGGTACATTCGTTAAGACACGTTTTAAGGTTATTTACCAGGATTCAACAGTTTTTTCTTTTCCACTTTTGGTTGTTGCAATCTTGTAACTAATCAATTCATTGCAGCGGGCTGATCGTTGACACTTGTCTTTGTTCTGTTTCTAGAACAGTTATCATCCCATTCCGGTCGTATTTTCACAAGGAAAGGGATCGTGTGTATGGGATCCGGAGGGAAAGAGATATCTTGATTTTTTATCGGCTTACTCTGCAGTTAATCAGGTAACAATGTCTCTATCTAGGTCCCTCTGTAGTCTCTTGAATTGGGTTTTTGGTGACAGAACAGGTTGTTTATTTTTCTTTATGGTGTGGTAACCAATAAGGTAGAGTTTAAATCAGTTCAAATTATTTTTTACACGATGGTTTGTTTCTACTTTAATGCAATTGGTGGACGTTGATACTTCCATTTTCTTGCTATTGCTTTTAAAGGCATCCAGTGTGTTGATTGCATATCGTACTTATTTAGGGACATTGCCATCCAAAAATTTTGAAAGCATTGCAAGAACAGGCAGAAAGACTGACTCTAAGTTCTCGGGCTTTCTACAATGACCGCTTTCCTGTATTTGCTGAGCGTCTAACAAGCATGTTTGGTTATGATATGGTGCTACCTATGAATACTGGTGCTGAAGGTGTGGAAACAGCTCTAAAGTTAGCAAGAAAGTGGGGTTATGAGAAGAAAGGAATTCCCAAAGATGAGGTATGTATAAACTGTAAGACCCATGCTAACTTATGCAATATCTTGATAGGCTTAAGTTTTTAGTATAGTTTTATGGGACTAAATAAAATATTCTCTTGAAATGCCCATTATTTTTCAAAGTAATCTATTTTTTGTATACTTATTTAATTTAATAACTAACTTGTATGCAACTAATTGTAAATTTTAAATGTATTGATGACTGTAGCAAGTGATGATGTAGGTTTTTGCATATGCCCTATAAGTGGTGAACAAAAACATTCTCAAAATTGCAACAAAAATGACCTCTCCATTGATTAAATATGTAAGGTGCGGTGGAGCGTGAACTATAAAAGATATGGACAACAGAAAGATACATTGAATCTGAAACCACTACCCTTGATGGAGAAGTTGTGCAGTTTGAAAAAAGAAGGGATATTGAGTATACCTGTGGTATCTTAGATGAAATAATTTTGATGTTTGAGAGCATGGTTTTGGAAACTCGTGCTAGCTATGATGTTTATTTCTTTTTGATTAATTACATGATTCTCTTGTGCATAGGAAAAAAAAATGTTGCAAGATCATCATCTAGAAAAAAATGACATCCGCTTTTTGTATCTGAATGATATTAGATTTGAGTATACTTGGAGTCTAAGTTTTACATTTATGTATCTCTTATTTTGTTTTGCAGTTATTTTTTGACAAAAATTTCCGGACTCTTGTTCTGTACTTCATTATCTGTTTGCGTCTTTCTCGTTGGTTATTCTTTTTTGTGAAAAATGCAGTTACTTTTATTTTTTTTTATAGCATCATGTCACGTGAGTCCTTTTGCTTATTGACACTAACTGCAGGCTATTATAGTCTCATGCTGTGGCTGCTTCCATGGTCGCACGTTAGCTGTTATATCTATGAGCTGTGACAATGAAGCTACCCGTGGTTTTGGTCCTTTATTGCCTGGTCATCTTAAAGTTGATTTTGGAGATGCAAATGCCCTTGAAAAGATCTTCAAAGGTTTCAAGTTGCTCTGTATATTTTTTAAATTTTTGTGTAGCATGGAAGATTAGAGGAGCTCACCTTTTGAATTTTATCCATGACAAAGTGCAGAAAATGGAGAACGCATAGCTGGATTTCTTTTTGAACCCATCCAAGGTGAAGCTGGGGTAGGTTTTCTCAGTACACATATTTGATCAGTTTGACAATGCACACATGATAAGATGCAATGGAAGCATATGAGAGTCTTTTTCCCTTCCTAATCTGGCATTCTGGTTTTTTAACTTAAAAGAAAGGATCAATGAGTTGATTTTTTGTATCAATTGTTGAATATTCTCGTGCTTTCTTTGGTTAATTAAATATTATGTCCAGAATGGCAAAATGCTTCAAATTTATGAACTTTTATATTGATATTAAATCATAGACGCATTCCTTGATCCCTTCTTTACCAAGCTCATCTTTTATGGAAAAGACTGTTCAAATTTTAAAAATTTCCTTTGCTTGATATATCATGTCAGACTTGCTTTATAGCTTAAACATTATATTCTACTCCATACATACAAGGGATTCATATAAAGCTAACTATCTTGTGGGAAGGTTAATATTCTATGTATTAGCTTTGTCTATACAGTTGATTTAATTGGCATATTGATACTGTGGGCCAGTGCTAGGTGCACCAGATGGAACAGAGAAGAGAGAAGTAACGAAAAAATTCCATTGAAATGTTTGGCAACGCGTACAATGAGAATGAAGCTTAGTGCAAGTAGGATACTATTTTGAACAGAACACACTCTATCATGCCCCCCTTCCTACCATTTTCCTGCCTAATGCATTGTTCATGCTATTTGTCATGTAACATGGTCACTATTGGGTTCTTCTTTTCCCTTCCTCTATTGTCTGTCTTAGCAATTACCATATTGATTCAGATATCAAACTGACTTCACCTTTGCATCTGTATAATATTTGGCCTGGGAGGGGGATTTAAACTCCCAATTGCTTGCTTAATTTCTGTGGTTCCTCTTTTGTTATTTATGACAAACATATACTGTTTGTTGGCAGGTAATAATTCCTCCAGATGGCTATTTAAGAACCGTCAGAGATCTCTGCTCCAGATATAATGTGCTGATGATAGCTGATGAAATACAAACTGGATTAGGAAGGACAGGGAAAATGTTGGCTTGTGACTGGGAAGAAGTTCGCCCAGATGTAGTGGTTAGAACTCATTCCACCTTAACTGTACCTGTATCTTTATATGCTGTCTGGACACTATGAGGTAAAGTGGTAAATCTGGAAAATTTTTAATGTCTGCCTGGTAATGTATGGTCATGTGATAAAGAAGTGCTGGCAACTTCCCCAGCCAAACTTCCATTTTATGCACTGGTTTGAATGAAATAGAACGTATTTGAATAGAGGCATTCAAAATTTTACGATTTTAAAATTTGCTTTCAGTCATTTCCTTTCTATAAATGAATAGCTGTGTGATTTGATCCAAGTCCCTTCTATATTTTCTTGTTCCTTACAAGATTTTGCATTTTTGTGCTTCTGTACAAAGTCTAACTCTTCTGCATGCATTTATATGTAGATATTAGGGAAAGCTTTGGGTGGAGGAGTCATGCCTGTTAGTGCAGTTCTTGCAGACAAAGACATAATGCTTTGCATTCAACCTGGAGAACATGGAAGGTTTGATATCATTCTTACCACTATTCTTTTGTATGTTGCTTTTTTCTTCACTGCTTGTTTACTAATGCAGAGACAGAAGTCCACCTTCTGATGAAACATGGAATAATAACATATAATTAGTCCATGTTTGGTATTCATGCCTGGGGATCTGGGACCATTACTGTCAGTGTTCTTGAGGGGGTTGTATTGAAGTTGGGTCAGGGCGGTTATGTGAGTGTGGTCATGTGGACCAATATATGCAGCCATAGGGGAGGGCAAGTTATAATGTTGGTATCAATTTAATCAAGTTCACCTATTTTTATATGGTAGTCTAAATATCAGCCTGGACTTCTGATCTGATAGAAACGTGTTTCTGCAGCTGGCTTTTTCTGAAGGGTTGCTTTTGAAGTTTATTCGTCCTTGTAAAGGAGAGTAATTTCCCAGCAAATAAACTTTGGCTTTCGTCCCCCTCCCCCCCGGGAACAATGAATGACTGTGGCCTTGAGGTTTAACTATTCATGTAGTTCTTGTTACTCATTCTCTGGTGAAATGAATGCAAATGCAATAAGGCATAGAATTGGAATACGGTGCCTTCTGTTTTTTTTTTTTTTTTGGTTGGATTTTGATTCCTTCTATAAAAACTTTTGTTGTTCCCAATTTCGTAATTTTTCTTAATTTTTCCATTGTCTTTGAGGTTGGGAGGGTTTTTCTTTTCATTTGTGCTTTTAACGTGATTTTTTAGTAGTAGTTCCATGTGTCACAAGACAACCAATTTTGAGTGTGGAGTGGGAAGTAGAACAAAGCTGGAACTCATACTGACACACTTCTTATATGTTCTTGTTGACAGCACCTTTGGAGGAAATCCCTTGGCCAGTGCAATTGCAGTTGCCTCACTAGATGTAATCAGAGACGAGGGACTTGCTGAGAGGTAGCAAATACATTACAAAAGCTTGTGTTGTCAGCAAATAAAACAAAAACATGCAATGCCTCTAAACTGATGTGTCCTATTTGTATTGTGATCCACCTCCTTTCTTTACGAACAGGTCTGCCCAACTGGGGAAGGAGCTTACTGATCAGCTGCTTAAGGTTCAACACCGGTACCCTAACTACATAAAGGAAGTTCGTGGAAGGGGTTTGTTCAATGCTGTGGAACTCTACAGCAAAAATCTGTCCCCTGTTTCGGCCTATGATTTATGCCAAAAACTGAAGGATAGAGGAGTTCTTGCCAAGCCAACTCATGATACAATTGTCCGCTTTACTCCCCCACTTTGCATGAGGTAAGGAAGCAATTAAGACAGCTGAAACAGTGTACTTAAATTGAAGGGAAATCAAATTGCGCAGTAAACACACGCACAGATGAGCCCTGTGGCTCTTCTAGTTTTTCTTTTGTTGGGGCTGGGAAGAACTCTCGGGAACCAGACTTTTGCATCCATTGTTCGTAAAGCATTATTGTGTTCTAAGGACTGGACTTGTATTGTTTTGCAGTTCGGAGGAGATCCAAGTAGGTTCGAATGCCCTGGCTGATGTTCTGGAAATTGATCTACCGAAGATGCAGAAGATGAAGCCAAAAGATGTCTCTGCAGCGGCCCCTAGTGCATGTGACCGTTGTGGGCGAGTCTTGTATGGTTAACTGTATTTTGCCTGTACTCCAATTATTTTATGGGACTCGTGTGACGTGAAAAATTATTCGAATAATCATAAACCAAGCTATCTAATCCCTTTGGCAGTGGGATCGCTCATGTCAGACTGGACTGTAGTTTAATTGGAAATAAGCTCTTTTTCATCTGTCAGTTTTGGCCTTTCCCGGAAAAATGGTAATAGTAGCAAAGAGAAAATTTGACATATGCTAATTAGATCTCAGCAACAGAGACAGAACATCAGTTTGTACTATGGTCGAAAAGTTATCACACCAGATAGAGAGGGAGGGAGACTACTAATGGAGTTTACAGATCTCAGCTGTTCAATTGACCACGTTGTCCATGGGCATTTATTTGAGTTTCTAGTGAAATCTACAAAACTCTGCGAAGGAGAGACCAAATTGGTCTACGTTGTTAATGTTGTGTGAATTACGATGTGAGATGTATACAGACGTGGTCCAAGCATTCCTATAAGAAAAAAGAAATTTCAAAATTCTTTGCATTAAAATCTCAGCTTCCGATTGGGAATTCACTTTTTTTCCTTTTTGGGTAATTATCTTCGGTGTAATTCACTTCTTTTGCATTAAATTTCATCTCTGGCCCCCCCTCCATCCTATGTTGGGCTATTTGAGGCCTGATATTGCCATTGCTTCCCTCTCGCCTATCCGTTCCTAAGTATCAAGATCACACTTTTTTACAAAATAACATGAAATTTTCCCAAAAAAAAAAGAATAGGTATTTTGTCAAAAAGTTTCAGGAAAATATATTAAAATTCTCCGCAATGCCAAATTTCATTTTCGCTTTCATGCGAGAAAACAATGCGTCATTAGGTCTACTGTCATCAATATGTTAGGCTTTATCCTTTTTTTTCGTTGGCGAGTGTGTGTGAATGCAGATATTTTCTGTTATTTGTCCCCAAGGATCCTGAATGATTCAATGCCATAATATTTGATGATTTTGAGTGTCACAAAATTCTAGTGGTAGTGGTGGGTTAACTTAAATTCCAATGAAAAAATATTAATGATATCTTAGTGACATTTAGAAATTCTAGTTAGAGGACTAATCCAATGGGTCTGAAATGGAATAAATAATACTTTATTTAATTTTTATCATCCGAACGTCCCATTTTTTGAATTCCGGGGTCATAATCATCTAGGAGGGCCTGCAGGACCATTTGATCCCACTTCGCTAGGTTTGATTAACGGGGGGAAAACCCCACAATGCCTTATCATAAAAACGTGATTATTGAATGAAGACATTTTTAATCATTTTCCTCTCAAGAGGTAATTAAACAGAAAAATTACCCTTTACTATTGGATTGCCCTTAATTACAATCAAATTATTAGGGACATTATAAGATAACGATGCGAGCGTGGCAATGGGTGCAGTTAGCTTTGGCTAAGGATTGAAGCAAACTTTATATTCAGTGATTGTCACTTTAAGCCTAACTCTAATTAATATCCAACAAAGTGGCTGCTACATCGCTAAACAATTATTTAATTTAGCCTCCAACAGTAGCTTAGACGTCATGCCTTGCAAAAAGTAGCTTACACACCTCTCAGATTTTTTTTCCTATTTTATTATATTTCACTGGGAGCGAACTGTCTCATCAGCTATGAATGGCCCTATAGCCATCCCATTGCGTGAAGTTCAGTGCAAACCATAATATCTATCAATGCGTTATACTTTAGACCTTGGATTTGGATTCCCTCCTCCTCCTCCTCCTCCTCTTCCTTTTTCCCCCCTCACATTTTATATATCAACTTTAATAACTAAGATTTAATATATCATAAAATAAATAAATTTAAATTGTTAAAATTTAATTTCAACATTTCAGTACTGCAATGACGATATATTTTATAAAATAATATTTCTACTTTTTATTATCTAAATTGTTTAAATTAAAATTTAACTCTTGAAGTAGGAAGAAAAAGGAGGAAGGGTGAACTCCCATGATCCTAATATCCTATGTCTGGGATGGAGGTGCAAATTTTAAACCTTAATGTCTTTTTTTTTTTTTTTTTTTTTGGGCCAGTAAACTAAATGTCTTGGTAAACATTTCTACACCTGAGTAAGCTCTTTGTTCTTTACTATTAAAATCAGGGTACATCATTTTTTTTTTGGCCAAATAAGATATTCCTTGCTTTATTTATAAGTCATGTTTCATCATAATTAAAAAATATTAAATTTTATTGATTTTATTTAAAAATTTAATAAATTTCTAATTTTATTTATATTAAATAGCTTTAATAATAAAATATTCTAACATTTAATAACTTTCTTAACATTTAATAGGTACAAAAATAATAAATATAAATACAATAATTATTGAAGTGTCTTATAAATAGATATACTTTAAAAATAAAATATTCTAACATTTAATAACCTTCTTAACATTTAATAGGCATAAAATGATAAATATAAATACAATAGTCCTTCAAGTATCCTATAAATATAATCAAAATAAATGATCTCTTTTTTATGAATAAGATCAAAGGAGTACATCACTTCAATTAAATTTTAAATTCATGTTATCCCTCAGATATGAGAGAAAGAAATAATTTTTTTTTAACCACCAGAGAAAGAAATAATTTGAAATGAGTAATTATAGTTTTGAACTGGACAGGGAATTGCATGAAAGCTCACGCCTTTGCAAGCAAATCCCACCTCCCGTTCATAATGCGGGACATTTTTTGCTAAGTTATTACTGCAAGTTTAGAATGTCGGACAATTTATACCTATAAGTAATATATTTCTATTACTTTCTTTTAATTCATTAATTTGTATTGATTAATTCTGAATGGAAAATTATGATCGTTAGGATAAAGGTAAAAATAAAACATTAAGTTAATTTTTCATGAGATTAGAAAAAAAATTGAAATATACATGATGCATGTTGGAAGTGTCCTGCATTGTGTACAACACATGATACCATTTTTTCTCTTTCCAGCAAGTACTCCTTCCGGTCCACAATATTAGTCACCGACAGATCAGGATTTTGTATTACACAATGAAATTCCCAAAATACCCATCCCATTTTACAATGTTGACTTTCTTTTCTTGATGCATCACTACTACAGAAATATGTATAATTAACGTTTATTTAAAAAAACGACAAATAAAAAAGGCGGAGAATACTTGACAGTTTCTACGAAACAAGCGTTAAATATTTAAGTAAATACTTGACAGTTATTTAAAGATAACCGTCAAGTATATATATTTAACGTTTTTTATAAATAACCGTCATATAAAGCCAAAATTTACACGTCGGTCTTCAATAAACAAAAGCCAAAATTTACATACTTGACGCTTGTTTTGAAATAACCGTCAAGTTTGTCTGCCATATACTTGACGGTTGTTTTAAAACAAGCATTAAATATGTAATACTTGACGGTTATTATGAAATAACCGTCAAGTATTGTCATTTAAATTCCCTCCAGATTTCTTTTTCGCTCTCCATTTCTGCAAATCCTTCGTCTTCAGAAACAAACTCAGAGCTACCGAAACCCATTTTTCATCACTCTAACTGCCAAAAAACACGTGTTCGGTCTCGATTCTTAAGGGGTTTTTGATTCTCGGCCTTCATAAGTCTCGTGGGCACTCATTCGTTGGGATTCTTGGTCTCTATCACTCTGCATCAGACTCTCGTCTCTGTTTTTCTACACAGTCGGTGTTCCCTCTTCTTGTTGAGGTAGGTTCTTGCTTTCCCAATCGTTAATCTTCATTTTGAATGTATGGGTTGTTGATTTTGATTTTCATACATAATAAATAATTTTTTTATTATTTATTTTGATCTGCATTGTTGTTCTTCTCAGTGAGTGTTTGAAGTTTTGAGTTTTTGGGTACTTAATTATTGAATTAAGGGATCATCCAAATTTTTTGTTGATATGAGGAGTAAATATTTTTTTATATTTATTTGTTTAGTAACATGTGCTGTTTCTTGTTAGGGAACACTGGATGCTTATTGTGGTTAATCCCGTTGCTCCAAAAATATAATATCTCGATCCCCTTAATGGAGAGCCAAGCAACAGGGAAGATATGGTGGTACTTTTTAATGAGTAAGTTAGATTTTTTTACTTGTTATTTCTTTTTAATTTTAGTTTTCATTCATATATATTTCTCACATTCATTCCATAATTCCTTCTTAGACTGTGGTGTTGTATCGCACTGCGACCGACATGACTGTGTCCCTTAAGATGAGGGCATTCGAATCTTTAGAGAAATGGGTCACTGTTAAGGTATTCATTTAATTGGTCGAGTTTTTAATCAAGAAATTATCTCATTATATTTTGCAATTTCATTGATATGTGTTTTTTTATAGTGTCCATTCCAGCCAGATCAGAGCAATGACTGTGGTTATTGCTTGATGAAGTTCATGAAGGACATTATTACTCATGCCCCTACCACATTATCTAACAAGGTATATATATAAAATTTAATTACACTTCAATTATAAATTTTAAATAATTTTAATTAGTTACCTATTAACTTGAAATTGTTGTAACTATTTGCTTACAGTACTTCGAGGACGTCTATTGCGTTCGTTATATGACTGCACATGTAGAAGAGGTCCTTGAAGAGGTGGCCCAATGTGTTTTTAATATGTGGGTAGCAACAGTAGTTAGACCGGTACAATAGTTAGTTACATTTATATACACATTTTTGGACCAATTTTTATGGGATAGGCCACTTAATTTTGAAACATTAGTTTACAAATAAGTTTAGATTTTAAGGTTAAATGTATAGGAATTTTTATGTTAATTAAATAGGAGATACTATTACAAACATTTATTATATTGTATTTTTTTCGTTGCTGGCTAGCTGTTTTTTATCTTTATCTGTATCTTTATGCAGGGGATTGCTTTAAAAGCAGCTACCATATAAAAAAAATTATATCATTAATACTTGACGGTTATTTCAAAATAACCGTCAAGTATCAAAATACTTGACGCTTGTTTCAAAACAAGCGTCAAGTATTTGTAAATACTTGACGGTTATAAGGAAACAAGCGTCAAGTATTTATGCTGGGAAGTGCATATTTACTTCATATACTTGACGGTTGTTTTCAAATAACCGTCAAGTATAAGATTAATACTTGACGATTTTTAACCGTCAAGTATTATTTCTTTAATATATGTCGCACCTTTACTTGACAGTTAAAAACCGTCAAGTATTGGGAAAAATAAGCGTTAAGTATGGGTATTTTTTGTGGTAGTGCATCTAGCCTGCTCTCTCTCTCTCTCTCTCTCTCTCGCTCTCTCTCTTTTGCTTGTTCGCTTATCATCTTCGCACTATCTCCATCGATACCCTCTCTACCTTTAGACGAACAAAGGCAGAAAGCTAAAGAGGGATCCCAAGGAAAGAATCTATGTTCATGAACTTTCATGTGATTTTCTAGCATCACAACTTTGTACAAATCTAATGACTGATATGAGAATGATATAATATATTATCTACAAGCTTTATAATGCTCAGTCAGTCAAATGAGATAATATCGTCATTAGTTTTCATAGATTAATTATCTTTAACTGTAGTAGATTTTCTTTGTAGTTGAAAAAATAAACTTGAGAGAATTACCTGTCTTGGCTGATTTTTTTTGGGTTCCATCTTAGATCATTGAGAGAATTTTGGAGTTTACAAGGCGTCAAATAATGGATGTCATGTGTGCTTATGATCCTCTTATACCTTGTATACTTTATGAGACTTTTTTTTCTGGTAGAGTTATAGAATTGTATCTTTAATCTTTACCTCCCTCGTTCTTATATCTGGTTATGAGTTATCATTTATTTAACAGCCATTAAGGAATGGTAAATGTCACAGGAATGTACAACGGATAAAGGCAGTGTCAAAAACTAAACGATTTTATCTAAGCCATATCATACTTCCAAGCTTTGTTTTGTTTTCCAGGTGATGATTATGAAGATAAGATATTGAATTTGGGACTTCTCAGGGATTTGTTGTTAATCAAGAGGTTATCAAGGGAACCCAAGTATGATGATCCTCAAAATGTTATCATATTCTTTAGTTTGTCTTTCTAGTGTATTGAAAGTTAGTTTTTAATCTCCTAATTACTTTCTTTCTAGTTCTCATATTAATAAGGTCTTTACTGCTGTGAATACTATTCTTGAGAAGTTGTGCATTGTTGTGGGACTTCTCATGGATTTGTTGTTAATCAAGAGGCTATCAAGGGATCTCAAGTATGATAATCATCAAAATGTTATTATATTATTCAATTGTCTTTCTTGGAACTGATTTTTGTCACAGACATAAACTTGAAATAAGCTGTAAAATACTATCCTTAATATTTCCTGGACTTGTCAAATAAGCTTGTTAAGCTAAGATATGTTTATTATTCATATTTTTTTATTAGTTTTTGTAATGTAAATTTTATATGAGAATACTCATGGGCTTCATAAAGCTAAAAGTGTCCTTACCATTTCTTTCTTCACTAATTGCAATATGTTGATATTCACTTTCATTGTTGTTTAGGTGGACATTCTCACACATGAGAAGAGCATTTAAGTTTAAAAAAATATTGCTATTGTCCCCACTGTCTTTCTCATTAGTTGAAGCATTTAAATCAAAGGAGAATGAGCACTTTTCTATGAAAGACGACTGTCTTGTTTTTTTTTTTTTTTCTTTTTTTGTCCGCAATTTCACTGTGTTTTAAAGGGATTTAACTTTTCCAAAATAATTCATCTTGCGAATTGTTTTCAACTCTCGCCAAGAAAAGTGAGAGTAACTTTTTCGGGAGCAACTATTCTCATATCCATAAAGCATGAGAGAGAAATATAAGAAAATAACATTATATTGAGTGATTGCAGCTTTTGTTTTTTTATTTGAGAGTTAGTTTTTAAATTTCATTTATAATTATTCATTATATTTTTATTATATTAATATTGATAGAATTAATAAAAATAATTTATAAATAAGACTGAATAGAGTATATGCTAAACAATTTTATTCGAGATACTGTGAGCCACTAAATATAAGCACATTTTTCAATGAAAAATACATAAAATATATATATATATATATATATATATATATTATGCTACAACTTACAACGATGACATTATTTCTAAATCAATGATGGAATCATAAAGTGAATGTGTGGGCTTGGACAACAAACACATTGATAGATTGGACTTAAATTCAGTTTCAAAGTTGATTCTGGCACACACAAAAAGTAAAAATAAAAATAGTGAAAATGTAATAATATAAAAACTTTAATTACATGGCTTGTGCCGTAATTTTTTTAAGAAAAAATTATGAGTACGGACGTTACAGTGTGATTGTAGGCGAATGAAAACGTAGCTATACAGAAGCCCACATGGCAGAACGTGTGGATGGTGTTGTTTGGAGTGGTTGATTTCTTGGATCCAAATCCAATTGATGAGAAGATTTGAAGAGCACATATGGTGTGTCATGTGTGACATCCAAATGGGATACAAATTATGCTTCCTTCATGGTTTTTGACTATTAGCCAATCCTATTCCTTGCATATTCAATTATTCATTCATAATTTATCTCTGCTGGCAATGTGTATGCCCATACAAAAAATAACATTATCTTAGTAACACTACATTAACCAACGCATATACACACATTAATAAAGAGGTGATTAGATTATGAACAGGGTGTACTGAAAACTCGCAAGCAAGAGACTAAGTCAAAACCAGCTCGTCGTCAATTAATTGCACAACATCGGCGTTTTGATTCCCTAACGGGATGGGCGTAGTTGACTCTCTAACTCCAAGTCTCTCGCAATCTGATGGAATATTAATTCTCAGATATTCAAGCACCAATATGTTGACCCCGTACGTGTGTGATGTTCTTTAACTTTGATTTCTCTGGAAAGATTTTTAGTTTAAATTGCAAAACTCCTTTTAAACTACGTATATTATGGAGTTTGAAAATATGTGTTGCTTATAATTTGTATACAGTACAGCTTTACATAAATTGTATATATAATTAATATACTTGAATACCCAATTGACAACGATGACTAGCCCGTTTGAATTTTAATTGAGTATAATTGAAAATAAAAATAATTAATTAATATAATTAATTTTAATTATAATTGATTATGTAATAACACAATCTATTTGGATACGAAAATTTATTTTAGCTATATAAATTATCATAAAGAATATTATTTTTTAAAATTAAATTATTGATAAAGTTGTATTTAATATTATTAAATTTATTAAACTTTATTTAAAAAGTAAAATATATTATTTAATAATAAAATTGAATCTATAAGTAACCTTTCGAAAAAAATTTCAAAACGTGATTCTAATTCAATAATCAATTAATAACTTTTTTGACTATTTAGATAATTTTTAAAAAATCAATTATTTGAGCTCAAAATTGATTATAATGTCAATCCAAACAAGTTATGACATTGATTTTGAGTTATGCCTGCTCTTTCTAATGACCTTTAAAAATTGAATAGAAATATTCTTAATCTTTCAAATTTTCATAGGCATGCTATTCCGTTAATTAGCTGCACGAGGCTAATATAGGTGGAAGAGAGTGCTGAAATGATGTTTTAAATCTCCTGTATAGGGCCTATTTGGATATTTTTTTAGAATTAATTTTAAATTCAAAATTATGATTTTAAAAAATTTTATCCAAGCACTTAAATTTTTTCAAACTCTATTTAATTTTTAAAACTCCATTTGAGATAATCTAAAATTTGTTTCATTTTAAAAAATTAATTCTAAACATTATTAGTTTGTCATTTTGAATAGTAAAATTACCCACTCAAAATTAATTCTGAAAATTATATAAACATCATCAATTTTATCATAATTAATTTTTAAAAATTTATCCAAACATCATCACATTCTAATAATTATTTTTTTTTTCAATTGAAATTCAAACACACCCATAATCTTTATGATTTTTCCTATCATTGATACAAATGGAAGTAGTAACAACCTATTAGCAACTTGCAAGTGGTTTATTTTAAGCCTGACTTGACTAGCCTAGGCCTTTAATTGAATCTATTTAAGTAAATATATCAAATTTATTTTTATAAGGTATGACCTACAACCTTAATAGAATAGCTTATTTACATATATATTATTATTGTTTTTGGACTGAATACAATATATTATAATATGTAATACATAATATATCTAATAGTTGATTTAAGAATTAGAAAATAATCAACTACATCCTCTTTCTTATATTGTCCTTCCAAATCGAAATCCGATGTTCCTTGCCCATGTTCTTTCTAGTTAGTTTTTGTATAATGAATTGATGATATACCCATTCGACCACTTGTAAGTAAACTTTTAGGGCCATGACTGATTTACTTCTCAACCTAGAGTGGGAGGTAAAAAGTCCATTAGCCATGTTAATATCATTTAAGGGTCCGTTCTGGTACTTTCAATTTCACATTCAAAAAATAAAATTTCGCTTTTAGGATGCTACAAGTTGTTTAAGTAAAATATTTTACAGAAAAATACATTCTAAAAACACATCGAAATGGTGGTTGAAAGTGAATTTAAGAAATATAACTATTTAAAACTTTTAAAAAATGAAATGTTATTTAACCATACTATCCCAAGTTTAATATCTTATTCTTTTATTTAAAAAATAATTAAATTCATTAAAAATATAATTATCATTTCAATAATAATAATTAGGTGTCAAGTTTTTAGCATTATAAATTGAATAATTAATCATATTAATTTTTAGCATTATTGTATAATAAAAAATATAAATCTTTATCACATTTTTTAAAATTACAAATTAAAAAAGTACAAATAACTAGAGATTAAGTTTTTAACATTATAGATCAAATTTTATATTATTTAAAATCTTTATCACATTTTTAAATATTTCAAATATATTATATTTATATAATAAAAATTATAAATCATCATAAATCAATGTCTTTTTTTGATAATTGTACATTGAAAAGAACATTTTATTATCATAATAAAATAATTTTCAGTGTATCAAACTGACTTTTACAAAAATATATTCAAATAAAAATTTTATTATAACAATTAATTTTTATCAAATGAACTTTTACCGTATGAACTTTTAGCAAAGTGAAAACTAAACACATACTAAATGAGCAATATGGATAAAGTTGGGAGATTGAGAGTGTGTTTGGATTAACTCTCCAACTAAGTTTAGGGTGGTCCAAACTTCAGTTAGAGGATTAAAAGCTCTTTACTTAAATTAAAATTTTGTTTGGATTAAAAAAACTTAAACGAATGTTAACGGCTGAACGGGCGTTTTGAGAGAAGCTGGGAGGAGCATTTTTTAACGCGACATTGGGTGGAGCACTGGCATATTGTAGATTCTCTTCTCTCTCCTCGTATCTTTACTTCCAGATTGCTACTCCTCTCTTTGCTCAGCCTCCCATCTTCACAACCTTTTTTTCCCTCCTTGTTCTCGCAGTTGTCGCTGACTGCCTATTGTGCTCGCTACCGTTGCAGTTGTTCGAGGAAGTTGAGGGTGTCGTGACCACTTGTGCAAGTTTTGTCAAGATTACTTCGTCCCTTTTTTTCATCGACTATGTTGCTCGTTGTCAGTTATCGTGTAATGCTCTGTTTTTGTTGCTTTCCTTCATTTGTTGAGGTAGAGAGGGAGACAGCAGATGTGCTGGTGGTGGGAGAGGGAGATGTCGCTAGTAGTGGAGAGAGGGAGAAGAAGATGGAGGGAAAGAGTGTATAAGAGAGATGACGTTGGTCTGTGGAGAAGAGAAGGAGGGGGGAGAAAAAGAAAGTGCTCCTTGTGCATGTTTGAGCGTGTACATGTGGTGGACATATATGAGGAAGAACAAGATGATCATGTGTTTTTTATTTATTGTGTTATATTTAATTATTATTTATGAATTAAGATAAAGTAAAAGAAGAAAAAAATTAAAATCTTATTTCATTATTTAATTAAAATATGCTCCATTTAATATAACTTTATATGTAAAAATTAAATAGAAGGAGAAAATATAACAAGGTTAAATTATAGGTTTGTAAATTTAGATCAAATTGCTGATAATGTGAATTGAATATTTTGTAATTTATAAATTTATTTTAGTTTTTTTTGAATATTTTGAATTTTATTGTTTAATTTTACCTTTTTAAAAATTAAGATTTTTTACTCATTAATATATTTTATATTTGTAATCTACTTTTCTAAAAATTATAATTTTAAGCTTAATATTTTTTCCTAAAAATATCAAATTAATCACAAAATATATATATATATATATATAATAAAACTAATGTCTATTTTTATCATTATACATCTTAACTGACTTTTGAATATAATTATTTAAATAAATTGTAATTTTTTCAACTAAATTTTTAAAAAAATATTTAAATATAAATTACATACTTTTTTTTAATTTTAATTTGTTAATCTGAGTTAATTTCTAATTTCAATTATAGATTTTTTTTAATTCAGACACACGCCGGGCTTTTTGACGTGCGGTGGTCGCATTGGTTTCCATCTTATGCTTTTTATTCTTCTCTCTCCTTATCTTCAACTCCCGTTTGTCTTCTTTACTGTCTTCACAAGCACGACCATCGCTTCTCCTTCTTCTCCCGCCACCGTCGCCGGCCGAGGAGGTGGAGGCCGTCGTGACTGCTTTGCAGGCCTTTTTTACTTTCTTGCGCCGTCAGTCAAGCTTGCCGAACGAATCTGTTGCTTGGTCTCCAGTCTCCTTGCCATTTGCTCGCTCTCTAACCTCTCCTCACATGCACTAAACTATTCGTCCTTGGCTTTCTTGTCCTTGGTTATCCTCCTTTTATTTCTTAACTTAACTGTGTCTTGCTTTGTTGTCTTTTTCCTTTTTATTCTGATGTAGATGTCATATCTTTCAATTTTAATTTGATTTTAAAAATTAAGATTTTTTATTATCAATATATTTTTATATTTTTAACTTACTTTTCCAAAAAAAAAATTATAATTTTGAGTTTAATATTTTTCTAAAAATATCAAATTAGTCACAAAAATATACTCCCTCTATTTAAAAATGTAATGTATTTTTTAAGGAGTTAAATATTTAAAAATATAAGACATTTTTAATCTTTCGAGGTGTAATCATTGCATTTTTTTTAAAAATATCCCTATTGATAATGACTTTATAATTATTGTAGGGTGTTTAATAGAGATAAATATGAAAATATAGGGTTAGTTAGAAAGTATGTAACTACTTTATTAAAAGGTGAGACTCGATTAAAAATTTTTTACATTTTTAAATAGAGGGAGTATACAATAAAATTCATGCATACTTTTTATTGTTATATATTTTAATGGAGTTTTGAATCAAATCATTTAATATGAATTTTAATTTATCCACCTGACTTCTAAAATTATTACAATCACATACTTTTATCTTAATCTCAATTGATTCTAACATCAATAGAAATTTTTTTTAATTCAAACACATCTTAAATAGATTTTCAATTTGCACAGGCTTTAAGTAGGGTGAAAAAAGTTGTGCTCCTTTCTATCTTTATTAAAAAATATTTTTAATTATTTTATGTATTTTAAAAAATTAATTTTTAATATCATAAAAAATAACATATACTTTTATTTTTATTTTTAATTTTAAATAATAATATAATTACATTAAATACTATTATGCTAACTTAAAAAGATAAATTTAAAAAAGAAATTTAATTATCACAAAATATTTATATTTTAAATTAAAAATTATTTTTAAAAAATGTTTTATAAATAATAACAAGCTGTAGGGTAACTTGTAGCCTCTGGTTTACCTAGTCTAGATCCTCTCAAAAGCAACTTTCTCTGCCCACCCCAAAATGACAGTTGCCTAATTCATCCAAGGTGTTTAAAAGGAGACACATCATCCTGCTCTTAAAATTGCACCCCATCGTCCACTGTATTATCATAGCCGTCTAGTTCACAAACAATTAAGTCTGACTGCATTCTGTGCTTATCATGGGGACATGGTATGTATCAAATTTACATCGTCTAGATTTAATTTTAATAGTTTATATTTATTTTTTATTTTTTATTTTATTTTTATCTTTTATTTTTATCAAGGTAAAAATTTATGCAATTTTTAATAAATATGCTCATCATCAATTTAAATATTTAAATTATTTAAATTTAATATTAAAAAGTAAAAATTTGTATAAATTTTTATAAATTGATTCCTCATATTTCACAACTTCAATAAAGTTTATACTTTTAATTTTTTAAGTTAAAATATCTAAAATTCTCTTAAAGTTTAAGGCAGTTGTACAAAATCTCTCATATTTAAAAGTTTAAAATTAATTTTCTTAACTTTTTTTTAACCAATAATCTCTTACTATTATTTCATAAATATCAAACATTTTATGTAGCATCCAATGTGTCATGATCACAAGCCCTTCAAGTAGAATTTACTCTCAAAAGGCACCTTATAAGAGAGAGTGTCTAGCTGACTTATAAACAACATTTTACCAATATAGCTTCTCGATGTGTAATTCACAATATAATAGAAGCTAATAATAATTTTGTCAGACCTTTGTCCATATTTTTTTGTTCTTTTTAGTTAACATCAGATGTCACGTAAACGGTTATGTATTTTTTTTAATATGACATTTGAACAATTTAAATATGTGGATTAATGATGAGTATGTTTAATAGAAATTTTATCAATTTTTATTTTGATAAATATAAAATAAAAAAAATTAAATTTAGACAGATCTGAGCACCAGGAGCAATGCAATCTCAACTTGATTCAATTGTTTGTGAATTGGACGGGCATGAATATAACAGTGGATGGTGAGGATGCAATTTTAGAAATAAGTCGATGTGTCTCTTGCTAAATACTTCGGATCAATAAGACGGCTGAAATTTTGAGACTCGATCGCAAGGTCGTGAAGAAAGTTGCGTCTGAGAGGATCTGCTCCCCTGATCTATTGGCATATTTTATTAAAACCTAATTTGATTTAGCTTATTTTCATCTGCCCCTTGGCATGCTTAAGTACGACGAGGAAATCAAGTGACATGTGACGAGAAGATTATTAAGCGGGAGATAAGTGAATGAGATTGCGGTTATTTGAACTTGAAAAACGTAGTGCGTGTAAGATTAGAATTTAAGTAGACATTGTGTAAGAATGAGAAATTAAATAAAAGCTAGTTAAAATAAAAAAAATTAAAAGTAAAGACATAATCCATCCGTTCAAAAATATAAAATATTTTTTAAAATAATTACTTATCTTCAAACTAACCCTATCTTTTTATATTTACTCATATTTAATAAAATATTTCACCCTAAATTAAATATAAAGTAACTTATTCAATAGATGCATTTTTAAAGAAAAGGTAATAATTGTATTTTAAAAAACTAAAAATATCCTATATTTTTTAACATTCAACTCCTAAAAAAATATTTTATATTTTTGAATAGAAGGAATATATACTAACTCAAGTTCAATCCTTATTTTTTTTAAGTGCTTTTAAATTAAAACTTTGTAAAGTCTCTCTCTTTTTTTTCTCTCTTCCTTCTATTTTTAAAATCCGACTCCAAGGTATGTATGAGTAATATCACTTAATAAAAAATAATTTTTTAAATAATACTTAAATTTTTTAAGAGATTAATCTTATAATTATTGGTTATGAAAATATTTTAGGAGAAAAAAAATATTAGAAGTATATAAAAAAAACGGCTCAAATTCATGGCTGTAGTTAAATATTTGTAATACGTCTTTCCTACCTTTCATGTTAAAAGCTGGAATATTAAACTTTAGTTACCATTTTTTTCACATGTCAAGATTGAGTTTTGGAAACCCTGTTAAATTCCTTCACTCATTAAAGTTTCTCCATTTTCAGAAAAGCTAACGTGAAATTTTGGGAGAGCGTGTTGTACAAATTTGACACCCACTTTTTCACAATTCACCGGAAATAACCTACAACTGATGTTTTAAAATATAAAATGAAACATTTTAGAAGAAGGATTAATTATGCTATTTCGAAGGTCCTTTATTAAAATTTTGTAAATTTTTTGTCACTCTCTATTTCAATTGATTAAATTAAAAAATAAATAAAAAGAAGTGCTCGTTGGCTTGGATTCCTCAGGGCACAAGAAGACGCCAAATTAGTCGAATAATATTTAACTTTGGAGAATTCTTTCTTTCTTTTTATCAGCAACTCTGGAGAATTCTACTCTCTCTCACACAAAAGAGAGAGAGAGAGAGAGAGAGAGAGAGAGAGGATTAACACAATTAAAAAGAATGATAGTTTGCTTATCTCATTCTTCAAATACAACAAGGGAGTAAAAAAAAAATGTACACTTTGCTTTGTCAAACCTTCTTTTAAGAAAATAAAATTTCATTTTGAGAGACATTATGGAGTTTAACTTCATTAGCCCCCCACTTTCAATGTTTTTGTTCTTATGCTGTAATTTTCCGATTCTATTCCCTGAATCAATTCGGTGCTTGCCACACAATCCATTGATATTTACATAATTGATTTTTGCGAAAAAAAATACGATATATAATAACAAGAGAGAAGAGGAGAATATTCTGAAGAATGACCTGGAAAGAAAAGAGAAAATATCATGTAAGGATTCGTGAGATAATTTAACATAAAAAAATTAAAAGATTATAAAATATTACTACAAAACAAGGGGATTGATTTTAAAAAATATAAATAAATTATAATACCCTTACTTCTTTTAATAAATAAGTAGCCATTTGTTATTAATAAGTATCCATTTATATTTAATAAAAAATTATTCACTAATTAATAAGTTTAAAAACTTGGAAGAGCTTAGTTGTTGGAAAAAAGAAATGTGGATCATGTTTCAATAAGAAAACACTCATTAATTATTAAGTATTCATTCACATTTAACAAGAAGTCATTCATTAATTAAAAATTTTAAGAATTTGAAAGAATCTTATTGTAATAAATGATAAGTAGAGTTCATGTTTTAACAAGTAGTTATTTGTTTATTAACAAGTACACTGTATTTATAAAAAGTTATTATCTAATTGATAAGTTTAAAAATTTAAAAAATTTTAATTTTGAGTAAAGAGAAGTGTAGATTATGTTTTAATAAATAATTATTTATTAATTAATAAGTATTTATTTATATTTAATAAAAATTATTTACTAATCGATAGGTTTTAAAAAAGAAAAAAATAGAAATATTATAAATTTTTTATCTAAAATTATTTTTAAATTCATTTTCTGATTTTATAATAATATTTTAAAATATTTTTGTTTTTGTCTGTCATTAAATATTCTCAACAGTATTTGAGTGATATTTTTTCAAGAAAAGAAAAAGAAAAAATAGGAACAAAGCAAGAAGAGATTTGGTAGAGAATTATGGTCAAGCTAATTGCGGTTGAGGTCCAATTCGCAGCGCAAATGACACACTTCACACGCACGATTACATAGGCGCGTAATCTCTCTCTCTCGCTCTCTCTCTCTCTCTCTCTCTGCCTGTAAAGACAAAATCCGCGGATCTATCTCCACGCACCATCTCCATTCATCTCCTCCACTCTCCCTCTGAACCCCTTTCCTCTCCTTTCTCTCTTTATCTCTACCTCCTCACGTCCTCTAATTCTGGTTCCTGCCCAGCTTCACCCTCTTCAGTCTCGACACACCCTGATTCGGCTTCTGTTGTTAATTCTCTGGCATGCCCTTTTCGTTCCTAGATCTTGCCCTAACTCACTCCCTACACTTACCCCTCTGACCCTTCAATCCGCGCGTCGGAATTTCCCAGCGCGATCTGTTCTGACCTAGTTGTTCCTGCTCCTCGATTTCCTCTTCCGTAACCCTATTTAATCCGTCTGCAATGGCCTCTTTCCGCTCAGATCTAACATCCAGAATTCACCCTGAGCCCGATGTCGAGGATGTCGACCACTTTGATCGCTTGCCGGATTCTCTGCTTCTCCTAGTCTTCAACAAGATCGGCGATGTGAAGGCTCTCGGTCGCTGCTGTGTCGTTTCCCGCAGATTTCACTCTCTCGTTCCCCAGGTGGAGAAGGTTGTTGTTCGTGTCGACTGTGTTATCTCCGACGATGATTCCTCCTCCTCCGCTGTTTCCTCTGACAAATCCCGCGGTCCCTTCTCTAATCTCTGTCGGCTACTTTTCGGTGGCATTGTCAAGCCCCTTCAAGCTCTGGGGCAGTTCTTGGGTCCCAAAAGAGCCTCTTCGAGTTCCGGTCCTTCGTCTTCGTCCACCTCTCTGGCCGTTGGGAGTGAAGAAGACGGGGAGGGCGATCAAGGCGTTGTGACTCATCACTCACCGACCCAAGTTTTGAAGAATTTCAATGAGATTCGATTCCTTCGGATTGAGCTGCCCAGTGGAGAACTAGGAATAGAAGATGGGGTTTTGTTAAAATGGAGAGCTGATTTTGGGTCCACTTTGGATAACTGTGTGATCTTGGGCGCTTCTTCGGTTGTGTACCCTGGACCAACAAAGTCTTTGTGCCCCCAGGAAGGGGGTTCTGATGCCGGATGTGGGAACAGTGGCGGTGACGACAATGGAAGCATACCTGACTCGTTTTACACAAACGGGGGTCTGAAACTTAGAGTTGTTTGGACAATTAGCTCTTTGATAGCTGCTTCCGCAAGGCATTACTTGCTGCAACCCATCATTTCAGAGCATAAAACATTGGATAATTTAGTTTTGACAGATGCAGATGGGCAGGGTGTTTTGTCTATGAATAGAGACCAGCTTGAGGAGCTCAGAGTGAAGCCACTGTCAGCGTCTTCAGCATCGAAGAGGACTCTTGTACCCGCGCTCAATATGAGGCTATGGTATGCTCCTCACTTGGAATTGCCTGATGGGGTTGTTTTGAAGGGTGCGACCCTTGTTGCCATTAGACCTAGTGAGCTGTCCTCCACGGCAAAGAAGGAAGTCTCTGATGTGTCCTGGGTTTCAACAGCATTTGGGGAGCCGTATGGGGCGGCAGCAAGGATGCTGGTTAAGAGGCGGACATACTGTCTTGAGATGAACTCTTTCTGATTATACGAGCCTTTGGGTCCGTGGTAAGTTTTATAAATTTGCCCGTTCTTGTTATGTGCAAGCAGTCTTTTGTTTCCTAGGCGTACTTCAATTCAATATAAAAAATGGAAGTGTTCCTCTTGCTTCCGAAACAAAAAGCTTATATATATTTGGAAAAAGTTATGGAGAATGAATGAATGATCATAATGGACTAATATCCGACAAACTGGTGTGAGTGTGTATTTGCCTGCTAAATGAATATGCCAGAGCCCGGGGCTGAAATGATGCATGGGCAATTGAGCCCTCTAAGGAATTTTTACGCAGTTTTCTAATTTCTGTCAGGCAATCAATCCACTTAGCTCTTTATATTTATTGCATCACTTGAATTGAATGTCAATTTCATAATTGGGGATAATTGCTTTAACTTGGGAGATGGAGAGTGAGAGAGCCCAACTTACAAAATCCTCCTTTCTTAGATTGGAAGGCTGCTTTGATTGTTCTTTTGATATTAATTTTGTGCTGGTTTATTTTTCACTTGATTACTTTTACGCGGTTTCACCACTCTAATATATTTGTTAAAATCGGGCCGTTTCAGGGAAAGCGAAATCATGTGAGAAATAGGGAAACATGGTACTTCCTGAAAGAAAGAACGAGAAAGGGCAATTTTTCTTGGAGGGTGCATGGAGTTAGGCACCAATGGGAAGATGAATTTTGCTCTTCCTTACCTTTCAAGCTGCGGCCACAGTGGAATGATAGATTAAAGAGCTGCCGGTCATTGGGCTGTTGTGCTTGAACTGTTAACTAAATGCATCTGCTGGGTTTTTTTGGTTGAGGCAATACTTGTAAGATTGTGCACCTGCCTGTAACAGCTGAGTTTGTAGTTATCTTTTTCTATTCTCAGTGATCCCTCTGTGAATATTCTAGCAGGTACTAGTTTGGTATGTTTTTGTGATATATTCTTCTAAAGTGAAATGAGCAATGTGCTTTGCATCTGTAAGTTTAAATGACTTCTGGACAAACCAATCCTATTCATGCAATACTGGTTCCTGCACCTACTCACTGCTATTCGGTGTTTTGCTCGGCCAAGTCAAGGTTACGAGCATGTAGAAATGTGTGGGAAAACATTCGGCAGAACGATTCATCTAATTACGTTTTACGTACTCTTAAACAATTCGAGTGGTGCCACTGCTATTATTTTCTTAAATGAGTGATCATTTTATGTGAATAGATTAAATAAAGTTTTGCTTTAAATTGATTCACACAGGAAGCGTGATCCCCCCCCCCCCAACCCCCCCTTTTTTTAGCTATTTTTGTCCATAATACGGGTACTGTTTTTTCCCCCCCAAAATTTAGGTTGATATTTTTAATAAAAAAATTGCTTAGCTATGTCTATGTTGAAGAATTTATTGGTAAAAAAGTAAAAGATTGTACGTAAAGATTTTTCCCATTACTATAGAAAAATAATATACTCAGGATATATTTAGTTGGTAAAATAATTGAATTTGCAGCGCTGGCAAGAGTACCAACTGCAGACAGTTACACGCTTGATGAGTGCACATACTTTAGCAAAGTAGACTAGGTAGCACATGTGGGATGTGTCTGGTGGATAATTGATGCTTAATTAAGTTGCAAAATTTTTATGATTCATCAGTCACATGATGTCTAGTGGTTGTTTTTGATTGCCTATAAAAGCGCTTGATTGGTGGCTTTTTTTCTGGTTAGGTTGATGACTTTTATGGCAATAGATACCATCACATATCAGGGATTCTATTCTGAGTTTAAAGTAACTCAATTATTTAGTAGCAGTAATTCTTTTTCAACCCGAAACAAAATTATTACACGATTAGCAGTAAGGTAAAAACGTGAGCCATGATTAATGCTACAGAAATCCATAGCCTGCATGATTGTGTTATTTGGGGTAAGATTTGACACCAACATCACTAGTACCCCTATTCAATTGCTCAATAAAATGAGAACAACATCATCACCATGTCTTTAATTTTAAACTCGCCCACCTCTTTAAATACTGTAAATTATTATCAATGTGCTATCCTATCTCCTGACAATTTCAATAATTATTTCGTCCTATAATTTTTAAATTAAAATCCATTAAAAGTGCCACGGGCCCATTTGTAAGCCCAAGTTTTTCTTTCATTAATTATAATTAATCATGTTGAAGGCAATGCCCCTTTATTAGATCTTTGTACAAACTAGCAAGTCTGAACTTTATCGAAAGGTAGTTTTCGTGGAAGACGGGGAAAAAGGCTTTTGAAAGCAGGTTTGGTGTGTGATAGATGAAGTTGTCCACTTCAAGATCGGATTTTGAACATTCTTATGGTTGGTGGTTCACTGATCTTAACCAATGGAAAGCATGGGTTGGATAAGAAACTTGGTGGGGTGACCTTGTTTTGAGGTGTAAACAAGTCTGGTCTGGAAGCTGAGTTTGCTGCTGAAAATCTGAATTGAAAATAATAATTCAGTCTTTGTCTACAAAGACAAGTCTCCATGACCATTACATTCTGGACAGAATGGAACAAGCAGGGGTGGGTCATGGGAGTGTCCGGACCATCAGATATTTACCTCTGTGCCATGACTTTCTTAACACTCCTGTCTGAATTTTTCTGGAAGATCCTTCCTTTTGCTTCCCAAAGCAGCTTTTGTCCGTCCTGGTTAACTGAGACACAGCACAAATGAATGAGACGTATGATCCCAAGCTTCTTGATCTATTCAGAACTCGAAACTTCTAAGACAAGGCCTAAGACTCGCTTTTAAAATGTGTTCTTCGAGCGCTTCAACTTTAAGTAAATATTAAATTTTCATGATTATTGTTGGTCAGTACTTTGTCCCGTACCAGAGGAATTTGCTTTCTCTAAAATTACTTTCATTTCATATAAATGCTATCATACTCCTAATGAGTTAGAAATCATTAATGTTCCATTTTGTTAGTTTCTGTTTGTATAGGTCAACTTAGAATTTTAATAAGCATGATTAACTTGGAATAAAATCTCTTATTATTTTTTAAATCCAAACATGTACGTTCCGAATTGTTCTTTAGAGGGCTCATAAATGTCACTTTAGAACTGCAGGCATTCCAGTTGTGAATGACAGGTCATGGCTGCCTCCTAGAACCGACCTTCCATTTTTCTTCACTCAAACAATAATTCATATTCTTAATCATTTATTAGCTTAATTAGCTGTTTCCGGCTTTCTGGTTCCAACTTTATCTGTTTATCACGTGAGGTATCTTGGCTTCGTACACTTCTAGTCCCACGTGAAATGAGGTATATCAACTCTATTACTCAAAAGAACACAAGCTTTTGCGCTCTCTAAGGAACAGGTCTTCTTCCTCAATACAATCTTTTAGCCTGTGGCTATCATTTTCAATGATTCCTTTGTATTCTTATTCCACATTCATTGGCGATATAATTATTTGCATGTATAATATAATACAAAGATGCAAAGCTCAGATTATAATTGATGTCACTTTCTATTTTATTCCACCCAAGTTTTAAAATTGTAGTGCAAGAGTAGATACATCCAAATGGAAGAATATATAGGGAACAGAATATGGTGAAGAAGCCCCCACATGCTAATTTATATGCCGGCAGAGGCTGTGACACAAAGAAGTTGATGAGTTAGTGGGAGATATTAATTATTAATGATAATATATTATGGATGCACTAAGGAGCAGGCAGGGTAGTGATAGGAAGAAGAAAATTATGTTTATGTTTGGATCACTGGATTAACTAATAATTGTGTTTAGCATGATCATGAATCATGACCCACCAACAGCATTTTGGGACATTGCAGGTGGCACTTGCAACTTCTGTGTCTCTTTTTGGCTTTTGATAGAAATTAGTTACTGCATGAACTTAGGAAAATAACTGTGATGTATCTTTTTATGAAAATGCTGCAAGATCATGGTTTTACAAACACCTGCATTTGCTTCATTTTACAGAAAAATGACATTCAACTCTGCAACGAAAATCTGCACATATCTCTTGGCTTTTGCCCTTTCTTTCTTTCTTTTTTTTTTTTTCCCAGGCTAAAGCCGATCTGATATTCTCTTTTTTAGGTAGAAGTTGCTTTAATTTTACTTTAGCAGAGCAACTAAGCTTTGCTGCCACCATGCCTTTTTTATCATTTTTATTTGTTTTACTTCTTTAAGGATACACTCATTTGTACTTTCCTTTTTTAATGTGTCTTCTCTTCCTCAACCAGAAGGAGTGGGTTAAAAAGCTGTAAGTAGGAAGGGCACATGCATCAAACAGACCCAAAAATAAGTTGAGTTGAACATTTAGTTTGGTAGATGAGGGAAATACAAAAATTAAATAACATGAATGAAAATGCAGAATGTAAGCAAGTGCAGCAGATTCCAAAACGAAACAAAACACTTCTGCACAGCTGTCTTTTAAAAAAAAAAAAAACTCAACTAGGTTTACTTGATCTCATAGAACATTCTATACAGTTAAGTGCTGTTTGGTTAAATAAAAGTATATGTTTTGGGAAGAGAAATGACATTGAATTCATGATTCATGATTATCAGATTGGATTCGGGTTATGCTGTGGGGAAGCCTGAAGAATTACAGCACCCATTAGTAGACTAATTCCCGGACCTTTCCTAAGCCAAAATGGAATAGACAATTTCAAAATAGACTTGCAAGAACCCCAAGAATAGGTAAACAAGTTCAATCATGTTTCTTTACATTCCATCAACATACTAAACGATCTGCACGCTCAGACCAATAGATACTTAACCAAATGCAAAGTGAAAGACTTCAAAGTGATCCAAGTTAAAACACCAACAATTGATCACAAAAACGTACCATCTCATGTGTCCAAGGCCAAGCTTACAGACACAACTTCTTGCTACTAGCACTTATCTCTTGGTGTCCTGCATCAAATAAACCCACAACAACGAGTATCAGAAGGGAAATCTGTGCACAGTACTTGCAAATCAAACGCAAGCAATTATATGTTGTTTATCTTTAGAAAGTGAAAAAATGAGGTTATAAATTTAAAACAAGCACGCCCTGGAAGTATATATAGAAGTTCCCTGATACTTAAAAACCAAGAAAGAGCATTCCGATACCTAAATAAAAATAATCTTATTGGTAGATTAGTCACGAGCTCACTATAGATTTGATGAGCCCGTTGACTTGGAAGGAGCTTATTTCCTTATTTACTTGCAGGGTATGTAAGATTTGAATAAATGCCTACATGGGAAGGTACAACCCCATTATGAGTGATTTCTGCTTGCAGAGATCGACCTTTTCGAGTTGAATTACAAAGACACATCAAAATAAAATTTTCAGAAAAGTTATTCGTGACAGTGTCCTCTAGACAGTATATTCATACATTTCTTGCGGCTCATGTCACACAGTAATAACGACAATGATACTAGTAGAACGAGTTTTTGACAATCTTCGAATCTGGTTGTTCTCTTCACTTCAGAATGCCAGACAATCAATAGATTGAGTTTCAGCGATCTGTCTCTCGAGGGAAATTCACCTGGATCGTTCAGTGAATCTGTCAATACTAAGTGTCTTCGTATATGCCAAATAATATCGATTATATAATTTGGATAACTGACTGAGTTTACTTGGCTATTACAATCATTCAAGTTCAACATTGGGGTGGAGTCATATATACTAATATGCTTCGGAGGAATCTAAAAGTGCTTCTATAGAATCTAGGCTTGCTGTATATATCTATCATACCTGGTGCTCTTCTATGGCAGCTTAGTGTGTGTTTGGGTGTCCGTTTTAGACCCCAAAATGAACGCCTAAGCATGTTCTTGCTCTTTAGGCGGGTGTCAAAACTTTTGAAGGTTTTTCACTACCAATACCTTTTTACCAAGATGAACTTAAGAGTATAATTTGGTAATATATCTAGTTACAGAAGTATTCATGAGGTTATAGAATTTCGCTTTTTGCCAATACCCAGTAAGCAGAAACGCAAGTGAAGAACCAGAGTCCAAAACCTCTGCAAAATGTAGAGGTAACATAGCATGCTTCACCTTTCAAAAGTGCAACACTCAGGCCAAACTAACTACGTAGACTACACATCTGCTAGTTCCTCTTCTAGTTATCTCATGCATTACCATCCCACAAAGCCCTTTCCCTCTCAAACCATTCCCGAACTGGACTGCCCAAAATAATCACTGCTAAGTCGAACAACGCAAAGGCCTAAAATATAGATGGTCGACTCAAGAAATCAACAAAAATCAATCCCGCATTTTTTTCACAAATACGGTCACAGTTAACAACTTGATGTGATTGCAAGACCTAATACAATCCTCCAGTCGCTACAAATTAAAACATTCTTCTTATTAGTTAACCAAGCGAAGAAACAAGGGAGCAGTTTATTATGTTATATATTATATCTCAAGAGTGAAAGATGTATACATACATACATACATATATAAGTAGTTGAGAAATGACTTAAGATCAGACTTATGCACCAAAGTAGAAGTGCCTAAATATCCATGGTCATCTTCATTTTGAAATTAAAGTATCCTAGGACGCATTATCAAAAAGTATCCTAGGAAAGGTAAGCCCTAATATAAATGAGATCTATGTTCATCATCTCTTGTTCAATGGATGTATTTTCACCTTTGGAAAGCTCAAAGGTCAAAATTGTCCTAAATCTGATTTCATGATCAGGTCTTTTCCCCAAATCAGACCTCAGTTTGTGACTCGATCGGTTCAGATCACTTTTTTTTCTCTCCTCAGCTTCCTGCTTGCTTGTTTTCTCTTTGTTGGCATGATCAGGCCATATGCTGGAGACTAGGTGCAGAAATATATCATGCATCCAAAAATGTCTAAATCCATGCGGATATGGCATTGCAAAAAATGTCAATCAAACCCCATTCACTGTATGGTTCTCTTTCCTCTTATATTAATAAGCTACACATGGGAGTGACCTTGGAGAACTATACTTTCATAAACCATTGAAGTTTTGCGAAAACAATACATCTCAACCATAGCATTATATATATGGGATCGAGTATCAAAGAGCATAAAAAAGTTGCCAACTTGCACCAATTGATAGGGATTCACAGACAAGAAGAGCAATTTGTATATGGCTATTTCATTCATGGAGCAGCTCACGACATTCAATGTCATGCAAAGAAAAGAAAAAGGAGGGGGGGGGGGGCTACCATGACTCTTGACGGATAGTAAATGATTAATTGGTATGCCTTACATAAAACAAACGATTTATGATCCCTTCAATATTCATATAATGGGGGCAGTGTACATTAAGGTTTGGGTTAATGCATATAACAAAACGTGTTTTCCCGTCCATAGCACAAAATCTAAAATAAGTCAAAAACTGTTCATGTTATGAAAACTTTATGACTTATTATAGATTTTACATCTCATATTGATGGATGATTTTCTTACTATCCTTACCGACTAGAGCTTTTAATTGGTTTGGAAATTATTTTTTATGACAAAATTAAATCATATCCTATTTGATGGAACTCACTTAATTGTCTCAGGTAGGAAATTTATGTTAAACATCCCGACTAGTAAACTAAAACTACCAGTTGGTAAAACATACTCCTTTGGTCCTTTATATAGGAGTAGAAAGAGAAGATTAATTTATGATTATATTTATAAGACACTTTACTATGTCTATGTTCATCTTCACCTTACTATATTTATTAAATGTCACATGGATTCTATAGAAGGTATCCAACTGATCAAGAAGGGAGGAGGGGGTAAATTCACTACGAGCTGTTATTCAGGAGGTGAGAGACTTGATTTTTAGTGGCTGCAATGTGGAAATTATGTATTCATAAAGGGAGATGATTAGATTAGCATATTGGCTTGCTAAGGAAGCTCAAAATAGAGAGAGGATGATTTGATCATTTGGTATGAACCTCTAATGGAATGTAATGACCTATATTGGTCGGACAAGAGGATCTAATTTCTTCCAAGCTTAGAGCTATTTTTATTTACTCAAAAAAAATATTTATTAAATACTAAGAAAAATTATTAAAAGTAGTTTTTTTTTGTCTTTTTTGAAGGGTAAAGATGAAAACTTATTAAATTTTAAAATAAAATTAATGAGATTTAAGGCTTCTTTTGATTTCATGAAAACATGTAAAATGACTTATTTATAGAATAAGAGAGAGTAGTATTTCATTTCTATTATTTTGATAACATGTTTAATTTGTATGTTTTACATATGAATTATGAATTTATGTAATGTCAAAATTTATATCAATAAGGCGTGTAGTGTTATTTCAATAATAGATTTAGGAATTTGGACTGTCAAAATTTTATATTTTATTCTTTTAAAATTATTTAACATTCTACTATATTTTCTAAAAATTTTATGGCTACAAAATTACTTTTCTTTGATATAGTTTTTTAAATAACAAAGGATACAAAATTAATACATATATATATATATATATATATATATATCACAAAAGGACCATCCTAATTCATAATTCAATCCCAATGGTTGAAATTTGCTGTCTAAACGACAGTGGAGAGATACTCCATTACTCCTAATGCCTTATTTTCTGCGAATCTTGACTCTTAATGTTGTGTCAATTTTAAAGCTATGTTAAAAATTCTCTTTAATGCGATTTTTATTGTTAGAAAATTTTTTATTTTAAATCATTTAAACAGTTTTCTAATATTTCTCTTATAAGGTGGACAAAAATGTGCATATGTACTTTTATTGCATTATAAATATAAATATAAATATAAAACTTATATATTTATGTCCCATTGATTTTTGACTATCTACTACCTTTATTTAAAAATATAAGGTATAGTTATTTATTTTTAAATTAACATTATTTTTATATTTACTTTTATTTAATGGGGTGTTTTGTTTTAAAATAAATATAAAATAATTTAATTATTAGGGGCATTTGAAAAAATGATTACATTTTGAAATATTAAAAGTACTTTATATTTTCTAAGCCTCAAAAAATACCTCACAAGGAGCATTTATTTTTATCATTTATTTCTTCTGTCTCAAATGATAAGACACTTTTAAATAAATTTTATATATTAATAAATATTATCAAATACACTTAATAATTTTATCTTTTTAAAATAAAAATATAAGCTTTTAAAAATATTTATAATTTAATATATTAAAAAAATAAAAATTAATTATAAAGAGAGAAATGATAATATTAAAATTAATACATTTAATAAAATTATAATTTTTTTAAAATATTTTATATTTTAATATGAAAATTTTGTTTAAAGATGTTCTGTAATCTTGGACTGAGGGAGTATTAAAATATATATATATATTTTTTTTTTGGGGGCCAGCACAGTCAATTCAAATTTCAAATAAGGGATATCGTAAACTGTGAATGATTCCAGCTAAAGCTACACTAAAATGCATAGGGTCTGGATGAGTCAGTGCTGATAACCTATTGTCTGTACTCGCAATTCTCTCTCTTAATAATAATGCATGAGGTTCGTTTGAATTTGATGCTGGGGGTGTCAAGTCAAGCATGCCTACGTGCATGATCCTTTCACCATTACATGGAAAAGGAAAGGTCCTCCATTTATGATTCTCACATCTTGTCGACAGAACCCTCATCACTCATCAGTGCCGTCTGGCGCTGCTGCTTGGGAGTGAGAAAAACAAATAGGGATCATAAAGCTGCTCTTTTAACGCTCATTGTGATTAATAAAGCAATTTTAGGCTCTCCTTCTTGTCCTGCACACTTAACTATACCCCACTCAACGCCCTAGACATGGTTTTCGCTACACACAAGCTTACACCTGTCACGGACACCCCTATTTGTTGCAGAGCAGGGAATCAACCGTAGTGCAAAACCAGGAGACAACCAGCCAATACGGATCACGAAACTCCATGCAGGAATCATCAAAAGACAGCTTATAAAACAGACATCGCCCATCATAAAAAAATATCACCAACGGTATGATTAACTAGAAAGTAAACGGCTCATTCCTCATGCCATTGCACGTAACACGTCTATCAAAGTGCTATTTTCTTTTGATGAAAAGACATTCAAATTTTGTGTCATCCTAAGTTACAATTGAGAGTCGTATGCACCAACAGTCCCAGAGAAGTCAAAAAAAAAATGCAAGGGCGATGCACGTAATTAATTAAATCAATATAATATAAAGGGGAATGAAAAAAATAAAATAAAGATGATTTATTTGGAAAAATTACCAGGACGATGTAGCAAGGGAAATGTGGCGGGTCGCAGGTAGTAATCAGTTCTTGCCTTTGCCCTTGTGGTCAGAATGGCGGGTTAAATCGCCATAGCATAGTTGCAAGCGGCCATCAAATCCAGGCGAGAACATATGCTGGTGATTCTCCATTGTTGGCGCAGCAGCGGCAGCTCCTATGAAGAAAGGTAGACTGGATCCGTCTAAAGGAGAAGAAGAAAACCTCTGAAGAGGGTGAGGCAAAACAGATGGTGAATTGGACTGAAGGGTCCCCCTGTTGAAACCAGCAAGGCCTGGAGAAGAAGAGATGGTGAAGTTAAGGTTGTAATCGCTGCTTCCGCTGGGTATGAGATGGTCAGGAATGAATGAGAAATGCTGCAGCTGATCCGGGTGATTTTCACTCCCCACGTTGAAAGGCGAAACAGACAGTGCCTGAAGTGGGAGTGAAGAGTTTCCCAATTGGAATTGCCCTGAGAACCCTGAAGATTGATTATGCGTTCTCATAGAGGGATTCCCCGCAAGGCCTGAGCTAAAGTAGTCCGTGGGTGCTGTACACCATTGCTGTCTCGCTGCCTTGTTGAACAAATTAGGCTCGTGGTCATCACCGTTGGGACTAGTAGTGGAAGGAACAGTACTACTGATCCCCGTGGTGAGAAGCTCAGTGAAAGAAGCAGTTTGAGAAATGGAGTTATTCACATTGTGGGGATGGGCAGTGTTCTCTTTCTCCTTCTCTTTTGCCGCTCTCTCTCTTGCCCTCTCTCGGGCCTTCACTCGGTTTACTCGAATCTCAGACCTTGAGAGGGACAAGCCAGAACCTTTGCTTGTCTCGGAAGTGCTGCTACAGGCAGACTTAGACAAAGAAAGGTTCTGACTTTGAGTGTGATGATAATCACCCTCACCATCTTCCTCAGCATCAGCTGTATCAAACCTTTTCTCATCGCTGGGCTGCTTTGGGGTATCAGGGAATGTGGTGTTCAGAGACGGGAGCTCAGAAATGGCACCAGCGGCTGCTTTGATTAGCCACTCCACTGCTTTACTGGGTTGGTCGTAGCCAAGCCGATCTTGAAGATCATAGAACTGGATTGCTGTGGTTACCGAGAGCCTAACCCTTCGGTCTCTTAAACCCTTTGAAGTCATGACCTTGCTGTGCCGGTCTTTCCCTCCAGATGCTCGAGAAACCCTAATGATTCTTGAAGAATGTTGGTGCCAGCTATGGAAGCGGTTCGAGCTGACATCGCTAAATCCGCCTCTTCTTGTCAGCCCTCCATTGTCTTCGCCGTCTGGGCAATGCTCGATCCCTCTAGAACCTATCTTGCTGGAGTCGTTTCTGCCATTTCCGACTCTAGGGAATTTACACGCTTGTGCTTGAATCGCATCCTCCTCCATACCACAATCATGCCTTTTCCACACAAAATCTCGAGCTTGAACCTTATTTCCCCTTCTGTTCCCTACACTTCTATAGAGGAAGAGAGAGAAACATTCAAAGAAATTATATGGGGGGGTTATGGGTGATTAGAGCTAGCGCAGGGTGGGTTTGCTATGTCCTTTGCACTGATGACGATGATTCAGAGAGTACTCTGAAGAGAGATAAGAGACCTTTTTTAAGCGCTCCGATATATCACGGTCCAAGTCAGGAGGCCTTCGTTTAGGCTTTTTGCAGTTTGCAGAAATGCTTTCAAAGGCAAAGACTGAGTAGGTCTCAGAGCCTCGGCCTCAGCTCCTGCTAAACCCAGAAACAACCCACCCCCAAACCCCCCATAAAAAGAATACCATCAGATAAAGAAGCTAACAAAATAAAACAAACAAGCACAGCAGATAAGAAATACGTACAAATTCTCAGACTCGCTTATTACACAGCAGATAAGATCCGAGTATGTTTAACATCTAATGTTTATTAAAATACTTGAGCTACGGGGACTTTCCGAACTAAGACATTCTGCTTTCTTTTTAAGCTATGGAGAAAAATTTTCAAATAATTCACCTATCTGAGCCAACCCATTTAACTTCTGCAGTGCACATAACTTTCTTTCCGACCTTCGAAATATATCTCGTACAGTAGCTACGAGACTAACTCAAGCTTCGTGACTTACAGACCTAGTTTACATATTATGATTCTAACCAATATTTGATAAACTGCTCAAAACTTTTAAGAAAATGATCAATAATGTTAAGCTTCATTACTTTGAACAATGTTTGTTCGGAGTCTGTCTGTGATGTTAAGCTCGCAAAGTAAAACGCAGTTGGATTACACAATAGTGAGGATAATCCACAGCTCACAGATCTGTGAACCCGGAGTTTCATATAAAACAGAACATAAAATATGGAAACCCCCAAATGTAGGCTACTGAAAGCACATTGTACCCTCAGATCAGCTCTCAGTTTGTCACAAAAACAAACGTAAGAAATAGCTATCCCAATTTAAAATTCACATAGACTGGAATGAAAAATCAGTGGGAGAAACCAGAGAAAGGCATGAAATAGGCGGTAACGGTAGGGAGACAAGAACAACCTTTGCTGGCTGACTTTCAGGAACTAAGTTCCTTGTTGCGCTCTTGAATTTCCCAAACGGTCTTCCTTGCTTCTCAAGTGTGTACCTTTAAATGCACCAGAGAAAAAGTTCAGTCTTTTCGGTATTTATTTATTTATTATTTATTTTGTCTAAGAATCTAACTCTCACCCTTGTGTATGTCCGATAGACAAGAGAGAGACCCCAAATACACAACCAAAGCGGGCGCAATTATGTTAATGAAGTGAATTCGGGATTTGACTAACACTTGCAGTTGCTTTAATCTCTCTGAGCAGGTAACTATTCATAGAAGTGAAATTAAGAGAGAGGGGAAGAGAGTTCTAGGGTTGGTTGTTTGGCGGGTGAGAAACTGGGAAGAAAGTGAGGGGAAAATGCAGGTATATATAGAGGAATTGCGTGTTGTAGAGGGGAAAAGCAAGGTTGCTGTAAAATTGTGCCCTAGGCTGAAGAGGAAAGAAGGAAGGAAGGAAGGAGGAGGAGAAACTAGCTGGGATTGTTGAGTTCTTCCCCGGTGGAACAATGCCCTCGCTTATCGGGAAAAGCCAGACACTACGCCGTTCCACTGTTTATGTAGGTCCACTCTTTCACAATGGGACTCACTTTTTCTCCTATTTACTCATTTACCTTGTCCATCCCCATCCCTCATCCTTATTATCATCATATCATACCATGTTTCCATTCCATTTCTTCCTTTTCATCTCTTGCATTTATCTAAATTTAATTCGCTGAGTTTTAATCAAAATTTGTTCGAAATTGTATTTCCGTCTCTTAAAATTTAAACTAGAATTAATTAATCAATTTCGTGGCCAGTGAAATTAAATGTGGGGTAAATCGAATAAATTAAAGCTCAGAAAATTAAGGAACAAAATCAAATTTCCAAGAGGTGGGTCTCAGACGGCATGAATGCTTTTGTAATTTCACAGAGTTTCATATTTTTCTCTTGCAGCTTTGATACATATATACCACCTTCTTCATCGTAAAGAAGATTGCATTGCATGGTTAAATTATTTGTATATTTTGCATTGTATATACCATGTGAATTTCATCTCTAGCTCTTATGCTACATAACTATGACATAGAATGGATGGATGGAAGCCAATGAAATCCAACGTTGACAGTGAGGTTATTGATGGACATGTGAGTTGGAGTTGGGACTTGGGAGTCACAGGGGGCCACATTATTAGATATGGTGGCTACTAGTTGGTGTAGGTTTGAAGGAATCAATTCCCTGATGAATGATGACACCCAAATAAATGAAAGCAACGACTTTTACGGGTAAACAGTAAACATATGTGCTTATACAGGGGTGTACTTGAATGTTTCATCACCAACAGTTCCAAGCCTGGCCTGTTGTTTTCTCATAGTTAAGCTGGATGTGTGCATGTATATGTACACACTTTGTTTTTGTTTTGTACTATATATGTGAACTTTTATCATATATGCATCCCAATTATAAAGCTTTTGTAACAAATTGACAGCTTTAATAAATGCCCTTTCATTGCCCAAAATAATTGTCCTCTTGTATATGCCATCCACTCCACTCTAGCACTGCTTGCTGCCTAAATAATACTAGTGATTGAATAATTTCAAAACACCCTGTGCGATTTATGGCAGAGAAATAAATCAAAGCATAATTTCTTTCTTTCAGTTTATCTTGCAGCTAGCCGTTCTAATGTCTGATTGATTCGTTTTGGAGGCGCTTGTAATCCTTTTCAATCTATGTATGTATACCATTTTATATTGCAAGTAACTGATAATTTAGGGTTTGTTTTATTTTTTAGTATTTATTTTTAAAATTTATTTTATAAAGTTTTTTTTACGGGTTGTGTTTTGAAATAAAAAAAAAGAAAAATTCATTTAGTTATATTAATTTGAAAAGAGTTTTAAAGTTAAAATTTTTTTATTGAAAACAAACTTTTTGAAAAAATGTCTTTCGTCATTAATTATCGTTGGCTATTGCCACCGCCCATCGCCTTACTGTTGTTGCCATTGGCTACCATTGACCATTACCGTGAGCCACCTCCAGTCACCACTGACTACTAATTTTCACCATCAACAAATGGTGGTAATCGGAAGTGATCATTAATGATGACTCGCAGGGATGACAATGGCTGATGGATAGTTGCCAATTGTAATGGCTAACAGTGATGATTGATGGTGGTACCTACTTATTGTTGAATTTGAATTTAATAACTGTACTTAGTACATGTATTGAGTACCTATATGATGTAAACATTTAAAATTTATATCAATGTTCATGCATTTATATTTTGCTTGAAATTATTGAACGAGTGAGTTTATTTGAACTATTGAGATGAATTTTAATGGCTCGGATCAGTGTACTCCCTCCATTTAAAGATATAAAATATTTTTAATTAAATCTCACTTCTAATAAAATAGTTATTTATTTTTAAATTAACAATATTTTTTTATATTTACTCATATTTAATATAGTATTTTACTCTAAAATAAACATAAAGTGATTTATTCATTAATGTCAATTTAAAAAAAATAATTATATATTAAAATATTAAAAATATCTTATATTTTTTAATATTCACTATCTTAAAAATTGTATTACATTTCGTAAGGAAGGAAGTATCAAATAAGCTATGTTGCCAATGACAACTACCAATGGAGGCTAGTGATAGCGGGCTATGATGTGTAGTGGCAATATATACTAGTAAAGGTAACTTCTAGAATATGCAAAATAATGTTTTGATGCACTTGACTATTATTGATTACTTTGAAAAAAAAAAAACTGTTGTTAATTATGATTATATTTATAAAATTGTTCTGATCTGTATACAACAACATAGACGGTTATGATAATAGATTTGAGGAAAAAAAAATAATGAGCACCAAAGAAAAAACAAAGGCAGGGTGTCATGATTAACTAGAACTCGTGTTAAACCTTGAATTTACAGTATTGTCTCACACAAAGTGAGAGAGGCAAAAGAGCAATGAGTAGGGTAAAAGTTGAAGGCCACTGTTAATTTGAAATGCGATGGGTAATTGAATGTAATGATTTTTTTTTTTAAAAGGAGACATAGTACGGTAATAATCCAAATGGGCAGTGACATAGTGGGGGGGATAAAGCAGAGATATTTGAGGGCATAAAATATTTAATTAATTAAGGGGAATAAAAGGATCAATGTGGAAATGTCCGTACGAAATGATGCATCTCTGTTTGCTCCCCGCATTGATAATGACGGATTATGTATATAATTTGATTTGATGGGCCATCAGCACTGCACAACCCCACTGTGACTCCCTTCCTGCCAACCAACATGCCTTCCCCACTGCCTTTGCTCCCCCTCCCTCCTTTCTTTTATTATTACCATTGTTCCACTTTCTATCTCCTTTTGTTTTTTTCACACGTATTCAAAATAGGCAATTTTTTATTAGTTATTACGTTTTTAATTTTTTTATAAATCATTTTTATTAACTTTATCAATATTAATATAAAAAAAATTAAAAGTATATAAAATTTTAAATATATCTTTATATAATAAATTTAAAAAGTAATATCTTATTACTTTTTCTCTCTTATGAATGATAATTTTAAAAATATTTTTTAAATATTACCTAAAAAGTCACACCGTAATTTATAAATGGGATCAAATAAACTTTTTATAATGTGCATTATACATAGGATTTAAAAGAGTACACATTTGTATATTACATTGTGTGCACCATTGGGTTTACTATTCATTTTACTCCCTGTACACTTTTGTCTGGTTAAGTTTTAATTTTTAAATTAAAATTAATTATGTTAAAGAACATCACTCAAAAGTCAAATATATCAAGTCAATTCAATTATGAAATAATATCTACTCAAAATTAAAGCAATAGAGATATAGAAATGACGGTAAGATGATAGAAGGATCACTTTTGCGTTCCTCAATTCAAGTGAATTAATGTAAATGAGATGCCCTATTTATAAATACAGCCTTACAACTTAATTGACCTATCATGTTAAATGTGGAGTGATAAAAAAAATTAAGGGGAGATAAATGTCCATGAATGTAAATAGAGAAATGAAACACAAGAGTAATGGGAGATATAGCCTTTGAAGTACGTCAAGTGATAAATAATGAGATGGACATTCACATCCACACTCACAAATATCCATATTCGTGGAAATTTTTATATTATTGTAGATAGATATTATATTGCATTTTACACGCCTGCACAACTAGCTGGCTAGTTTCATTCAACATTTTATGGTCAAACAAAACATAGAGTACCAGAGCCAAATTAAAATTTTGGAGTCCGTAACTCTCTATAACATGCTTTTAATGTTATTATCATATCATATCATATCATGACACGATCACGATAATAAAGTGATTTATACTATAATTGGGATATAAAATAAGCAACATCTTCATACTTACACTTTTTTTTTGAGCAAACATACTTACACTTTCGTTAGTCAATATATTGGACATTACTTCTAAAAAATGGGCTGTAGTTATTATTATTACTATTATTTTGGTCCTATTTCGTAGTTATTATTTGATTACAAAATACATGACGAGTTGATGATTATTTATTGATCATCTCGTACTTTAATCGCAAAAGGGGGTGCCCCATCAAATTAATTTTATAGTTAACAGATAACCGTGGACACATTTTTTGGATCTCTGAAAGTATGTTAAGATTGAAGGAAACAAAAGAAGGGAAAAGCCAGTGAAAATCACATTCCGGTCCTGATTTATTTTATTTAAATTTATTCATGGAAAATGAATATGTATACGCGTATTTATATGTGTGTGTGATGGGGGAAAAAAAAAGTACATTCAACTGCAAAAGTCTTTTAAAAACATATCGAATTTAAGCTTTCGTATTTTTCCCTCTATGCTTGTATTTTATATCGCGCTGGATCGAACCAACCAGCCCTTACATGAAGAAGTAGATAACTAATGAATTTAATGAAAAATTAAGGAGAAAAAAAAGATAGTTATATCATGAGGTGTCAGGTGTGTATAATACAGAGAGGAGATATGATGGGTGAAAAAAGGTTAAGAATAAAGTGGGCATGGGACGATGGGAAATGAGGAGAAATATAATAAAAGAGAAGACAGAAAATGAGGAATCACACGCTGAAATCATAATCGTCGTACATTGGGCTTGGAAGAGCGAAGCTTTGAGGAGCACCAGAAAAGGAGATTGTGGATCAATATTGGATTCTCTATGGTGGAGGGTAGTATTTTAATGGCGTAGGAGATAAAATGAGACGATACAAACACATATTTTATTCATTCATGGACGATTCAACCTTGCGATGCAAGTATTGGCACACTCCATGTCCATACTATGTTACATTGAAATTGTTAATTAATTAATTAATGAAGGGCAATCCAATTTAGATGTTTGGTAATTAAGGTAAGAGAAGAAAAAGGTTGCGGAAATCAAAAAGGCAAGTGGGGAGCGACACGCTCGAGAGACAAGGCTGGCTGGGTTCTCTGTTCGGGAAGCACGGGCACGTGTCATCCCTCCATGCCCACTCTTCCCCATATCATATCCCCACTTTAACGACTTAATTAGCAACTCAAAAAGGAAAAATTATTTGTAGATAAAATTTTATATATTAATCAATTTTATTAACTATATTTAATAATTTTATATTTTTAAAACAAAAATATGAACATCCAAAACTACCTTTTAAATAGAAATTCTACCACAAATTCTATTATATTTTTAAAGTTTGAACTCAAGATTTTTGATTAAGTTGATACAGTTTTTTTTTTTTTTAACAAATGAATATTGTATCTTTATACATACTTATTTTTTAAAAAATTATAAAGCAGTTTTAACTAACTTTTATCTATAAAAAATTTTAATATTATTAAAAATTACTCATAAAAATGTCAAAGTGTCTTGTATTTTTAAAAATGATATACTTAAAAAAAGAAAAATTATAATAAAATTCTACCAAAATATATAAATGACAATCCAATCTTTCAAAATGTCATAACTCCTCTAAGATCTTTGGGTACTTTTCTGACATTAATAATTTTAGATTAAATGACAAAATAATGGGTTTTATTTTATAATTGATAAACAAGTTTGAAAAATAATTAGTTCAAATATTTTGCTCAAACAATAACAATTCTGATTCTGTGAATCGCAAAAATTAAACAAGAAATCACAACTTCTCATGTAAAATTTTTTTTATTATTAAAATTTAAGTTCTAAAAATAATCAATCATCATAAATTTTGTTTAAATAATCATAATTTTTAAATATGTGAATTGTAAGAATTGAATAAAAAATTACAACTTCTCATGTGAAATTTCTTTTATCATTAAAATTCAAATTCTAAAAGTAATCAGTTACAACTTTTATTAAAGTAATGACAATTTTTAATCTGTAAATCATAAAAATTAAACAAGAAATTATAATTTTTTTGTGAACCTATTAATTTTTTTATTTTAAACAATGAAAAATTTAATTATTTAATCTAAAATCATTAATGTCAGAAAAGTATTCAAGGACTTTAGAGAAATTATAATATTTAAGGAATATAATTATCATTTATATATTTTAGTGAGATTTTATTGTCATTTTTTTTATAAAATATCATATAATTTTTGGGTGCAAGGGGAGACACATTGATTGGAGGGAGATGGAATTAAAGAGAAAGGAAGAGGAGAGGGAGAGAAGGGCTGGGTCTGTACGGTAGCAATCATGCAGATAAGTTGAGAGGAGAAGTTGTACAGAGGACATGTGAATGTGAATGTGAACGTGAAAGGGAGTTTCAGAGTTAAAGTTGAGAGAGGCGCGCGCAGAGATGCATCCATGTCACTCCTCCATCACTGTGACTGACTCCCTCAATTATTCACGCCCCCTGTCTCTCCTCAATCCTTCACTAATTCGTCACCTGATGGCTCGATTGCGTGCCGCTAGCTGCGCCCACACCACACAGAATCCCCTCTGTGCCGTGACATTCATAAAACCAGTTTCTGCCATTACCTTTTATCAATGTCGTCCCTTCTAATTTCTACCACCATCCTATCAGATCTTTGCCTTTCCTTAATGGCGCATGTCACCCTTCATTCTTTTTGTATACATGACATGTTCTCAGCCTCTCTTTCATGTTCTACCCACTTCTCTCTTCCACTGGCTCTTTACTACTGCTACTGCTAAGCCAAATTAATATATTTCAGTGCAAAAACTACTCTGCATATATACTCCCATACGCACATGAGATGAGAGGCGGAATATATAATATTCTTGCTCTGGATACATCACGGATTCCAACCTCCAATAAATATTCATTTTGAAATATATTACGACATTATTTTCTGATATAACTTCGAAAAAAGAAACAGGTATCTAGAGTAGACAGACGCGTGCAAAAATATTTTAGGCCAACACCTACGTCATCTGTGAAATCACTGTAGTTTTTATATGTACGTGCTAATTAATAATGATATTCCTTGATCATTGTTACATGATTTATATATAAATACCTCGCAACAAATACATGGATGTCTCGCATTCATATGTGAAATCCTTGTCATTTTTGCCCCGGAAAAACACTTTTACATCTTATTAGTGATCGAGTTCGCATGGGAGAAAATATTACTTGGATGCCTCTTCTGTTTAACTTAGTAAAACTCGGATTCTCACATGAAAAAGGTGGACTAGAATAGTGGACAAATACGAGTAAAAATACAAACGACATATAAGGTTTTGGATAAATAGATTCACGGTGGGTCAAGAAGGTCTAGCAGATCTTTTCGGCTGGCTCTCTCGAGCTCCATTACTGACTGATCAATCCCACAAGTGTATGAGATCGACGTGGTGATAGAACCCAGGAGTATTCCAAGAATTGTATCCAGAGGGAGACAATGATCTTTGTTGTTTACAAATCAATTGACAACTAAGAGAGAGATGATAAAAAAAAATGAGTTAACTAAAGTAATAGAAGTAAACACAATAAAAGAATGAAGATCTAATCAATCAACAAATGCTGGGGATCGGGTTTCCACCCACTGGGACTTTCCCACTCTTACCCAACTAAAACTCTTAATCAATTAAAGCAGTGACAACTAAATCATTTCAATAACCTTTCAGTGAATTAAAGTGTATTTATCAAGAGTCAAATTAGCTCTCATTATATCCTGAAACATCTAATTAAACTCATTATGCTACAATTGAACTTACCAAAAACACTAAAGATTATTTCTAACCCAACTGCTTATGTCTGTTATCCAAAGTCTATATTTACTCTTCTCCTTTTAATGTGTCACGCAAACCCATGAATGGAAAGCAAAGTGGCCAACCAACCAACCTGAATTAATTAAAAGCAAGAATAGATTAAATTGCATTAAAACCATAAATAAGTTAATCAACCACAATAGGAATCTAAAACGGAATGGGTAAAGAGTAAGTTGATCTTAACTAGGCTGCAACTTCCCTTAACTGGAGGATTAAAAACAATAAATCATAATAAACTCAACAAATCTCCAATTCAAGAACAAACATCAGAAGCAAAATAACAAAAGGGAATAGAGAAGCAACTCCTATATTAAAATAATGGTGCTCTCACTGTGTCTTCAGCCGTCTCCTGCCCCAATACGTGGTTCGATCCCCTAACAAGAAACCCTAGCTCCCCTTTTAAATGTTTTCCCTTTCTCGCATTGAGATTTTCGCTTCAAACATCATATCTTCTTATTTAATTTGCCCTAAATTTCCTTCAGCGTTTTGAGTAAGCTCTGCCACTTGTTTCTGCTCTCAACCCTGGACGGTCATGTCCATTGTAATTGCGTTCTGCCCGCAGACGAGAGACGAACAATCCTTCTCACCCGTGACCTTCATTCGCGAATGGGCAAAAACTGCCTTCATCTCTCAATTGCTACCGGTTGAGACTAGTGCTGTCCTATTCCATGACCAGTTTCACACACAGGCTTCCTATTGCTCCAGATTCCTTCATCCATAAATTGGTGGAGATTCCTTCGTGTCTTCATTCATGGATGGTTTGGATCCAAGGCTTCTTAACTCCTTTCTCTTACCACTTCCGCGCACGGTACTCAAACCTTGAGGGTCATCCGCGAACGATGATGATCTTATGGGCCTATTTTGGGCCCTTAGTCTGTTTGGCTTCATTTTGTGTTTGATTTTTCTAGTGTTAACTTCCTTTTCTTGATTTCCAGAGATGAGGAACAAGATATAGGTCATGATTTTTCTCAATTTTAACGCTATGATAACTTAATTAACACTATAAGTTGTATCATAATATAAGCAAAATAGCAGCTCATCATTGACATTAAACCCTATTTGACAATAACCAGACATCGGTTCAGGTCAGTGAAAACCTATATATGTGCCTGTTTAGTGGTTATGTACAAATGTACAAGGGAAAGCATATGAATATGAGTCTATATTGATGAATGAGGATGAGATTGTTTTGTTCAAGTATGAGTGAAAATTTAGAAATTAAAAAAAAATTAAATTAGAAAGAAATCATTGATCAACGCAAATTTTGGATTAATATAGCATCAGATCTATTTATGTATCCTAACTCTAGTAGAGAAAGCCCTAGCAAATGGATCATGATCACTCAAGATAAACCAACTAGGTTAGGTCTAGCATAATGGACTAGTCATTCAGAACATGATAAATTAAAGTTTAAATTCTTGTAGAAGACATGCCTACATTTAATGCCTGAAATATCTTGAATAGAATTACTTTCAATTAAAAGATTCCTGTTGGAAATTAAAAAAAAAAAAAGGATCACTCACGATAGTGCATGTGGATCGGATATAACATATAAGGCTCTATTGTGAGGACCACTAGCTCTTTCAATGAAGAATTAACTCTCGTATGTCTTTACTTGGTTTTGAGATTGCAAGGAGATAAGAGATCATTGATGAAGACTGATCCTAAAAACATATTGGGTTTAAAGGCTTGGTCATATCTTGAGTAGAATTAAAAGTTCTAAATAATTTATGTCTAAAAAAGTTTTCTTTATCTTTCCAATTCTATTCCTTCAACTAATGCTCAGCATTTTTTGCATGGGAAAGGATGCAAATATATTTACTCTAAGATAGATCAAGTCTTTTTATTAATCGACTGGGGGTATCTAAGGAAAAATATTAATTACTCCTGAAATTTTGTAAAATATTTTATAATCCTGTGAAATTTTGTCTAATAGAATTAACAGATGGAGCATATCTCAGTACCGATAATGATTCTAACAAAGTTTCAATGCTTTGTCTCATTATTATATATGTAGCATGGTTTTTCATCTTATTACAATGTACTATGTAGCCAAGTTTCTCTGCTTCTCCTCATGACACAAATAATATTCAAATATCTTCGTTCAAAAAATTTTAAAACTAAATTCATATTAAAATAATGACGATTTGTGTCGGAAAAATGGCCGCAAACGCAAAGTATAATAATGTTTTGAGTATCATCATTGATTCATTTCACTTACAATCATAAAGGCATCGCATCGCAAGCGGAGGCACAGGGTTTTCATGTTCATGGATTGGGCCTACAGGTCCAAGTAGGAGAGAAACTATTTTGGTCCAACTACGGGCTTTCAATGCTCTCTCTGTCCCCCATGGGCTTTCAATGCCTCACACCATCTGTCCCGGATTCTGGTTCTTCCTCGGCATCGATCATCTATTCTCTTTTCCCGAGGGGCGTCTTGTGGTGGCGATTCATCGTGTTAAAAATCCGAAACGGTACAGTTCCATCCTAACCCTAAGTCTATTAGGATTTAGGACGCATTTCAATTGATCATAGATAAAAAAAAAAAAAAAAACTATCTTTGAATTTAGCAATTTCACTAGGAGTAAACCCACAGAAAGTTTGAAGCCGTGCCAACCCTGTTTCAAAGGTTGGCTACTTTGACTTACGTGATGAATCGTTCAGTATTCACTACACGATAGATCTTGTCCCTGATAATGTAGGGCTCAGTATTCTGCTTTCCTTAGTACAGAGGTTGGGTGCTTTAAGTTGACGCTCTTTCATTAGTACTATGCTGGTGTTCTTTCAGCAGACTACAGATATGATTTTCTCTTGTCTTAAACAAGCCTCACAATTCTGTCATATTCATTTACGGGTATTCATTTACCTACAACCTTGAGAATTATCAAATATCTTTCTCTACTGTCATCTTATAGGATTTAAGCCATTTTGTTCATTTGCCCTTTTAATCCTGTTAATGGGTGCTCGCATGGACACTTTATTAGGAACGCGCGCTTATGACGGAGTTTGAGGTGGCATCTTCGTTAATGGGAAAATGGACACTTAAATTCTGAAAGGTCATCTCATCCAAAAATAAATAAATAAATAAATAATCTGAAAGGTGATCAGGAGGTATTTGCTGGTTTTCAAACTTGACAAGCGTTTGCAAATGGATCAAAGTTAAAAGGGTTTCTCTCCATTTTCTCTTAAACTTATTGCCTTCTAACCTGTTTAAGCAATGATTATTTTTTCTTCTATTTTTCCTCTCCTTGAGAATCTGATTTTCAAGGTTATCTCTTATCAGTTTCCCCGTGAAAATTAGAAGAAAATCTTGCAATTCTGCTATGCACTTTAATGAAGTGTCATTTTAACTATTTTACATGCAGTCAGTTGGGTTCACTGGTGCTTTTACTTACATTCTTGCTGTCCTATGGATTATGTTTAATGAATCCATATGGGTAATCCTTATTTTCCCGCTCATGTGAGTTATTTTCATCATGACATTTCTCTTGATAGCAGGTGATTTTCTCTCTTGCTGATGATATCTTCAAGCTCTACACATTATTGTTGTGCAATTGATCCGCTTTTTTCTTTCAACTACATCGTTATTTGACCAAAGATTTTATCAAGTTCCTAGATTTTATTGACAACTCTGAAAATCATTTCACTTTATCTTTTACTGGTTTTTTCCGAATATGTTCATATGTTGATGATATGAATATAGGTCTTAAAATTTATTTTTTAAAAATTTCGAACTCAATGTAACAAATGTCAATGCCCCGTGCATCTTAGAAATTCTAATTATCCATGATTCCTTAATTCTGAACCACATCTTCCTTTGAGCATCCTTTTGTCCTCAACCATAGGCCAAAGCCAATCACGGGATTATCATTGTCTTCATCTTTATTTTTAGAAAAGTGGAAAACTTTTGAGAGGTTGCCTTCCAATTGGCCTCTCTATGTGCTAGACTTGAAAATACATTTTATTTGAATACTAAAATCTTGATATTATGTCATGCAACACCTGTTGGAAGAGAAGCTTCACAAAAAGAATGCAAGGCGAGTGGTGGTGATCACTTGTTCATCGACTGAGCAGTAAGCACATAGATATCACCGCTCATAATATTGAATGATCCCTCTCATAAATTTCTCGTCATTTAGATCGCAACATGAAAAATAAAGCACCTTCTCATAAATATATTAAAGTAGTCCAATAAATGTCTCCGCCAAACTCAAATCTTTTGAGTTTAGGAGAAGATGGATGGTAAATTTACTTTGAAATGCTAATGCAACTACGGCTTCTTACTCATGAAAGGCTACTTTCGCAATACCATATTCTATATAATGCTTTCACAATTTAGGATTAAAAACTAGCATAAATTCACACACAGACACTCTAACTAGTCATTCACTTCTTTGTTTCTGGGCTAGAACTTCTTCGCCAAAACTTGAAGTTCAGGGTCCTTTTCTCCAGCATCTTCTCCACTTCTTCTATGGGAAGCCCTTTAGTCTCTGGCACGAAAATGATGACAAAGACAATTGCCGCAACAGCGACGAAACCAAACAACATGAATGTCCAGGCAACCCCCATAGCTTCTGTCAAGGATAAGAAGGACTGGGACACAATCAGATTTGACACCCAAACTGCTGTAGATGCCATTCCTCCACAGATTCCTCTATACCTCAAAGGATAGATCTCAGAGTTTATAACCCATGGAATAGTTCCCATCCCAGGTGAAAAGAAGATGATGTAAAGTGCAAGCCCCACTATTGCAACCCAACCAGCTTTGCTAGGACACCCTCTTGTGTACCACAGCCTGTGGTCATCGTGGCACTGACTCTTGGTTGTATCATTGGAGATCAAACATGCCCCAGGCAGAAGCTGCACAAGAATTTACAGTCAACAACTCATAATGATGATGAAAACAACATTTTTATATGACCATGAAGTGATGCCTAATGTCTAGATCAGCAACAAAATTAATCATTATCTTTTACTTAATCACTTCAACTTAGGATCAAAGCAGAGGATGTGGGATATCTTACATTGTTAGCTCTAGAAGCACAGAATCCACAATCTGCAGAAGCCTTCAGGCACTTCATACAGGTCCATCCACCATTAAGATCTGCGCTGTAATTGGGGCAGATAGTGCCGTTGAAGTGTCTGGTTTCAATGGCGCTAACAGCTGGGGAGTGAATTTCAGTCTCATGAAAAATGACAGTTAAAAGAGCAAGGGAGACCGCAACGCCAGACAAACTGATTAAAGCAAGCTTCTTCCTTCCGCTCCTATCAATGAAATATATGCTCACTATAGAACCAAAAGCGTTTAGTCCGGCTGTGACAAGTGATAGAAGCAGTGCTGTTTGGTTGGATGCAATGCCTGCTAGTTGAACAATGGTGGGGCTGTAGTACATGACAGTGTTGATGCCCACAAATTGTTGGAAGATTGCAAGCCCCATTCCTGCATATAGTCCTCTTCTTACAGTTGTAGTTTTGAAAAGTTGGACAATGCTTATCTTCCCTGATGATTCTGTTTCTTTAATTTCTGTTTCCACCGACTCCTTCAACGCTTGGATTTCAGTCTCAACTTCTTCCGGTGAGTAAATCCTCCTTAGAATTGCTTCTCCTTCCTCATGCCTCCCCTGTTTTATCAACGGCAAAGCAAAAGTTGGAACACTAAGTTAAGACGTGACTTCTTTGAAAATATTGAATGCAACAATATCTTCTAGTGATCGTGAACCAACCTTACGGAACAACCAGCGAGGAGATTCTGGGAGCATCAGCATTAAAACGATTTGTATAAGAGCTGGCATTGCAGCTACTCCTAACATCCACCTCCATGTTCCTGGTGCCTGAACATATCATCGTCATTCACACAGTTCCACCCAAGAATATCATAAAACATGTAAGGTATATAATAGTCTACACAAGTAGAGTTTACAATTTTACACAGAAACATGCTTAAAACAAAAGATGTTTAGTCACCTTGGTGAAGGCCAAGTTGATAAGGTAGGAAAGGAACTGTCCCCCCGTAATGAGGAAACTATTAAGGCCAACAAGGGCTCCCCGAACTTTGGTGGGTGAAGCTTCAGATATGTAGAGAGGAGAAGCCATGGAAGCCATTCCAACACCGAGGCCAACAAAAACTCGACCAACGATGAGAATTGTAGGATTCATAGCGGCTGCCATGATCACAGAACCAGCAAAGAAGAGGGCATCTGCAAGGACGATTGCTACCTTCCTCCCAAAACGATCGTTGATCCATCCTCCAACGGCAGCTCCTATGATTGCTCCTGCCAGTGCCATACTCACTATGGATTCCTGTTTTATCAAACACAACACCCATTTTTTACCTTTTTTTTTTTGGGGGGGGGGTAACTTTTCACATTTACAACTCACTCATATAGTCATAATTAGTTTCACTGTTCCAATAACTTCCATGTCATTCAACAATTTTTCTTGCATAAATTTACAGATACGGCCATACAGGTCGAGATTAAACAATTATATTTTTTGACCTTGCGCTTTGTCTTGTGTTGGGGTAAATGATGTAAAGAGTTAAACGAGTTCAAACTTCTATCTTGCGTATTGCATCGGGAAAAGAAAAAAAGTAGTCTCGACATTCTTGATGATGATGAGTAGAGTAAATAGCTGACGCCAGTTATATGATTTTATTAGGGTCAATTTTAATTTTAAGTTACTAAATACTTTATTTATTTTAAATTAAAAGATATTTTTAGAAAAGATTTAGTATCCCAAAATATAAGATACTTTAATAAAAATAAAGTTTTATTAATGATATTTTTTAATATTACCTTTTTCATATATTCTCTCTCTTCAATATTTTTTTTTATAAATGGAGTATTAAATGAAAGATAATTTTAAAAGTTTATATTTTTATTTTAAAAAAATAAGATTATAAAATATATTTAATAAATTTTATTAGTATATAAGATTTTATTTTAAAATATTTTATAATTTAAAACGAGGGAAGCACTATCTAGAAGGATCCTACTTTCGGCCGGGAACAAAAAAAAAAAACGGAAGAAGCCTACTTATTTCTTCTCCCGATGTGTTCGAAGATAAAAGAAAAAGAAAAAGGAATGGAAAATTTTGATGGGCTGAAGAAGTTGGATGTCTAACTTAGATTTACAGGACAAGCTACCTTATTGGGCCAATAAAATATTGACCGGTGGACAGGCCCAACAAGATTGAGACACATGTCACTTTCGGTTGGGGTGTATCTAGTAGTCATTATATCTTTTGACCGGAAAAAAAAAAAAAGCAAACAAAAGTAGGAATCTGCTTCACCGTTTCCTTCAACAAAAAGAAGTAAATAACCAAATAATTACGATCCCATAAACATAAATTAAACGTATCTCTTCCGTCTAACCCGGATCAGGTGATTGTTGCGATGTACGCAGGGAAAAAAATAGTTTACTCAAGCAATAAAAAAGAAGAAAGAAAAGGAGAGAGGAGGAGGTTACATAAATTACAACTTTTTTCTGATAATACATCAATATTAATATTACTAAAAATTTTGGGAGTCCGTGAAGAGGAGACCAAATCTTGCTAATTAGAATTGAAGCCCCACTCTCCTCGTGACAACAGTCCAAAAAGCAGACTCGGGCAATATTTCCAATGGTCAGAGCACAATTGTAAATTATAATTTGCTCTTGACCATTAAAAAAAAATGAAAAATAAGGGTTTTAATTTGATATAAACAGTAACAGATAGAAGTTGAGTTGTGAAGGACAGGCTGTGATTTGTCAAACTGATTTGAAATAAGGAAACCAAAGGCTTGTTTTCTTGTGCAACTTGGTGGTGGCTCTGAAGTGAGGTGAATGCAAGGGGTGATTTATGTCCATTAAAATATGGCAGAAATTCACAAGAAACAAGAGCCTCGGATCAAAGCAATGAAGAGAAAAATTAGTCTGTGACTCTGTGAAAATAAGCATTAATAATTACCTGCAGCCAGGTCTTCCTATCGACAGCCTTGAAATCATCTCTGATATACAGAAGAGCCCCAGATATCACACCTGCATAGATAATAAAACAGAGCAAAACAGGGTCAGAGAAACGCATAAATAAACGTTTTAAAAACAGAGACAAGCAGGGGAACGGGTCGGAACAAGAGAAAATATGGGTTTTAAATGGGATATACGGATTATAAATTGATATTAATACCGCAGACAGAAAAGTGATATGACTTTTTTTTTTTTTGGGTCGAAAAAAGAGAGATGATTTACCAGTGTCATAACCGAAAAGAAGGCCACCGATTCCAGCAGAGAAAGCGAGGCGAAGAACATAAGGGTTCTTCCATGACAGGGCCAAACATTCTCTGAAAGCCGACATGTCGGCGTCCGTTGGCACCCCTCCTTCCATGATTTGGTCGTCAACGCCACTCAAGCAGACGCTGACTTAGTTATACTGATCTTCCTACAGACCCTGTAAAAGGACAAGCTCGTTTTCTGTCTGTCCAGAGACACAGACCCTCGAGGGAGGAGGAGGAGAAGAAGCTGAATGGGGGAAGAAGAGAGAATGAGAATGATAGTGAGTCAGGGGGAGAAAGGAGGGAGGAAGGCGCAGTGTATTTATAGACTGAAAAACGAGGAAACGGCGAGCTTTGACAATCGCGAGTGGTGAATCAATCAAATTAATAAATAAATAAATAAGAAAAGAGTAATCTTTTTGAGATTCTGTACCAAACAGTAATTACGCTGGGGAAAGGGACGGTAATAAATACGATTGGGAAGAAGGGCAGAGTTGTAAATAAAAAATTATGTATGTTCGGGTGTTGGCGTAGGCCGCTACAACAACAGTAGCGCCTGCATCTTCGTCAAACATGGAAGCGGACGTCCCTATTTTTTCTAACCGCTGGCTCTTCATTCTCATCCGTTTTAATACAAAGTAGTCTAAATATGAGATGAAATCTTCTCCCGATTGCACCATTGTTTTGGAATCATTATAAATTACGAAAATGATAAATTCTCATTCTCATCCACATTCATCCAATCACTGTATCCCTGCTGGTCATTTCAGAAAGTAAAATTAACCTCAAGATGTTATCTGCACAGTAGTAATATGGTCAATAGTAGCATGTAACGCTCATATGATGGATTTTATATATTCTCCTCGATTAAATGTTTCAATTTCAATCAAGAAAAATTAATTATCTAGTCTTTAAGGTTTTAATCCGAATATAACTTAATTTTTAAATTTTGATTCGTTGTAATTTGGTCTTGTTAGTTTTAATTTTATTCTAACTCAATTCTTAAATTTTGACTTTTGCAATTCAATTTTTATAATTTTAATCAATTAAAATATTATTTTTTATATTTTAAAAAATAAAATTATAACAAATAAAATTATGTTAAAATACAGAACTAATTTTATTTTTTATTACTAAACAAAGTTTATAAAAAATTATAAAGATTAAAATTTTAAAATAGTTTTAATATTCATAATTTTATTTTTTAAAATATAAGAACTAATATTTAAATAGCTAAAACTATAGAGACTGAGTTGCAAAAGTCAAAGTTTAAGGATTGAATTATAATCGAGTCAAAACTATAAAAATTAAGTTACAATAAGTTAGAGTTTAGAGATTAAATTATAATTAAGTCAAAACTATAAGCACCAAAAAATTAATTTTTTCTAAAATAATTACATCATGTAAATTAGAATAAAATATATTGACATTTCTTTTATTTTTATTTTAATTACGAATGTATTTGTTTTATTGTAAAAAATATACCAACCTCTTCTAAAATTAAATCACATAACATAAACTTGTCTATCACTTTTAAAATTTTGGTTTCACTGATTTGACTATTAATTTATTTTAAATTTATACATGTTTGTCTAAAAATTATTTAAGTAATCTAAAAAATTTAATACATATATATTTGTTACTTAATTATTTATATTTTAATTAATTTAGTTATGCAAAATATTTACTCAGTAAATTGTTAAAAATTTAAATTTATAAGCTGGTAAAAAATATTTCAAAAACGTATGTATAAAGAAAGCTGCATAAAATAGGAATTTACTATAATGAGATGCTTAATTTTTAAATTTTATTGATCTTTATTCAAAAAAAATTAGTAATTTTAGCACAATATATTAAAAATTATTTATTTAAATATTATGATACTTAATTATTAATAATTTTCAAATTAAGGAAGAAATTAGATAATTAGAAAATAAATACAAATAAATAATTTTAACTTTTTTCAACATATATAATTACAAATAAAAAATTAAGTCTTTTAAAATATTTAGTGAAATATTTTTATTGGTATTAAAAACTTGATTAAAGTGTTATTGATTCTTGAATTAGAGGATAGTTCCATGTATTTTTAGTTTAAAAAATTAATTCTGGCTAGCATCAATGATGCTTGGATTTAATTTTTAATGTAATTAATAGTACTAAATTTTGTAACTGATTGAATAATTTCCCTTCGAAATTATTCACAAGAAAAAGGGGATAACATGTGCAAATTGGCATTCATGGTAAGTTAAAATAAAAGAGGACAGCAGTTCGCTTAATCTGGCAATCAACTTATTCAAGCTAATTACGCAGTGTGTAATTAATAGTTGATAAGCTATTATCGTCTCTTGTGCATACACTTATCCCATTGTTTATATGCATATAGCGAGGTCTAATTAGTAATCAGATTATTTCCAAATTCAAAGGATTGAGTTAGTAATAAATTTATGCTGGTCGGTGGTGGTAGTTTTGTATTATTTGAGGCGTTATCATATTCATGCATCATAATATCCTTCTTTTTGAGGTTAGAAATGGTTTCAAAATAAGGTTAAATGGCAAATTTACTCATAAAATCAAGAAGTGTTTGAGATTCTAAATTTATTTACAGTGCAATGTTATTCAAAAATATTTTAAAACAATCTAATATTATATCTACCACTAATAAATGTTAATTTGATAGTTAATTAATCAAAAACTATAAAAAATGATATCAAAAATTATAAAATGTGACCGAAAAATTTTCTTGATCTTTTTTTTTTTAAATTTTTGGGTGATTTCTGAATTTTTCTTCTTCTTTTGGTAATTTATGAGATCCTTTTTTGTAAATTTTTGACTAATTAATAGTCAAAATTATTTTTTATTAACAATAAAGTAACATTGCATTATTTTTAAACATTAAAAAAGAAAATTGTACTAAAAACAAATCAAGGTCCCAAGCATTACTGACTTATAGTTTAAAGGAGAAATTGTCTTTTAACCCCATCAAAATATTTAGATATTAAGAGATATTTGTCAAAATATAGATTCAAATCTTTTTGTTCATGGTGAATAATAAATACCAAGCGTATCAAAGACGTTGAATCTTAATTGATAATAAAAAGATTTCAAGCTCTCTTATCACAATTTACTTGAATATAAAAAAATACAAGGCTTTCGTAGAATAAGTGTTTGATTTTATTGAAATGTGAAAAAAGTTACAAGTCTAAATTAAACGACTAATTGATAAACTAAAGGACTAAAAAGTGTAAAATTTAAGTTTTTGATTGAATGTTGACTAGTTTCTTCTGTGTCTTTTTCTTATATTTATAGTGTCAAAGTAACAGTAGCCTCTTTCTTAAGACCTAGCACATTTTGCTGAAGAATCAAGGATCTTGCGAAACTCATGGCACAGTCTTTATTCCATACTCTCCATTTTGGTAATCAACCTGTTTCACTAAGATACTTGGGCGTTAGGTCCATAGATTTTTGTATTAGTTGAAATTGTGTCTTTCGCGCCAACGGTCTAATATTTACGGCTAACGGGATTTCAGCATGTTTTCTTATTATGACCTTTATTGAGCATCGAGGCTGACCCTTTTTATTTATATTGGGCTTGATACTTTAATTACTCAGCCCAATTAACCCTGTGACCTATTTGAGTGACGTTTCATATTTAGTACAAATAATGCCTCTACATGCCAGTGGTTGATGACATAAGCCATGTGGCACATTTGAAAAAATTGAAACGTCACTTTATTTTTGAGCGCCCTTTGTTAATATAAACTCATTTCTTTTTTTTTTTTCTAGTCACTTCTCTTGCCCTTTCTACCGTTTCTTAAACTTCAAGCATTCGTTCTTCAGCATCCCTCTTACCTTAACTCTCAAATGGCCTCCACCTTTGCCACTTTTTCTATTGCAGCTTTATCTTCCACATCCACTGGAAGTTTGCTTGATTCTTTGGCGATTATCATGAATCTCATTACCCCACTTGGCAAGTTTATGACAGTATGTACTCAGTAGTTTGAAAACCCTTATTCCCCCAAGATTGGTTCCTTATTCTAATAGTCATTCATTTTCTTTACAGGAAGATTCTTCATTCCATGAATCTGTGGCTTTTTGTTAAGTTTCTCGCTTCTCATGTTTAGCCCTTTTGTTTTAGTGGAGAAGTACGCTAACTGTTCTTTGTTTTTCTCCAATACTTCTCTTTGGAGCTTTTAAATCTCCAATAAAAGTGATGTCGGGTAGCTGATCATCTCTCCCAACCTGTTCGAAGTCACAGCCTCTACTCAGTCAAATCTATGGCCATTAACCCCTATTCGTAACTTGGTCTTGGCCCAAACGACTTCACCCTTTCCCGAGTCATCCTGTAGAAAACTCAGGAACTGGTCCCAGTCTCCTCACACTTGGGTCAACTAGGTGAGGTGCTTGAAGTCGGAGTATGTGCCCCAGTAGAAGGAGATGGGTCTTTATGACCTAATTCAATTATCCCTCACTGATATCATCATCTCGGTTAAGCTTCTGATGGCCCTCTTAAGTTTTTGGGCTCTGGGTTGCAACACCTTCATCTTCAAGCTCAGCCCTATATCCCTTATGCTATGTGACGTTTCCATGTTCTTAGGGCTGCCCATTACCGAGGAGGAGAACTTTTACACAATCCCTAAAAAGCATGACTCCTACACTACCTTCTTAGTTGACTTGGAGAGTAAGATCAATATTACGGGCTCTTACATAAAGATCATGGAGTTATTCTCTAAGAAGTCAGTCATCGAGCCCATCATTGCCATGAAGCACTTGGTCTTCATATGGCTCCTATTGAGCTAATGGATCCTGACCCTGAGGAGAGGAAAGCTCGTGCAATTGCACTTGAGAATCGCCTAATCCCTGCTCTATGGTAATCAAATAGCCCTAGGGATGATGTTTCTATGCCACCTCTATGACAGCATGAGGGAGTTGCTGATGAAAAAACTTTTTAGCTTCTATGAACTCATTTGGATTCCAAAGTTATGGATGACTGCCTACTTTTTACTTTTTCGGCGATAGCCTTTTCCAGATGATTCTCACGCCAACTACCCCTTCACTTGTCTTCTGGGTGGTCATCCTTTGACTGACTTGAAGAGCTTCTTTAAGTTCTTCAATCAGTAGAGCTGGTCCCTAGGGAGGGCCTTAAAGGCTTTCAATATTCTAGATCGTCGCCTCCCTACCTGGTACAAGCATATAGTGGATCAGAAGAACAAGCCCGCCAAGCTACTAAGGGTTGAGGTTTTCTTCTTGACCATTACTCCCAGAAAGATGTGGCTGCCATATACTGGCTCTTCCTTCAAGTTGTTAAGGGTCTACTTGGAGCCCTATCATCCTTAACTAGTGGCAAACTAGTTTGAATTGAGCCAGTGCATCCCTCAAGGCTTGTCTCTCTAAATTAGCGTGGAGCTACTAGATAGGGAGGCTATCGACTATATAACCATTTCACACACCGCTCAAAGGTAGTGTAAGGTGGAACTTATAAATAGAGATGCCTGCCTCCACTTTAATAAATAGTAGCCCTAGCGCTTTAGGTGCATAATAAAGAGCCATATTAGTAAGTATCATCTCCTATATTTACTTTATTTTTCTTTCTTTTATCTCATGCTAAAGTCTAATCCCACTTTTTTTATTTTTGTAAGTCGTGAGTGGACGCAATCTCACACGCTGATGATGTTTTTGAGGGGAAACATTGACACCCCTACTACTTCCCAGATGGCCCCCTCGCCGAGGACTGTGGTCCAAGGGATGGAGCAAGACGATGCCTCTTCTCAAGTCTCGTCCTCAAGAAGCTCAGGGCTAAGAAGATCCCTTCAAGTTGCCCAGACAAAGGAGATGGTCCTAACAAGAGAAAGCGAGCTCTATCTCCTTCGCCTGACGTTAAGAGAAGGAAGAAGACAATGCCTCCTCCTCTCAATCAACCTTCCTCTACTCCCTTCTTAACTGATCCTACTCCTCAAAAGGGAAAGCACACATACAAGCTCTAATGGACGATGATCCTGTCAGTAGAATCTGACAACGGCAGGTTGAGTCCTCTTCAATTTTGGGAGATGGAGACCCATCTTTTAGATCCTCGAATGGTCACTTCCCCTGCCTCTACCATTCCTGAGCCAATCGCTATAGATCTAACTGAAGTTACTCGGCCCAGGAGGTGATGAAGCATGCTGAAGATCTAAAGACTGCTATATTTACTGTAGCCCCAAATGGTGCTGTCAGTCCGGAAGACCTCAAAGCTATAGTTGACCAGGGAGGAGCTTTCACCGCAGCCTCGAGTGGTGAGTTGCAGCTTGAAGTCCAAGGTCCTACTTCCACCAAGAGCCCCAAGATGGTTCCTCCCATCAGTTCGATCCTACCTCTTACCTCATCAAGCACTTAAGAAGTCGGGGGTTCTGAGAGGTCCCTAGAGGGATTTTAGGTGGCAACTGTGAATAACGCACTAGTTGCCCTAGCCTCCACTCAAGGCATCTTGGTGTGGGGTCAAGCTGATTCCTCCACTCTATCAGGCTATGTAGAGAAGGCCCTGCGATCAGCAGTGCAGTCTGCACGCACTCCTTCCCCTTTCACGAGCAAAGACAAAGCACTCATGAACCCAATTCAGGTATTAGCTTATTCTGCTCTTTCCTTCTAGTCTTTCTTTGTCTTTCATTATTGATTTTACTTCATTTTCTTTAGTTGGCTTTGTTAGAGGCGGTACCCACTGATACCCTTCCAGCCCGCATCCACATCCTTAAAATGAACATGGTGCTAGATGCTTGGAGGGTCATGCAGTTCTAACTTAGTCGAGATCTACTCCTCATTCTTGAGTAGAATTATAAAGAGATGATCCGAGCTCTTGAGGTTGTGGAAAACGCAGTCTCCATATCTGAGTTGGCACTCTTTCAAGCTCAAGTCCTAGCATGTTAAAACATCATCAGCTGATGCCATAAAGAACTCCCCCTTTTATCAGACTATTTAAAAAATAATTAGTTTGTGAAGAACGAGTATCTTGCCGTCAAGACCTAGATGACTGCTGCCATTGATCGGGTTTAGGAGATTGCCCCTTGCGTAGATCACCTCCAGGCGCTATAGGCTAAGGTGGTGGACTTGAGGCACTAGCTAGTAGCAACTGAAGAGGAGTTGGTGCAGGCTGAAGCTGAAGATGATCCAACTGAGTTTGAACTAGAGATTTCAACTAAGGCTTTGGATAAAGCATAGGCCATTTCAGATGAAAAGTTTTATTCCATGCTTGAATTTGAGATGGCCTTTACTTGCCATCAGACCCTTTCTAAAAAGCTGGACTTGGCTTTGATGACATGGGAGACTACGTGTACCATTTGTAAATAATAAACATATGCACCTTATTTTTTTCATTCTTTATTCTTTATTCTTTATTATGTACTATACCCCATTTGTAACACGGTTCAAATGCAATAAAGAGTAAATTATTTTCTATTATTGTGCGCCTCTCATATGCCCTGAAGCCATTCAAGGCATCAGGTCCTTTTTTTTAACTATAATGACGGCTAATACTTCTTCAAATATTTTCCATTTATGGCCTGTCTATGTGTAGTCCTGTCGATGCTAGCTAACACATACGTGTTTCCTTTAAGTACTTCATTTATCCTGAATAATCCTTCCCAATTAGGCAAAAACTTACTAAGCATCTAGTCTTTAAAACCAGGCGGTAACATAAGTTTTCACACGAGCTCGTCTACCTAAAAGTGTTTCCTTCTTATTCATTTATTATATGTCCTTGAAACCTCTTTCTTTTGGGCAATCATATGATCCAACACTTATAAATGAATTTTATCTAATTGACTTAACTCGTTCATCATAGCCTTGTTGTAGTCATCAGACGGTCTTCCTAAACTGCTCGTAATGCATAATGAAGGGACTACTATTTTCATAGGCAAAATGGCTTCGTGCCCATATGTCAACATATACGGGCTCGTGCCCGTATCCTCTCTCTTAGATGTTTGGTATGCCCATAGTGTCTCGGGCAATCGTACATGCCATTCTCTAAGATTCTCTTTAATTGTCTTCTTTAGAATTCTAAGGATAATCTTATTTAAAGCTTCAGCTTGTCCATTTGCTTGAGGGTAATATGGTGAGGATGTCAATAATTTAATCCCACTTTCCTCGATGAAAGCTTTGAAGTCACTTTCAGTAAACATTGTCCCTTGGTCCGTTGTAATCGTTTGAGGAATCCCAAACTAAAACACGATTTGTTCACGTACGAAGTTAATGACGTCGTCTTGTTCCACTTTCTTCATAGGGACGGTCTCTACCCACTTTATGAAATAATCTGTAGCCACTAAGATGAATGAGTGGCCCTTGAATGAGGCCAGATAAATCTTTCCTATTACATCTATAGCCCATCCTCGAAAAGACCATAGTTTGATAATTGGATGCATGTCTGATGCTAGCACTTGTTATGTTGGCTCGTGAGTCTGTTATTTCTTACATCTTCTAGCATATTTGATGCAGTCTTTCATCATTAATGGCCAATAAAATTCATGCCTATGTACCAACCATCACATCTTTAGTCCTGACTAATGGGCCCCATATACCCTCTCATGCATCTGTCTTAAGACCTTCATATAGTTAGTAAAGTCCAAATATCTAAGTAATAACCTGTCGAGGCCTTTTTTGTATAATTTATCTCTAATTAGAATGAAGTGTTGGGCGTGTATCCTTATTCTATAAGGGTTAAAGTGTATTGTTGATTGAGATTTTGTAGATAACTCTTGAAATCATCTCGCTAATCTCATATTGACCCTTGTAAGACCACGTCATATTGTACTATCAAATCATGCTGAGAGACCAAGGGTTTTTCTTTCCATTCCACCATAATTACCTTTCTAGTATGTCCAAGCGACATCATTAGCCCTGATGCTATTTGAGCCAGTTCATTGGCTTCCTAATTTTGAGGTCGAAAAACATGAGTCAATGTTACCATCTTGATCTCTTCTAAGATCTGAGAAGCCCCAGCATAATACATTACTAAAGCTGGGCTCGTACACTTATCCTCATAAGTTAGTTGTTTGATGACTAACAAAGAATTCCCTTCTATGACCACATCATGAGCTTTCATTTTTTGAAGAATTTCAAGCCCTGTAAGTAGTGCTTTGTAATCTATCTAATTGTTAGTACATTCAAAATTTAATTAAAGAGATAATATCATTTTTACACTAGTAGGAGAGGTTATTACTATCCTGACCTTAGATGTTTGTTCAGTACTAGACCCATCAAACTTAAGTACTTAGGGCCCTAGATCTACTAAGAATACAGGTAGTTCTTGCTCTTCTTTAAAGAGCTCGGCTAAGGGGTGATCAGCTAGAAAATCTGCTAATGCTTGGCCTTTTATCGATTTTGAGGTAAAAATATTAATGAGAATTCTTCCAAGGCCAAGCTTCACTTTCCTATACGGCACATCATGACTGGCCGATTAAGCATGCATTTAATTAAATCGAAATGGGAAACCACATACACAACTACATTTATTATACAATGCCTTAACTTAGTACAAGCATAATATAGCGCCAAACATGCTATTTTCACAGTTGAGTATCTGGTTTTTTAGAAGTTAAACATCTATTTAAATAAAAGACCACCTGCTCACGTCCCCTATCAATATTTTGGGCTAACATACAACCTATGGACGTGGCGGTGGAAGCTAAATACAATAAAAATAGTGTATTCTCCCTTGAGGTTGCTAAGACCAGAGGCTTTGCCAAATGTTCTTTAATCTTGTCAAAGGTCGGCTGATGATGACTGGTCTAGGTGAATTCTTCAGCGTCTTTAAGTTTCAAGAGCTCATAAAACTATTTCGTTTTTCCTGCTAGATCTCATGAAACTTATAGCACGATCTTCATTCCATGCTCTCCATTTTGGTAATCAACCCATTTCATCGAGATACTTGGGTGTGAGGTTCGTAGATTTCGGTATTACTTGAGATCATGTCTTTCGTGCCAACGGTCTAATATTTGCAGCTAATGGGATTTCAGCATGTTTTCTTATTGTGACTTTTATTGAGCATCGGGGCCAACCCCTTTTATTTATATTGGGCCTAACACTTCAATTACTCAGCCCAACTAGTTCTGTGACCTATTTGAGCGACATTTCATATTTAACCCAAATACTTTTATATCAATAAAAGGGGAAAATTAATCATTTTCAAATATCATGAACTATATATCTTGTGGATGCATTTACAAATATATATATATATATATATAAAGGAAAATAATTTAAGGTTGCGTTTGCATGGGACGATTTAAGTTGAAAATTTCAATTTGAAATCTCACATTTAAAATTCGTAGATTATGAATTCTTTATTTGGATGATATAAAAAATTTTAAATTATAATATTAAAAATTCTTTATTTGGATCATAAATAAAAGTTTAAATTTCAAATTCCATACTTGAATTTAAAGGCAACTCAGATGACATCAGTGCTATCAGGGGTATTGGCCTCGATCTTAGTTAACTATGGTTCTATGAACCCAGAGGATGTTAGTGGTCCAATCTTAATCAGCAGCAACAATTTAGTCCCAATTAACATTGGCTATCCAGTCTTTATCAAAGTTGGCCATCCGGTCTTAGCCAATGTCGGCAGTCCAGTCTCATGGAAGTCAACCAAAGGCAATGATGTCAAAGTTGGGAAGGTAGTGAAGTCAACAAACAAATACAAAGGAAGAGAGAAGCTTGCATGGAAATTTAAAATAATAGCAGTTTATAAAGAAATTGAAATTACAAAGAAATTGACCTAAATCCAAATCCACACATTTTTAACCATACAAACACTAGATTTGGCTCAAATCAAAATTTAATGCATCCAAACATAGCATAACATTATTTTTTATTCCTTAATTCTTGGAATGTGTATCCTTTTAAAACAATTTAAGTAACACATACGAGGAATGGAACTTTTCAAGTTAATAGTGGGGGGAAAACCAAGCTTAACAGAATATATATATATATATATATATTGATTTTATAGCTAGCAAGGCAAAGAAGTAAATTAATGAATATATGTCATGTTCGCTTACTAAAATGAAATATATTAAAAAAATAAAGGTATAAATAAGATTATCAAAGGAAATAGTTGAGTACATTCATAAGGGGAGGGGTAATTTAGTTCATAAAATTGAGAATCATAATTCATAAGATTTTTGGAGGGTATAATGATTCTCATATTTATAGTATATATTAATAAATTTTATCATATTTACTATGAGAGGAAGGCGATTGATTTCATTTTTGTCATGATTTTTTCAATTTATTACATTCAATTATACTTTAGCAAGCAAGACCATAGTTCCGTAAACTATCCAGCTATTGATTTAAAAAAGTCTTGTGGGTATAAATATTTTATTAGTATTTTTTGAATTGCAAGGCTTACTGTGATCATACTATATCAACTCTTACTCTGGCAAAAAAAAAATCATAATGAACTCTTAAGTCTTAGGCCCATACTTATTTAATTTTTATTAAAAAATAAATTAAATGATCAATTATTAAAAAAGTGAGAAAATGAAAAAAAAAATACCCATGATGTTATATAAGTTGATGCAAGAGTGATTAATCCATTAAATCTATCAAACGCTAACTGTTTAGCACTTTATCTAACACCTAGGTGGACATTAACCATTTTTTTTTGCTAGCATAAACTAAAAACGGGGCAAAAATACTTACTAAGTTATCAAACATGAGCATCCAATAGCCTAAAATGAGAAAAATGAGAAGAATATCCATATTATTATTTTAGTAGGTGCAATAATGACTAATCTGTCAAAACAGATGCTACATAGTTTTTTTCTATTCAATGATACCTTTAATAGAGATTTCAAACATTTTTCAAGTGAAGGCTTCTTGGAGAAATCTCCGACAATTAAGCATGGTTTTCTAGAACCCTCTCAATTGTCCATTGAGCTTGAGCCATCAAGCTGGTTAGAAAGAGATGTAATGTTGTGAATGAAGTTGTAAAGGAAATTGAGCTATAGGGAACTTCTGTTATGAATTTAAATCATCAAGAAGAAGCTTCAATGGCACAAATTTTTAAAGAAGTGAGCAATTTAACTTCTTGTTTAGTCAAAATAATATTTTCTCTCCATCAAAACTAAAGCCTCAAGTGGAGATTTGTCATCACATGTTGACCAATTAGCCTTTGCAAAATTCCACCTAGAAATATTTTTTAGTTCACATCAGTGAAAAATGGTCAGGTGTCAACTAAATGGTCAGATTTGATTGATTAGTCATTATTGCATCTATTGAAGTAATATTATGAGTATTCCTTATTTTTTTCTCACTTTAGATTACTAGATGTCCCTGGTGATGACTTTGTAGATTTTTTTTGTGCTTTTTTAGTTCACATCAACAAAAAAATGGTTAACATCTGCTTAAGTGTCAAATAAACAGTCAACATTTGAGGAATTTAATGAATTGATCACTTTTATGCCAACTTACGTAATGTTAGAAGTGTTTTGCCCTTTTTTCTCACTTTAGGCTATAGATGCTTCTGCTTGATAATTTTGTGGATATATTTGCCTCTTTGTCTAAAAAAAAAAATTCAGAAAGTACCTTATTTTGACATGTTTTAGAAGTTAAAAATTATGCATACTATTGGAGTAGTTAGAGAGAGAGAGAGACATTGTTCTCAATTCCTAAATTTAGGTGGGATTAAAATCATTTCCATGCCCTCTCTAAATACATATCTTAATACTTAATCATATACATCCATTTAATTATTTATTTAATTTAACAGTGTCAAATTGTTGATTATGGCATTAAAATAAATATAGCATTCATTTAATGATTATTATAAATAAGCGTTATAAATTTATTTTCAAAAGTATTTAAGAGATAATAATAAATAATTTATTTATTTTATTATCATAATTAGCAATTTGACATCATTAAATCAAATGACTAATTAAATGAATGGATGCAATTGAGTATTAATAAATGTATTGAGAGAAGATATGAAAATCATTCAAATCTAATTTAGGTATCACGCGGAGGATGAATATATACCAGTAAATAATGTTATTTTACCTTTTGTTCATTTTCTCATGACTGGACAACATGATTCTGACAATGGAGTATTAGACATATTGAAAAAAAATTGGAAAAATTAATAAGGAGATACTTATATGGTGCCCCTAATTAAAATAACTTTATTAGTAAGGAACCAAGAATTTTTCTTTTTCCTTTTGGGGCGGTAGAAGAAGGATCCCAAATTAAATATTAATCAATGAATACTATTTAATGTGAAATATTTCCCTCCACCGGTAATTTATGCATGATTTTTGTATTGCAAAATTAAATTTAAAAGACTAATTAAATACAAACATGATTAAAGGTTAATTTTTGTGTGAACATTTAATTTGAAAGACAAATTAAATTCTATGATTTTTGGAGACGACAACTGTTATCCTAGATTAAATTGAAATATTAAGAATGTAATATTGGATGGAGAGTATCATAGTTTTCCTGCATGTTGTTGGAAGACAAAAGGAAAAATTGACAGACATTGGTCCTAGTAAAAATGACTATGACTGTTCAAATATGAGGTTTTTAAGTTTGAATTTGTATAAATGTAAAAAAAATCTTTGAAAGAGTTACTCTTAATTAAATTTGACAATGCAATCATATAAAAAAAATATAGAAGAAAGGAGAAAAAAAATAAAATAAATTGAAGAGTGGTCACTAAAGATGCGTGGGAGAGAAAAATAATACAATGAAATAGCTCTCCCTTATGCAATGCAAATGGAATGCAGAAACTTGGGGGCACACATTGCATGTCTCCATCATGCTTCTCAACTTATTAATTATTAATTATGAAAGAATGATGTGAAATTTCTAATGACATATGGATCGGTTAATTAAGAAAATTTTATAAATATAGCTCATGTTATAAAATTAATTTAAGCAAACAGCCTAATATTTATTATATTTTGTATTATGACTAATTTACTATATTTGTTAATGATATATTATTGTTGTAAATTTTTAAATTTTCAATGATAAACCTTTTATATATAAATAATAAATTCATTGTATGTTAATGTGAACTGACTACACTCCTAAATTTTTAAAATTTTTAAATATTTGATCCATACTTTATGGGCACAATATTTTTTTTTGGCCACTTGGCCAATTTACTTGTTAATTAATTGGCAGTAATATGAATATGAAAATATTGATGAAAGATGGGAATATCGTGGGAAGAGCCGAAGAAGCGTCTTGATGGGGACAGAGTATGTAGTTGGGCGCACTAATGTAATGCATAAACTGCGTGCTGTGTTCCAAACGCTGTTAGCAAACGCCTCACATTTTAATTTTCACAAAATTCATTCTCAACAACTTTATTAAGCGGGAAGCTACTTATGTTTATAATTTATTATATTTGAATAGGTAATACATACACACACTCTTTCGGTTTCTTTTTATAAGATTTTGCTGAAGTAACTATTCATAAGACATTTTGTAAAAATTATATGATAATTAATAGTGTGCTACTATTTTTTTTGGGAAAAATAGTGTTTATAATTAATTAAGAAAGATGAAATAATTTTAAAGTTACTATAACTTTTTTCTATTTCTCTGTGTAAACTATAAAGCATGGGCCAACTTAGTTTGTTTCATAAAAAAAAGTAATATTTTTTGGTATAAAAGAAGTAATACTTTATACATACTAGAACCCATAACTGTAGATGCTTTCGGGGTGTTTGAAAAGTCGATTGTGTTGAAACTGAGACCAGCTATTAATTATAGTAATATTTGTGTTAATAAAAAAATACGTGTGATTTGAAAAAGTAATTTCCGGAAGAAATTACAGCACGCTAGGCTGACGAATTTTGGGGCAACACCGTGATAATAATAACTAGGCCTCAAAGTATTAATTTAATGACACTAAAATCTTGCAAAAATTATTTATAAATATTAATTTAAATAGTTATATATTAAGGTAAGGTATACATTTAATTATTTAATTTTATATAAGATTTTATTTTAGTTCCTTAACTTTATAAAGTGTCTTTTTAGTCCTATAATCCTAATAACATTAATTTTATTTTAACAAATTTTTATATTAAATTTTTAAATATTAATAAAATATTTTCAAATATTGACATATTAAGTTTAATTATTTTCAAAATAACAATGAGTGACAGAAAAAATAGTCATTTAAAACTAATGGTATTAGAATTAAATGACTAAAAAATACTTTATAAAATTAAAGGCTTAAATTTAAATCTTGTATAAAGTTAGATAGTTAAAAGAGTACTTTAGCCTTGCAAATTAGGAGTTATATTTAAAACATAAATATGTGATTATTTATAATCAGGATTCTTGAATTTCTAATTGTTTGAATTTTTTAATTGATTTTGAAAAAAATTGTAAAAATTCCTAACTATAATACAACTTAAGGGTGCTCAAGGGACGGGATAAGACCAAGATTTCTTTGTCTCGTGTCTTGTCTAGAAAAATGATTGAGACTGACTTTTGGACTCATGTCCCATCCTATCTCAAAAGCCATTATCCTATCATATTAGGAATCAAGATGGGACTAGGACGATATCGAGACATCCCGCTGTCTCAATAAAGTAAATAATGTAAGAGAAAAGTTTGAATAATAACATTTATTAATTAAAATTTTAAACCACATAACTTATTAAATTTAAAACCAGAACAATATGAGTAAATAAATCATAATAATTTAAAGTCAATTATTAAATTACATCAATTATAACTATAAGTGTACAAGTTAAAGTTAATTATACATGAGACATAACATATTATGACAATATTTATAAATGATCTTGAGGCTATAAAAATAAGAACAACATATAAGTCAAATACAATATTAAGTCATTGTTCTTTTTCTTTAGTTAAAATATTTTAAGATAATGAGTCTTTTGAAAATAAGACAAGAAATATGATATAAACAAAAGCTATTAAATATATAAATATAAGAATAAATTGTATTAATATAATTAATATATTATAAAGAAAAATATTACTTTATATTTTTTACTGTGTCATTAAAATTATCAATATAAAAAATTTTCAGTTTTAAATAAGAATTACACGTATTGAAATTGTAATCAATATAAATATAAATTATATTAATATGATTATTTTATTCAATGTATATTTTTAAAATTAAAAAAATAATACACACACATATATATGTAATATTCAGATGAGATGGAATGTTTTGAAGATAATCTGTGTCTCATCCCATCTTATCTTCCAAAGTCTCATTTTGATTGTTTTTTGGCAGGAACAGAACCCGACCCAATATAACTAAGGGATGAATACTAGTTGAACAACCTTAAATACAACCAATACTTCGGGATCCAATTGTAGTTGCCCCAGTCTGCGGTGAGGAAAATTTGGCGTTAACGAAATGGGCAGTGACACGTGGGTGAAGGAGGGACTTGTTAGTGTCCATTTCATTGGGTCTTGACTTGTTATTCCACACATCTGCTCCCCAGTCAACTGCAACGTCACCCTCCTCTACTCTGTTCAAATTTTCTCCTTTTAATTATTCATCACCCCTTCATCTCGTTCCTTTCCCGTGTCAAATCGAGCGACTTGTCAAGGGCTAAACTAATCCGAATCAACCAAACTTGTGATTGCAGCTCATTGAGTTGGAACAATTTCTTACAAGTTAATCCAGGGGCTCGCTAGTTATTTATTTAAAATATTATTTCACTACATGTGTCTAGATTTACTAAACTGTTTAACCTTATTATATCATCAAATTATCCTAAATTTTTACATTCATTTAATTTCAAAAGAATTAATATTAACACTTATTAAAATTTTCAAATCCGTTTAAAACCAAACCTGAATACTAGATAGACCCGTATTTCACAGACTGAGAGATGATTTGGCTAATCCAGTCCTGTTCTAATAATGTTGAATACGACGCTCAGCTTGCGTTCTCGTTTTTCCAAGTGGGGCGAGGGAGAGAGTTTAGATCTCATAATGAGTGCTACACATTATTAGGGTTATTTTGGCCCTTCCACCCAGCCCTATCGTTCTACCAACTGTGCTAGATGCTTAATCTTGGGACCATCCAATGATGAACGGAATATATAAATTACAGAAATAAAGAACAATGGCTATTAATTTTCAGGAAGAAGAATATATATCGAGCATTAATTCTACGTTCTCAACAAATATGTACCCATGGCCGGCTTGCGATTCTTGATTTGATGCATGCCCAACAAGAAGAAATATATGGTTAATACAACATTTTATTGTTTTACCTATATATATATAGCGTTAATCACCACCTATTACCACCCTTAGAGTTTTTATTTGTAACGAAATTATGACATTTGATCGATGCATAAAAAAGAAACAAAACTGAACAAATCAAGGTTCGCGCGCGCGCGCGCGTTTTGTAGCGTGACTTGATGCGAATAGATTAATAGTGTTAAAATTTTCATAACATGTCGCCTTGAGTAATGACACGTGATCGATAATATGGTGAGGCTGGGGGAGGAATCATATTAATAGTGTAAGAAGGCGATTGGGAAGACATAGGGACGTATCATATAATACCAAATAGAGTAACGAGTATTTTTTAACCAAATTTACATAGGGACGTATCATATTTATTCCTCGAGGTTAATTATATTTCTCTCTCTATATATACTCTCACACACATATTGTGAAGTAGTTGCGATATCGAGTTTGTGATACATACCTCACATGCCAAGACAAGGATGTCGCGTTCATTGTTCGTTGATGTCTATTTGCACAAACGCATCACATGCGATGCCCCCTGCCTTTGACTAAAAGAGAAAAGAACCAGCCCACATACACTACTCCACTGTTGCCATTGGGATAGTGTCTACCGGGTTCCTCCATCATCTTTCGAAAGTGACTCTGTTCTTTTTTTTTTTTAAATAACAAAAGATTTAAGTGAGTTTAGTCCTAAGAGTCACCAAGATATGTCTATGGACTTTAAAAAGTATTTACAGAGGCACTTACAAATTATTCATTACTAAAATTTTCATATCAATAGTAAGATTTGAACCCATGATGTTATGGATTATAAGTCAAATTCTTACAATCTGAACTAAACTTTGTTAGCTTTGAAAAGTGACTATCTCTTCATCATTCAACCACTTTGATTTTTAGTTCCTCTTTTTCCCCATCATGTTATTAGGTTTTTTTAAGTCTTAATTAATTACTTTTATATATATATATATATATCCCCTAATCAACTTGCTCCAATTCTGACACTAGCTACTTTTATGTGAACGTGTTCATCTGTTAATTCATGATTCAAGTAGCTCTCTTACTGTAACTAAATGCAGATGGACAATGAAGAAATTGAAAGCTGGTCTAGGTGTTTTCTGAAATCTGAACTGTGAATCTTCTATTATGAGATGCGGCGTGCGTGATGGTCACTGAAAGGGGACTCGAGTGTAATTAAATATTAATCGTGCTTATAATTGAATTCTTTTTTATGTATTTCTCTTCTCACGGATAACTTTATATATCTCGTATCACATGAAAATATCAAAACTTATTATTTTGATTAGCACCTCAGTTTCAAATGTTTTTTTTTTAATTAAAATGAGGGAACATGGAAAAAAGCATAAATATATGGAATCTGAGTGCATTATGACCAACATGGGCAAGAAGACACAACTTGGAAGGAAATTCTTCAATTATTTGTTTTGTACATATTAAGAATTTAGATTCGAAAGATAGCCTTCAATAAAGGAGAGAGCTAAAAAAAGAAAATAAATTAACCTTTAGGATTCCAGGGAAATAAATGTGGGAGTGAAATATGCAAGTATAAGATTCCAACTTTTCTCACCTAATGATACATATGAAAATAAAATACACTATATATATATGTGTGTGTGTGTGTGTGTATGTATATTCCACCGTAAAAATTACCAATATTCATGCAACCTTATCCCAACAAATCAGTACCAAATCTATTTTTACCCCAAAAGCTAGCAAATATGACACCACATGAATCTCTTGAATTTCCTTTTAATTTATTAGTTCTCAAAGAGCCCGTCATATTCACGTATTTCCTTTTACATCTGGGAGCCACAAAAACGCCCATGGGATCACAATAAAGTTAAATGGCCATTAATATCTTAGCAGGCGGTTATCATGTGAATTTTTTCCCCCAAAAGGCAAGTAAAGTGTAAAGAAATGAAGGGTAATGATATGATGACATCATAAGGGAGGGAACATACATGCATGCATCTTCACGGCACTAGGATGGCAGATTCATCATGCCTGTGTAGCTACCTAGCATTAATGGAATTCATGGAATAGGTATATATGTTCACAATTTATTGTTACAGACTTTGTACTCAAAATGTGTTAACCATAGCCAAAACAAGTAACAACCCAATTGCAGTGTGCCTCTGGAAACTACATGCATATGCGCACCCCACAAATGCATAATCTATTTTAAGAGAGAATTTTTTCTGATACATGAATTTGTCATCATTATTTTTGCATATACATATAACTTAAATATAAGTCAATTGTAGGGGCGAAAAGAAATGTGCTAGCTAGAAATAATTCATTTGAATTACAAAAAAAAATGACTAAGTTATCCAAATGTGAGTAAATTTAAGTTGATGTGGGATATCTCACATCAGACAAAGTTAAGCTTAATAAATAAAATAAAATAAAGAAGAATGACTCATAAATTTAAGCTTTCACTACTATAAAATTATTGATATATGATACCATTAAAAATTATGATTTTAAAAAAATTCATCATTTAAAAGAGAGGCGAGTGATGGTTGCAAAATAAATGACGGGAGTTTTAAATACCCGTCATTTATTTCATTAGCATATATGACGGGTGTTTTAACACCCGTCGTATAAGGTTTCAAATTCTGCCTCTTAAAAAAATTAAAAACTAATATCAACATAAATAACGGTCTTTTTAAACACCCGTTATTTATATTGATGATATTACATATAATGTTTGAGTTTCGAAAATATAAAAAAGAAAAAGAAAAAAAGGGACTTTGTATGACGGGCTTTTGAAATGCCCGTCATATAAAGTCATCATAATATACGATGGACATTTGCCTGTCATATAAAGATTAAAAAATGACGGGTGTTTAAATGCCCATCATTTATTCTTGTTTAAATTTTTTTTAGTTTTTTTCATTACATATTCTCTATTGCGCGCCCGATGAACTCTCCTTTCTTCTCTTCTCCACTTTCACACGAAATCACAAGTAAACCCATAAAGTGACTTCATTTTCATAGTCAACCATCAATCCCCACCTCCGTCGTGCTTTTGCTGTCGTCCTCGCTGTCGTTCATTGTGCCCTGAGTTTGCCATTATTTTTTTTTAAATTTTGAACGAATTTTTTGAATAATTTTTTTAAATTATATGCTTTATTTGATTTGGATAGTTTTATCGTTAGGAACTTTATATTGTAATGTACTAGTGTACCAAATTTTATTACAATTGAAGTTGATTTAAGTTAACAAAGTTGACACGTGTTTTCTCTAAAAATTATAAATATTTTGTTGAGATTTTGACAATTGATATAATAAATGATATTATCTTGGCATGAGATTACTACTGTAAGGTATGAGTAACATTAGAATGATAAATGACACAAAAAGTAATGATTAGAATTGATGTTTATGGTATGTTTCTTTTTTTGTGATTTTTCAATGAATTTTTTTTGAAATTGTGTATGGTTGAAAATCTCATTCAAGGCAGGAATATATGGTGCACCATGATATGATATGCTTTCGCTTGATTATAGATGAGGTGCTGCAGCACGAGATGACCACCCTCACTGTTCTCAACTTTTATATACAGTAAATTATCATTCATATATGAATAGCTAGTATTTTAAATGTATACTAATCCATTTGATATATTGATGGTAGGTGCTTGTATGAAAAATTTATTGTCCCTTTCAGCCTACAAATGAAGTTCATTGTTGTTAGTCCCCATGAGATTGGTGCACATGCTTTAATTAAAAAGGACAAGATTTTATCTCAAGCCAAGCAATTAAATAAAAATTTTAAAGCAAGGGCTCAAAAGAGGACATTGTTCTTAATATTGTATTGCCAAGGGTAACCTATTTCTCACTTATATTAATGGATTTGTTAAAATTAATTTAGTCAGTTAATTATAATTTTATAACACTTGTTAATGCTATTAGGGACTATTAGATGTTGATTGCCATTGAACCATATGGTAGCACTCTAAGGATATATTATCTTGATTCTCTTGGTGGAAAATCAGAGAATAGATAAATTTTATTGGAGTTGATTAATATGTAAGTGCAAAAAATAAGTATTTTATATATTTATTTGTTATTCCTATATTGACATATTTTTTATTTTTTTTTATTAGAGCAATTGTGTTGTACCGCACGAGCACTAAACAAACAATTCCAAGGTCATTTACAAATTTCGATGTAGCCTACGCTTGGAATATAATAAAGGTAATTGATATCATTTTTTTAACTTAAATATTCATAATTTTTTAATGCATTAATATGTACTCATTGGTTCTTTAATTTGTAGTACCCAAGATAAATCAAAAATAGATTGGATTGTGGCTTCTGTGTTATGAGGTTCATGAAAGACATCATTATCCATAATGAGAGCACAATTCCTTCAATGGTATGCCAACAATTAATTTTCACTTTATAATTGCTAATAAATTTAATTTATTAAAATAAATTTATGGTGGATAATTTACGTTTCATAGTACTATAAAAATTCCTACATTGAAGAATTCGAACATGCACAAATAAATGAGGTAATTGAAGAGTGGTGCCAGTACATATTCCAAGTGTGGTCATTGTACAAAGATGAAAATCAATAGATTTAGTGCAAGTGGGATTAGTATTTATAGTTTTACTAGTTTTCATTCATTATTTGATATTAGTTGGTAAATTACTTTCCTTTAAAAAATTCTATTCATTGATTACTTGATAGATTAGAATAAGAGATTAGTTTTTATTTCATTTTTTATTGATTATAATTCAATTTCAATTGATATTCATGTATAAAAATGTTGAAATTGCTGTTTGGCTATTATTTATATAATTGTTATAGGGAAGCTGCCATAAATAACAGACTGCTATTTAAAAAAATCATAGAATATATGACAGGCAAATATTTGCCTGTCATTTATCTAACCAAAAATGACAAGCAAATATTTGTTGCAAATATTTGCCCATCATTTATTGTTTGGTTATAATAAATGATGGTTAAAAATTTGCCCGTTATTTATGATAAGAATAAATGACAGGTATTTTAAATACCCATCATTTATTCTTACAGAAGATGCAAAAAAATATATTTTAAATAACAGGTTATTTAACTATCATTTATACAAAGAAATAAAAGACAGATAAATAACCGTCATTTATTTGAGGGGACTTCAAATGATAGGGTCATAAATAACCATTCATTTATAAGTAAAGAAAAAACCGTCATTTATGTTGTTTTTCATAGTAGTGTTTGCAATTTTAAGTAAAGACATGACTGGTGTTTTTCTTTTACTTTTTGTCCATTTCTCCTATCCCCCTATTTTTCCTCTCCTTTCATTTTAGGATGGTCACTTTTAGTTCTTAACAAGTAATATCAAAATTAGGTCCCAACATATATGCTTACGAAGCCTCTTCTTGACATTAAATTCGAGCATTTTTTAGCTTAATTGATATTACCAACATTTAATTGCCCTTTAGAGCTATTTGGCAATTATGAATATTACTAAATTTGAGTAAAAAAAAGTTTGTTATGATTATAATTCAAATCTCTATAATCATCTATGATTATTTTTATATATTATCTTTACCAAAACTCAAAGTTCAATAAAGTCCTTTTCTCTAGCATCTTCTCCACATCCTGGGAAGCCCTTTAGTCTGTATCACAAAAATGATGACAAAGACAATTGTTGCAACAACAACAAAACCAAACAGCAAGAATGTTGAAGCGGTCTAAAATATTAACTTTGAAATGCTAATGCAACAATGGCTATTTACTCATAAAAAGCTACTTACATAGTACTATAGTTGCATACTAATTGCATAATGAATGATTTAATTTAAAACTACCATGCATAAATTCACACATATACACGCTAACTAGATTTTACATCTTTGGTCCAGGGTCCTTTTTTCCAGCATCATTGGAGATCAAACATGCCTCAGGCAGAAAAGCTGCACAATAATTTACAGGAAGAAGCTTTAATTTGATTATATTGCATAGACTTGTGTAGCCACACTATTTGAAGCCCAAAAAAGGAACTAGCCCTAAAGTAAGGACTTGGCGTTTGTAAAATTTTTGATATAGGAAGCTTGTAGTTCACAATTGATGTGAGAAGTTCTAGATTTGATAAAATTATGCTTAATAACTAATAAAAAATAAAGAGGAATGATTTATAAACTTGATCTTTGAAATTTTGAGTTAAGATATGTGTCCTTCTGTCACTCTTCACTCATTTCTCCTCTCTTATGGTTTCTGGGTGGTACATTCCTAACGTGGGTGTAATGATAAGAGTTTAGAAGCAAAATGAAGAATTCCATTGGATTTATTTCCAGGCCAGCTCGCTAGCGACATCAGAACCATTTAAATAACCTCACCTTCCATGGAAGAGATCGCGTGCAAGAGCAGGAAATAGGAAATGGACGATGTTGCACGTGACTGAAATTTCAGTAATTCTTTTTCAATATATCGCTGCAACTCCTGCACCGACCAGGTTGACATATATAGGGAGAAGAGAGAAGCTCAAAGGAAAGGGATGAAAGATAACATAATCTCCAAATTCTACCTTTCAAGCCCGCCCTCCTTCATTGACTCTTATATATGGGGTATGGTCGTAAGGGAAATCACAGTTCATTGCTTAACTTTTTCTTTCTTGTCTTGTTATTTGACGACGAAAATACTTGTTGAATTTCGAATATTTTAGTTATATATAAAGCAACGACAACCAAGTAAAAATAATTTTTTTAATATTTCACTGATCATCATATTTAATTTTTTGATAGCTAATAACTATTAACCAATTTATTGTTTTACTTTCATCAAAATGAAAATAATGAGTATGCTTAGAATAATAAATTCAAAGTTTATTATATCATGCATCTACCTCAAGCCCCAAACTTTGTACTTAAGGTATCACATAACTCCTTCTATGTTAAGAAGGGAGAGTGATCATCGGGAAATGGCCAAAAAAAAAAAAACAGCCTACGCGGTAAGGAGCCGAAGGATAATATACATTAACTCATAATTTTGAGACTCAAAATAAAAAGTCCTTTAATTTTATATTATATTTAGGATTAAGTATATTTTAATTCTTTAATAACTTTATATAATATTTTAATTTAGTCTTTTAATTTTAAAAAGTATCTTTTCAGTTCTCTAACTCTAACACCATTCGTTTTAAATAATTATTTTTTGTGTCAGTCCTTATTATTTTAGAACAATTGATATAATATCATCATTCTTATTGATAATTGTCTCATTATTGCAATTATTATTTGTATACAAATAATTACTTTGTGATGGCAATTTCAGCTTATCCTGATGACCCATTCAAAACAGCCAACAATTATTCAATAGTTTGGTTGACTGTTGAGGTAACGTCCAAAATAAAAGTGCGTGGATTTAGGTCGAGTACACGTTGCACTCACATTCCTTGCCCCATTTTATAGAGTAAGAGTAATATTATATTGTCAGAAAAATTAAGTATGTATATGTAGTCAACTATATAATTTTATTTAAATTCTAACATACTAATATTGAGTAATCATTCATCACTAAAAATATGAACCTTTCATCACTTCGTCATATTCTATGTTCATCTATTTCAATGCTGTGTTTTACAGGTAGTTTTCTATTTTTTAAATTGAATTTAACATGTGAACAAAAGTGTTCTTCTGTCTTTTTTCATATTTGCTGTGTGTTTCAACGATCGATATGAAAAAAAAAATAATAAAAACTTCCATGAAAGTAATTAAGTGAAGATAAGATATTATAAATGAACTATGATGAGAAAGCAGCAGTTAAAGACTTGTCTGGGTAACTCTCAAAAGTGCATTCAAAACACATTTGGAATCTGCTTTTGTCAAATTTAACAAATAGTTTGATCCCCAAATGTATTTTTGTCGAACGTAAATTGAAATATAAATGGATACTAAAACTGCATTAATCCATACCATTAACTACTGGATTAAAACTATGTGAAAAATCTGTCACCACAACAACCTTTCTATGAATTTATAAACACTACGATACTTCCCACCCATTTGTTTTCCGAATTCATGTTTATCTAATGAATAAACTTCTTTCAGTGCATATCAATATATCAATGCAAAATATGAATTAATCTATCTCAAAATCATACTAATTAATTATTATAAGCTATGAATAATAAGTCTCATTTTAGATTTTTCTAAACAAATGTGTTTAAAATAAGTTTAAAATGACTTATTATTTAAGAAATGAAGTTAACTAAAGAGCCAATAATCATTTAAGGACAGGTAATCACTCAATTTTGTAGTCACCGCAGATGAATTATTTATATCAGTACAAGTCACAGCAGCGAATCGTGAGAGACAAGGTAGCTGTACATGCGTAATATAATCAAAATAAACAATGATTTCTCAAGTGACAAAGAAGGAGGAGATTAACTCAAGTCATCAATCATTCTACTAATTTTATTCAATAGAAACATAAATTTGACCGTATTTAATTATGACATGCACAGCCATTTAACAATATACACACATATTTGGCGATGTATGCGTGTGAACAAAATTCAGTGACGAAAGCAACGTTTAAATTATGATTGAAAGGGAGATGTTGCCGACTCGAAAAGAAAAGTTGAGATCAGAAAAGTCCAACGAGGGATCCCAGGCTAATTATTATATAGTATTAGTAATAGTCAATTATATTGGAGCCACCAACGCCAGTGTTGGGGTTTGACAATCCAGTCTTTAGAGTTTGAGTTCAACTAGCCACTCTGGTGTTGACGAGTCTCGTGGCGCAAAAATATTCAAATGCAAATGCAAGCATTGGGGTCCTTTGCTCGTAAATTATAATAGACGAGCGACATGTGTTGCATGCCTAGGGTTGTCTAGGGAACTGTGTTGAAAACTCAGAACACTGTTTGTGTTGTGACCAGAGCATCTGAATTACAATTTCAATTGATTGATGTCATAGGTTATGTAACGGGTTTTTTAATTAAATTAATTAATTGGTTTTTCTTCATCAAAATGACGGAGATGGAATGAAAAAAGTAGGACATTATTAGTGTTTTAAAGTATAATTAGTATAATTTTTTAAAATATATTTAATAAATAAATTACTTTATATTTATTTTAAATTAAAATATTCTATTAAATATGAATAAATATAAAACAAAATGATGTTCATTTATAAACAACTTACTATTTTATTATTAGGAATTTGGTTCATTTAAAAATATTTTAGATTTTTGCACAGAGAAAGTGTCTGTGTGCATATGAGTATAGGATGGAGGGGAACAAAATCCATTGATGTGGGAAAAGCAATGAAGAGAGAAGGATATTGGTTTGGGATGTGTGGTCAAGTTCCATGGTGCTCACTATAAAAGAAAGAGCCAACTGGCGAGTCTTGTCTATTCTGAGACTTTCCCGGGGGCCATGAAAGCCTACGCTCGCAATTAGAAGTGGGTAATTGATTTCCATTTATAATGTTTACATCCTTCATACATATTTTTGTGAAATTAAAGGAGGTGTCTTTAATTAAGCGAGTTTCATTGGGTTACCAAGGTTCCTTAAATGAGATACAGAATTGCTTGTACTAGTCACAAGATTCTTGTATTGGTAGTGAAGTTTGAATCCGTTTAATATCTTTGTAAACACAAACCCTAATTAAATCGATGCATCACAAGAATCGAGCATGTCCACACACTAATTTCCCCACACGCGTTTGACTTTGGGGAACACAAAAGTGATGTCCTTAGTGTGTTCGTTTTCGTTGTCAGATCAATTAAAATTTAATATGAATGATCAATAATAAATATAACTGCTTTTCAGGAATGAAATTCAAGGATGTCGTCTGCTGCTGTTTCATCCAAAGCTTTTTGGTTTACTTCCCCAGTTAGTTTCAACTTTCAAGAGAATGGTGCTATTTCGCGTTTAAAATTAATCAAAATTCGCACGCCTCTTATTTTGTTGGGAAATATTAATTAATCAAGTAAAAATTGGATACACTTAGATAAGATGAGTCTAATGTTGACCACGAGGTGGACTTGTGATGTCCAGTATTAATTTTAGGTCATATAATATCTATTAATGTTGGGGGGGGGGGATGAAAAGATAAAGTACCTTTGATTATTTAAAAAGAAAAAACAAAGAGGGGAGAGAGAGAAAGAAGACAAAAGCTTTTTGGTGACGGTTGAGAGTTAAGGTGAGAGACAGATAAGGTCATAGGGATGTGGATGTCGCCGGTTGAGAGACGAAATTGGAGGAGGATGAAGCTTAATGATTTTATACTTGTATTTTAGCGGCAATTAATATTTTCTTTTTCACAAAAATTATATATACGTTTTAATTCTACTCTAATCTTTATATTAATCCTGAAGGTCGTCTAACTAGCATTTATTTTATGAGTACAATATTTTGATCACCCTTCCATTTTACTTTAATTATACAAACATTTTCTCTATTTTAAAAATATACAATTTAGTTTAATTGATTAACTTTGTTGGGAATATTATAAAAATATTCTAAAAACATATTTTTAAATTAAAATTTGTATTAAAATAATTTTTATTTACTAATTTATCCCTCACACTAATAAATCTTAAGGTTATTTTATTTTGACAATTATATCATTTAATTGCAAAAAAATGTTTACAAATTTTAAATTTAAATTATTTATAAAATCTCTCAAACTTATATCATTCTATGTTATGCCATGAAAAAAAATGTGTTTGAAATATGTTTTTAGAAATTTTAAAAAACATAAATAAATAAGTTTCAAAAATTTAATAAACATCAAAAAAATAATATTTTATAATATGATAAAAATTAATAAATTTTATAATATAATAAAAATTTTAAAAATGTATTTATTATATTTTTGCATTTGTTTACAAAAATATATTTTTTTGGCAACTATAGAATTATAGATAATTCTTATATTAAAGAGGGGTATTTTGGTCAAATTAAAGGTTTAAAAGTCAAACTTAACTTCCAACTAATATGGTAGAATGGATGGCAATGAAATTTCAAATATATAATAAAGGTTTATGTAATATCTATTATAATTATAAGGAAAGTTTTTATGAGTTTTTAAAATAAAGAAAAGGTCTGTATAATTAAAATACAATAGGAGGGTGTTCAGTAGTATCTCATATTTTATTACGCCCAAAAACAAAAGAGTAAGAACGAGGCTAAATAAAAAGTTGTGGCGTCAGTTTATGGATACATACTTTAAGAGACTTGAGGGTCAGCTTCACTTTAGAAAAGTCATGTGTTAGCTTCAGCCTCCATTGTTTGGGGCTTTATCTCCTTCCTTAATCTCCACATTGCCATGGCAGTGACATCCTCTTTTGTAATTACTCCAAAAGGAAAACTGCCACATCCATTCTGTAAATCTTGAGATTGATCAGTCCGTATCAGAGATTTGGCTAATTCTGCTCTCTGCCTCCCAAGTGTGACTCGTTCAATGGACGACCTTAAATGCTCACTACACCACCCAAAATGTGCTTCAACTCTATACCTCTGAAATTTTATGATAATATAATATATTGTCCCAGAGGAATTATAGGTTCACGTCTATTTTTCCCCCACATTTTCTTTTCTTTTTTTTTTTTTTACATTTTATCTGCATATCGTGCATCCAAACCTGTAATTCCATTGCATGGACCTCCCTGTTCATTATTCTGGAACCTAGTTCCTTCCTACCTTGCAATTAATGCCTGCTCTCCAGAAAATTTACTCCAAGCTTCCACATATTGACGAGACAGGTTTGTTTGTTTGTTTGTTTGTTTTTTTGTTGAATGACTTTACTTTTATTCTTGTTTTCAAATATATATCTTCTTTTTTTTTTGGTTTTGTTTTTATATTAGCCCCGTGGTCACAGTGTTATCAATTACTGTACTGTTCATCATTGGATAGTATCAAATTTTATTCTCCTCGGGGCTTTTCAGAACAACTGGAGCAAAAAAGAATCTTGTATTATTGGTGTTGTTGCCCTTCGAAATTCAATTACACAGGGGATTTCTAGAATCAACCACCTGTCTGCCCACACAATCGAATCAAACTTGCTCTCAAATATTTAATTTCAATTTGGTAAACATTTGATCATTAAAACGAGTTCAGTTCGGTTCGTTCATTTGAGAAGTCTCTAGACCAAATATGCAGGAATTAAAAGCCACAACCTTATCGAGATTCACATCAACCAAAAAAATGACGAGGGAGTAAAAAATTCCACACCGATGATTTTTTGAGCGTGTGACGGCCTATTCGAACGCATGATCTGACAGTTCAAAACTCGGATCAAAGGCTCCCGCCGGCAAGCAACAACTTCAATAGACGTGAGTCACGAACTTTATTTTATAAATATAAAGTCGTTAGATTTATAACATTCACCCTTTTCGAAAGATCGTAGATGATAATTGCGGTGAAATTAGTGGACCAGGGAATCAATAGGAAAATTAATAATTAATAAATTAACAAGACGTTAGAACTCAACATAAACATTCATCCAAAGGGATGGATTTTCCTTCTCTCTTTTTTATATTAATCGATCTCTTCAGCCTGAAAAGACTCATCACTCATTACTTTGTATTGACATTTTACAGTGAGATCGCAATTAACTAACGCAATTCGGATTAAAAATTCCTAAAGTTCTTTGAAGTTTAATACAAAGCAATAATACTCCCATCATTTCACTTCAGAAAACACTTCATAAACTTCAAGAATTTTACTTCACCATATTTTTCTAACAAACCATATAGATGCGCATATTTTCATCAGATTTTTTTTTTTTTTGGGTGGGAGGTGGATAACTTACTGTAGATGAATTTTGAAGTGTGTAGAGAGATGTACGCCTCTATTCAATAAATATGAAAAAAAAACTAATAAAGAAAACTTTTTTTTTTGCAAGAAAAACAGCCCATTTCATTAAACGTCAGAAAACAAAACACTAATAGCCTAAATCAAAGAAATACATGGAAAAATCCTAAAGATACAACCTAACATGCCCCAAAAAAAAAACAAACAGTACCAAAGTTCAACAGAAGAAATACATGTCCAGAATCCAAAAATAATAATAATAAAGCAACAGAGAAGAAAAACAAAATTAGCCAATGTGTTTCTTTATAAAAGAATCAATTTTGCTAGCATCATCAACATTCATTACTTTAGTCTTGTCAAAAAGCAAAATTCAAGCTAAAGTAGATGGAGGCAATAACACCAAATTAATCAATCAATTTCAACTTCCTTTAAGCATCACCTGCAAGAAATTTGTAACTTTATTACCATCTCTACAAAGAAAAGAAAAGCAACAATTCTTCTCAAAAGGCCATAAGAACATATATCACCAATAGTGTCAGTGCTTTTCCTTAACAAATAAACCATTAGTAACAGCCTGCAAAACCTCACAATCTCCCTCCACACAAACCTTCATATCCCCAAACTCTTTTGCTAGTAGCAAGGCTCTCTTCATGGCCAACACCTCAATCATTAACGTAGAGAAGCCAAACAACTTTTCACTTATGCCAATCACAAATTCCCCACTTCATCTCTTCACATTACCCCAATACCACCAGAGCCTTTTTCCACATCAAAAGCCCCATCAAAATTCAGCTTAATCACATCTTTATCATAAAAAAAACCAAGATTTCTTTTCCATCTTCTATTTATCAGTTACTGCAAAATCATATTTTTGCAAGTCACAATATTCACTAATGTTATATTTTGATGCATGTGGATTTGGATTTGAATTTGAGCCCAATCCTTTAGCAAGATTCATGGGAATTTATGTATTTAGATTTGGTTTAAATCCAAATCCACACTTAAATATAATTCTTTTATAATTTCAAATCCCTTCTAAACATTAGGAATTTTAAAATTCAATTCACTTTCTATCACCTGCTGCTACCATCTAGTGCTAGTCCACTATTGTCATCTGATGTCTATCTAATATCACCATTCGATGTTGATTTGTTACTGCTTCCACTATTTGAGATAGGTCTACGATCACTGTTTGTGATCTATCCTCCTTTGTTGTCCGGTGCCAAAAGTCATTGCTAACCGAGAATGGTATGGTGCCAAATGTTGCCGTTACTACCGCCCATGACCGGATTGTTATTGTTGACTAAGATCGGACTGTGAACGCCCAACGTGACCAGACCTCCACCAATGGGACCGGCTGCCGATGGTGACCGAGACTTGTTCAGTTGTTTGGGACCAAATCATTGATGTTGATCTAGACTAGAGTGCTGTTGCCAACCAAGATTAGACTATCGGCGTCAATTAGGATTAGATTGCTAGCATTGATTGGGACTGAGTTGCCAACTTTACATACTAACAAGATCTACATCTTTACCTTCAAGTAAAAAGAATCTACAATATCGTATCTTCCAAATATACTAACAAGTAGTGGCTATTACTGCACTTTGTCTCATCACCAAAACTAGCATCCATTAACCATGTAGCACGCCAATCCTTCCTCTTCGTTTTCCACTCTAGTTGACCACCCAACCAGACTGCTCTAGCCCAATGGCATAATAAAAAAAGAAGACTTAGAATAATAAGAAAACACCGATGGTCCTGGATACCATTTATTCCCAATTAATGTCAGAATATTTATGAGAAGTATGCCTTCTAATCATTGATTAATATGCTTTCTTTTCTTTATGGAAGAGGAAATAGCCAATATAAGGACGCCACACCTTCGATTTATTTGGACCACCACGGTCTATTGCTCCATCCGGACATTTTTTTTCCCTTACCATTGTCCCATCAGATCATTAATTAGCAAGATTAGTACTCAAGGAAAGTTCATATTCTCCATGGTTATATATTATTTACCTATATTAAATTTAAAAAACAAAAAAAATTGCCCAGAAAACACGTGCACATTCTGATTGATCATTTATATATGTTACACGTTATCTCTTCAGTTAAATATACATGTATCCTACGAGAATCAATAGTAGTAATAATAATAATAATAATAATAATAGTAGTAATAATAATAATAATAATAATAATAGATGAAAAGGAATGTCAATTATTTGTATTCAAAAGCGCAATATTCAAAGGAGCAATAATTTATCAACCCACTAGAAGAAGACCTTATTAACAACACTATAGGTGTGCCATCGCTTGCAGCTTAATACAATTTCGAGATTGACATCCATTGTCCCCGGTACGACCCATTGGGTACAATCGAATCTAACTTCACTACACACGATAGCGCATAATTACACTGATCACTCAAGATTATGGCTACAATTGGTTATTTCTTTCCAAGAAATATTCATTTGCTTGAGGTGTGTGAATGATATCAAGTACAATTACTTGAACTGCATATTTCATCACCAGAAAAGTAGAAATAAATCCGAGTTTCTTTTTGAGTACAAGCCTTATCTCTCTGTACAAAAGAGTGCAGAATCCCACATGTGGGTGTATATCGTCCGAATCTGAGTTTTGTATCGGATGCTTCAGAAAAGGGACACGTACCCATCTAAAAACCGTAACTTGAATACGAGATGATCACGAGCTTCCATGCCTAGCTTGCACTGCCTTTGAATATTTCCTTTTTCTGTTCTTTTCGTGCAACCTCACCCCACTAGCCATGACATCTTCTTTGTGAGGCTGTGGATGATTCTGGCTCCTCAAAGAGTCCCAGTCAAGGGACCAATGCATATTTTTCTTCTTAACTTTGCCTTTTTCTCTGCTTTCCTCCTCCTTTCCCACCTTCCTTTTTCTTTATCTATCTGAAAAATTAACCCTCACAAATCTTGCTCTCCTTTATAATTAGGAAGATCCTCCCCTGGTACAGGGAAGGGAATTAAAATGAATAAGCCCACAAGATTTTCTTTTGGAAAAATATGGTCCTTATCAGTTATCATGAACTCCACTCATCTGCTATTGAACCGTCAAGAATCTGAAACGTGGGCTCACCTCTTTTCATCGGGTCAGCTCTTTACTCTATTGCATACAATGTAGAAGGCTTAGAAAAGTGTTTTCCACATGACTTTGGATCTCACAGTGGCATACCTCAGAATTAATGGGGATACAAAGGGAAAGTTAAATACGCAAAACCACTGAATAAAAAGTCATTGTGGTGGTTTATTATTGACATATGACCAATAATTATTTATGATGCTTTCTTTTCTTTTCGTCTCTTAACAACTATACAACCCTTTCATTACTTTTTCCATCCTTCCCTTCTTCCTTTGCAATTTTCATCCCATCACTAGCCTGTATTTCTTTCATAGTGTTTGTTCTTCAACGGCACTGAGCTGGAATTACATTTTTACAGTGTGGATACATTCGAAAAAGACTAGTTTTGGAAGATGCAGATCCTACTAAAAAAATGATTAGATGTGGAGATTGGGAAATGACCACAAATAGAACGGATGATGGGATATGTAGAAATATATTAAAAAGAATATTATTATGCAGTGGCAATGGCTTTTGGATAGCATGACAAAGGAGGCAGCTTTTGTTGCTGTGGCATTGGATTACAATATTAAATAATAAATTGAAAGGGATGGCCATGGCCTCACCAAATTAAAGGACCAAATTGGAGGCTCGTTGTAAATTATATATTATATAAGTATAGTATTAAGCTCAGTTAATTAGGCACACAAAACTGAGACTTCATTTTCTGTCGCTTTAATTTTCACAAAGGTGAAAATCTCCTGAGAGCTTCGTCATGTTTGACTTGTACATATTTTCTAATTCATCGACTGCATCACGGTATATATATGTATATATATTTTCCCTCACCTGGGATCCACCATTTTGGTGTATCATTGACGTACGCATCGTGCTTCATTAAACATTGTTTAAATTCAATGCTGACCTCTTTGTCCATATATATAATACTTTTCTACATATGATGAGAAATTGGATACGTAATATTTTTCAATGACAATACTTGTACTAAATTTGACGATCGATATGAGAGCAGTAATGATAACGTTGAAGACCTTGTAATTAAATTTTACCTTGTCTTTTAATCTCGCATTAAAAACATCGTTATTTTCTAGTGGAAGCCAATTAATTAATTTCGATTTTAAAATAGCGAAATCATTATTATTTCATATTTTAGAGAATATTTTGAAAGGTATAATATTATTTAGTACATATATAGGATATAAAAATCAATAGACAATTAGAAAATGTTAATATAATATATAACAAATGAACCTGTGCCAATCAATTTTTATTTTTTATGACAAGTTTTCAAAATATGCTCAAATTAATAATACCTTGTCAATATAAGTAAGAGAAATTTGGTCCTGCCGGCTGCAATCATATTCTATGTTGTTAGTTGGACCCGTGTGATCATGTCATAACCATGATCAATTAATTTCAAACGAGAATTAGGGCGTCCGCATGGGAGGAACAAAATAATTAAGAATTAAGAAAGTGAAAGAAGGACAGAAAGTGGTGGGAGGGACATATCCGAAGGGCAATGATTGGGGTGGTGAAAACAAAAACATGATAAAATAGTTAGTGGGGAAGATGGATTCATCTGTCCTTTGTAGTTTCCATAGTGAAAGAGAGCCAAGTGGTGAACATGTTGTGTCTCAAACATTATGGAAGACAGTTTTTTGGCTTCCGTGCCCATTTTATTTTTAACCTTGTCAGTTACTTTGATTTTCAGTTGCACGATTATGTTGTATCATTTTATTTAATCTTGTCTAAGTTTATATATGCTTGTTAAGTAATTTAAGTGTTAGTGTACTTAGACTTATCTGAGAAGTCTCATATCAAATTGAACTAAGCTTAATAATTAATATATAATAAAGTGAAATGACCCATATGAATTTGAATATTAAGATTTTAAGATATGTTGTGTTGTTTTTTGCTTATTTGTTTTATTCCCCTAGCTACCAGTTTATTTAATCTGTTTGGGAAGGAAGATTTTGTTTGAACAACATTAATTTAAAATATTTAAGAAAATAAACAAACTTGTGGTTGGCATTGCTGGAAGGCACACAATATCCCAATTTGAGCGCTGCCTTTCGGAAATGGTATGTCACTAATTACATATATTGTGCTGTCCAGTTATTTGGTTCTTACGTTTGTATTGTATCACAAGTAAAGTTGTGGCCTATGTTGTTGTATTTATGTACATAATAATGCACCCATGATGGAACCTCATGACATCCTATATAATTATATGAAAATTTATTTCTGAATGTATAAATATGTATATGAGCGGAGAGGATCCAGAAATAAAGAAACATCAGTTCATAGGAACGAAAGGCTTTTAGCCAAAAATTACTCTCCACCACATACGGTGACAAATCTTCATTCATTTTAATTATTCCTTAGCTTCTATGTATTTTGCTTCCTCAATGTCACCAACCCCATCATATCGCAGCAAAATTACCTTATATTGCCAAAACTAAAAGACTCCGATCCGTATTATTCTTCAGGAGTATTTCATTTTAATTATTTTGTTCGTTGTTCTTGTAATTTATAATATAAATAGAGGGTAATGATGTCCTACTTCCCCTTTTGTTGATTTTTTTTAAAAAAAAATGTAAGTGCAATTATATTGGTTTAAATGATACCATCCCTGCTCATTTTATTTAAATAATTATACTAAATTATACCAATAATAATATTAGGGTAAATAAGAAAATTATTCCTTAACTTTAGATCAAGTATTACCATAAATCTTAAATTTGTTTATTTTGAAAATTATTCCTTCATAAAAAATGATGCAATTTGGTTTATGTTATTAACAAAAGTTTAAGGGACCCATTCTTCTTGAGGGAGAATATGGGTTTCAGAACAACTTTGCATGAGCCAGTGTTCATGAAGGCAATAATAGATATAGGCTTATCATATTTGGAGGGTAATATCTGAATATTTACATCGGGTTGTGATAATTTTAGTGGATAAGGTGGTTGGTTGAGATTTAAAGCTTGCAGGTGATGAGAGATAAGGCTTTGAATTGGGCTGGGCCTAATGGCATAGAGAGGCTGATATTGATAGGAATCTTGTTCATCATTTGAACTATCATTAGAGACTGGTAGAACATAGTGAGTATCTTCATCTTTTTCTTATTGTTGTTCAAGAACTAATTGAACATCCTGATCATCATCAAGAGGAATGAGTCTTAATGGACTGTAATAACTTCATGTCTTTCCTGAATTTATTAAGGCATCATTTTGCAAAATGCCATTTTTTACCACAGATGAAGCATCTGCCGAATCTCATAGGTTTTGAGGTTCTCTATTGGAAGAACTTAAAGGAACGCCGCCTTTTTAGTCTAAATCGTTTACGTCTATATTTGTGAAAATGAGTCTTCTTTTTGCAAGAGCAAAGATCAGTTTCTTTGCATTTGATCTTCAAATAAGGCTTTTTACAAGTTGATTAGAGTCTGGGCTTTCCTTTCAACATATACTTCAAGAAATTTTGTTGCTCACAAAGTTTATCCAAGGTGCATAGAGCTAGTTGATAGATTTCATAAAGAGAGATTTGTGACATATTCTTCTTAAAGCATTGATAGATCTATATAGCTTTGGTTGAAGTTCATCTAGTAATGAAATGATGAATGTATGCTGAAGATTAAAATCACCAACTCTATCTAGCATATAATATTTTTTAGACATTTGTTGAAAATGTTTTTGAAGATCCTGTCGATCAAGTGAGCAGCATTTCATTTTAAAAAATTCTTGTTGAATCCTTTTGAAAATGATGTTGAAGTCCCTAAAAAATTCCTTATGAATTACTCCAAGGAACTGGGAGGCATTGACTTGTGTGATTCTAATCTTGTCATATTCATTAAGAGTTTGAAACCACTCTTATAAGTTTCCAGTCATTCTTGAGATGAATTTTGAAAGGACTTCTCGCATGGAACATCAGATCTTATCATTTGTAAATCAATTTAAGCATCAGATTCTTAGAGTTTATCTCTCCATTTATATGAAAGAGTATCATCAAATGTAATCCAATGTCCAGATGTGGGTTTAAAATTTGAGTCCTGACGAGTAGGTGTATACTGAACACTTTCCATAGTTGTTGCTTATAATTCTTCATTAGGGGGATCTTCCACAATTGTTTCTATCCTGGATTCTCTTTTGGGTTCTCCCTAAGTCTGTTGTTATTGAGTTTAAGGTTGGACCATGACAGTTTCTGATAAATCAACTAAGTGATATGTTTTAGAATCTACATATTCTATGGAGACCTCAATTGAGGCTATAGAATCTGAATCTTCTTATTTAGAGAAAACCTAGCCAAAAACAGCATTTCTCATAGAAGCAATTATTCCAAAGGGGTTTGAGGGATTTTCAATTCTTTTAAGTTTTTCATATGTAACTAGTGGTTTGGTCTTTAGTGGAGAAAGAGGTGGTGTTATTATAATTAAGGGTTTTTTTAGGATTTTGGTAAATGATGATGAGACTTGGTATCCTTGAGATTTTTGGTAAGAAGGTGGATTATAGGTTACAAGTGATTTTGGCTTTTGAGGGGGTTGTCTTTAGGCTTTTTTGAGAACTAGATAATACATTTTGAACATCTTACTATAATCAATCTTGTAGCACACCAAATTTTTTTTAAATAATTTAATTCAACCATAGTTGGGTTACAGCCACTCAACACATTTTATATCAATAATTTCAATATAAAAATATTTTATAATTGGCTTCAACTCGCACAATATAACATTTCAGTTAAATTTTTACCTCCCACATGCCATTAGGCTAAATCACATTTATCCATCCTTATACCCTCAACAAGTAAAATAAATAATTTAGTCAATTTTCAAAACAAGCCAGTTATTTGGCCTCATAATCATGTCATTTTAACCAATCCAAAGTAAACTAAATATTAAAATTACAGTCATCCAAAGTGTACCAAAAATAGAAATAGTTTGAAAGGCATAATTACATTTATATATTCATATAATTGTCAATAAACAAAAAGTCCTAATATTGGCAATATAAAACATTATAAATTATAAATTAAATACTCAAAAGAGACAGTGGATCTAAGCCACTAAGCCTCTGGGACTCCTCCACGTGTCACTCGTGGCTTTTCTCCTGAAAATTGTTAACCACATAATGAGACTCAAAAGTCCCAGTAACCAAAGCCAATTTATAATAGTGTATACAAACAGTTAAGTGTTTGCTTACTAAGTGAGAACTAAAAATAATATAATTCCAACAAATATAAGAAATATTACAATATACACAAACAACCATCCTTATATCCCTCCATTAACCTCGAGCCGTAGCCCTCACTCGGTGCTAAATTACCTGGCCAAAGGTAGATTAGCCCGAACCCTTACAAGCCACCTATTGAGTTCTAATAAGAGCATACCACGTGGCTTATAAATACAACAATAATAGCAAGTCTCCCAACACCTCCCACAATAATCAAACAAATTTATAATAATATTGTACAATTATACAATATTACAAAATTTATAATTTTCTCAATAATCACCCAATTAACATGAAGTAACACTAATCATAAATTAAAAGCATGGTTACCTCGTGGCTTTTTTAATAAATTATTCCTTACAATTTTTCTCCCACCACAATCTTCACCAATAATACAATTTACAAATAACATATTATTTATAAATATTAGTTTCAATTTTTTGAAACTAATAAAATAATTCTAATAATAGAATTAAAAATATAACATAATTCTTAATTTTAATCTTAATACAAATCTAGAGTCAATACTATTAAGTAAAATTTTTAACTTCTCTTTTAGTCACCAATAAACATTAATAATCTAAAAATTAATTTCTAAACTAATTTCTATTATCAAAATTTTCTTTTTATTTTATAGATTTGCATCTATAATATCCAAAAATTAAAAATTGAGTCTCTAGCTTAGAATCATAATCCTATAGCCATAATAATTCATTTCTCATCCCAAATAATCATCTAAACCTTAATAAATCAACATATATTTTCAAATCTAATTTAGAATTTGATCCATAAGCCACAAATTCAAAGATCATCAATAAATTTATACTCTAGAACATTTATTATACTACTAACAATCTCATAAATCATATTTATTCAACATAAATTCATCCCTCTTTCAAATCCTAAATTTTCTACTACCACAAAATTAGAAATCAAAGAGGAAGGATGACTAAGAAAATTTTTTAGAACACTTACTTAGTCTTAAAAAAACTTGAAATTACACCCTAAATATCCTATTAAAAACTCTTACCTTAAAAATTCAGATCTTTCGCACCGGCGACTCGCGTTCTTTCTGCCTCAACTCGCACACAAGAAAAGAATTGAAGAAATGAAAGGAAACATGTGAGTTTTTATAAAAATTCAGTGGGTCCCACATTTTTTTATTATTTCTTCTTTCCTCTCTCTTCTTTTTTTTATTATTTTATATGTAATCGTGCGCCGAAAGCCACCATTCCTCCTCCTCCTTTTCTTTTCTTTCTTTTTTTATTAATATCCCTCTCTTCCTCTCTCTCATACATTTTTATTTTCTTTTTTTTTTGTACCTACACCTACACAGTACACACAGCCATGAAAAATTCACTCCCCACCCATCATATATATATATATATATATATATTTTAATTTATATATATATATATTACATTTCTGAATCTCTCTTTCTATTATATTTCTCTTTCTTCTTTCCTAATAATAATAATTTTTAAAATCTTAACTTAGAATTATATCCTAAGTTAGATCTAATAATCATCTCCTACTAATTTATTTACCTCTAAATATTTTTTAAAATTTTTATTAACCCAAATTAACTATTAAAATTTAAATTGGGATGTTACAAATCTCATTTAGGTAAGTTAGGGGTATAGAAGTATAGGATGGGAATTGTCTAGTCATGGTAAGGAAAGTTGGATAGGTCTCATAAATAATCCTAGGCTAGTCTTGGGCTAAGTCTGCTTCTATTTATTGTAGCTGCTTCTTTACTTTACAAATTTCTTTTTGATTTCTAAAGTATTTTGTTCCATCATATCTTTAACGAATAAACCTAAGGAGTTCTACATCCAACTTTTGTTCTTGTCAATAGAGTTTTTGATAAAGATTTTGTACTTGATCATCAATTTAATTAACCTGTGAAGATAGGTTTTCTGATATGATTGTCAAATGATCAAGTTTAGAATCTATCCTGTAAAGGACTTTGATTTGGCTGACAGCATTTTGAGATTGCCAATTAAGAACTTCTTCTATTAGTGTAATAAGCTTGAGAATGCCTTGAGGGGAGATTTCTATTTGTGGGAAGAAGGGTCTGTTAGTCACCTTGGCCCTATTATCTATTTTTCTTTCAAGAGGAGGAAATTCTTCCTCATAAGGTCTCATCATAGCAACACAAGACGGAGCTTGTATTGGTGCCTGTGGAATTATTGGGATTACAAGTTCAAGCATTTATGGGACAGTTGGAATTATTGGATCTAGCTTCTCCAATAGAAGAAGAGCTTCACAGCCAAGTTCTTTAAGGAGTTTAAAAAGAGTACTTCTTTTTATGGGAGGATTTAGAGGTCTTACCCTTTTTTGTGGTAGGTTGTTTAGGGTCATAGTCGTCGTCATCATCTTTTAGAGGTCACGTATGTTTACATGGAGATTTATGATACTTGGGCTTTCTAGTCTTTCTTCTTCTGAAGCTATAGTCATCATCGTTAAAATTAGTTTAGAAATAACAATCACAACCAGGATCACACATTTCTAGGGTACAATTCCAGATAAAGTGACCATTGATATATGAAATAAACAGATTGAGCGTCTATATCAAACTACTCGATTGGCGGGTATTCTTTTTCTCTACTAAAAGCTAGAGAAATGGACATAATCCTTCTAGAAATTTGGTTTAGATTATGGGTTCTAGGCTTCTTGAAAACAAACTTCACAGTACTATCTTGCATCTTATAAATAATAAGAGGTTCTTTCGGGTAAACATCTCTTTGAACACCATAAAACTGCTTCTCATAATTATTGATTCATTACAAAGGTGTCACGTCAGCTAGCTATTCAATAGATATCTATCTTAGGATATATAGAATTAAAGGATTCTTCCAATTCCTTACATCCATAAAAAAAGCATCACCAGTTGCATTAGGAAAACCAAGATCAAATGAATAATCTTGAAGTTTAAAAATTATCTAGTGATGAAGAGTGGCCATGATAGGATCAGGCTCTTATTTAACTCCATAAATCTAGATCTAAACTTTCAATCCTTTAAAAAGAGTTTTATCGGTAAGTTTAATGCCAAAGTCAGGTGTTATGGTAAGGACTACACTTTCTTAATTAAAGGTAGTCAACATGACTCTGACCAAAGCATTACCATATGACTTGAAGGTAACATCTAATAAGGCAACTCTAACTATGGCTGCCATACCCTTTCTTGCATGAAAGGTAAAGATAAGGCCGAATGGTTCCAACATAAAGGTGGGTATAACCCTGGTTGATCTAACCATCAATTAAGGGTTGGGCTATTTTAAGGTTGATGTATTGTTCAACTGTGATAGTAGGAACACCACACAGGTCTAGACTAGAGGTTTGGGTTACCTCTTTTGATAGAGGTTGGTTTGTGTAACAGACTTAATTTTTGCCCTTTTTTTTACAAAAGAAAACCTACCCCTTTTATTTTTATAAATAAACATTTTTTTCTTAAAAATGTACCTGTCCAAATAAAGCAATATCAAGATTAACAATCACCATTAGACTTAGGGCAGATGGGGCCCAATAAATAATTTACAGCAAGTTCAGGATTCAATAACAGTTTATAGATATAATCAACTCTGCTAAACACACATTTTTCTTATAACATTAATATGTACAATCCAAAATAAATGGGCTTAACCCAATAAAAAACCATAGTCCAGATTGACGTATTTAAAAGCTATCCAGCTTAAACAAAAAGATTTAAGTAGTTATAGTTGAATAATCTGTAATAATTATCTAAAATGAAATTCATAAGGGTCCCTAGGTCATGGCAATTATAATTACAAAATAAACTAAAAAACCACGTGCCAAGCCGAGAGAAGGGAGCCTAAGCTCACTTCTTCGGTGCCTTCCTTGTAGCTCCACTTGACTGCTCGCCTAAAAATGATAACAAGTAACATGTGAGATTAAAAATCTCAGTAACAGTTGGTTATTCTAACATATACCAACATACTTCTTGAAATCAGTTTGCAAACATATCCATAAATATACATATGCATTTCATAATCAATACACAAAATAAGAAAAGCAATATTCACAATTTTATAACAATTTCTAAATCAATGTCAAATTAAAACAATAGTGATACATTTCCCAACCTCACCCTTATGGCTCCCAACTCCCTTATTATCGCTAGTTGGAGCCCAAACTGAGGTTATACCCGGCCAAAAGTATATTGCCGTCAGAATAGGACTCCCCTCCTTAAAAGAAGGTGCCTATCGTCCCAAAATGTCAGAGACATTGAGAACTATAAGAAAAAGGCCAACCACTACACGCATAGTGGAGGCAAACCACGTGGCATAATATTCGATCATTAATCTCAAACAAACAATCATATTACTAGCCATTCTTATTACCTCTTTTGCATCACATAAAACAATTGTCACATTCCATAATAAGGTCACACAAGTATTAATATATATATATATATATATACACAATACTAAAAATTAGTATCTCAATATATGAAAGGATATTCCAATGTTACCTCTATAGAGAATTTCTTAACCATGATAATAGATTAATCTACGACATCAAATGATATAAATACCATTAGATAGATAGATATATATATATATATATATATATTGTAATTTATCAATTAAATATAAAATTTAACTAAACTTCTCAAATTTACAATCATATCCTTCCAATCTAAATTCCTCCAATAAAAACCTAAAATTAAATTAATTAACTTATCTAAATCCTAAAAATATAATTTAATCAATATAGACATCCTATATACTAGAAATCACAAATTTTATAGTTAAAAACTTAATTTTAAACTCTCAAATTAGTTTATAGAATAAATCTAAACCAATAGAATTTAAGTACTAATTTATCTCTACTAATTAATAGTTTTCGTTGTTAAAAGTCAATACTTACTCTAAGTATAAACTTTAAAATTTGCTTTACTCATCAAAATTTTACTATTATTTGAAAGTTCTGGATGAGTAGAAAAATATTTATAAAAGAAGTTTTGGGAATAGAAATAATTTTGAGCATAAAATCTTACCTCAAAAGCCTTCAAACCCTTGGCCTTCTCCTTTCCTTCTTCTTCTCTCTATCTCTCTCTATTTCTCTCTTTCTCTCTTTCTCTCTTGTCTTGTGCGTGAATGAGATGAGAAAGCAAAGCCAATAATATATATATCGGCCTCAATTCCACCACCTCATCTTATTCTCTTTTTTTTTAAAACTTCAATATACTTCCTCATTAAGTCTTCTCTTTATATATATATATATATACATACATATTATCACTTATCATTATTTCCAATTTTTAAAAGCAAAACTTAACATAAAAATTATATCCTAAGTTAAACAAAATCTCCTAATTAATTTATTTATCTTCAAACATTTTTTTATTATTTTTTAATTAACTCTAAAAATTAAAGTAGAATGTTACAGTTTGAGTGAATCAATATAATATCTCACTCCACTAAATATTATTAACCAATCAAATCATGGTAATTAAAGTAGAATCAAGTTTTAATTTTGAAAATAAGGGATCCCAAGTTTTCTTAATCAAAATAAGTTTAAATTAATCATAAACTCATATATCAGAGTAAAAATAACTTACAAAATTATGAGATACCTTGAAGGAGTGAAAGAAATCAAAATCAATTAAAAAACAACGTGTTTATTGTGGGACAGGGCAATGCGTCGTGGCTTGTGCACACTGCACCACGACGTGTTACTCTCTATGTCATGCACCACGGCTTAGGCACCATGGGCCACGGTGTGTTGCATACAAATGATAGCAAAATTGAGAAAATTCTGAATCGTCTTGATTCTCTATCTAATATATGGAAAGCTCTTTTCATAAACTAACTAATGGATGAGTTTCACTTTTAAAACAAGTTACACCAGAAAGTTAGACACCCATTGGGTTTATTAACTATCTTTAACATTATATAGCTTTATTGAATACTCATATTATCATTAATACCTCAACAACTATAATAATTACAGATTTAATGTCTATTTTCAGACATTTATGAGACTAACCATCCAACAACCACTAAAATCTTAATAATATGTTTAAATACTCTAAACAACTCCTGTTAACGCTATTTGAGTCAATGAGTTTGGATCCATAACCTATATGGATTAAAAGCATCATCCTCATTCAAATCCTAACTCAAATCCTTGAGAAAGTGAAAGAGAAAGGGAGAAAACTAGTTTAAGTACCTTAGATGATTTAAAGCTTCAAACCTTCTTAAATCCTCCCCTAGATCATTCCCTAACAAAGCAAATACGAGTTCCTTCGTTTCCTTTTTCTTTCCCTTTTGTTTACCGCATCAGTTCATGACTTATTTCTATAGAATTTACACCATATGTCATAGTGCCTGTCTCCATGTGTCAAGACATGTGATATAGAAAAGACAATCTTTCACCTTGTGGCTCTGTGTATTGTGATGCACCATGCACATGCCACGACATGTGGCACGGAGGCTTTTCAACTTATTTTTCTCCACTTTTAGATCCCTAAGTGACCTAGTTTCACTTTAGACCTAAATTATATCTAAAATTCTAACTAAGAACACTTATTATTTTTCTTTGACCACACACCACGTAAATCTTATTAATAACACTTAATTACCTAATTGTTGGAGGTTAAATTTTTGAGATGTTACAATCAAGGTCTTAATACCTTGAGTAAAAAGGTTTCATCAATGGCATACTTAGTAAGGCTTGAGAAAAGGAAGTCAAATTATTGAAATACAGACATCTACATGAACAATAATATATTCTATAAGGTTTTCTGTTTTTTAAGCAAGAGTTCTTTTTACAATAAAAGGAAAATGATTAAAAGAAAAGGTTGAGAAAAGATTTACAAGGTCAAAAACTATAATAGGAGTTTTTGAAGAAGAGCTTTATGGGAATTCACTTATATTAGCTGAAGTTTTTCTTACTCACTTTCGTCAATAATATCTAGTATCTTGTCAAGAAAGACTATGGCTGTAATACCATGGGGGCAAGATTCATATGTGCCTAGCCCCAGAAATCCTTGTAACTCAGTATTACAGGGTATATTGATCCAGGTGAGGCCTCTAAGCACCTTTCTTAGGCAAACTCAAGCTATGTTAGGATCCTCAACCCCTTGACATCTCAACCCATAGATCTCTAAGCATGGTGACATAGGCTCCCACACATGGATCATCGATCGGATTCTTTCTGATACACAAGTTCCTTAAAAAGGCAAGTGTAGAGCATACTTAAATCTGAGTATTACAAATACAGGATATTAGAGACTCAAGTTTTCAAGAGAGAGAAGGAGTTTAGAGAGACATGATTGAGAAACACACAAGATTTTATTGCCAAATGAGTTCTGCCTTACAAGTGAAACTAAATCCTCCTTATATAGATATAAGGTTGGTAATGAAGACAAAAAGTACATGATTACAACTAGATAAACATCTTTCACATGTCTGATTATAGAGTAAAAGTAAAAGTAAAACAGGGGTAAAAACATACTAAAGCAAGCTACCTTGTTCAAAAGTCAAAAGTGACTTTTAATAATTTCACAAGAAGATAAGACACACAAAATAAGATGTGGGTAAAAGTAAATTCCTTTCATGATTAGCGTAAAATCTTGTGAATGCATTCCTATTCATGTGATAGGTTGAGCCAAGTCCTTCCTTCCTTTTCACGCCTTCTAGCGGCAGGGCTGTTACAATAGAGCTGTTTCAGCTATTCTTCTTCCCAAGCATCTTGATCCCTATCTTGAGTTGGTCCTAGTACAGGTGTGTCTTTTAGCTCTAAGAATAGTTGATAAGTCCAAGTCTCTATCTGGTATAGGTCTTGACTGTCCAAAGGAAATAATGGAGGGGTGGATGATGATGCTCTATCATAGGATTCCATCTAGGTGGAGTATCTTGTTTGTATAGCAAGGCTTGTGAGTCATTCAGGAAATTCATATTGGACAAATGGAGAGGGATCACTTGGCAGAATAGGCTAGTGAAAGATTGGCCCGAAAGAGGTGCACTTAAGATGAGGATCTAAAACTGAATAATTATTTATTTTATATAAAAATTCTTTTAATTCAATTAAAGTGGAATTTTCTTGTGTTATCTAGTCAATGACGGTGTTTCATAGTTAAACTTGGTTGGCCACATAAAGTCTTCCCTTACTCTTAAGATGATAAGGGTGATGAAGGACAAAGAAGGAATAGGCCCTTTGTTCATGCAAAGAGATCTCCCATCATAATTCTTTCTAGATTACTCTAGAAAGTTTTTTGTGCCATTTAGGGATAGGTGAGAACCATTCAAGGAGTTTCCCTAAGGTCAAACCTTCAACAGCTAAGTCATACAGGAAATGATACATTTCTAAGGGAGGAACAAGTATAACAAAGATATAGAGAGAAGATAATGACCAAATATACCACATGAGTTCATCTAAAATAGGGCCTCTAATGAAAGGGATAGTAAGATCAGGAGATTGAATATCAAAATATTCAAGTTGAAGGATATGAGATTTCTAAAAGAGGATGTGAAGCCAGTAAAACAAGCTTCTTCTAGCTAACTTTTAAACTTCTGGGATAATGGTTAGACTGTGCCCTGGTGGAAAATCAAGTTATTGGGCGTTATGCTTAAGGTAAGGATAGGTGGCTTTTTTGACAGAGTGATGAGATTGATTTTCTTTTTAGGTTTGGTAAGGTAGTCAGCAATGGTATTTTGGTTTCCTTTGATGTGTCAAACTGTAAATTTATAACAAGAAAACTAGTCTTTCTATTGAATGAGCTGAGCTTAAAGAATGATTTTTTTGTTTTGATCTAAAATTTTTCGGAATGATGTGTTGTCCATTTCTATCGCAAAGTGATAGGTGCTAAGATGAAAACTAAATTTTTCAATGTCGCATTTTACAACTAGAACTTTTTTGTATGCCATGTGATAATGCTTTTTGGAGTCTTTAACTTCTCTACTAATATGACCATAATAATGTCTTTTCCTGTCTACTTCTTTAAGAAGTAAGGTTCCTAAAACTCATCACTAGCATTAGTTTGCCGGATATGCTTTGTTAAGAATCTTAAGTGAAAGAGGATGTTGACAAATTTGCTTTAAGTGATAGACAACCTTTGTCTGGTTTAGACCCTAAAGGGGTGAATTTTTCCTCAAAAGCCTAAACAGCTAGCTGATATGATGGGATGAGTGAGGAATAAAATCTCTGATATAATTGACTATTCCAAAAAATTGTTATACTAGAGTTTTGGATAAGTTTCATCAGGAAAATTTAACAATTCCTCAACAATATATGGGCTGGGCTGATACTATCCATCTTGAATTAGCATACCCAAAAATTCTATCTCGACCACACCAATATATCCTTTTCGAGCTGAGGGCATAATCTCATACTGTTGAATGATTTTGTAAAATATCATACTGTTGAATTATGCTCCTATTCTGTTTTTGAGAATAATAAGATATCATCCATGCAAACAAGAGCACTGCAAATAATGGACTCAAAGATTTTGATCATGGCCTCTTGAAATAGTAATGAGGTAGTTTTAAGTCTAAAAGACATGACTGTCCATTAATATTGGCATTTGGAATGCAGAAGGATGTCTTGTATCTATATGTAGGATCTATTCCAAGTTGCCAAAATCTTACTTTAAGATCAAACTTTGAGAATATCTTGGCCCGCTTCAAATATACTATCAGAGTGTTGATCTTGGGTGGTAGAGAAAATTTATCATCTTGAAGAAAGGCATTTAGAAGTTTATAGTCAATCACCAATCTCTTCTTTCCTCTTTGCTTTTCAAATCTTTTTTTTCACATAAAAAGCTTGACAAATTGAATCTAACTTTGTGAGCTTAATATGACCTTATTTGAGCAGGGCTGCACATTCTTCTCTGATCAAGGTAAGATCTTCTAGATTCATCCCAGGATGAAATGCCTTTGTGGGGTTGATATCTTCATTCTTCTTGAAAGGGAGTTTGATGAAAAACTCCTTGTTTTTTCATAAAGGAGATGGATGCTGAAATTAGTCATGACTTTTATAGCAAAATTCAAGGAGTTGATCTCTAATATATTCATATCCTGGAGGAGCTCGTTGGATTTTCATTATACTTGAGATATCAGTATATTCCTTAAAAAACTATTTGAATTGTATGCCCCTAGGGAATATTTGAAGGTCCTTAGTTTCTCAATACACATCAAATCTAACAAGAATGTCTTTAACAAGAAGATTCCTTCCAAGAACTTTCGTCCAATACTTGCATCTAAAGAAAAATCCTACACCAATCTATCATCTGTTAGGGGTCAAATTACACCGTTCTTAAAAGTTTGAGGAAGTAATTTGCACAATAAATAAGTTTAAAATTTATGGTACTATTGAATATAAAGTTCAACAAGTAATTTGCTCATTTACCCATAATATTATATTGTGGAAGGGTCCAACTTAATTTGTTATATGCGTCATGGGTTGAAAATAATCCTAATATTTAAAAAATGTTGATCTTACCTGCAGGGCAAAGAACTTCCTGATATTTGGCAGCTTTTTCATTTTATTGTAGCAATCTCATTATTTATGATTTGGTTGGTCGGGACATTGACTTTAAATGCAGATTATGTTTGTTTTCGAAATTTCTTTTGCGGCCCCAAGAGACTTGCAATATTAATTAGTTTGATTTTGATGTTTTGGAACGAAATGGGGAGCCACATCGACTCCAAGATTATACTCTTCTTGCTAACGCTCTTGTTTTGTTTTTGTCCGATTGGAATATTAATTCGTATTATCTGTGAAAAATAATAATACTATTTTTTTGCAAGACTAATTGTGAACCGTCCAGGTCGTAGAACCTGAAAATTCCGTCACTATCCTGGAAAATAAGCAAACAGGGTAAGATTTAAGCAATATATATATATATATATATGGTTCAATCAAAAGAAGAATTTTGAAAAGGAAAAAAAAACAAAATTGATATTAACAGGTAAATTAAAAGCAGAGGAATAATTAACGAAGCCACTAAAATGAATATCTCGCCCATATCCTCAATTCCAATTGTTTCCGCCTGATTATAATAATGTACTATTTCAATTCGTTTCTCCCAATATAGTATACTATGCAGCATAAAAAAGAGAAGTCTCTGCTGTTGTTGTTACTAGGATGTTATTAATATCTTTCAAATGAATAATTGTAACTAAATGAAATTATGAATTGTACCTTATATATATAATAAAATAATAAAATTTTAAATAAACTATACCAGTTATAAATTATGAATTATGTAATTTATGTTTCTCATAAGTCAACGACAGTGTAGTTTATTTTTTAAACCCTATATAATGTATGAAAAATTGAGTCTGGTTATGATATTTAATTTTATTAGGTGACATTAGGGTCAAGCCTGAATTGAAATAATATTAAAAATTAAAATGAGAGATATTGTGTTTCAATCAATTATGACAGTGATTATATGGTTTGGGCACGCCAATGAAGACACAAGCAATTGTTGGACATGTTACATTGGATAGAATAATTAGAAAGAAGCTGGTATTCATATCATAGGAAACTGCTCGAGAGTCAGCAAACCAAAACAAAAAACAAAAAGAAAAGAAAAATGAAGACCGGGCATGCAAACGTGCTGCTATAATGCTGGCTGCAAGAGTCAATTCAATTCATTAATTTTTATTATAACTATAAGTTGCATCTGAGAGGGTAATGAGTAGATTTAAATTTAAATAGTGTATCCGTTCTAATTGAAAATACACTTTTCAACTCTTTTCATGATTAAAAATATTAGACATATTGGTGTTTTCCAAGAGTAATAATAAATGGTATTTAAAAAAAAAAGTCCTAGATGAATATTTGAAATGAGATTTTTATAATTATTTATGATCTGTAAATAATTTGCAGGGCACGGGGTGTAAAAAAGTGAGGATGGATTAAACTTAAGTCATAGATAGATCTCCCAAATATGGGGAGGAATGGGAGGAGAAGTTGCAGGAGCTATGATGTTGGGATCATGCATGTCCCCGAATCATTAAACTGAGGTCAATGCATACTTGGAGTCCACATATGTGGCTGTGCATGCCAGCAAAGCCATGATTACTAAATAATTTTTTGATGTCATCACTTCTCTTCTACCTAGGTTGGTACCACATTAAAAAAAACAATGTTCAATATATTAATATAAATAATTACAACTAACAAAACAGATCTTTGATTTTTTTCCTCTCATTAATAGAATTCATAGTGATTTTTATTTTGTTTGTTCCATAGCCTATACCTTTAACATGTTTAATATATATATATATATATATATCTCTCTCTGTCAGAGTCTAGTAAGACGATGACCTTTTTATAATATATTTTTTTAATTTTATTTATAAATTACTTTCAATATATTTATTAGAATCAAAGCGATACAACTTAAAAAACAAAGAGTTTATATAGTAAAAATGTGTAGGATGCATGTCTTTCTGTGTTAGGTGGAGATGGAGATGGGAAAACAAATATATATATATATATATATATATATCTTAGTCTAGTAACATGATGAACCATTTTTATAATATAAATATTAGAGCAAAGTCTTTAATCTGAGTTGACGTTAATCTCCCACCCCCCCCCCCTTCTTTCTTTTCCACACAGGTAGTTGTCTTTAGTTGTCAATTTATTACTGGATAGCACAATTTTCTTATTTTGGGTTTTCTTTATTTTTCTGTTGATTGAGTTCTACTTCAATGCATGAAGTATGATAGTCATTTGTACTTATATCATAAGCTCTATTGATCTCTCATTTAATTTGCAATTGATGCAATGGAACTGAGTGAGTTTCAGAGCGAAATTGAGAAAAACTGTATTAATTATCTCCTAAGCGCCAGGCACGAAGCAAGGTATCTAAATGATCTGTATTAACATGCCTACATTAAATTAAACACATCGAAATCTTAATTCAACATCGGTCATTTCGTTCTGTGTATTTGTGTATATATATGTGTAGAGAGAGGGAGAGGGAGAGAGAGATGAGCTATTGGGAAAAAAAAGATGCTTTATAGAGAGAGTTAATGAGAGGAGGTAAAGTGAAGGTGAATACATATATATTCGAGGCAGTATTGAAGAAGAAGCAAAACTGTAAATTGGGGGACACATGAATGTATTTGTTGCCCAAAGTTACTTGCTTTAATTTCGGGAGTCCCATCATCAAATCTCTTTTAACTTTAACCAAACACTATCTTCCCTCCTTTTTCTCACAACAATCACGAGATTCTTAACCACCCATTTTCCCACTCCCATCATTCACACTGTTACCTTCTAGCTAGGTAAAATTAAAAGAACCACATTTAATTTACTATATAATATTAAATATGAATAATATATCTACATCACCTTATTTATTAATTAAACCATTGTGCCTGCCACTTATTCAGTCTCCAATATGTGTTTTCAATTCCTTTTTTTTTTCTCTTCAAGTAAGATGAAATCCGCTTGCTCCTCCACGTGTAACTTAATTTGATGACCCCATATGCCTAAAGTTACACTTTTTTCTTTATAGGCCAAGAAAACAAAGACGGTACATTTTTATTTTCTATTCGATTCGCACATTGCGGAATAGTATAAAGCACACACATTTGTGCCTCTTCCTATTAATCACTTTTTTAAAATTTCAAATCAGAGATTGCAGGGAAGTTTCCTCCGTTCATCTGTTCTCTACCTAATAGTTGCATGGATTTATTTATTACTTAATGATCGAACAAAATTAGATTTAGTGGACGTGGTTTGTTTAATGTATGGATTCTGGCAAGAATTTAGAGCAGACAATAAGCCTACTTTTCTTTTTTGTTTACACAGAAACCACCACATCTGAAGAAAAGGTTGTCATTTGTTCTGACTAATTATTTTTAGCAAAAAAATGCCTAACACCTGCCCTACAACCCCATTTTTGAAGACAGCCACAGCATTTTCTTTCACAGATTAATGGGCCTGCAAGTATTATAATATTGATTCATTAATTAATGTAGCACGGCCAAGAATCTTGTAATAGATTTGACATAAAGCAATATACCTTTTACGTATGGTGGTGATAAAAAGTGCCACCCAAATCTAAATAACTGTGTTTTTCATAGAATATAAGTCTTTTTTATATTAAAATTTATTAATCAACATGATTTTTAAAAAAAAATTCAAATTATATATATATATTTTTTTTCAAAATATGCAGAGAATTTTTATAAGTAAAAAATAGATGATAATTTATTCATTTAAAATATAATCTAAAATAGATTCAATTAACTTGTATTAATCCGTATTTTCTTTCGGTTGGGTTATTTGTGCGCATATAATCATGAATATAATTATATATCCATATTTAAATACATATATATATATATATATATATACACAATTATATATATAATGTACTAATAATAAATTTTAAGTCAAGTTTTATCATTTATAGGTCACATATATTACAACTCATTGCCTAATTTATAACAAAAATTGATTTATGGACTTTTAATAAAATTAGTTCGGTACTATAAATAATACGATTATTTAAGAAATGAGCTATATTATTGATAACTTATAAAAAAAATATAGCTCGCAAGAGTTTTACATATTATAGATAAAAGATTTACGATAGATTCACGTGATTTATTCCTTAACAAGAGATGACACATTATGCTTTGTTTTATTGGGCAATATATACAATCAATATTATACCTGTAAAAAATGTTATAAATACCGTCAACGTGTCCAAAATATCGTTCCTTGGAAATTTGAAATGAGAAAGAACGGTCTGGAAATTTCTGGTTCCAAAATATAAAAATGCAGAGTGACCTAATTTGCTTTATTCTCTTCATTCAAATTAGAAAATGATTTTCTCCACACTTTAATTAAATATGGCCGTGGTTCAAATTTGCAGGACATAGTAGAAAAATTATTCTCTTTCCAATATGACACACAAAGTGCACCAAGCTCGCCAAAATGGATTTTAAATATGAGGCTTTCATTTAAAGACAATAATTTGGATCAAGCCTCATAGGCCAATCCAAATAAGCATAAAAAAATTTTAAGGTCTACTTTAAAAATTTAAAAGATTTTTTTTACCCTACTCTTATTTATGCCACCCAAATAAACTCATAGAAATCTGAGCCAAGCACAAACTCAAATAAACTTAGCCCAAAAACTCAAACTCTTTTTATTAGTATTAATATAATATAATTAAAATAATATAAAAAATTGAAAATATTAATTTTTTAAGATAAAAATTGAAATTAGTCTAAAAAACAAAATAAAATAATATTTAATTATTTGAATATTCATGTCAACCCAAATAAGCTCAAAAACCTAAGTTGTTAGGGTTGAACTTGACTGTATAGACTTTTTAATATTTGGGTATTTTAAAAGCATTTCAAATAAGATCAGCTTAAATAAACCTAGCTTGCTTGAGTTACAGTTATACTTTCATTTCAGAATATATAATTAAAAATTGGAATGCCTTGTTTTGCATCCCCGTCTTGGGTATTCACTATGTTTTTGCCTGTTTGAGCCTGAGAAAGATTCAGGTCAAGCTCACTCTAATTTATGAATTGCGGGGTGATCTGTGTGTGTTGATGATACTTTGAAAGAGATTTGTAAAATACTTGACAAACAAGAAAATGTGTGCTGCAATAAAAATGAGACTACGTATAAATCTTTTATATAGTTCATCACAACATTCTTATTTCAAATGCAGATGTTCTTTTGTTTTTTTTTTTTTTTTTTGGTTACTCACATATATTCTTTTATTAGAGGCAACTCTATTTAAGGCACTATCAAGTATTAAATGCTGGGCATCTCTCCAATGAGAATTTAAGTTTTAATTTATCATATTGTGAGGGACTTCCTTCCGCTTGACTCAATCTTGTTCGTGATCTGATCCAAATGTTGCCTTCTCTATTAATTATACGTTTTTAGTGTAGCAACTTAGAAGAGCTTGATTCTTGAATGTATTCTTGCCAACTAAATTTTATGGGCTTGCTGAATTCGGTATGGTACGTATATTCAAGGCCCAATCACAAATCCTTTATCGACCCAATAACATATTTCTCTCTGGTGAATATATATATATATATATATATATACATATGTTTGGCCCCATAACATAGAAATTAACATCAATGCTACAACAGTCCATCAAGTAAAAGGCAAAAAAAAAAAAAAAAGGCATATGCCCTTTTTCTCTTTCTAGAATATATGGCTCTTGGAAAATTTCATTGTATTCTACAGTTATCTCGTCAAAATTAATCTGCATTAATTTATTTTTTTATATTCAATCTGTATTAATTTCTCAATTATAAAGGTTTAGGCTGTTTAATTATTTTCTGGCCTAAAAAGAAACACAATTATCAATTAAAATTGGCACAAGACTAGGGGCTCCAGTCATTTAAGTAAATCATTGGAGGTTCAAGGTTCAAGGAACACAATATGTTATGATACGTGTATTCAAGGCCCAATCACAAATCCTTTATCCACCCGATAACATATTTCTTTCTGGTGAATATATGTAGTCTTTCTGGTGAATATATATATATATATGTTTGGCCCCATAACGTAGATATTGATATCAAAGGTACCACGGTCCGTCAAGTAAAAAGCAAAAAGAAAAAAAGAAAAAAGGCATATGCCCTTTTCTCTTTCTAGAGTGTATGGCTCTTGGAAAATTTCATTGTATTTTACAGTTATCTCGTCAAAATTAATCTGCATTAATTTATTTTTTTTATATTCCATATGTATTAATTTCTTAATTATAAAGGTTTAGCTGTTTAATTTTATCTGGTCTAAAAAAGGAACACAATTACCAATTAAAATTGGCACAAGACTGGGGGCTCTAATCATTTAAGTAAATCATTGGAGGTTCAAATATAATATCTTTTGTATATGTAGCAATTTAGTTGAGATATGTTTATTCTTTATTTTCAATAACTCAAGTCAAGATAACATATTCTTGCTACCTTTAATTTCAATAAACCCAGGGGATTCATCTGAAAATGATTTGGGCGTCAAGCTTTCATGATAGGGCATCTGACACAGGGACGTATCAAACTTAATTCATCCAATTCATTGTCATGGTGTATGTATTTGGGGCACTGTTTTCACGTTGAATTTTTAATTCAAAATTCAAAATAATCTGGGCATAAATTGTTGGGCCATATATAAATCTATGGGCATGGGCTCCGAAAAATACTTGTTTGACCCGATCAAAAGTTTAACTAATCAAAGAGTAGTAAATCTTCAGTCTCGGCGTTAATATTAACCCAATCAATAGGAACGATAATGAAGATGCGAAATTTGATACTATGAAACCGAGCATTAGCCTCAAAACTCGTGGGTCGGAGAGAGTGAGCAGTGAATGGTTGTTAATTCAAAACCGCTATTTCGGGCTATAATCTTCACAAACTGCACCATCTCCTCCCTATATCTCTCTTTCCCGTCCAATCCTCACAACCAATAAACAAATCAAGTAAACCCACAAAACAAAACACCATCTCAATCTCCCTCATCGTCCCATTAATTTTGTAGCTCTGCAGCCATATTCGAGAAGCCTTCTCTTCTGATCTCATCACGTAAATGTGAGCAAAGGATGGCAACAGATATGCAAGAGCTTCAGTGTTTGCGTACAAAAAGAAACTCATCATCTTGCAGTTCCGCCTGGAAAGATTTAGAAGGTAACGACAACATTTCGCAGTACACGAGCCTGAAGGACATTTTAGATCAATCGCCGACGAGGAGTTTCTCCTTCTGTTTGGACGCGAATAATGAATTTGACCCTTCCAATATAACCATAAAAAACGAGCTGGTTAGGCGCGCTGCGTCCGTTTACCTGCAATCGTCAGCCTTCTTGATCCCCAGAAACGATAATTGCTTGCCGGCGTTCTGCGATAAGCTCAAGAGCAGGGCAGCTTCCGTATATTCGTGGTGGAGGCTTTCTGCCCTGAACCCTATCAGGGCCTGTGTACGATCCATCTTACGCTTCCTCGATAACTTGTTGACAAATGTTCGTTCATTGACATGAAAATTATGATTGTTCTTTTGTTCGTGAAACATGCAGCCTCTCTCGTGATGTAAATTTAGAACAAGAGATGCTGTTTTACTTTTAATGATGTGCTTCTGTATATAACAAGAATAAGAATGTTTTCGTTGAAGTTATAGATTTTTTGTGTCTAGTGCTCCGCGTATTTGGAGGGTACGTAGAAGAAGAACAATTGGGTTTTAATTGTTAGAGATGCGAAATCACCATCATGGCGTGCTTTATCAAAGTTTTTGGTCATCTATGCCCACTGACGGATCTAGGATTATTTTTTGAGGCCAAATTTTTTTCTTCTTTTACCAATGTTGGGCAAGATTTATCTAAGCAATTTTTACAATCAATTTATAGAGCACGACTTCAAACGTTTCCAAGGAGATAAATATTTGGGGTGCTGGCCCCTCTTGAATCCGTCCCTTTCTACGCCGGAAAGGTATAGTAGTCATTAAATAATGTAATTAGTAGCAGAACTTTCTTGGGATAGGGTCTGTGTAGAGGTTTTTTGGCCAGGGCTCGTAGAACTAGAGTAAATATGAACTTATATTAAAAAGTTTAGGAAAATTATTCTGTAGGTTTTTCTAGTTTATATCAATTTTAAATTAGATCCTTCTAGTTTATTTTATTTAATTAAATCAAGCTCTTATGATTTAATCAATTATGTTAATCCCTTAAGGTTAAAATTCTTGAATTTTTGCTTTTAAAAAATAAAATTAATAAATTTTATATTTTTGTTAAGAGATTATATAATTTTAGAATTAATTACATAATCTTTATAATTTAAAATTGATGTAATTATGTTATAAATTCTAAATAACTTTTATATTTATATAATTTTCATAAAAAATTAATAAAAATGTAAACATGGTATTAAATCAATTTTCTTTTTTCTTTTTTAACTAAAAATGTCAAATTAATTTTTCTATAAATTTTAAAAAAATTGTTTGAAAATTTTGATTATTCATTAATAATTTTTAACATTTAGGGACAAATATATTTCATAAATTAAATTATAAGGGCTTGATTAAAATAAAATAAATTACAAGGACTAAATTCAAAATTGAGAAAACCTAGGACTTGTAGATTAATTTTCTTTAGAAGTTTTTAGAATAAAATTTCTTTAATTAAGGGCCACTAATAAAACTCTGCATGGCAATAACAAAATCAAGGGCCCGTTTGATTTTGGTTTTTTTTTTTTGAAAAGCACTTTTCTGAAGAAAAAAAAAGATCACTTTAAGTAATATTTAAGGCATTTGTTTAAATTTTTTAAAATAATTAAAATCTTTAAAAAAATTAGATAACTGATTATTTTGAAAAGCTAATTTGAGTAGCTTCTTAGAATAAGTCATGCAATAGATAAGAGAGAAAATTAGAAAACATACGGCCATTTTCACACTAAAATTATAGAGGATAAAGGTATCCCATTTTCCTTGCAATCTTTTTCCCCAGCGTCTTCTCCAACTCAAGTGGCCATCATTCACCTCCTCCTTTGCTTGGATTATATCAGACTTATAAAGCACCGATATTTCAAATTGCCTCACATATCCATTTTGATATCGTATTCGATATCGATACTTGCCAATACTTTTTCGATACGCATCCATAAAGTATTAAAATATCATTTTTAATTTAAAAAAATTTGGTTTTTGATACATATTCGATACTCCAAAATTGCGAATCGATACTTTAAAGTTTATATTTCTTTTGACTCCATTGAAGATAGGTGGATATTAGATCCCAAATCTTGGTAGGTGATGCGTGATTCTTCAACCCCCTCTACTTCAAAAGCTTGCTTTGCTCTTCATCATTATGAAAGAAATTGAAGTACCTACTTATTCATTCATTCAATGAAAAGAAACAAGTTGAATCATAAAAGGGTAGAAGACTCGGTTTATATCCATACCAATTTAATTTGCGACTTTTGGCTAGAAAAAGTAAAGAATACAAACAAGACCTTGATGGTGCTGAAATTTTAGAAGCGGTAAACTTATCTCTTGATAAACTAAATATAGAAGCTATTTTTTTTTACAAATAATGGTTAAGGGAAAGAAGGTATTGATACGATGCTTATCAGTAGGGACTAGGTGGTAGACAATTAAGTATAAATTGAATAAAAATACAATTAATGATTATGTTTTTCATGGTATTACTATAAATGACTATGTATGTATGCTAGTTTGGATATTTTTTGAATTGAAATTATATTTTTAATATTTTTATATTTTGAAAAAATTAATTTTTTAATTCTTTAACTTTTAACTCACTTGTACCTCAGTTCCTCAACTATGACTCACTGCGACTTAGTCCCTCAACTATAACTCACTGCGAGTCAATCCCTCAACTTTTGATTCACCTCTAACTCAGTCCTTATTTTTAAATTTTTTTAAAAAAATTCTTATCAAATAAAAGGGATAAAAATTGATTATATATTATTTTAAAATATCCTCCTCTTGCTCATTGATGTGAGATATAAGCTAACATGAAAAAAAAATTAACAAAAATTAAGGGACTAATTTGTAAGTGATTCAAAAGTTAAAGGACTAGGTTATAGACGAGTTATAGTTGAGGGACTGAGTTACAAGTGACTTAAAAATTGAAAGACTAAAAGATTAATTTTTCCCTATATTTTTTATAAATATGTATGTATGTATTGAAAACGTATCGTATCCTATATTTTTAAAATAAAAGTATCAATGTATCAATATTCGTGCATTCTATGATCTGCCGCATCTCCCAACTTTGTTAAAGGTTTGATTTATTATTTTATTACCTACTCTGTTTAAATTAATACAAGGTGCATGTTTCTATCTTCAATTCCAAACTCATAGTACATAGGATTAACTTTTTCAATTGAGGAGAATACGTAGGGTGTCGTAACTTGTCATCCTTAATTCTCTTGTCAGCACGTCATGTTAAGTGTTTAGCATCTTCTGCAATGTTGTATAGGGTGTCTGAATTTTGGTATGATTAGAAAATACCACAACCCCTTCGCCGAGCTACATCAATTTCTCTTACACTGCAAAGGCATTATATTTTGGACACTTCTCTAAGGTTAAATACTCTTTTCGAAATGGAACATAATCATTGGGACATGCATGAATCATTTTATAATTCAACCCAATTGAACAAAATACCTTTTTAGCCTCATAAGTATTAGCTAAAAGCTTATTATACTCTAGTAACATCTCATACAAGAGTTTAAGTAAATCAATAAAACTCTTGTCACTTTATCTATTAGCTGTTTTTAGGTTATACAATTTTAGAACAACTAACTGTTTTGTAAATTTCTTACAATTAAGGTATAATGATTTTAGAAAGGAGCGCTCCCAAAAGCTCTCATTTTTTTTAATTTTCTTTATAATGTTTCAGAGCGATCTCAAAGACTTATATTATATTAACACTTTTTTTAAAATTACTCTTATACATTTCGCCTCCACATTCAGTGACATTTTTTTATAGGCATTTTGAAAAGCAATTTTCGCGGTAGCGAGAGCTATTGAGCAGCAGTGTTTGGTCTTGAAGTACCAAAAGGGGAAAAAATCTGATTAAAAATAAATACGTTGTGTGGACTGATGGCTTGCATAATTCCCGGCTTGCACGGAATATGCATAATAATTGAAATGGATATAGAGAGAGAGAGAGAGAATAAACATGCAGGATGGATGCATGATATATATGATGCCTGTTGCAAATGCATTAGAGATGTGATAGGTGGTGTGCGCGTCTCAGTGAAATCGCGTGAGTCCCTCTTGGTCCGTACACCCCTTTCTATTCAAAAATATTTATTTGATATTCTGGGCCCGACACGCCGGCATCAAATCCCCGAAAACGCCGTCGTCTCTCTCTCCCCTCCTTTTCTTTCCCATATATACTCTCCCGCTTCACTCCTCCTGCTCACCCTCACTCTATATATTCTCATACCTTCCTTCTTCACTCTTGCGTTTTCATATATACTCAACTCTCCATTCATCATGCAGGTCGTTAAATACTCCCCTGTTCCCATGGACTCCGCCAGAGACGTCCCTGACTCTTCCCGCGACATTGTCCACCACCTCGCTTCCACCAACGCCGTCGTCGTCTTCAGCTTCACCACCTGCTGCATGTCCACCGTCGTCAAACGTCTCCTCTTCAGCCTCGGCGTCGGCCCCACCATCGTCGAGCTCGACCAGCATGCCGCTGGCCCTGACATCCACGCCCTCCTCTACCGCCTCTCTGACTCCCACCACCCTCCCGTTCCCGCCATCTTTATCGGCGGCAACTTCCTTGGCGGCGTCCAGACCCTCATGGCCTCCCACATCAACGGCACCCTCGTTCGTCTTCTCAAGGACGCCGGAGCTCTCTGGCTCTGATTCACCTCCTCTTTCGCTTCCCCATGCTTCTATATATACTAATATTATCGCCCTCTTGCCTGTTTATGTTCCTGTTTCATTCACACTAATTTAGCTCTCCGTTCCTTGCTGTTATATAGAGTGAACGTATGAATTGACACCGCCATTACGCTGCTGTATTTTTGATAGCCGTCTCCCCCTCTATATGTGTTAAATATATATGTTTAGGTACATTTGTAAAAAAACAAAAAAAAAGTATGTTTATGTACTGGTTATAAATATTTATATATAATATTATAGATAAGAGAACCCTAATATATATTGGCACAAATATATAAACTTGGACAATGGGTTAGAACCCTATCGTGGAAAGCTGCTCTATATTGAGTTTTATGAAGCGTTACAATATCATCACTTCACCATTCATTCTCGAAGTTATCTTATTTGTTGGTTCATTTGTTCAGAAGCATTTAATGATCATCATGAACATGATTACCATGTCAGAGAAGTGAATGAGAACATTGTAAAAGTCTGATATCCGTTAGGTTGGGATCCGTGTAAAGGAGAAGAAAATCAGAGTCGTATTGGTGGGGGTCATGGGAGAAAGATGTGTAAGAAGATCAAGCAGCCACATGATGAAAGGAGGAAGGGAGCGAGCTAGCCAGAAAAAGAGAAGCTTTTGATTTAGAAAAGAAGGGGAGGGACACTGTACACGACAGCAAGTAGCGTAGAGATAACGATATAAGGAAAAGAATATATGCAAAATATATAATGTGATGATATTCACACATAGACACCTATAAAAATTATTTGAAGGAGGTGGTACTAAAAGCTGGTAATGCAAATCATGCGATATATTGCAATCGGAAAACAGTTAGACAGAGTGTGCAGAATGACCTCATTTCCTCATCCTCATAGTCATAACGTGCATAAAATATAACAATGCCCCAAGAGAAGATCAGCTTTTCTTTTTCTATATGTATATTTACACACAAATACATGAGCCCATTGTGGCCAATTTTTTTTTTTTTATAAAAAAGCCCATGTATTGATTAACACGCATAACCCTGGAAGCTTTCGAGTTCTTTATGATTCTAATCAACTGAAGAATAATACTGCAAACTTATATACTCTGAGAGAGAGAGGGAAGAGTATAAAAGCAGACAGGGAGAGAGGCGAAATGAGAGAGAAACAGATGGTAGGACGATGGATGAGGCATGCGAAGGGCAGCCGAATCGGGGGCGAGACAGTCTCTGCTCACCCTTCTCAGGAAAATGATTGTTACTACAATTGCATTCTGTTATCAGAGATTCTCTTGTCTATGACAAAACATCAATACTTTTCTTCCAAAATACATATTATACTTACCTCTATATTTACAATCCAAAAATGAATGGACTTTTACTTCAAAGGGAAAGTTTCTAGAATTCGGTGGATAATTAATTGCATTGATTGGAAAATTGTGCCAAACCAAACGATAATTTAAATTTATGAGGAAGAGGTACGGAATCTGGGGTCAGAACTTGGTGTTTTGAAAACTGCTGAGGCTCTGTTTATTTCAGTCCCACTTTGACTCTTTGACTGCTCACAAACTGCTTCTGCTGCTTTCCCACCGTCACTCTGATTTGTCCGCATTCAAATCTTTTGTTCGTTACATCTTTTGTTTTTGTTTTTTTTTTTTGCTCTTTTTTTACGTGTCAATGTACGTTTAATCATTAAAAATCCACATACATGGCCAACATTTGGCAAGACATAAACCATATTCTGCACCGTAAGCATCTGACGCAAATAAAAATTATTTGTAGTTTTTATAAATCAAAAGGGATACAAACAGGATAGACGTGTTTCACCATATATTTTGCCACCAAATTCGGCCTAAATAACAACAAAACAATACCAAAAAAAAGGCGGACAAAAAAAACATCTATTTAATTAAGTTCTCTTTCCTTATTATTATTTTTTAGAAAAAGAAAAATCTGACGAACAAAAGATGATGAAACATATTATCGGTCATAAGGCTGTCTGTCTGTGTATATCATATCTCATTAGAATGCTTATCAACTCAATCAGCAAAGCGATCGATCAATTTAAGTACCAAAAATCAAGAAGAAACTCTTGTTAATCAATCGAGCTTGTACAAATTCTTGCTGGGGTTCTTTAATTGTTGCGAATTAATTGAGATTAGTTTTTTTTTTTTGGTTTCCTATAAATTTAAAAAATGTGATCGATCGATGATGCGCCCCTCGAATTTACGTCATCGTGATTCTTCATATTCTTTTCGGATCATCGTTGGGTAATAAAATAATCTCTTGAGAGAAATGTATTTAAGACAAATACTTAGGTAAACCAATGCAGCAAGTTATTTATAGTTTATTCAATAAAAAACATAACATTTATATTGCATTAAATATAATTGATTCTAATATTAATGATAGGAGAGAGAGAAAAAGCAAGAAATTAAATATGTATTTTGTTATAGAAATAAAATTAATTAAAAAAATGTCAAACAAGATTTCATTTAAATTATTTAGAGCATTTTTTTTTGGGTAGAATACAAATGACATGAGCATCCGATCTACCTAAATATTTTTCTATATTTAAATCAAAATGCAACGGAATTCTCTCACCTTGGCAGAGCCAGTGTATTTGAGGGGGGCAGAAAAATATTACTTAGATGGGGTATGGGTATTTATATTTTGCACCTTCTCTTTTTTTATATTTTATATTTTAAACTCATTTCATATTGTTTTTTAACTCAGATCTAAAATTAATTTTTTTAACTCAAAAGCTCAATTAATTTTAGCCCACAATTTTCAATATATCCAAATAGTAACATTATTTTATAAAAAATTAACATGTATTAAACCTTTAAGAAAATAAGAAAAAAATAATTTAGCTCGCATTGTTTGAAATCTCAAATTAAATTTGGAAAAAAAATTGGTTGAAAAAGATTTTTTATGCTATGAAATTTATGAAAAATTAGTTGCGCAATTGAATGATTAAACTATAGATTGTCTCATGATTTATATTGAAAAAGAAGTTTGAAAGCGTTAATAATAAGCTGATTATTCAACGATTCTAAAATATAAAACTATATAGAGAAAATTTATTAGGTATGTAATTATTAAATAATTTTTTATTATTTTTTAAATTATAAATATGTAAATAATTCTGCCCTGACCCAACATTCTAGCTCCGCCGCTGCTTGTAAGGATCAATATTTTTTAAGAAAAATAACATTGAAATTCAAATGCTGTGTTTTGTGTATCGATCGAAGAAAGATGGGGGTTATGAGTATGACGCTCTTCCTTGGTGGCAGAGGTCTGGGGGACGAGCTCTCCTCTGAGCATTTATCAGTTATTACTGCATCAAAAATGAAGAACGTTTTATTTAATTATGTTGGAATAAATAAAATGCTGGTGACGGCGAGTTGGTTGTCTACATGTATGAGCAATTGCACCGTCCTAACTTAACTCGCCGAAGTCTCTTGAGTTTCTTAGGGTCTTGATTTAGAAATTTAATAGTAGATGAAATTGAGAGAGCTATTAGCAGAGGTGTAACCCCCATCCACAACAAGATCGTGCGCCGTCACGAACCCCGATTCGTCACTGGCCAGAAACACGCAAGCATGTGCCACGTCCTCTACGGTCCCGCCTCTACCTTTCAGTAGACTCCCCCTCTGCCCCACCACCTCCCTCACCTCCTCCGCCGTCATGTCCGCCTTACCGAACCTCCTGTACCCCACCACCAGCATCTCCGTCGCCACCCCGTGTGGCACCACGCTGTTCACTCTTATCCCCTTCACCCCCAGCTCACATGCTGCGCTCCTCACCAGCCCCGCCATCCCCGCCTTCGACATCGTGTACTCGTGCGACGCTAACCCTCCCATTATCGCTGCCGAGCTCGACGTGCATATGATCGACCCTCCTCTGCCTCCCTCCGCCATCGCTCTCGCCGCGTGCTTTATTCCGTGCACCGTCCCCATCAGGTTCACCGCCACCACCTGCTTCACCATCTCCATGTCCAGCCCCGTTATGCTTCCCTCCGTCCCCGACACTCCGGCGTTGTTCACCATTATGTCCACCCTCCCCTTCCACCTCTTCGCCTCCTCTATCGCCGATTCCACCTCTTCCTCCCTCGACACGTCGCAGTGCATGTACCTTCCTTCGATGGCCTTCGCCAACGACGCCCCCAGATCGTCCAGCACGTCCGCGATCACCACGTGCGCTCCGTTCTCCGCGAACAGCTTCGCCGTCGCTTCTCCGATCCCCCTCGCCCCTCCTGTTATCACGGCAACCTTACCCAACAACCTTCAATCAACATAATCAGTTATCAAAATTAATGCAGAAATCGTTACAAGATGAGGTTCAGGTGTTGACTTCCTTACCTCTTCGCAGATTGCCTCGGCGTGTTATCATTCTCAGTTCCATTTGGATACGGTTCCATATGGATGAATGGTGGAGATGTCAGTTTTGTTGGAGATATATTTATATGATGAATGGAAACACGGTGAGTGTTTGGTGAAGGTTGAGAGCGGAATAAAATATAGGCAGGTTCTCTTGGCATGCTTCCTCTGATATCACCTCACACTTCCAGTACCTTGGGAAATATTTTCGAACCATAATTTACTTTCATTGTTCTTCTGCTTTTTCTTGTTATGTTTTGTGCTCGTGATTCATCAGATATCAACCAAATTCCCCGATTTCAATACTCAATAGAATTTTCTTTTTTGTCCAAAAAATAATAGACTTGTTTTTTTGGTCTCCAAAACTGGTTCACATAGTCGCAGAGCTCATTGGGCTAAAGCAGAAGCCCAATAGATAGATTGGACCAGGAACGAAGGAGCCTCCTCAAAAGAGGCATGAATAAACTAGATGCCAACTATTCAGCCCAACAAAAAAGAAAAGAAAAGAAATAGATGCCTACAAAAAGTAAACGGCATGCCATTTTAGTACTATGGTTGTTTTCTGTTCATGGTAGGGAGGCGTATGGATAAAGATCAAAGGTTTAAAGGTTCTTGAAATAATGTTCTCACATGATTATTTACAATGTTGGGATGTGGGATCACAAGACATCAAAGAGGGGTCCACAAAGAGACAGACATATTAATATTTACAAGACATATAGTAAATTAAAAATTAAAATTACGAGCAGTGGAATATTTTTAAATCCTCGGCACATGGACTGGGTAGGGAGTAAGAAGGGATACTGGAATCTGGAAAGGAATTAGAAGAGAGGGAGAGGGGACCAAAGCATTTTTATGCTTTTTGTTGGATGCTGTCATGCTTGAGGCCAAAGTGCAGTTTCGTTTTCCATTATGCTCGCATGTGACTTCTTCAATCCCATCTCTCTCTCTCTCCCTCACTCCCTGTGCAATTTTCTGCTGCATTTGTACACAGTCTTAATGGCTTTCTTCTCTCTCTCTCTCTCTCTGTTCACGCCAAGGCGTACATCCTATAATTGACTCGACATACAATGGAATCCATCTCTTGTTTTGCACCCTGCCCTTGTAGAATTAAATTAACTACTGGATCACTATTATTATGTTTATGTGCATTACAATTTGTCAACCATTAAATTCCCCGCCGATGCTTATCATATTCTTCGTTTTTGTGTGATTTCCTCAATCTAACTCTTACCAGTGAACAAAACGTCTCGAGTCTGATCCATGAGTTCCCGCAATCATCAACCCCTTCTTTTTCTTCTTGTGGTTCTTCATAATTCATCAACATAATTCGTATTATAATTTTGTGGATTTTTCAAGAGAGAAAAGTGTAGGATGGAGCTATCAGAAGTCCCTTTGTGACAGGTTATAGAATTCTGGCCATCATCTCGTGATGATTGATAGCTATTGCTCTCTGTTTTGCATTTAATTGTAAGAGGGGGAGACGGGACCATAACAAAGAATAAACACAGCCTTATACGTACTTACTTCAGAGATTCCATGAACGAATAAGTTGGGGCAAATCTCTCTTCCCCCACCTTTCTAAGAACTAGCAATCCAATATTTCATATTATGCGACTCAAGTATTTGTATAGTAGTGTGAATGGAATCCAAGTCCTGCTTTTGGATCACCCATAGCCATAAGGTTTCAACCTGGTGCAGGTTCTCCAGACAAAACTTACCATACCTGAAACATAAATGCAATGTAATCAGATGCTTATGTATAACAGCTTTCTGTCCATCTTCTGTTTGAACCAAAAAAAACAAGAAGAAGAGGAAATTACAAGGAATTATTCTAGTCATTATTGCCTTGTTTTTCAGCTCTCTGTAGCGAAAAATTATAATCCCGAGATCTGTAGAACATACATAAGAGATTATAAGACACCTTTAAAATTACTCCTACTCCATAAATTGCAAAGGACTTCTAGTATTAATACTGTCATCAGGTTTGGTGTTTCTTACCCTGTTACCCATATTATTTTATAGAATAACCAAAACTTCCTTGAATTACATTAACTTTTAAAATGACTGATACTAAATTTTCTATTTATTATTATAAAGAAATGTCACAGATTCATGACATAAATTTGAGTGTTCTTTTTTTTAAAACAAAAAATATTTAAAATTCTAAAGTCTTGGATAATAAATTTTGCAAATTAAGTTGGATTAATCCGTGAATATAATCTTCCTTAAAATATATAGTGGGTGTAAAGGAATGGCTGATATATCAATCTTCGGAATTTTTTGAAGCATTACAAACTATTCAGCCAAAGTGATTAAGAAGAAAATGGGACAACCGTGTTCCCTTTCAACTGTCCTTCTGTCACGTTTGCCCTTCACTATTTAAATAAGTTTTCTTTATCTCTCAACACTTATTTTAGAGTTAATTTTATTAAAAAAAATAAAGGTCATGAGTTATGATTGAAACCAAGTTAAAGAAGTTGGCCAATTGAAAAGGTCACTAATAGTGGCCAACAATTTTATGCAATATGCATGAACCGCAGAAAGGCTTCCTGCCTCCTTAATTACAATTCCTTTTCTTGTTGAAGTGGAAGGAATTGTTTATTACCTTTATGTTAAGTGAAAACAAACAAACATTTATCTTTATTAAATTGAATATACACTCACTCCATTTAAAAATGTAAGGCATTTTTTGAGAAATTAAATGTTTAAAATTATAAGACATTTTTAATCTTTTAAGATGTAATCATTGTTTTTTTTTTCAAAAGTGCTCCTATTGATTATGACTTTATATTTATTGTAGGGTATTTAATAGGAGTAAATATAAAAAAATAAGATTAGTTAAAAAGTAGGTAACTATTTTATTAAGGAGTGAGATTCAGTTAAAAATGCCTTACATTTTTAAACAAAAAGAGTATGCACATATATATATATATATATATATATATATATATCACTACAAAAAAAATCGGCTCTTAGCAATGTTGTTTTTAGCAGCGAACCGCTACTAAGGTAGTTGGTAATAGTCCGCCAAACCACTAATAAACATACCGTAGCGAGGCAAATTGTAGTCGTTTCCCAAACCATTATCGTAGAAATAAAAACGCTATTATAGTGTCTAAAGTGTAACAGTTTCTCTAACTATTGTCACGTGTGACTCTGATATCTTGATTTTTCAATATTTTTTTGGCGCAAACATTGTAGTGGTTATGAACCACTGCCAGTTGTGAAATTTTGATTTTTCGCGCCAATAATTGTAGTGGGTTTTTCTAACCGACGCAAGTTTTAAAATTTTGAAATTTGGCAAGAAATATGGTGGCGATTTATAAAACTGCTACTAAATTTTAAAAATTCAAATTTCCCACCTAACACTAAATTTGAAATATTTTCTCGTGAAACTTTGTAGCGGTTTGGAGGACTGCTTGTAGCTGTGCACTCATCCTGCATTAACACCATCATTAAGTAGCCTTCTCGCCATTAGTAGTTCATGCTTCATCCATCATAGTGGGCTCATTTGAAGTAGAAAATGCCCTCAATGAAATGTCACCACCAAAATGGTGGGGCATGTTAGATGTTGGAGCTATATATGTGTGCGCGCTTCAAGCACATGCATATAAAGACTATGAGGATATTTTCTAGTTAATGGAATATGGAAAAACATTTAAAAGGCTTGGATGTTCTCTTCAGTCAAATCGGTGGGTATCACGTGGTCCAGTACTAAAAAGATTTCAAAAGCAACTCCAAGTGCTATACTGCTTCTTGCTTAGCTTATGGATCTTCCCTATATATAGGCTGATCCAGCCAAGTATATATCGATTTTGTTTTGATATATTAACGTTAACAAGAGGCATCTCGTAACTAGCTTATACCTTTAGATGTCTTGTTCTGACACAAATGTGGGAATAAAATCACTCGCAGCAAAGTTTCGAACTGACTTTGAGAATGTTTCTTTCGTTTCAAAAGATACCTCTAGTTGGACAGATATTTTTCTCCAGAAGGAAGTGATTCACTTCTAGTTTGACTATGCTGCTGGCCTAATTTGTTTGTGTGCTGTCATGTTGAAATCATTTTTCCTTAGACGGTGTCGCTGAAGTTATAACAGAAACAATGGTACATGATGCTAAAAAACACAGGAAATTAAGCATTGGACCACATGGCCACGGGTTTATGTTACACTATATATGCTGATATGCTGGTGCTTCCAAGTGACATTCAAACAAATTTCTGTCATTAATTATTAAAACTACACAGCTTTGTTAAAACTCTTGGACTAAAACAATGGGACACTTTCTGCTATATTTTTAATTTGTATATTTTCTCACTATTGTGGATAATTGAATTGAGAAGTTAAACCTAAAATTATGACAAGTACGAAAATGAAATGGCTGAATTAATTCCTAAAGGTAAAGAGATTTTCTTAATTTATTTATTTTTTTTACTTTTTAATCTTTATCCCTTTTAAGGTTATTTTCTCTACTTTACCTCTTCCAGCTAAAATGATAAGAGTTAAGTATCAAAATCATTAACAAACATACTCTATATGTAAAATGGCAGCTTTCTCAGAGGAACATTTAAAGAAGGCCTAGCAACTGTCTTAGAATGTGTGCGTGTGTGTGTGTGTGTGATTAATATATAATCCACATATCCGCCGCAAGCCAGTTACATTACATAGCTTTCATAGAGACTAGCTAGAAGGGTATCAAATGTACAAATTCTCTTAATGATCTTGAGGATTTCCATAGTACTATGAATCCTTTCGGGCTTCTTTTTTTCTCACGAGAGAATGGCAGATGTCCTGTTTAGTCCGTTCTTTTTTTTTTTAAATCATTTGCGTGTTTAGTCCGTTCTTGACAACATAAAATGTCGCGTTGTGCATTGTCCGTTCTCATGATGATCTTAACAACATGCACAATGGCTTTGGCCTCCTAAAGGATTTATCTCCCCCTATTTTAGGGAATCAGCTTGGTACTCCAACCGATTCAAGACGCAATGGTGCAACACCCGTCATCCAATCAGAGATGGCCCTGTGTCATGTTGTCGAAGTACATTTGCTCACGTGGCGGCTTTTCAGCGCCTGTCTTGTTTTGCTGTCCTGTTGCTTTTGTCACATGTTCCCCACAAAGGGGTAATTTCTGTAACCCAAGGTAGGAGTTGAAAAAAAAAAAAAAAACACAGAAGACAGAGAATGATAATGGAGACAAATGGAGGATTAACCTGAATATCAAATAAGATTATATGGCTTTTGCCTTGTGATTTGTGGTCTTAATAGTGATGGGGAAAAGGACAATATCAGTCTAGCTGTTCCCACTTCATTTTGGTCCTTAATCTGTGGATATCTTCATCCTTTTCTAACATTTGAAGTCCTCTTAAATTCTCTATTATTTGGTCCCTTTTCCCTCCATTACTTGGACACAATACAACTCAAGCTCGTGAGGGCTTCTTGTGAGAATTATATACGCAATTATTATGCATCTAAGTAAATAAAAAAAAATGAAAACCAAGTCTAAATTGTAATTTTTTTTTTATCTTTTCAATGTGCGTGTGGTGTGTTATTTTTATGGGCTTGTGGACAAGCTCAAATCGCTCATTTTGTGACAGTTAAAACAAACTAAGTGGTTGCAGAATCTTGGTGGTAAAGGTTGGGGCTGACAAGGCATTTATGGCTTTGGCATTTGTGAGCATGGGTTGATTCTGAATCGGTGAGGGTAGGATAAAGAATGAAGCAAAGACAACGGAGTACGACCTAGGCACGGTTCCTGAGCCCTGAAGGCACTCTACTCCCTCCTACCAACCTGGCATCACGGTCCTATCTGCAGCAACCATGGAGACCAGATTTCTACGGACAAGATCAGTCCACGTGTCACTTTCAAATCAATGTCTTAATTTTCATAGAACCTAAGTATGTTATGTCATTTAAAGGTAACCAAAATAAGTAAAACTATACAGATGTATGTATCAATTGCTACTCATATAGATGATGTAAGTATCTCGTTTCTACAGCAACTCAAGGGTCTTTGTTAAAGCATCAAAAACCGAAGGCAAAGGCTGTCTTGTCCGTCTATATAATTGAAGGTAGAGGGGATGTTGGCACGCGCCTTGGTTGAGGTGGACTGGAGATGAACACCGTATTAATTGCTCATTATCACAAGCTAGCATGGCCATTCAAAGAAGAAGCATGCATAATAATTCACAGAAAAGAGAGATGTGTTTCTGTGGTGTGGGTCTCAGGAATGGCAGCTTTTGCTTTTGAAGACTTTGCTCTTTTTGAACAATTTTAGGGGAATGACTGTCTGCTCAGGGAATTGACCCGAGATGCCTCAATGTGATCGTTAGCTCATAGTGCTTCATGGAATCTTTAAAGAAAAAAAAAAAGTATCCACCACTCCCCAACATTTACAGCACAAAAGACTCAATTATTATATTGTTAAAAAAATAAACAGATTAATTTATATAAGGGAAAGCCAACGAAGATATTTATGAGTCTAAGATAGTGGGTGACCAAATCCAATATTCCATCATCATCAATCTCGAACTCCCAGGTCCCTCTCCCATTTCCTTCTCGAGATTCGCACATTCTCTATACCTTAGGAAAAACAATATGCGGTTTTGGGAGTTTACTCGATGGCCAAACTCTAGGAATGTTGGATTCTTCACAACCCCATAATCCGTCTCATACATATACTGATCAACTTGTGTGTTAAGTTTTGAGTAGTTCAATACAAGACAAACGCACAGTTAGCAAATGCACATCTCTAGGCAATTAGATACTCCCAGTGAATTAAAAAATGAAACCATTTTGGTTTTCTTCACCGAGTGAGATAAAGCATTTTGGTTTTATTCTGTTAGTCTAAAATCTCCACTAATAAATTCCAATGATGTCTCTCATGCTAGCTCCAATACCTTTTGCTTCATGTGCTGAGGTGTGCATGATAATATTTTAATTTCTAAAATCTCTTTCTGCTTTCTTGGCATGAGCCTGACTAACCCACCAGTGAATTTCTCGTTCTCTCGTTGCTTATTGGAGTTTCAACCGACAATTGTTTTATTGTGTTTATATAATATTTTCTTTACAGGTGACTCGTTGATAATTTGATAGGCATGCCAACTCCCTTTACACTACCAAAAACCTGCCTTTCCTTTCTAGGCCGGGCACAAGAGTTTTGGTGAATGGGATTCTGGCATGGAAAGCAGCAAGTTCGCTTCTTTCTTCTGAAAATCACTACAAAGAAAGAAAGAACATCCATTTGAGAATTTGTTGACATTTCAATATCCGATGACCTTAAGGAGTCTCCATTTTCCAGAGCTCGTGTCTGGTCTAGAACGTTCCAACTGTATGGAGAAACTAAGAGAAGCTGTTCTTTGTTTTGTGACACTACTATGGTTATGGGGTTCTGCGAATGCTGTTCTTTCTCCTAAAGGGGTGAATTTTGAAGGTAAAACTAGAAATTTTCTCATTGTTCCCCCAACTTTGTAATCAATGGAGAGCTCTGAACTGGGTGTCTCTTACTGTAGTGCAAGCTTTAATGGGCATAAAAGCTTCTCTGCGGGATCCTCATGGCATCTTAGATAACTGGGATGCGGATGCAGTTGATCCTTGTAGCTGGACTATGGTCACCTGTTCGCTGGACAACTTGGTTATTGGCCTGTGAGTGTTTCTTCAATTTTCTATATGAGGTTGAAATTAAATCAAAAGAAAACAATTTTAGTCCTCAGCAAAATGCCGGCTAGATCAAAATGGTGTTATGGTGGTGCAGGGGTACTCCCAGTCAAAGTATATCTGGTACTCTGTCTCGAAGCATAGGTAACCTAACAAACCTTCAGATTGTGTAAGTAATCAGAAAACAAGGCCCAAATTTGAATTCTCTTGGTGGATGCTTTTTTATTTATTGTGCATAAATTAACGGGGGTGTTCTTGGCTACATTTCAGGTTGCTACAGAATAATAACATAACAGGTCCAATACCTTCAGAGCTAGGCAGGCTTTCAAATCTTCATACACTTGATCTCTCTAATAACTTATTCAATGGGGAAGTTCCCCCTTCTCTCGGTCACTTGAGAAGCCTTCAATACCTGTAAGAATTTATGACCCAAGATTTGAGGCTTGTAATCTGTTGTCATTCTTAAATAAAAATTTCTGCGGTCTAAAGCTAATATTAAGCGATGGAAATGTTTTCAGGAGGCTCAACAATAACAGCCTTTCTGGAGAATGTCCAGAGTCACTAGCTAACATGACACAGCTTGCTTTTCTGTAATGCTCATGTCCTCTTCTTTCGCATTACATTAAATTGATCCTGTTTTCTGTATTTCTGAAGATGGTTTCTTTTTCTGCAATAATTATTTCAGTGACTTGTCCTATAACAACCTCAGTGGTCCAATGCCCAGAATTTTGGCCAAATCATTCAAGTAAATGCCTATCTTGCTTGTAGTTTCGCTCTAGTTTAGGTGTTTCTACCGACCTCGAAAGCAGAAAATTGAGCACTTGCCACTTAATTATATTCTCAATCTCCTATAATTTCAGCATTGTCGGAAACCCTCTCGTCTGTGATACGGGGAAAGAGACAAAATGCCATGGCATGACGACATTGATGCCTATGTCCATGAACTTAAACACTACAAGAGGTAAGACACTTACAATTGCTTTTTCTTTTATGAAATTTTCACCAGCTTTCGCTTTATATTAATAATATGATATATTCTGCGCTGTCATTGTTTTAATTTCATCATCAATTTTTTGCTTTCCTAGATGCTATACCATCAAGCAAAACAAAATCACACAAGATGGCCATCGCCTTTGGATTAAGTCTAGGATTCCTTTGCTTGATAGTTCTTGGTTTTGGCCTATTTCTATGGTGGAGGCACAAACATCACGAACAGGCATTTTTTGATGTCAAAGGTAACAGATTATCACCGTGCAACACTGGTTTTAAGTAATTTATGACGTCTTTTATCAAATCCATGGTATATTTGGGATGTTTCAGACCGATATCATGAAGAAGTGTACCTGGGAAACCTGAAGAGGTTCCAATTTAGAGAACTTCAGATAGCTACCCACAACTTCAGCAGCAAGAACATTCTGGGAAAGGGTGGCTTTGGAAATGTGTACAAAGGAATGCTCCCAGATGGAACTGTTGTGGCTGTCAAGAGGCTTAAAGATGGCAATGCCATAGGAGGAGATATCCAATTTCAGACTGAAGTTGAAATGATTAGCTTGGCAGTGCACCGAAACCTCCTTAGACTCTATGGATTCTGTGTGACACCAAATGAAAGGCTTCTGGTTTACCCTTACATGTCCAATGGCAGTGTTGCTTCCCGTCTCAAGGGTAAGCTCAAATATACAAATGTTCATTCTCATTTCTTCACACTACCTTGTTCTATTATAGGATGATTTAGTACCACTTTGGTGATCAACAGCTAAACCAGTGTTGGACTGGGGCACTAGGAAGCAAATCGCCTTGGGGACAGCCAGGGGACTGCTATATCTTCATGAGCAGTGTGATCCAAAGATAATTCATAGGGATGTGAAAGCCGCTAACATATTGCTCGATGACTATTGTGAGGCAGTGGTTGGAGATTTTGGGTTGGCAAAGCTTTTGGATCACCAAGATTCACACGTTACAACTGCAGTGAGAGGCACTGTAGGGCATATAGCCCCTGAGTATCTCTCCACTGGGCAATCCTCTGAGAAAACTGATGTCTTCGGATTTGGCATTCTACTTCTTGAACTGATCACAGGCCAGAGGGCTCTAGAATTTGGCAAGATAGCAAACCAGAAAGGAGCCATGCTTGATTGGGTAAAGGTTTCTTGCTTGCTTTCATTTTCTTACTGCTTACTCAAACAACCTTTCCTCAAACGTCACCTTGTTAAGAGAAAAGTAAACTGAAAAACTGCCTTATCGTTTATGGTATTTCGATTCAGGTGAAGAAAATTCATCAGGAGAAGAAGTTAGAACTGTTCGTGGACAAGGATCTGAAGAATAACTATGACAGGATTGAGCTGGAAGAAATGGTTCAAGTGGCTCTCTTGTGTACTCAATACCTTCCTGGTCACAGGCCCAAAATGTCTGAAGTAGTAAGGATGCTTGAAGGAGATGGATTGGCAGAAAGATGGGAAGCTAATCAAAGAGCTGACATGAGCAAGTGCAAGGCTCCTGAATTCTCCTCATCTGATCGATATTCTGATCTCACTGATGACTCTTCGATGCAAGTCCAGGCCATGGAACTTTCAGGCCCGAGGTGAAGTTTGTGTAGAGCCCTTTTTCTTTTTTGTTTGGTTTCATAAAGAAAACATACATAGGATGGTTGAGTTTGTTTAGAAATTATCTGAATTATATATATGCCGTATGATAGCCTTCCAAATGTACAGAATCTTATTCGTTGAATGCATCTCTGAAAGTGAAAATTCTGTCAAATTTAAATTACAGTATATGCCATGGGATGCGAATCTTTAATGGGTCTTCAGTGAATCTTTACCTTCGATTGTAACAGACTGACTTCAACTTCCCTGCTTGTTTTCTTTATATATATATATATATATATATAATATTAGAGCTAAACCTACAATTTTTCAAATTAAGTACATCTTTTAAAAGATAAGCACATCGCCCAACGTAAATTAAGTACTTGTGATATCCTATTAACTCAATCAAACAGGACGGTCTCATATCTCGGTGAGTTTTAAAATCACCGTAATTAGGATTTAAGGTAGTCGTGAAACGATCTGGTGGCGAGTTAAAATTCCCGCGACCTCCCATGAATAGGCAATTGGTTTAATCAGTGTTGAGATGGAGGAGTTTAGACATGAACTTAAACCATTAATGAAATCTTCACTGCAAGACTACTAATTTTCCCCTTCTCTAAGAAACAATATCAGACGCCGACCTCTTACGCAGATGACTAGAATCAAGTTTCTCTTTACGTAGACAATAAGAGAGTCATGTTCTGATTCTGGATTCTCTAGAGTTTCCAACAGAGTTCGTGAAATTATTGCTTAACACGTGCTGCAGGAGCTGGAAGCCACCTCTAGTTAATTTCTATCAGATTTAAAGCCATGATGTTTTTCGGCCAAAACTAAGCCAACTGTTCAGTGTTCATCCTTGACTCCACGATTGAGGACTTGGGGTATTCTTGGTTTGCGGCATCATTTGTCAAAACTCAAAACTCACAGGCCACATTTTTTACGGATGCAAGATCAGAAATTTAGGGAACCACTTTCGTGGGCCTTGAGAACCTGTCAAATCAAAAAAGATCCAACCTCTTTTTTATTTTGGGCCAGGGAGCTCCAGCACGCACCCAATCAAGTTTGGGTCAAGTTTGATCCAAGAACGTCCCAGATATCAGATGAGCCGTTCAAAATTCAAAGCGGAAATGTCACCAAAAACATCAAGTGGAAAGTTTCCCTTCAACCCAAACTAACAGAAAATTACCGTGGGGAATGGTTGATCAGCAATCACTCTCTCTTGTGCTGAATTGTATTTGCCTTCTGGAGTTCTGGTTACATTACTTAGCAGAACTCCAGAACTCTTGGGAAATAATGGGGCACAGGCAGAATGCCTCTCTCCCACCAGTGGCCAAATACATTTCCAAGTCACAAGATTTTAAACGGAGAAGATAACCTTTGCTTGCTGTTTGATGGCCTTTCCTGTAGTTTACAGAATTCTGAGCTTGCTTCGTCCTGACAGCCCCTGATCCTGATTCATAATATATTCACCCGTTCGTGCCAGGAGCGATGCTTGTTTCAAAATGATAAATATTCACGGTTTACCACATCATTTTCAAGGCCCGACGAATTTATTTGTGTTCTAACATGATTTCTCCTCGGCCGGTCAATTTTCTTTGAGCCAAGCTGTTATATATATCCTACTTCTTTCACTTTTCTGAGATGTGAAAGTGATCGAATAGCTTGTGTTGCAGGATTCAAACCCATTATTGCCATTGAGTTTGTTGCAAGCAGAGCACCTTGGTAAGAAGTGTTGAGCTGCACTATTAATATCGCCACATTACTTAGCAGATTGGATAGAGCCATAAGTTAAATAGGACTAAGGACTCTCTCTGCACTCGTGCCTTTGTGTGCAGGGTGAAGGTCAGAATGTTGGAAAACTCCATATGAAACAAACATGTTTGAGTCTTGAAACTACATACACGCTGCACTTGAACTGCCTAGGGAAGGAAAACAAAAACAAGCTGAGTTTGTTTAGTTAAACCAGAGGAGCTTCACGGTGGGTCATTGAGTAAGGGCGGGGCAGTAGCACGTACACATGGTATGGTGGTTGCATGTTGACATCTCTGTCTCTTACGCAGGCGGCTGCACCAGTTGAGGAAGATAGTGTAAAGGTTCTTTGTTCTTACAGATGCCATTGTCCCGTCCCATCAGCGAAGAACCCAAACAGATTCCTCTAATTTTGATTTATTTTTTGTTTTTTTACTGTCCAGTGAGCATTTAGCATGGCGGTCACTCGCTTTGGCAGAGCGTGGGATCCGGAAACAGAAAACTGCAGTTCACTTGAATAATTCGTTTGCGAGATGACAAAACAACACATTTGAAGTAACCCTACATCACACGCAGCTACCTAGCCTGCTGAGCCAAATCGTGATACTTCTTATTTTTTTAGTATGAAAATACTGCACCAGCGAAACCCTTGATTAAATAAGCTAACTTATCAATTTATTCATTTTTTTCGTTTATTTTTTCATGAATTTTTAAAAGAAGTATGTGCATTATTGTTTAAGCTAAAATTGAAACAACACCTATCCAAAAAGTTGCAACAATTATAGCAAGAATTGGGTCGAGTGAATGAAACATCAAGTCTAACAAAAGATCCAATGATGACAAGTCTAGTCTATATCATAATAAAATGACTTGATCAGGTAAGCATGAGTCTTTAAATCCCTTAAGATTCAGAACTATCAACTGAATTGTTGCATTATACAAGACCATGATTTTAACAAGTCTTAAATTTTCAAGATCATGACCTTCACCTGTGGATACTTCAAGGACACAAGATCACAGTTACTAACTGCCAATATGGCTTGCACACGCACTATAAATACAAGAACAGTAGCAAATAAGAGGGGATGCAAAAACACACCTACAAACTTTTAGAAGCTTTATCAATCATTAGCTTTTATCCTTAGTTTATCTTCTAGCTTAGTCCATCTTATCAATTTACCCATTGTAATTCGTGCTCATGCACTTTATTTTGATCAAACTTGTTTCATGCAGCCTCAACTTGTATTTTTGCATCAATAATGGAACCTGGAAACTCAATTTATTTGAGATTTAACGTCTCTGACATGTCTAGTATTTTAATTGTTTGGTTGATTCGCTTCCAAAATGTGAACAATTGTGATATTTTTATAATTCATTTTAGCTACACCAAAATATTAACTCATAATATTTGTATAAAATATACTTTCTTAGTTCAAAATTATAATGTATTTTTTAAGGGATTAGATATTAAAAAATATTTTTAATCTTTCAAAGTATAATTATTGCCTTTTTTTATAGGTACCCTTATTGAATAAATCAATTTATATTTATTTTAGGGTAAAATACTCTATTAATTAAGGGTAAATATAAAAAATAGGATTAATTTAAAGATAAATAATTACTTTATTAGAGGTGATATTTAATTAAAAAAATTTTATATTTTTTAATTAAGTAAGTATGAATTGAGCCCCCCCACTTTGATGGCAAAACTTCCCCTTTTTTTCCTTTTTTTATCTTTTAAAAATAATACGAGTCAAATTAACTCATATAATTCATGAATTGTATGGTTCAAGTTAAAAAAAAAAAACTCATTTTTATTTGAGTAAAATTTTGTTAACTCAATCCAACTTATAGAAACCGATTAGTCATCCCATTCATATCTACGGCTTAATGTCATGGGGCTAGTCTTTTGACCCGTACAGCACTTAAACAGTCTTCACTAAAAGTTGCTAAGTAAGCCTAATTCGAAGGAAAAGAGAATGCTTAGCTAAGTTGAGGAAAGTGAAAGCTTGAGGGCAAAGGATAGTTGAGAGAGCTTAGGGAATGTGAGAGTAATATTGCTTTAAGAACTCAAGATAGTTACAAATGAGGAGGGGTGAGGTATTTATAAACCTTCCCTTGGATCTAAAAAATTCTCACCTCCTTAATGAATGGTGGAGATTAAATTAATCATACAGTTATAATTAATTCTCTAGAATCCTCTCCTAAATATTTACATGAAAATATCTAAAGACAGTATTAAAATATTAAAATTAGAGTTGTATAGAATTTTTTAAAATATTTTCATACTCTCCAGTATTTCTAAACTTATCCAAAAGCCTTTTGGAGGGTTTTGAAAATTTCATACCTCCTTAACCTTAAAAAAATCATGAATCGTGAAATCAAACTATAAATTGTACAAGTTTCTTTTGCTGTGACTCTATCTCATCGGGCATTGTATGAGTCCCCTCTTATGCCCCCTCTTATTATATATCTTTGCGTGTCATCTTGATCTTGTGTCCTCATAGTATTTTCCTGTCTAGAGTCATCATTATACTGCCCAAGAAGCGGACTTACTTATAATGGCATTAAGGTATTTTTTATTTTAAATTTTTTTTTTCATGAACACATTATTTTAAATTATTTGTTATAGTAATTTTATTTCTAAAATAATTAAAATATAATATATTTACCCTTGATTAAATATTATAACGTTGACTGCTAAAAATTCTTATTAGAACTTAAGTTTGATAGAAAATGTTACTCGTTATACCAAGTGAATCCAAGTTAAAGTGTACTTTTGATATGTCTTATTTATTTTAAAAGCAAAATTATTACAATGTAAAACGTTTAGAACATTGGGTGTTCTTTAAAAAATAATTCAAGAATATAAATATACTTTAATTTGAATCTACTTTGCATGACATGACATGAGATTTTTAGTCAAATTGAAGTCCTAGTTGGTATTTTTAATGATCAATGCTAGGATTTTTAATGTCAAAGGCAAACATGTGACGTTTTAATTATTTTGAGATTGAAATTATCACAATAAATACTTTATGATGCCAAATACTCCTCTAATAATAATTCAAAAGTAAAAATATACATTAACCTTTTGCAATGGGATAAAGTAGCAAATTTAGCTACATACTATTTTTCTATGAGCATTTGGTAGTTTAACCTAATAGATGATGTAAAATAAATTATGAACTTTTAAAAATGAAGCATCCAATAACCTATTGTTAACTTTAATGGATGGATGTAATGTAGAACTCACAATGACACATGGCACTCCATGTCAACATGTATAAAGTTACAAATTTAGCCACGAACTTTTTTTTAGAAGTAGTGGATAGCATCTAATATAAAAAAACAGATCATCCAACATTTTTTCATCAATTTTAACCAACCATCATTTATTTTCATATTTATGAGACCTACAACGCATTAATTTTTCAAATTTTCTTGCTTTTATTCTCAATCTCAACTTGAGAATAAGAGGTTCAAGTAGTTTATATCTTAAAACATTCACGAGGATGATACTAATAAAATAGAAGCTTGATTTTATTATGCATTAGAGAAGTTCTATTCTAACTTAATTTAGGCATGAATTATTTCTTCTATTTTGTTGATATTGTTTTTTTTTTCAAATAAAAACTCTTCAAACTTTTTCTTTTCAAGTTAAAATTGAAAATGAAGGTAAGAAAATTATAGAGATTGATGCATTATGTGTCCCATAAGTTTGAAAAAAATTATGTTTCGTCAAAATTAATGAAAAGGTATTGGTAGTCCATTTTTTATAGTAAAAACTACTCAGTACTCCTTAGAAAATAGTTTGTAGTAAAATTTATACCTTTATACATGCTAACGTGTAGTGCCACATGTTATTATGGACTCCACATAATGTTCATCCATTAAAGTTAATGGCAGGCTATTGGATATTTTATTTTTAAAAGTTCATCATTTATTTTATATTATTTAATAATTTAGGCTACTAGATGCTCTTAAAAAAAAAATACATGATTAGATTTGCACATATACCTTTATAATAGAGTGATAGAGATGGGGATGAATGACACAAATGAAGAGGTTGAGTTCATATTAATGGCCATGATTTAGTGGTGACATAAATATAAAAATAATAAAAAGTAAAGTTAAAATACTATAAAATATTTAAATTTATATTATCAAAAAATAATAATATAAATTTAATTTTAATAGGTTAAGAATTAAAAATCTATTAGACTTTAATGAAATATTAAAGGATTAATTTTTTTAAAACTCAAAAATATTTTATTTTAAACTCAATGGGTTTAAAATTATTAAAATAGTGGCTGAAAGTACAACAAATATTTATAAAAAAATTTTTAGTTAAACGAGCGCATTTACCCACCCTCAACCTTTACGTTGATCTTTCAGTTAAAAAAAAAAAAAAAAAAAACCTTTACGTTGATCTGCCACTGACTCTAATTGGTCAAATTATTCACTTCCATGAGGTTTAAAGTTTAAATCTAGAATTCTCAGGGCTCAAACTCTTACTATTAATTAATTATTGTTAGATGATTAATAGAGTTTGTCATGCCAACTTAATTAAATACACATGATACAAGGCATGAAAAAAATATTTTTATTAATTTTTTTAACACAATTTAAGTTAGGACAAAACTGTAATTTTTAATATTAATACACATGATGATGTTCTCATTTTTTTAGCTGTGTGACATTGTTCCCATTATTCACTATTAACAAAATTTAAAAGAAAAACTATAATTTTTTTTATCAATTAAAATAGCATTTTATATTAAAATAATGAAAAATAAAAATATCTAAAAATTGTCAAGAATTATACAAATAAAATATATCTTTAAGTATAAGAAAACTATCATTGATACAAAAAAAAAGATAAAACTAATGCAAAAATAAATACTTAAAAAATATTATAATTTTTATACCATTATTATTCGCTTACATGTGCCATCTAAGTTTCTTGGTAGTTTTGCTTAATCTAGCTAACATGAGAAACTCTATTAATAACATGATAGAATAATTAACGATAAGGGATTTTAAAAAACAAAAGCAAAGCTTAGAGGCAATGTTTAGTCATATATAATCGCCTTAAAGTTTAAAACAAAATTTATACATTTTAGCTGTTTATATATGCATATATATGTACATTTATTTGTGCGTGTGAGAGAGAGAGAGAGAGAGAGAAACAGACAAAAAGGGAAGTGGAGCAGGAGACGATAAAAATTAGGAAGGCAAGACGCATTATTTAAACTATTTACTTCCCTAGTTTAAAGTATATGATACTTTTTACTAATGTATAAAAATTTAAAAAAAGTAAATAAAAAAAGTGTACCATTAAAATGGTAAAAAATATTCTAACTTTTCAAGATTAATCTCTAATTAAAATCAATTTATCTTAATTACCTTTAATTTTTATATATATGATCTCTCTTTACAATACATGTTACAAGGATATTTTAAAAAGGTAATATTATTAATTTTTCGCAAAGTATTTTATAGACTAACATTAATAAAAAAAAATGTCACATATTTTTTGTCATAGTCATATATTTTAGATATGAGTGAGTATTTTTTGTTTTATATATATATATATATATATCTTATATTTATTAAGATATTACCAAACATTAAATATAGACACTATTTTATATAATAAAAATTTGAATTTTAATTTATCACGTTATCACGACTAAACTCTTGTTCCTAAGAGGAGTGAGTGTTTAATAGTGGTGCGCGAATGCACGACGCCTTGGAGACTTTTTTCAGTGTGGGAATTCATTGCAGGCGAGGGCCCACGGTGTTTCACGTTGGAGCCCGTTTCACACTCTCCTCTCCTGGAAAGCAGAGTCCGAGTTATTATGCTTTTGAACTTGCGTGACTGAGGAGGTAAAAGATGTCCCCAGACTGAAACTCAGACAAACATTGTTAGGTCACATTACCTATCAATCCTCCCTCTCCCTGATCTCTCCCCTGCTCCACTGTACTTTATCCCTCTTCCCTCAAATCAGTCGCCATTTTTATCTGATCATCATCAACTCCTCTTTCTCAGTCAGAAAAAGACACGCACTGGCCTGCCCTGCAAGGTTTTCAAACACTTTATATTTCAAGTTTCTGAATTCTGAATATATATGTCATGGCATCACACACCTCGCTTGTGGCATAAACATAATCTCATTTATTTTTACGTGCTTCTGGCCTTGGCCGCCCATAAAACTCTCTCTTTCGAGAATGCTACCGGCCTTTTTTCTTTATCATCCATGTGGAGTTCAACTAGGTGCCATGGCTTTCACTCCAAATGGATAGCCAAGGAAAAGGTAGGGTTTTGATGGTGCTATCCTCATTGAGCTTTCTCTAAATTTATCTATTTTTATATTAATTAAATATTAAATTTTAATCTTTCTTTTTCTTGACCTTGCAAGACTTGGGAATCTTTGGTTTTTCCTCATGACTGCTCCTTATTTCCATCTCTTTTTAAAGTATCATTCTCACCATCTCAATCACTACTATATTATCATTCACTTGCTATTCCTCCTGAGCTTTTATTCTCTTGTAAGAAATTGACTTTGTCAATGTAAGCTGTATCCTTGTTAGATAGACTGGCAACGCTGTTATGTTCTCATTACTTTGCCATGGTGGATTCATATGCAAGTAGAAGCTAGTTAAGCTTTAGTGGACGAGTATCTGAACATTTGGAGCTCTAATTTTTATGAAATTGCACTGGATAACGCAAAAAGCCAAATGCCACGCTCTGTCTACAAGTTGAGATCAGCACCAATAAAAGCTTTCAGTTCCTTTTCACGCTTCAATTGTTGGCGGTGGGCGTGTGGTAGGTGAAGATCGAGTGCGTTAAATTTTCTCTTTAAAATGGTTTAGGTGTGGACTAATAATTGCGTAAGATATATAAGAACATAATCTATTGTCTATTACTACGTGAACTTCATCGAGTTGTTCACGACTCTTTGCAATTCAATTCACATCGCCATCACTCTGAAAGGTCACCACGATCAAATTTTTTGTCAAAGGATATATAAAACTGTTGGTCTCCGAAACAAGACGCTTGAAATTAAAAGCCGTGCTAATCCTAAAGTTCTTCGGCGTAAATTCTATTTTCTATTAGCGCCGCAGGTCGGGACTGAGTTTTCTCCTTCTCTTTGTATGAGTACGCGCGAAGTCAGCCTTATCGATCAATATTCTTTATTATTTAGCTTGCATTACTAAGGAATAAAGAAAATCGATATGCATCCAGATACTTTATTTATGGTGGTGCGCCGTGACATGCATGTACTAATAATTTTCATTCGAGGATCGGAATATCCTCCGCGTACAAAGATCAGTCTTGTTCGAGAGAGAAATTAAAAGAGACCAGGATTAGTTCCCAAGGAACTCGCTCTTCTTGTGACTTTGTTAGTCTTCTTATCTTTCTCCAGCTGAACTGCTTAGAACTTAGTCTCTCCATTTTAGAATAGTAGTCGTGGTGGTGCATTTCAATTTTCTATTGCTCAGGCAGCTCAGGCATTGAATTTGCCCCTTGTCGAAATGAGTAGTCTCCTATTTTAAGTAATAAGACCATTCTTTCTACTTTACTTTGATTAATAGATAAATACTTCTATTTGTGGTGAATAATAAATACTCAGTGTGTCAGAGATATTATGTCTCAATTGATAATAAAAAGGTCACGAGCTCCCTTACAATAATTTACTCAAATGTAAAAAGATACAAAGTTTTGGTAGAACAGGTATTTAATTTTATTGAAATATGAGAAGTTATAAGTTTAAATTGAAAATAAAACTAATTGATAAAACTAAAATTACAAGATGTAGAAGTGTGAGTCTTTGATCGAGTGTTGATTATTTCCTTATGTGTCTTTGTCTTCTATTTATAGTGTTAGAATAGTGATAGTCTTTTCTTTAATACTTAACACGTTTTGTCGAGCAATCAAGAATCTCATGAAACTCATGACACGGTTTTTATTTGGAGTTTCCTATTTTTGGTAATCAGCTCGTCTCATTGAGATACCTGGGCACGATGTCCGTGGATTCAAGAATTACTCGAGATTGTGTTTTCTTGTGCCAACTGTCTAATGCTTGTAACTGATGGAATTTCGGTATGTTCATTTTATTGTGACTTTTATTGAGCTTTGGGGCCAGCTTTATTATTTATATCTGAGCGACATTTTAAATTTTAGCCCAAACAATGCCCCTCACGTGCCAATGGCTGATAACGTAAGCCACGTGGCACATTTTTGCTTCATCTTTAAGCATCCTTTGTTAATATAAACTCATTTCTTTTTCGGTCACTTCTCTTGCCCTTTTTGTCATTTTTTGACCTTTAAGCATTTGCTCCCTTGTTTTAATCTTCCCTTCGCTCTCAAATGGCCTCCTCCACTTCTATCAGTACCTCCACTGTCTCTCCATCTTCCACATCTATTGGAAGTTTGCCTGATTCTTTGGCAACTATCCAGAATCCTGTTACTCTACTTAGTGGGTTTGTGACGGTACGTATTCAATGGTTGAAACCCTTATTTCTCTCGGATTGGTTTCTCATTCTAATAGTTTATTTTTTTTATAGGAGGATTCTTTGTTTCATGATTTTGTTGCTTTCTGGTAAGTTTTTTACTTCTCCTGTTTAGCCCTTTTGTTTTATTGGAGAAATACGCTGATTGTTCATTACTTTTTTAGTACTTCTCCTTGAAATTTTTAAATCTCCAACAAAAGCAACGTCGGGTACTTGATCTATCTCTCCCAACCTGTCTGAAATCACAGCCCTCACTCAACCAAATCCGTAGCCACTAACATCCATTTGTAATTTGGTCTTGGTTTAGACGACCTTGCCTTTTCCTAAGTCATCTTGCCAAAAGCTGAGGAAATGGCCCCGATCTCCTCGCGCTCAGGTTAACTGGGTGAAGCGCATGAAGCAGACTTATGCGCCTCAGTAGAAGGAGATGAGTCTTTATGACCTAATTTAGCCGTCCTTAGCCAATGTCAACATTTCGATCAACCTTCTGATGGCCCTCTTTAAGTTTCTGGGCTTCAGGCTATAACACCTTCATTTTTTAGCTCAGCCCCATGTCTATCACGCTGTGGGACGTCTTCATGTACCTGCCTATTATTAGGGAAGAGAATTTCTCCGCAATCCTTGAGAAGTATGACTCTTATGCCACTTTTTCTGTCGAACTGGAGAGCAAGATTAGGAGTATGGGCTATTATATGAAGATCATGGAGCTATTCTCCCAGAAGCCAGTCGATGAGGCCATCAACCCTATAAAGCACCTGGTCTTCATGTGGATCTTGCTGAGCCAATGGATCCTAGTCCGGGGGTGGAAAGCCCGTGCAGCTACATCTAAGGATTGCCTAGTCCCTACTATGTAGCAATCAGATAGCCTTGTGGATGATGTTTCTATGTCGCCTTTATGATAGCATGAGGGGATTGCTATTGAAGAAGCCTTTCAACAACTTCCATGGACCCATTTGGTTTCTGAAGCTGTGGATGATGGCATACTTTCCCTTCTCCGTCGGGAGCCCTTCCCTAAAGACTCCCATGCCAACCACCCCTTTACCTGCCCCTTGGATGGTCATCCGCTGACTGACTCGAAGAACTTCTTCAAGTTCTTTAGTCAATAAAGCTGGTTCTTGTGAAAGACCTTAACGGCTTTCAACATTTAGGACCGTTGTCTTCCCACTTGGTACAGATATTTGGTAGACTGAAAGAATAAGCTTGCCTATTGCTAAGGGATGAGGTCTTTCTTTCAGCCACTACCAAAAAAAGGTGACTGCTGTACACTGACTCTTCCTTTAAGTCTTTGAAGGTCTATTTGAAGTCATATCATCCTCAACTGGTGGTGGGCCAGTTTGGATTAAGCTAGTGCATCCCTTGAGGGCTGTCCCCCTAACTTAGTATGAAGCTACTAGATCGAGAGGCTATCGACCAGATAGCTGTCCTACACATCGCCCAAAGATAAGGCAAGGTCAAGCTTATAGATAAAGATGCCTGCCTTCACTTCAATAAATGGTGGCCCCAATGTTTTAGGCACATAATAAAGAGCCATACTAAATGTGAGCCTGCTTCTAGAGAAATGCTTTTCAATTACCTAGCTATGTTCTTCATGCCATCATGTAAAGCCTGCATCATGATCTATTGTCATTTCTTCTCCCTACATTCTGGTGTTTCCCAAAATAATGCAAAGAACCTTTGGTTCTCTTCAAGCTGCTTATCCATCTGGTCTTAAATTCCCTGCAGTGCTTCTACCACAGGACCGTTGAATATGATCAGTGGGTTAGCTTGTCCACTTCCTAGCTTTGAGCCAGGGCTTGTGCTATTGCTACCTTTCAACATTAGCACTATATACTCACGATGTTCAGTCGCTTCAGCATTAGGTGTTAAGTGTTCTAATCCTGCATATGCAAAGGTCCCTTCTGGTTCGTGAGAACTAGCATCTGTTTCATCAGTCCTTTTATCTTTTTGCGTCCTTGTCATTTTTGTTACATAAGTCCCATTGCATGCGAAAAATTGTTCGTGGTAAACAACAAATACCAAGCATGTTAAAGATGCTGAGTCTCAATTGATAATAAAAGAATTATAAGCTTCCTTACCATAGCTCACTTAGATGTAAAAAGATATAAGGCTTTAGTTGAACAAGTGCTTAATTTTATTAAAATATGAAAAGTTACAAGTCTAGATTAAAAGTAAAACTAATTGATAAAACTAAAGCTATGAGATGTAAAAGTGTGATCTTTGATCGAGTGTTGACTGTTTTCTTCTGTGTCTTCGTCTTTTATTCATAGTGTCAGAATAGTGGTAGCCTCTCTCTTAATACCTAGCATGTTTTGCTGAGGAATCAAGGATCTCGAGAAACTCATGGCACAGTCTTTATTTTGAGTTTTTCATTTTTGGTAATTAGCTTGTCTCACTAAGATACCTGGGCACGATATCTGTGGATTCAAGAATTACTCAAGATCATGTCTTCTTATGCCAACGATCCAATACTTGTAACTGACGGGATTTCGGCATGTTTATTTTATCATGACCTTTATTGAGCTTGGACGCTAGCCCTTTTGTTTATATTAGGTCTAACTTTTCAATTACTCAGTCCAACTAACCCTATAACCTATCTGAGCGACGTTTCGAATTTTAACCCAAACAACTTCAAATAGTCATTTCTTAATTAGATGCTTAACATGCTAATATTATTGTTTATATTAGGTGATCATAATATAATATTTATATATTACTGTAGTTGAAGGACATATTAATTAACCATAAACAATAATTTTTTTGATTATTTTTTATATGTCATTTCTATCAATTTTATTAATATCAATGCAAAAAAAAATAAAAAAATAAAAGTGTGTAAAATTTTAAAGATGCTTTTATATAAAAAAATTAAAAAGTAATTTAATGTTACTTTTTTTATGAGGATAATTTTAAAAATATTTTTTTTAAATATTATCTAAAAATTGTACGAACTTTTTATAATGTACTTGATAAATAAGACCAGAACGCAGGATTGTGCAAAGCGAGGCCATACTCGTGCCAGCAAATATTGTGGACATTGCAATGGTGGTGTAATTCGTCCATCCGGACAACAGAAAGAGGGGAATTACTGTGTTTATCTTTTATTTTATTATTGCTGTCAGTATTTCAAATAATTGATTTCTGAAACCTAATTATAATCCTTGCTAAAATAATTCCTTTCATCGAGCTCCAAAAATAGGTTGGAAGATATTTGGGCTCCAGTAGTGGTAGAAGGCCGTGAGCCCAGTGTAGGAGAGAGAGACAGTGATGGGCCACGTGGAAAAAACGGCCATCATTTTCATGAAGTGACATTCTTGTTTTTTATTCAATCAAAAAAAATGCTGTTTCTTTTTGGAAAAATTAACCATGTGGTTTTATAATTTTAATTTAATTATAATTTAATTTTTAAATTTTGAGATTTAATTTTTATAATTTTGACTCAATTTTAATTTAATTTTTAAACTTTAATTTATTGTGACTCAATTTTTATAATTTTAATTATTTAAAATTTTAGTTCTTATATCTTAAAAATATAATTTTAAAAATTTAAATTAATGTTAAAATTTAGGAATTAATATTTTAGATTATTAAAACTTTTAATTTGATAAATATTATAAAAATTAAAATTTTAAATTAATGTTAATCTTTTTAAGTTTATTTTCTAAAATTTAAAAATTAATATTTTAAATGATTAAGATTATAAGAATCAAACAGTGAGTAAAAATTTAAAAATTAAATTATAATTAAGTTAAAACTTTGATAACTAAATTATAAAATTCATGAATAAAATATAATTAAATTAAAATTATAATGACTAAATTATTATTATTATTATTATTTAATAAGAGGAAAACGTCGGCTGTTGGTGGGAGCTGAAAGGGAGAGGCAATATCGGGAGTGGGACTTTGTAATTGAAGGGACGGGAGAGCATCAAGGTCGAGGGAGGGCAGAAGTAGCAGAAGATAATTTGATTAGACAAGGAAGCATATAGGAACGAAAGCTATGGCCCAAAGGCCACAAGAGACAGCGTACCCTCACCCGGGCGAATGAATGAGGCGAGTATGCAATAAGCAGTGGCCAGAATTCCATATGTAGGGACCACAGGGGACTCACTCAGCTTGCGTGTCCCTTCTCCTCACTTTGCAGCCACATGTTTCCCTATGCCTCGCTCCGCTTGTCACCTTCCTCCAACACTGCATTCCTATTTCTCTCTCTCTCTCTCTCTCTGCCCCGTTACAACATTTTTAGTATTCCATCTTCGTCGAGGGGTCAGGATTAAGGAGCATCCTGGTCAGCACCACCCCCACTTTTGTGGCCCAGCTGCATCCTCATCTGTTGCCATCTTACGTGCCACTCTTCTACCGGACCCTCTAATTCCCACTCGGATCTTCTCTCTCCTCTCTCCTCCCCTTCTCGCTCTCACAATTGCCTCCTTGTCCTTGTCACCGCCTACGCTCCCAAACCTCCTCCCTGTTCAGTATTTTGATGCTGACGTGTTACGCATCTGCATCTTTTCCAACATTAAATAAGGGGGCTTACATAGTATTTTTTTCGTTTTAAATTATAAAATATTTTTAAATAAAATTTTATACATCAATAAATTTTATTAAATACAGGTAATAATTTTATATTTTTATAATAAAAATATAATTTTTTAAAATATTTATTATTTAATATATTAAAAAAAGAGATAAAAATTAATTAAAAAATAATATTGAAATTTTCATATTTAATAAAATTTAGTTATAATTAAAATATCTTACATTTTAAAGTAAAAAATTTTTTAAAAATGTTTTATAATTTATGACGGATGTAGCAAATGACATCAACTGATCCTACTTTCTCTTTACATCTAATAGATCTAGTTAGTTGATTTAGAATAAAAGATCTTGAAACGAATTTCATATTAATATTATCAAAAGTTATTTAATATTTATAAAAATATCCATGCAATACATGTTTTAGGGGTGTTCAATTTGAACTCGTCTCGAGTGATCCAGTATTATTTTAATCATATCGAGACAAGACTTTATAAGATTGGACATAAAAGTGATTTGGGACGGGACGGTACATGAGATTACTATCAAAACGTCCCGTCCTACCCTGAATATTATATATGCGTTATTTTTTATTTTAAATATATTAATTATATCAATATAATTTATACTTATATTAATTATATCAATTATAATTTCAATACTTACAATTCTTGTTTAAAACTAAAGTTTTTTATATTGATACTTTTAATAACATTGAGTAAACATGACAATATTTTTCTTTATAATATATTAATTATATTAATATAATTTATTCTTATATCTATCTATTTAATAACTTTTATTTATAACATATTTCTTACTTTATTTTTAGAAGAGTAATTAGCTTAGTACATCTCTACTAAAGTAGAAGAACAATGATTTGATGTTATGCTTGACTTACCTGTTGTTGCTACTCTTATAGTTTAAAGATCACTTGTATTTACTATTATAATGTGTAATTGTGATTAATGTAATTCAATAATTGACTTTAAATTATTGTAATTTATGTACTTGTGTTGTTTTAATTTTAAACTTAATAAATTATATGATTTAAAATTTTAATAAATATTATTATCTAATTTTTTTTAATATTATCCGATTTATCAGAATGGCAGGACGTTTCGATTTTGTTTCAATAACGTCCCGACTCTTAATGGGATGAGACAACTTTCGAGACGGGACATAGGACAGAGGTGTCCCGATCTCATTCTGTCCTATGAACACCCCTAACATGCGCTTAAAAAATGGAGAGGATGAAACCTGTTAAATATATTTTTATTCTTTCAAATAAATGAAAACTTATATCATAAATAATTTATCATTTTTCTTATTTTTCGTTAAACATTTCTTCATTTAAATATTAGTTTATGGTTACGAAAGAATTTATTTTATAATTTTATATATTATTTAAAAATATTAAATTAATTATAACTGGTCTAGCTTAATTACAATCCAATTATTAACCTTTATATTAATGGAAGTAAAGGAAAAGCATTGTTAGTGGAAGATTAGTGCGGTTGAAATTAATGCCCCCTGAGAATGAAGCATGGCAATGGATGCCTTTTTTTTCTTTTTCTTTTTTTAAGGATTAAGTTATTAAGGAAACAAATAGAAACGAGTGGCAACCGGTAAACAAACAAGCGAGTCATGCAACACAAGATATTATTTGCAACTAGGAAAGATTTGCATTACGATCTTACATTTAACATGAGATTTCGGACTTTTTAATTATAATTCAACTTCTATATTTTAAATCCAACAAAGTTATTTCCAATTTCTCAACCCAAAAAGCAAGTCAAAACAATGTATTTGTATTTCGCGAAAGCATATTCAAATATTTCAAAATAAAATTAAATTAAATTTAAACTATATAATTTTAATTTCAACTTTTCGACTATTGAAATCCCTGTTTGACGACCTGATATTTTCACTCTCTTGGAGTGAAACAAGTGAATAATGGAACACATGGAAAAGCCAGGGCAAAAAAGTGAACCCAAAAAAAAAAAAATACAAAACAAAACAAAAGTTTCTTTATGAATGAATGACCCAAAAGGCAACAAAGAGAAGTGGGTCCCCACCTCTGACTCAACCCCTGGAAACGCAGCCAACCACAAGATAATGCGGGAACTTTTTGACACCACTAGTTCATCGCCACGTGGCAAATTCGGATTCTCTCTCCTACTTACATCGCCCTCTTCCTCCGAGCTCACAACACCCAACTCCTTAACATCTCAACAACGGCAAAGAAAGATGCTCAAAGAAGGCAGTGGCAATGGTGTCGCCGGTAATAATAGCTGGGCACGTATCTGTGACACGTGCCGCTCTGCTCCCTGCACTGTATACTGTCGCGCCGACATGGCTTACCTCTGCACCAGCTGCGACGCCCGCATCCACGCCGCCAACTGCGTCGCCTCCCGCCACGAGCGCGTGTGGGTCTGCGAGGCCTGTGAACGCGCCCCCGCTGAGTTTCTCTGCAAAGCCGACGCCGCCTCGCTCTGCTCCGCCTGCGACGCTGACATCCACTCTGCTAACCCCCTCGCCAGCCGTCACCACCGCGTCCCCATTCTCCCCATCTACGGATCTCCTTCCGCGGGGTCTGCTCCTGACGGGGAGGCTGGTTTTCTATCTCAAGAAGGTGAGGAGGCGGAGGAGGAGATTGTTGATGAAGAGGATGAAGACGAGGCTGCCTCATGGTTGTTGCTGAATCCTGTGAAGAACAATAAAAACACCAACGATTCCAACCCCAACAACAACAATCAGAGCAATGGATTTTTGTTCGGTACTGGGGAGGTTGATGAGTATTTGGACCTCATGGATTGCAATTCATGTGCTGAAAACCAGTTGACCGATCATTACAATCAGCGACAACATTATGGTGTTCCTCAGAAGAGCTACGCCGGTGACAGCGTCGTTCCGGTTCAGCTGCAGCAGCAGCAGCATTTTCAGTTGGGTTTGGACTTTGATTCCTCAAAAGCTGCTTACAGTACTTTCAACGGTTCTGCTGCTCAAAATGTAAGCTCTTCTTTTTTCCTTTCTGTGTTTCGCATCTTTTTGTTATTTTCATTTCCGAACCATATACCAATCGCATCTCTATTTGTCAAATACCAGCTCCCTAATCAGCAAACTGTTGACCCGACTTGGGCTTTACGTACTATTTTGTTCCCCTTTCTGGCAAGTCCTTATTAGGCAGTATTTTCACCTTTTCTGGATCTGTTTCTCTATATCTGTAATTAAGTACCTGGTTTTAGACCCGCCTTATCTTCCTCATTAACCTCATGCCTGATTATTTAAATCCTTACGGACTAAACTAGTGGCATCTTCTTATCTTATTCCTTATGTAGGCCACGTTTCACCTCTCGTTTGTCTTTACGCTTTTCTCTTTCACTTTATTCTCGGGTGTAGGAATATAAAACAAAACAAACCAAGCCATACTATCTTTTCCGCTTTTCTTCCTACTAAATTTTGATGAGGGGAGGCAATTGTCGTCCATATGTATAAATAAGGGAATTAATTCTTCTCTCCGATTCTCTAAATCTGATGCCGGTACTGACCCTTCTATACGTCAATCAGATGGACGTACTCACCCTTTGAAGTTGAAGTGTTGAACATGCGTGGTTTAATTTGTTCTTGACGTCCTTATCACGAGTGGACTACTTCATAAATTAAATAAACACTACACAATTTGACGGACGGCTAAGGTCCCTGCTAATGTTGCATTGCCAATATGTCTTCATGTTAACCCATTTTGTTCGTTATTTCGCTTTAAATCAGGTTTCGGTTTCGTCAATGGATGTTGGCATTGTACCTGAATCAACCATAACCGATGGCTCGATTTCCCATTCAAGACCTCCGAAAGGGACAATTGACCTATTTTCGGGGCCATCAATTCGGATGCCTTCCCAGCTTAGTCCGATGGACAGGGAGGCTAGGGTGTTAAGATACAGGGAGAAGAAGAAGACAAGAAAGTTTGAGAAGACAATAAGGTATGCCTCTAGGAAGGCTTACGCAGAGACCAGACCTCGTGTCAAAGGTCGATTTGCAAAGAGAACAGAGGTGGAAGCTGAAGTGGACCGGATGTTCTCTACTCCTCTAATGACGGAGACTGGATATGGCATTGTTCCTTCCTTCTGATCGATCATGCGCTGCTGCATGTGTCGTACAAGACTCAGATTAGAAACCTCGACAACTTTATGCATTAATGCCGTTATTAATGTCCTGTCTATCTATTTTTTTTATATATGTAACAAAATAATTTAATGATTAGTTTGCATGTGTACGTTTTATAGAATTCTTGGTGACTTTTTGGATGATGGTGCCATTTGTAAATACAATCCTTCCATCAAGTCAATATATTGCGTCCAATATTTTGAAAACTCCTGTTTATGTGATCTTTCGTTTGTTTATATACGCACCCCCCCACCTTAAGACGCAAGTTTGTGTTACTTGGTCATCTTGTCTAGGTTCAGTGAAATTGATCCAATTAACTACTCTACTAATGGCGAGGGGCCGGACTAAAAGTTATTTAACGATTGATGAGAAATAAATTGTTTAATTTTAGATCTCTTGCATTTCAAATTAACTGTTGAAGTCTAATTGAGTTATTTGATACATTGATAAAAAGTTGTATATTGCTTCGTATGCAAGGAATGTCCCATAAAGCTCCCCCTCCCTGGGAGATACTGCTTCCACGAAGTGCTGCTTTATTAAAAGAGGATTAGAGTTCAATAACAAAGAAGGTGGCTGGCATGGTAAGAGCCTTTTGAGTACTGTCACCGTTCGCAATAAAGTAAAAGCCCTTTCTGCTTTCTGTGTGTCGTGTTATAAGTCTATGTTTCGTAATGGTTGCTATTTTCTCCTCTTGTACTGCTTGTAAATTTTCATTTATCATTCCGCTGGACCATGATACAAATGCATCTTCTAATATGATTATGATGCTTTTTAGCTTGATTATCTAAGAAAATTTCATGATTTTCTGGTCCAACTGTGAGATTAGTCATACACCCATACCATAATGCACACGCTCAAACAACATAATCAGACATTGAAGTCTCAACCTTTAACCTATAGCAGATACAGGTGCGATGACGCAGCGCTGGATTTTAAATTTCTAATGAATAAAAAAGAAATTAAAGAAGCAAAAACTGCAACTAATGTACGTAGCTGCACAAATTACTAGCTAGATAAATTATCACAATAATAATACCGCTATTTTCTCAATTCGTCTTGATTTATACGGTGGTATTGTAGAGTTTATATATTATCTATACTGATAGATTGATATTATATACTGATTAAAATAAACTAAAATCAACATATAAATATGCATGCCCCACCCACTATCAGAGAGATATGCTTGAATAAGCTATAATAGAATCCGTGAATATATAGAGTTTGAAATAAGTTGTACTGTTGTATGTATATGATTTCCTGCCATTTTTATGGATATATTAATTGATGCGAGCCCTCCACCAGACCACCATCGATAACGTAAAAAGTTTGCCGTCTTTCCTCAAGTGCGATGAAATAGTTCGGCTGCACTTTTTGTCACGGTGGACCTAAAAAATTCAAAGTAAATGTACTTTTGGGAGATTCGCCATCGTTCATGAAAGATTCTTTATACCCATTGCGTGAGAGATATCAGTTCTTGTGAAACTCAGAATCAGAGACGCCTTTACGTTTAAATTCCATGGGGCGATTGTCCAGGAACATAATCGGAATACGAAGTGATTAATATTTGCAGCACCATTCGTACAGTAGCCTTCCCTTCAGCCCAGAAATTAATAAAGATTCGAGTTTGTATCGCGTACGTTTGGAAATTCTTACAAAGCGATTGTCACATGCATTTTTTGGGCCTCGTATTTTTAGAAAGTGCAGGCTAAAATTCTCATGAAGGAATACCCTTTATTCTCCTGTAAAGTATATTTTGAGAACGCGTTCACATACACGTTGACCCTTGTGGTCAGGTTTCTTCAGAGTTCATCTCGTATACATTCCTCCTAACTTAAATCTTTAATTTCCTCGCTCCTTACTGCTTAATGCTGTCTATTAGACTTTCAATCATTCTCAGGATCATTGATTACTTGGTTTGCTTTTCCATAACGAGAGATTAAGCATTATAAATGGCTTTTGAGCGATAAACGCGCGTGAAAGTAAGACGAAATTTGGAGTTTGCGCGATATCTATGATCTGTCTTAATTCTTGTGCAGTTATAAATATAGAGATTAAACTTGCATGTTAACTGTTAGGTTATTCAAGTATGGATATAAGATGATATGAGAAGTCATCAGATAAAATTAGAATTAATAATTAATATATATAAGAGTTAAGGTCTAATTTTATCTCTGTATTTATTTTTTAAAAGTAATTAAACACCCTATACTTTTAAGTGGGGCAATTTTACTCCTAAATTTTTTTTTTAGAAGCAAAAAATTCTCTTTGCTAATGAACCATTAATTTTTTCATTTTTTTTGCTGACATGATATGTGCATAGTACCCATGCACAGTGATTTGTAAGACTTTGACTATATACTTTGATATTAATTTGTCTTTAAACTATTTTTTAGAAGCATTGAGCACCTTAAAATATTTTTTAGGAACACTGGTACCTTGATGTCTTATTAAAATAAAATTTAATAAATATTATTAAAATATTAAATATTTTCATATTTAATAATTTAAATATTATTATTTATAGATATTCATGTATACATTACTTTTAAAATATTACCAACTCGAACTAACATTTTATTATTATAAATATTATATTATAGATGTTCATAACACATAGCCCTAAGAACTCCTTTGTCCTTAATGTCCTCATGAATGGCATGAAAGGAGTTTCTTAATTTTAATAGCTTATAACCTTCAAAGATTACATAATGCACCATTATATGCTTCATTATATCTTTGTAACAATAGGATAGAATTTGAATAGTTGGAGGCCTATAAATAGAGGTCATGTCCAAAGCATATGTACACTAATAAATAAGAATTCTCCTTCATTATTTTTTCTTCATTTCTTGTATTATCTTATCCTTCTCTACTTTTTATATTAACTATATTTTACAACATGTTATCAACACGAATTGGCTTTGAAAATAAGGTATGAGCTTTTAGTTAGATTAATGTATTCTATATTTTATGTTATTGCTTTATTAACATTTATGATTATGTTGTTCTTATATTTTATTGTTTTATTTTCCTATCATTTCATTTTCTTAGTTGTGAAGTAATTTTAAATTTCTCTATTTTATTCATTTGAAAATAATCATATGATTAGTGATTTAATTTAATCAAGTCTCATTTGACATCTATTGCTCTATTTTTATTATTTGTTGTTACATATTTTTATGGAGATTGATATACTTATTTTTCTTTCTTTATATTTCTGTATTTGATGTCATCATCATGATTATTATTATTGTTGTTGTTGTTGTTGTTGTTGTTGTTGTTCATTTCTTTATTATTTTTATTGTTATTTTGGTCCTCCATTAAATTAATACTATATATACATATTATACATTTTATGTTTGTTTATGTGTGTGTATCGATCAATTTATGTTGTTAATAAAATTTGTTTTATCATATAAATTATTTGTTTTAACCATCAATTTATTTGCTTTATTGCATTTCTTTATTTTTGTTATGTTTTATTTGTTTAACAAGTTTAGTTATTTATATTTGTGTTTATTTGTATTGTGCCTCTTTCTATTGTGTTTTATTATAAATTATATTTTAACATGTGTGTGTGAAATATTTTTTTACTATAATATTTATTTATTATGCTTTATTTATTAATTTTGTATAATTCTAATTATTATTATTATTTTTTGGAATCATGGAAAATCTTACCAAACTTGAATTTACAGCTCTTGATATTACGAGAAAGAATTATCTATCATGGGTGTTAAATGCTGAAATTCATCTAAACACCAAAGGTCTAGGAAATGTAATTTTACCTGGAAATCAAACAAGTAGTCAACATAAGTGTTGGATTGGGAGGCATAGCGGAAGATTAAAATTTTAAAGTCCCTATCTTGATATGGACCGAACGAACTAGTTTAAGTCAAGGTGAATAGAAGAGTTACCCTTTTGATTTCTTTGAAGTTGGCGCATGTTTGGATCTCAGAAGCTGACAATATAGATTTACTCCCTCTATTGGTATCTACATGAACAACTCTCTAACTCAAATAGCGTGCTAGCGCTCTCAGTGTCCGTTCTTCTTTGAACGTTAATTTTTCTTTTTGTAGAGTGTTTTGTGGCTCTCAAAGTGTTTTTGCCGTTAGAACTTTTCTAATTCTCTCTCTACTTTCATAAGAATGTCCCTATCTATATAGAGTATATAGATAAGGATTTTTGTCTTTCACTTAAAAGCTTACAAAAATTTGATTAAATTTATCTCATAAATTTAATCCATAATATCATATTTAATTTGAATTTATCTTATAAATTTAAATTATAAAACTAACATGATATTCTCTCCTATCATGTTAGTTATTAAATTTAATATATCATATAAAATTAAATTTAAAACTAACATAAGATAATATAATATAATATAATATATATCACATATACATATTATATTATATATATACAAATATATATACATACATACATACATATTTTGAAAAAATATATATATGTTATCTATATTTAATTTTATATATCATATACATATATCACATATATATATATGATATATATATACATATATATATATATATATATCTATAATTATCTTTTGAATTTTATATTTTATATAAACATATATATAAATATTTATCAAATAAATATACAAATATATATATATATATATATATAATTCATTCACCCTATATTACATTCATTGAATCTAGACATATTCCAGATTTAACAAACTTGGACATTATAGCTCGAGTTGGACTGTTCTTGTGTGTGTAACCCTGTAAGCCCATATGAAATTGGCAGTGGGCTAATTATACTATTAGCCCACAAATTACAAAAAGCCTCTAACAAGATATTGCAACTACCCAATTCACATAAGGATCAATGATCCAATATAACTTATCATGCAACCATATCATATCCCTTTTGTCACATGATATTTCGGTCAAGTATAAGATATGAAATTGTCATTCTCCTTTATCTGACCATTATTTTTTTGATCTCTGGTTAGACTGATAGTAGCAATGGAAAAACCCTTTTCATTAGTATGGCCATACATTTTCTCAGTCTTACTCATCGAGGGGCCCAGTAATATCTCTCACTTAATGTGAGAGACAAATTCCATCTTGACCACTCATATTCTTCTACATGAATATCACTAAACTCAATCATAGCCTTTATGATCACCCGGTCAAAAGTGACCTTTGACTAGGTCAAAGTTCAGTTGTCATCATGTAAAAATTCATGATGATCTCAAGTCAAAGGGCTTAGTGATATAGTTGCATATGAGATAAGCTTATGACTTATATCATGCAGCTTTCTCATAGCGGGTCGATCTAGTACCTTGTACTCTTTCAAGTGCCTATGACTTTAATTTATATTTCTATAATTAATCAAAGTCATACCAGTCTTGTTTTATCTATAATCCCTCAAAGATAACCAACTAGGGACATTTATGATAATTTTACCTAAATCTCGATATGAATGGATGCATTTGAGATTGCAAGATTTTAAAACTATAAGTGATTATAATTCAGAAGTTTTTAAAATAAGTTCTTAATTAAAATTATGTAGTGAGAAAATTAATGATGAGGACTTATTAGAGAAGACATTTTCAACTTTTTATGCTTCAAATGTGCTCTTGCAGCAGCAATATCGTGAAAAGGGTTTTAAAAAGTATTCTAAATTAATTTCTTGTCTTCTTGTGGCTGAACAAAATAATGAGCTACTAAAGAAAAATCATGAAATCCGTCCCACTGGATCAGCTCTATTCTCTAAAGCCAATGTGACTATATTTAGTAATTACTGTGGCCTTGGCCATGGCCTAAGACATGGTCGTGGCTAGAGTCGGTAATTTGAGCCAAACTTGACGAGCCAGCTCAAACCTGCCTGAAAGATTTAGGGCCAAGCTCAAAAAAATTATTTTTTTATTATTCGAGCCTATTCGAGCGGCCCGAATAGGCTCGAGGAAATTTAGGCCACGAATACACGAATAAAAAATAAATTTTTAAAAAATATATATAAAATATGATAAATATTAATTAATTTTTAAATTTTTATGTCATTTTATACCAAAATACTATATATATAAGTGTTTTAAACTTTTAATATAGTTATTTTTTAAAAAAAATTAAAAATAGTTATATTTCATATTTTTATTATTTTTAATCAATAAAATATTTCAAAATAATATTTAAAATATATTTTAATATTGATTTTAATATTTTAAGACCCAATTTTTTTAAAAGAAATTTTGAGTCCTATAAATCATTTGCATATAAAAAAATAAATTTATATTTTTTATAAATTAAGATAATTAATTTTAAAGTAAAAATAAAATTAAAAATAATTTTAAAAATAAAATTTAGGCATGTACGAATTTTCGACTCTACTACTAGATAAACATAATAAATAGAATAATATTCTTAAATAATTACTTGGTTATTATCCCTGCTAAATTTAGTTAACAATTAAGAGTAAATTAGAGTAAGAATCCCTTATATGTAAGAGTTAAACAGTATAAAAATTTAAAGAAAAATGATTTTAAAAAAATAATATTTTACTCATAATTAAATAAGTTTTTATATAATATAATGATGGCAATTTTTTTTTATATTCATAAAAATAAAAAGTACGATTTACCTAAAAGTTATTAAAAATTTTGAACTAATCATGATAATAATTTTAAGTTAGTAGTCTAATTGTGATTAAATTGAGATCAACTTAATCATAATTAAAATAATATAATTTAATTAAAATATATAAAATATTTTTATATGACTATAATAAGAGCAATATTTAAATAACTAAGACATTAATTTACAAGTAAAGGAAACATTCATGAATAAATTATACATAATAAAACAAAATAATAACCAAGCTACTTAAGTATAAATTTAATAAGTTATTTTTTATTTTATTCTTTTAAAATTAAGATAATATTTATGCTTAATAAAATTATTTAAAAATTAAAATTGGTTCAAAAAATAAAGAAAAATACTTTAAAATAGTTTTAGGTATTCGGGCCAACCCGAAGCCCAAAGGTGTTAGGGGCGAACTTAGCTATATGGGCTTTTTAAAAAGGATATGATACTTTAAACTTGATCCGAATAAGCCTGACTCGCTTGAATTACTGGCTCTCGTTGTGGCAAGGAATGTATTAATTATCATTATAATGGTAGTGGTAGTACTAGTTATAATTCTAATATCTACCAAAAGAAGAAAAATAATGAAGGGCAAAAAAGAGACAAGAACGACCCTTTAAAAGTTTTTCAAAATTAGTGTTATCGGTGTGGTATGAAGGGGAAATGGTCACGTACCTGTCATACACCTGAGCATCTAGCAAAGCTTTATCAATCCTCCATTAAAAGAAATTCAAATAATGTGGAATCAAATTTCACTTTTCAAAATGATAATGTTGAGGCACATTTTACATATAAAAATGATGATATCAATAAGTTAGATGATATTAATAGCCTTGATGCTATGGCACACTTGGAGGTGGATGATTTCTTTGAAAATTAAGATTAGACAAGTTTGGTTGAAGAATAATTTGGATTATGTTTAATTTATGTTTCTTGTAATTTAGGTTATGTTTCATTTAGCTTTCTTTTTTTTTTGTAATAAAAGCATTATTGCTATGAATAAATTTCATTTTATTAAGTATTTATTTTAATACATTCTCTTTCTTTTGTTGAAAAATATAGATATTCCCTTTTCTTTCACTGAACACAAGAATGAAAATATATGTCTCGTGGATAATGCCACAACGCACACCATACTTAAAGATAACAAATATTTTACTTGTTTAATAGTAAGAGATGAAAGCATTAATATTATAGCGGGTAATATAAAATTAATCGATGGCTCCAAAAGAGTAATTATAATATTATGCGAAGGAACAAAAATTATTATAGATGAAGTATTATATTCATCTAAGTCTCAAAGAAATTTGTTAAGCTTTTAAGATATCCGCCGAAATGGGTATCATATTGAGACTACAAATGAGAAAGATATTGAATATATACATATTACAAATTTTAGATCTGAAAAGAAATGTGTCTTAGAGAAATTATCCATGTCATCTTCTAGTTTGTACTACACAACTATTAGTACAGTTGAAATAAATGCAATAGTCAACAAGAAGTTTACCAATCAAGATAAGTTTATTGTTTGGCACGATCGGTTAGGCCATCTTGGTTCAACTATGATATGAAGAATTATCAAAAATTCATATGGACATCCATTGAATAACTAAAAGATTCTTCAATTTAAGAATTTTTCATGTGCTATTTGTTCTCAAGAAAAATTAATTAAAAGACCTTCAATTACAAAAGTGGGAATTAAATCTCCTACTTTTCTTGAATGCATTCAAGGGGATATATGTGGATCTATCCATCCACCATGTGGACCATTCAGATATTTTATGATTTTAATAGATGCATCTACAAGATGGTCACATGTGTGTTTGTTGTCAACATATAATTTAACATTTGCTAGATTACTTGCCCAGATAATTCAATTAAGAGCACAGATTTTAGATTATACAATTAAGACAATTCGTCTTGATAATGCAAGTGAATTTTCATTGTAAATTTTTTATGAATATTGCATATCAACTGGAATAACAGTTGAAAAATCTGTTGCTCATGTCCACACTCAAAATGGTTTAGCAAAATCATTCATTAAATGCCTTTAATTGATAGCTAGACCAATGCTAAGGACAAAACTTCGTATTTCCATATGGGGACATGCGATTTTACATGTAGCAGCACTTGTGTGCATCAGGCCAATAACTTATCATAAATTTTTCCTGTTACAATTGGCTTTTGGTTAGGAGCCAAATATTTCCCATCTTATAATTTTTAGATCTGCAGTGTTTGTTCCTATTGCTCCACCATAATGCATAAAGACGAGACCTCGAGGAAGGTTGGGAATATATTTTGGTTTTGAATCTCCTTTTATAATCAAGTATCTAGAACCATTAACTAGAGATATATCCATGACACGTTTTGATGATTACCATTTTGATGAAATAATTTTTCCAACATTAGAGGGAGAAAATAAGCAACTAGAGAAAGAAATTACATGAAATGAATTATCATTATTTTATTTAGATCCTCATATAAAGCAATGTGAACTTGAAGTTAAAAGAATAATTCATCTACAAAATATTGTAAATTAATTGCCAGATGCATTTACTGATTTTAAAAGAATTATCAAATCTCATATTTCAGCTGAAAATGTTCCTATTAGAATTGATGTCCCAGTAGGACAATTAGAAAGTGCAAATGAATCTAAGCCACGTCTGAAACATGGTAAACCAATTGGTTTCAAAGATAAAATTCATAGAAAGGAGAAAGAAACACAAAATAAAGATAGCATCGTAGAGGAGACTGGTATTCTGAAAGAGTATGGAGGCATAACTAATTAAAATACCCCAAAAGAGGTCCAGATACTTGAAGATAATGAAGAGGTCTCAATAACTTATGTCACCATAGAAAAAAAATGGAACTAAAAAAATACAGTCGTTGACAACATATTTTCATATAATGTTGCTATGGAAATAATGAATCAAACTAAGGATCTAGAACCAAAATCAGTTGAAGAATATAGATATAGAAATGATTGCCTAAAATGAAAAGATGCAATTCAAGCAAAATTAAATTTACTTTCAAAACGTGAAGTTTTTGGACTTGTAATCCGATACCTAATAGTATAAAGCCAGTTAGATATAGATGGTTATTTGTGAGAAAAAAAAATGAGAAAAATGAAATCGTTAGATATAAAGCATAATTAGTAGCACAAGGATTTTTGCAAAAACCTGGTATTGATTATGAAGAGACGTATTCTGCTGTGGTGGATGCAATCAAGTTAAGATGTCTAATTAGTTTGGCAGTGCACAGAAAACTTGATATGCGCCTAATGAATGTTGTTATAGCCTATCTATATAACTCTTTAGATATAGAATTTTATATGAAAATTCTTGAAGGATTCAAATTGCCAGAAGCATGTAAAAATTCTAAAGAAAAATATGCAATTCGTTTGTATAAATCTTTGTATGGACTGAAACAATCTAGAAGGATGTGGTATAATCATTTCAGTGAATATTTGTTGAATGAAGATTATAAAAATGGTCCAATCTCTCCATGTGTTTTTATAAAGAGAAATGGGTCAGAGTTTGTTATAATTGTTATTTATGTGGATGATTTAAATATAATTAGAACTCCTAAAGAGCTTCAAAAGGCAGTTGATTGTTTAAAGAAATAATTTAAAATAAAAGATCTAGGAAGAACAAAATTTTTCGTCGATTTACAAATCGAGAACTTAGCAAATGAAATTTTTCCTCATCAATCAACTTACATTGAAAAAATATTGAAACAATTTTACATGGACAAAGCGCATCCATTAACAATTCCAATGGTTGTAAGATCTCTTGATGAGAAAAAAAGATCCTTTTCACCCTCAAGAGAAAGATGAAGAACTTCTTAGTCCTGAAGTACTATATCTTAGTGTTATAAGTGCACTGATGTATCTTGCTAATTCAATAAGACCTGATATTGCATTTGCTGTAAATTTATTAGCAAGATTTAGTTCTTTCCCAACAAAAAGGCATTGGAATGGAGTTAAACACTTGATATGGGATTATTTTATTCTAATAAATTTGGATCACAAATCATTAGTTATGCAAATGCAGGATTTCAATCAGATCCACATAAAGTAGATTATAAACTGGATATTTGTTTACTTGTGGGGGTACAATGATATCTTAGCGTTTAACAAAACAAACTTTAGTCGCTATCTCATTAAATTATGTAGAAATAATTGCAATTCACAAAACAAGTAGAGAATGTATTTGGTTAAGGTCAATGATCCATCATATCCAAAAGATGTGTGGTTTATTATTAAAAAAAAGATTCCAACAATATTATTTGAGGATAACACAGCGTGCATAGCTCAATTGAGAGGAGGATATATCAAATGAGACAGAACAAAACATATTTCTCCAATTTTGTTTTCACTCATGACCTTTGAAAGAGCGGTGATATAGATGTTCAGTAAATTTGCTCATATGATAATCTTGCATATTTGTTTATCAAGACACTACCAACTTCGACATTTAAGAAGTTAGTGTATGGAATTGGAATGCGCAAACTCAGAAGCATACAGTGATGATGTTGTTACCAGGGAATGAAGTGATATCGTTACCAGGGAGAGACTACGAGAAGTAAATATTATGTTGAACTCTTTTTTCCTTTTTAAGGTTTTGTCCCACTAGATTTTCCTAGAAAAGTTTTTTAATGAGGCAACATTAGTGAGTATTTAAAATATTGTGTACTCTTTTTCTTTCACTAGGTTTTTATCCTATTAAGTTTTTCCTAATAAAGTTTTAATGAGGCACAACATTTGTTATGGACATCCAAGGAGGAGTATTATAAAGATTATGTTATGGATGTTTATAACTCATAGCCCTTAAGATTCCTTTGTCTTTAATGTCCTCATGAATGGCATGGAAGGAGTTTCTTAATCTTAATAGCTTATAACCTTCAAAGGTTACATAATGCACCATTATATATCTCATTATATCTTTGTAACATTAGGATAAGACTTGAATGGTTGGAGGCTTATAAATAGATGTCATGTCGAAAGCATATGTACACTAATGAATAAGAATTCTCCTCCATTGTTTTTTTTTTTCATTTTTTGTATTGTCTTGTCCTTCTCTACTCTTTATATTAACTATATTTTACAACATTTATAAATTTATAGATGACTTCTTATTTTTTTATATATCGATCTTCTTTTTGAGACAATGCCTAAATGTTACACTTTTTGTGCATGTCGAAATTAAACTAACTTATATTTTTAATATTGGTTAAGTTTGTTAATTTTTTTAATCAACTAATGATTTTCCTCCAAAATAATACTCTTTGTACATTGCAGTGTTAGGAGTAAAATCAAAAATATGACAATCAGGACCAACAAAATGACAACAAAAATATTTATTTAAAAGAAATCATTTATTCCATTAATGTGTTACAAAAAAAAGTTACTTAATAAGAAAAAAATGGAGAGATGAGAAGAAAAAATCCTTTCGTTAATTTGGAGATTCATTCGCTTCATTTTAATACAAATTGAAAAATATTAAAACTATTAAATTGAGTGATGTAATGTTTTAAATAATATTGAAATTATTAACTATTAAAATACTTAATATTTTAATAATATTTATTAAATTTTATTTTAACAAGACTTCAGAGTGCCTGTGCTCCTAGAAAAATTTTTTTAGAGTGCTCAGCACTCCTAGAAAAAGAGTTCAGTGGCAAATTAGCACTAAAGAACACGACCAAAGTCTTTACATATTATTGTGCGAGGGCCCCACGCACATGCCACATAAAAAATTGGAAAAATTAATGGTTCATTAATGTAGAGGGCTTTTTGCTCCTAAAAAAAAATGATTCAGGAGTAAAATTACTCCACTTAAGAGTACAGGGTGCCCAGCACTCTTAGAAATAAGTACTGAAAAAAAATTAGACCTTAACCCAATATATAATAAAGAGGAAGGACCCAAAACTTGAGTCTTGAGGTTTAAAATTAAGATGTGATATCTTTTCGTTGCTCTTACCCTCTCTACTCTCCCCAGTTCCCAAGCAATTGCTGCTCATTTCTAATAAGTGATATTAGAACTTGGTTTGGCCCGGGCCATGAAAGCTCATTATTGTGCACGCATTTGAAGTTCAAAAATGGGATTGGGTCTTGTTGCAATAGGGACTTATATGCATTACATCGTTTGAAGCTCGAAAACTAGGATAACCTTACAAAATAAGGACTTGGTGTTTGGGACCTTTTTGGCATGGGGAGCTTGTGAACTCACACTTAGAAGGGGTTTGTTAGGTTGTCCAAGTGTGAGTTGACATAGGACAATGTGAGAAGGTCCACATCTGATAAAGTTGGACTTAATAACTAAGATATAATAAAAAAAAATGACTCATAAACTTAAACTTTGAGATTTTAAATTAAGCTATCATGCCCTTTCATTGCTCTTGCCCCTTTCTACTCTCCCCCTTCTTAGGCAGGCGCTCAAAATGAGCTCAATTTGTGGAAAAAATATGTATCATGCTAATAAATTACAGTAAAAAAAATCTATAACTCCATGTCATTATTTATTTATTTTTTATTCTTCATTCTTGATTCTTGATTATTGCTCAAGGTCTTCATTTTTTCCCCACCCACTCTCTCAAACAAATATTAATTAGGAACATAAATTACTCTAAAAAATCTATAACTACAGATCATTATTTTTGCCCCCCATAAAATCCATATCATTATTTCTTATCATTCTTCATTTATGATTTTTTTTTATTGGTAAACTTGATTCCTGATTCCTCTGAAATAATGCTTCAAGTTTAGGCCTAAAACATTTACATTAAAATAGGCCATTTTCTAGTCCATTATTGTGGTGGGCTATTAATGGGCATTAATGAGATTGGTCTATTTGAGGGAAGGACCAATAATTTCAAAGATTTATCAAGCTTGTCCATCAGGAGTCATTCAACTCTCATTAGTTTCTTAAGAGTGAGGGTGAAAATAGGCCAGGGCATGGCTTGACCTATTTTAGGCTCAACCCAGCTTGGCCTATTTATTAAATATACTTAAGTCAAGTGCAAGCTTTTAATTATGCTTATTTAGTTCAATAGGTCAGGCCTATTTTTTTAAGGCATATCTTATTACTACAACAGATTGACTTATTTACATAAGCACACACGCGCGCATGTGTATATATATTGTGTAGCATATCTCATGAACATATTAGTTTCACTGTTTGATGTTTAACCAAGTTATTCTTTTTTGTTTTTAGTTATATTTTCAATCATATTGCACTTATATATTAATTTTAATATTGTTACTTTATTGTTATATTGTATTGTATTTGATGAGCTCTTTCAATTATTATATATTATAATTAATAAATTAAGTTATATATTATATACTATAATAATCATAAAGTATATTGAGACGTTTAAAACTTAAATGTGAATTTATTTAAAAGACTTACTTTTAAGTAGGCTTTCAGGCCCGATCAAGCTATATTTTAGTTAGGTTCAGGCTTGAACCGTGAAAAAATTTTATACAGATTTCAAGTCAGGCTCAAACTTTTAATTTATTAAATAAACTCAAACCTATTTAATTAAAGTTTAACTTAACCTAATGTATTTTCATCCTTACTCAAGAGGCTTGGTGCCCCGGGCTTTCAGAAAACTCGTCCTTTTCCCTTTGTTCTCTTTTCGGAATACTTTCTTTTCTTTCACGTGCTATCTTCTCATCTCAACGCACTCTAGTGAGGATAATTGCTTGTAGGCTAATCATGAAACTTGATTTGCAGGGGTTGGCCCAGTGAGATTTCTCCTACCCTAACCCAAAAAGAGCACCTCCTCATGATTTGGGCATATTTACGTTGGGCCAATATGAGAGCAAGGGTGAGCAATGGGGCAAGGTATGTTGCCTGCCCGCGGTACACAAATATTTTTATAATATAAATTTCATTATTTATGTTCAACCATGGGTTTTGTAAGTGACTGATTAAGAGTGTGTTTTAGGCTTTTCTTTTCCTTAAGGCCATTCCTCCCAATTATTTTATGTTGCTTGTCAATGAAATACATTTCATATTTCGTTATTATGTTATAAAAAAAGGACGTAAATGACACAAAATAATAAACGAAATTAATGAATATGAAATGATGTTCCATGATTCAAGACGTTAATAATAAAATATACTAATTTTTTATGTCAAACGAATCTAAAGATTGGAAGGTTTAGAAGATTTCTTGTTTCTACTAAAGATTGGAATAGGCTTGATGCTATCAGAAGTCTTGGCCTATTTTGGATTCAGCACAACCTATTTATTAAATAGATTTATGTTAAGTTTAAGATAGGCTTGGCCAAGTTTAAGCCTTTGACTTATTGTACAAGCTTAAATTTATTCAACCAAAGTTTAATTTGATTTAATTTATTTTCCCTCTAATCTCTACATAACAAAATTTTAAATCCTACAATAAATTAGTGAAAATTTCACTCACTTTTGTGTTGAAATTGCACCTGCTTCCGTTTAATATTGCAATGGACTCCATAAAAAAATCAATTTCTCCTCCTTATTTTAAAATTATCAAGCACATATATTTAAAAATATTATTGACCCTATCATTTATTATTAAAATAAATATTTAAAAATATTATTTACCCTATCATTTATTATTAAAATACATTTAAGATACAAATGAAATTAACAAACATTTTTTAGATAAATAAATTAATAAATATTTTAAAATTCTCATATAATTTTTTTGTATGTTACTTTAATTAATATTTTTAATTATATTTTTTTAAAAAATCACCACTTGTATTTGGTAAAAATATTGTCCCCATTAAGATTTTTTTTTATCCCACAAGCAAATAATTGATTACCTTTTAAGTAGTAAACTACAATATTATATATATACTTCACCTATTTTTATTTACAAGGAAAAAAAATTCTATCATATAGTTTAAGAAAATTAATTAGCTATATTAATTATATTTGAAAGTAAGAGAGTTAGATTAAAATACCCTTTATTCAATCTCACTTTTTTTCTCATGATTGTAGATAATGAAGGGTAATTTAAAAAATTTATAATAAATGCTTATTAAAAAAAGTGATTTTACTTATATAAAAAAATAAAGTAAAAATGACAATTTTTTTTACAAATAAAAATGGAAGGAGCATATATATATATATATAATATGTTTGTTATGAAAGTTTAATTTATTATTAAATATTCTTTCGAACATACATATAATACGTTATTTATAATTTGTTTAATAAAAATATAATATTTTAATTATGTTAAAAAACATTTTAATTAAATAAATTATAAATAACGTGGTGCAGCTGTGTTTCTCATCAGAGTACGCGCGGTGAGCAATAGAATTTCAGATGCTTACTGTGACAGGGTAATCTTTAGTTTGACTTTCAAGGTGTTTAAACTTCACACTGTGATAACCCTAGCCGCCACTCTTTGCTCTCCACTCTCCCATCTCTCTACGACTTCGATTTTCCCCTTCCCTCCTAAGTCCCAACCCTAGCCGTCACTCTCCACTCACCCCTCTCCCGTTTGCCACCTCGATTGTGCGTGTGCGTGACTGCGTCTGCGAACTGCGATGCGTCTCTCAATCTCGCGAGTCTGAGTCCGTGTCTCCATTACATGGTGTGCGTGACTGCGTCTGCGAAGCTTTCTGTTCTCCTTCAGTTAAGCGACGAGCAGTGGAGCTAAACACGACGTCTGAGTCTCTGTCTCATACCTCTCAATCTCTCTCAGTTCGACGGCAGTCTAGTTGTCGTGTCGCGTTTGTGCTCCTTCTAGGTCCCAGTTCGACGAAGTACTCCTTCTCAGTTCGAGCCTGTGATTGTGATTGTGTCTCTCTCGCTCTCTCAATTTGTAATATTCTCTGTTCCCCTTCGATTGGGTATTATTTTCAATTTGTAATAATCGGTGGCTCCACTGCATGACTTGGAAATTATGTATATGCTCATTCTATTATTTTCAAGTTTATAAACTTTTGAATTCAAGTGCTTGAGCGTTACTAAAATGGAGATGATGACAGTTGAATTTGACTTGAGTGCTGTGAAAATTGGTTCCATATTTGACTGTGTGCTGTGAAGATTGGTTCCACATGTGCAAATTTATACTCTGAGTCTTAAATGAGTTAATAATATGCGCATCTAAAATTGGTTTGCAGAAACAATTGAACCAGAAACCATTTTGGGTTGAATTATTTAATATATCTGCTTCTCAAAATTATGTTTATTAGGTTTATTTAGTGAAGTTTTTCTTCACAAATGATGGGCAGGGTGCTATCACTTGTCCAAGGTGGCCCGAAGATGCCCAGCCTGTCATGCCAAGCCTGAAATATTAGGGCTTCTTGTGGGCAGGGCTGGGCAGCAGGCTGCATTTTGCAGCCTGTTCATCCTTCAGGCTGGGCATCGGGCAAGAGCCGGGCTGGGCCGAGCCCAGTGACTTGCCTCTTCTTTTTATTGGTATCTTTGCCTGTGGGAAGTACGGGGATTTAAATGCTAAGTGTTCTGCAGGAAAAATTTCCGTTGAACTAAGAAAATTACTAGTGTTTGTTTCACAATTATGTTTTCTGGGTTTATCAGATTCTTAACCAACTATGGGGAAAAAAAGGAAGCACAGCGAGACTGAGGTGGCGGCACCCTCAAAAAAGGATGATGTTGCACCAGAAAGAGCAAAGCGGACTCTCTTTGGTTGGAAGGATAAGAGCGAAGTAAAGGATGAAGTGGGGGATGCTGACTCATCCAGATTTAGGAACAAAGAAAAGGTTCTGGTTACTTGCTCACGACGCATCAGCTATAGGTGCAAGCAAATATTTATCTTGATAGGTTCTTACTTTGTGGGTTAAACATTCTGCATATTGCTAATCGGGTGGGATGATTTCTATGATTTAGGTACCGGCATTTAATGTTGAATTTGGTTTCGCTTTTGCCTCATTGTAAGAAGGATAACAAGGTTGAATCTAAGGATACCAAAGGTGCCACCCTGAATGAGCTTGTTGAGCTTAAAAACTGCTCTTCCAGTTTATTCTTTGAGGTATTCTTTTATTTACCACAAAAAATTTATGTGGGATTGCGGATTGACTGTGTTGCATGTGATATGCTTTCACTGGTGCATAAAAATATCTTTTAAATGGCATGGTCCATTCATTATTTTGGTCACACCGGGTACATGATTATGATGGTTGTGATTTTACAGAATTATGATTTGTCTGACTTTTACCTTTTTTTCCCATTATTGGCGTGTCCTTTTCATCCCAGCAGCATGATTTTGATTTAACTATGAGTTGATTGAGGCATTACTTTGCAGAGTTTTCAGTTCAATTCTAATTCATTCCTCTAGACTTTGTTAACTTGTTCCACTCTAATTTTTTACTCCCCTTTTATTTTTATGAATTTCAGTGCAGGAAGCAAAAAGATCTTTATCTCTGGATGGCAAAATGCCCTAACGGGCCATCTGTGAAATTTTTAGTTAGTGCTGGTGATATTCTTCTCTGATTTTATTTACTCTTCTGTGCTAATTTCCGTACTACTATGGTTAAAAAATTAATTTTCTGGGTTCCCTGATCTTTTTTTGGGTGGTCTCATTCTTCCCCGTTCCCATAGTAGATGGGTTTGTGTGTGTGCGTGCATATTTTTTCTTGGCTATTACTTAGCCTCCAGGACGGTTGTTTTATTAACTGATCATATTTTACTTGACTGCTTTCCAGTGCACACAATGGAGGAATTGAAGCTAACTGGAAATCATCTAAAAGGTTCCCGCCCACTTTTGACATTTTCAGCAAATTTTGAAAAAGATGCGCATTGGAAACTTTTAAAAGAGATGTTATTGCAGGTAATCTGTGTGTTTTTTCTCATCATTCTTAGTTGTCTATGGTTTTTATTTAAAACATTGAATGGGAAATCCTCTGATAACATGGTTTTTACTCTTGTCTGATTTGTTTCACAGAATAGAATGTTGAGAATATCATTTTAGTTTGTGCAGTGTGTGTTCTAATTCAAACTAGGGTTAATGCCTAAGTTTACCCTTGTACTTATTTTCAAGGAGCGCTGGGTATCTTGTACTTTTAAGTGGAACAATTTTCCCACTGAACTATTTTTGAGGAGCAAAAATGCCCTTATGCTAGTTAGCGTTAAATATTCCATTTTCTGATTATGTGTTATCACGTGGAAAAAAGCCACAGAGAGAGAGAGAGAGCAAGTCCTTTGACCAAGTCATGTTCCTTCCTCATGTTTGTCAATCGCGGCAGATAGAGTGCGCGTTTCAGTTGTCCCTTTTATCCTCTGTCCTTCCGTCATTCATCTGACCAAGCCATATGAAGAGCTTCTCCTGCCTTTGCTTCCTTTTCCATCTGTTGTCTTACTTGTGGGTGGACATCTCTGTATCTGAGGTGAAAGATCAAAGGCGGCTTCCTTGTGTCTGAACTTAACAGGGGCTTCCTCAGTCCTTCCATCACTGCATCTATTGCCTTCCTTGGATGACGGGGCATCAGCCTGAAATGATACAAGTCCTTTTTAAGAGAGAGATTTGAAGATTGTTGTTCAATTTGATGAAGTTCAAATTGTTTCTGGTGTTTTGCTTTCTGCTGGTATGTCTGTATTGTGCAGATTTTCTGTTTCTGAGGAGAGAAAAAATTAACTTTTGAAATGAATTTTATTAATTGTTTGAATAGGTTCTTCATTTTGACTGAGCTTCTGGGGACTTGCGGTGCTCCGATTGCTTCTCTCTCTGCTGTTGATTTTGTTTCTTCCAAAAAAGCCGGAAGGAGGTGGATTGGGTTTGAGAATTTGATACCGCTTCTTGTTCTTGTTGCTATAGACATGTCGGACTTGCGAATATATCGTTTTGAAAGTTGGCTGTCCTGTCCTATTCTTAGGGGATGTTCCCACTCTCCCCAAGCCACTTTCATGAAATAACAAAAATTTCACCCCCTGAACCTGAACGGTTGAAATCTTCATGCAGCCATCATATGTTATAGTTTTCTAGCACTTGCCTGGCAGAGAACAACTTGTCTTTCATGAAATATCTGCTGGAATTGAACATTAAAAATGGTGAGAGAGATTGATTGCCGGATTTGGGATGAGAGAGTTTGTTGCAGTGGGTTGGAGTAAATTGGGTCAGATTTACTGTGCATGGGCTCACACGGATGCCGCATGAGAAGGAAAATGGAGGAGATAATGGCTCACCTCTGGGAGGGCTTTTTTGCTCCAAAAAAATAGTTTAGGGGGAGAATTGCCCCACTTAAGAGTGCAAGGTGCCCAGCGCTCCTGGAAAATAAATATAGGGTTAAAATTGGACCTTAGCCTTTAAAACTATTTAATTTTCATTTCCTGATATGTTTGGGGTCTTCACTTATACTAGTGTGCATATCCACAAGACTACTAAAGATAAATTGCCCTTATATTTTCATCCGTGTGACTGCTAAAGAAAAATTTCCCCTTTATTTTATGTCTATGGACGAGAATATTTCATTAATGCCATCATCATGGTTTGGGGTTATTTAAGTAGTGAGTGGGATTGGGAGGTCTTTTCCATTCCTGTATTCGTATTTACTAGATTTCTGATTCTGATTACTTTCTGTGCCAGCAGAATGTAGTTTCTTAAAGTCATTTCTTGATTTTGAAACTAGATTTTACTTTCAATAATAAATTTTAGATAGATACTAAGGCGCATGGGTATGACCAGTTAGTTTTCTTCTCCTCTTCATTTCTGGGGTATTAAATGCCGAGTGCCATTTCAAGTATTGCTGATGTATACATGCTGTCTTTTCAGATATTTGGAACACCAAAGGACCATCATAAAATAAAGCCTTTCTATGATCACGTTTTTGTTTTCTCCATAGTTGATGATCATATATGGTTCAGGAATTACCAGGTTTGTGATTATGTTTTATTTTAAGCAATTTCAAATGCATCCTTAAAAAAGTTGTATAAATGTGGAGGCTAAACTTTTGGGTTCATTGTTACGGACTTTCATTCTTCCTAATTGAACGAAGTATTGATGTTCAATTAGGAAAGAAAATATGAGTTATGATTACCCTGGGCACAACACATTGCAAATGATTGAGGGAATGATAATCCCATTCCCTCGCTTTTTGGTCAGTTGGTGTAACATACGTTTGTTGTTTTTTCTGCATCATGTTGACTTCTGCACTTTAAATAATTTCATGTATGATGCTGTTTCTTTTTGCTTAACAGATCTCTGTTCCTCATAATGAATCAGACAAAATACCTCGAGGAGGCCTTGAGAAAATGACACTGGTTGAGGTCTGAAATTTGGTTTCTGGAATTAGGTTTTGATCTGTCAAGTTATAAGAGTTGTCTAACCTATGCCAGCTGCTTGATTAGGTTGGTCCAAGGTTCTGCTTAAACCCAATTAAAATATTTGGTGGCAGTTTTGGTGGCCCAACTCTTTATGAAAACCCATTTTACGTTTCACCAAATCAGGTATTCACTGATGCTTTATTTAGTGCGAAACTATTGTTATCATTGATTCTCGTTGTGACGTTTTGAAGTTCATTCTTGTAGATTCGAGCCTTGGAGAAAAAGAAGAAGGCTGGAAAGTATGCAAAGAAGGTCAAAGCGAAGACAAGGAGGAAAATGCATGAGATGTCTAATTCTTTGGAGCCTGATGAATTTGCGGACATGTGGAAAGATTAATTTTCCCTATTTTTGTTATATTCGTGACAATTATACGGATTTTTCATAGATACCATTTCACTCTTCAGCATGAAATGGTAGTTTTGTTGAGCTGCCTATTCTTTTAAAGAAGCTTTTGATGTTGTGAATCGCTTTACATGTTAGGTTTTATTGAGATAGGTTGTAGTTTTGTACCATCAATATCTTACTTGCTTTAGCTCATCTGGTGGTTGTGTTCTGCCATTCTTTGCTGCATGTTGTAATTTATGTATTTGAATAGGTAGCACCTGCAGAGAAGGTTGAGGGTCTCGACTTTCGGTCTGCGATTAGGTTTTTGGTCGAGCATGCAACTTCCATGTTAGTTAGGGATTATCTTTAGATGTCTCCAAACTAAGTCTCTGGTTTTATTTGTCTGCTTGTTACTAGCCCTTGGAGATGGCCATCCATTTGGATCGATCTCATCGGATTAGTAGGTCTGATGATAGGGACATGTTAATGGTACCAATTATCAAATTATATTTTCGGCATAGTGGCAGCTGGTGAAGTGCTGCAAATCTATGTTGTTTTCATTAATCCTGTTAGATACGCAGCATGAAGCACTTGACATGTTTTGGCTGCGCCAGATGCCCTCCTTTTGTCCAGTGCAAGGCTAGCTATGGGTTCCCCTAAAAACATGTTTGAACTTTGAAGTCACAGCTGAGGGTGCTGGTTAGGTATATGATTACGTAGACTGAAAGGAACATCGTTTTTGTCGAGGATTTTCATTGAAAGCCATTAAATTTCATTTGATAAAATGAAGATAGGAAGCGTGTTTGATTTTTATTGAAGAACATCAAAACCATGATTTTGGGGTCTGTTGTTAGTTGCATGTTTTATTTGGTTTTTAACGTAGGATCAGACTCGAAGGTAAGGAAATATAGTCTCTTTTATCCGCTTGAATATAGTCTTGATTTTTGATCTTTCTTTGTCTCCCTCAAGCCGTTGACTGCTGTATTGGATAATGTGTGCTCATCAGATCGCCCCGCAGTATCATGCCTGTCTGCATAGTTCTTATTACAGCCTCGTTCTGACTACTGCTTTGCTTGCCATGAAAACTGGTACTAAGTGGGATGATGGAAAAAAAAAAAAAGATATGACGCCATCATCAGTAATTGCAACGTAATAGTGATTATGTGGACAACACTGAAGCTGTATCATCATCATCAAAATTTATGATTGGGTAACATTTTACTGCATTTTTGGTGGGCCGGAATCATTGTCGTTACTTTAACTACATACGGTTTAAAACAAAATCGTCTGAACCCAGTGTTGCAAAAGAATTTTATATTTTGTCCAACTGTTGGTGTTTGCCCTTGTAGGCAGCAATTATGTAATAATATTATTTCAGGGTAATAACCGTCTTTGAATGTTAAAAAAAAAAAAACAAGCATAAAATCGTCTAGAGTTCTTGGAACCGCGGAGAATTAATCTATCTACATGATCATGGACTACTCCACGAGAGACACATCTAGCAAGGTCATCTCGAACAATAAGCTTTGCGGGCACCGATGAATGTTTTGGTGCTTATTTGAACTACGACTAATCACAAAAGCAAGAGCCTACAGCAACATATGTAGATAAGCAAAATAAAGAAGCAGCATTTAGAGGCGGAAAATAGGGTTGACCAAAAGAGAGAGAGCGAAACTTCTATGTTATAATGATTCTTGAGGTTCCCCCTACCCCATCCACCATGACACTTGCTAGATTCCAGATGCGTAGAAATAGTATCTTCGTTGTGTTTTTGGATTTGATTTGTACAATAATGTTTTCCTAGGGGAATCTGACAATATTTTAAAATGTAGAATATTTGCATCCCATTTTCAACTGAAAAATATCTGTCCCTTGAGTTACACATAAGGCAATCTTGAGTTCTAAGCTAACCCCTTTGAATTCTGCTTCCATTGCGCCCTAGAAGGTTAGTCTTTAGTTAACTCCTAAAGCCACTCATAAAAATAAACATTTGGCTCACTTTAAGTCCACGTTAAACTGGAACAAACTCTTAATCATGCATGCCATTATACCAATTAGAATCTCTTTTCCCTATTGCAATAGGTTGCATTTGGTTCTGGACGCCAAAAAATATATATTTGGTATATATGCTCATATATTGTCATGTTCATATGAGACACAATGTAACATTATATAATTATATCATAATTTTGTATCGGTACCACTTACGTCATTATGCAATCCCCCCGCCCCTGGCTTTCAACTATTCATTTTGAGGCTAAGATACTGTTGAGCACTAAATATCTCTCGACAGGAATTCAATTTTTGATTCACCACGTTGTGAAAGATTAATCCTTTCTATTAGACTCAATTCTCAATGATTTTTTGTTATGAAAGTTTGAAAAGTGAGTGTGTTGGGTTTTGCTAGTTTATGAAGTCAAAAAAAGTCTCATAATGCCAAGTTGCTAACAAATATTAATTCAATTGGTAAGGATTTGAGTTATAAAGTTATAATTCACAAGGTTAAGGGTTCAAATCCCACTTGAGAACATTGTTGGCAAGAAATTTATAGATAGTTTTATAAGCGTTCTTTGAATCCAATGGTATATCCTTATTTAGTTAAGTTTTCAGAATCCAATTCACCTATTTTTTATATAAAAATAATATGTCTCACAATTCAAATAACACTAACAAATATATTTAAAGTTTAATTACCAGCAAAATTCTCATAATTCATTCTTTATAACAAGTTTTATTTTTTACAACAATTATCGATATAAAATATAAACATAGCAACTCATTTTATACATAAATCATCATACTCAGCCAGTTTTATCTCGTGAAGAACTAACTAATAAAGACTTCAAAAAAATTAGTGAAACATATTTTGTATGTTGCCGTGTGATGTTAAAGGGTTACAATAAAAAGAAAAATCATAATCAATCTCAAATAAGAAAATTAATTATTTTCTTGGTCTAGTTTGTAATCAAATTTCAATATTTACTAATGGTTGGGAGTCACGGGTAATTAATTTTTTTTCTTTCTTTTTCTTTTTCCATTGACCTAAGATTACCTTACATTGATTAAATATATATTGATTTAAGATAAATTCTTGCATGGACAGGTGTATCATATCATTCATGCTCTGTTAATAAAATTACAGTAGTTTAATCAAATAAAATTTTATGTATCATTATTTTTAATGACTTTATTTTTCAAATAGAATGCCCTTTTTATTTCTTGTATTTTCTCCATTTATTATTGTTATTGTTGTTGTTGTTGATAAAATCAATTTATATTTTACTAGACAGGATATGGATGACGTGATATATCACATTCTTGCAAGATTTTTTCTTAATTTAAAAGTGGAAGATATGAATTTAGGATAGGATCCATTGCTCTCCAGGAGACCTGGTAAGACGCATTAATGAAGATTACTCCCTCCTTCTTTATATATAATATATTTTTAGCTGAATTATGTAAATCAGTAAAAAATTAGTTATCTACTTAAAAACATAGCAATATTTTAATTTGTCCCCAATTATTGTAAATAAAAAATGAATATATTTTTTCATAATAAATTAATGATTACGTACCCTTTTCCTTTTCCAGTATAATAAGAGTATAATAGTCCATTTATTAAAAAAAAAATATATTGACACCTTTTTATATTTAGAGATAAAAAATCTTTTAAAAAATCTTTTACATATAAGAATAACGGAGTATGTAAAGAGGGCCCTGCATTGTCTCTCTCTTGTCTATTTTCTCTGATCCCCACTAAGTATCTACAAGAAACCCAATTGCAACAAATACTATGAAATATGATAAGAGTTGACTAAATAAAGACAACTTTTGATTAAAGCAATTTCTTATAAAAGCTACTAAGGAAGATCACAATCTAAGTCCCATAAAAAAGAGTTACATACAACCAAGTCTCACTAAATAGAAAAAAATATTCTGAAGTCCTTTGGTCTTTAGGTATGAATAATTTTGCAACTAAAATGACTCATTTACCCTGGATGAATGAAAAGAAAAAAAAAAGGAAAGAGGAAAAGGAAGGTATTTTTGCATGGAATGGAGCCATAACCAATTGAGAGAGGTCTTGCAATCATTTTCGGAATGAGCGAGGTAGGATTATCTTGTAGCTAGAACGTGAACCCCTTATCACGATCTTTTTCAGACTAAGGTAGGTAGGAGTTTGTGAAGGAAGAAGGCTCACCTTCAAACCAACTTGGACCTAGCTTCGTCTTTTAAAGAATCTGATACTATGATCGCATGGAACTAGATAAATTATGAGGTTGGTTTGCATGTGCTCCCTTTTAATAATTTAATTTGGTCTTTTATTATTTGTTGATAGAATAGGGATGTTTCCTTCTCTCCTTATGGGTATATTAGTCGTGGGTGGTCACTAGCCTTGCATTTGTAATGATATATTTAAGATTCTAGTACTACTTGGTCGAGCTGATAAATTTGTCATGAAATAGCAAGATGTGTTGTTAACAGGTTAAGTTTATTTTCAATATCTTATGTGTAGTGCATGTTTGTAATATGTTGTGTGTGTGTGTTGTTAATAGTTTAAGCATAATTTATCAGTATATTATAGATAGTTGTCAATATGTTGTGTGTAGTGTAGGTTGATATGAAAGATGGCTAATAGTTCTGGAATACATGTATTATTTTTTTTTCATATAGAAGGAAAATTCAATATATGATGCCCAAAGTAATATGCAATATGTGATGGAAGTGTAAAAACAAGAAGCATAAAGGAAGAGACAACATATAAAGAGTTGAGAAAAATGTTATCATTAATTATAGGGTGTGAAAGTAATAGAGGTCAAATGAAATTCACAGTCAGCATTCTTAGAGCTACTGAAGATTAGAAGGCTTATGATGAAAGACATGAATCTCAATTTCAAAAAAAGAAGGTTTACCATTATGAAAGATATCATGAGACTGGTCATATTGTCAGGACTTGCAAGCACCCTAATCTATGCTGATTAATGTTAGAGACATGCATTTCTTTTTGTTTATGCAACTGGTATTTTTAGGTAAATACATTTAAAGTTGTACTATATACATGCAACTTATGTAGTGTCAATATTATGTAATAACGTGAATAATGCTTTTAAAGCTGCACTATATCTTGAACTTGTAAATAATGATGTAAACCTTATTGTCAATAAATGAATAGGAAGTTGTCATTGCTCCTTGCCCTATTGTTATTCCTCCTTCCCTAGTTGTAAAGAAATGGCATGCAACGCTTGTGTAATTAATTAGATTCTTGTTACACTTAAAACATGTTAAGTTGTCATTGCCCCTTGCCTTATTGTTATTCTCTCTTGCCCAGTTATAAATGAATGACTTGCAACACTTATACAATTAATTAGATTCTTGTTACACTTAAAACATGCTAAGTCGTCATTACCCTTTGCCTAGTTGTTATTGCCCCTTGCCCTATTGTTATTCTCTCTTACTCTGTTGTAAACGAATGACTTGTAAAACTTCAACATTTAATCAGTTGAATGCCATGATATAAGCATTAAAATTAGTATTCACCCTTGACACAAGCATTTACAAAATGCAATATGTAAAATGAATAAGTCTGAAAATGAAATATCTTCCTTATCTAATGACAATTAACTCCATAATCTAAGGTAATTAAGAGATTTATCCATAAGGGATTACTAAGTTTGAAAATTGTAGAAATAAGATCTCAAGTTTTTATAGTTTAAAATAGGTTAAAATCAGTTATTAAACTTTAAATCAAAGTAAAATAATATTTCAAAAGCATGTAATACTTCATAAGAGTGAAGTAACTAGAAAACTGTTGAGAAATGTCAAAAGCTAAAAAAAAAAGTAGTGTGCTATGACTTTATGCACATATGCTGTGACTGTTCTTCTCTGTGTTATGTACTGCAGCATATTGCATGTTGTTGACAGCAACTTTATTATCATTTGATAGCAAATTTGGGCTAACTTTAGATGTGCCTCATTTCTTCGTCCGATATTTGAATGAGATGATCTAAGCGTTTACAGAAAATTCTTTTCACAAACTAGCTAATGGTATGGGTTTAATTTTCAAATTAAGTCACACAAGGAAGTTGGATACCCAAACATTTTTTCACAACCTTTACAACTAAAGGGGTGTCTAAAACCCTATACTTTTACTAAAAGCTATTCTTAACGCTCATACTATACTCAACAAACTTAAAACTAGTTGTACAACATACCACATGCACATAAATACCATAGCATCTAATTTTCACCCCTTAACTCCTTTAATACCAAAAATAGAATGGGGAGGTTTTAGCATTACATAATCCAATCAACATTCACAATTAGAATCAAATCAACAACCCAACACTTGTACTAGTATTTTGGCAATATTAAACACTTGAATAGCTTACAAACAATAACTCAAGGCTCAAAATACATCTCAAAAATCATTAACAATAATATAGTACAAGTGTATGCAAAATGCATTTAATTGACAATATTTAATCTATTACACAAAATGAATAAGAATAAGAGGATTTATAGTATGAATCCTACATTCCTAAGCCTCTATAGCTCCTTCCTTTTTCACATCGGAGCTAAAGCCTATCAAATATTAAAAGAGAGGGGTAAGTTTAGCTACTTAGTAACTAAGGTATACCTACCCTATGCAATTGTATCAATTGAAGAAATACACACAAACGAAATTGATTTCTCAAAATATATACTGTTACATGTAACACAAATTGTCTTTTCTCAATTAAATTTATTTTCATAATTTTCATCTCTAATCACATAACACATTTCCATAAGACACTCATACATGTGACAATGGCCTAATTTATTATCTTAACTTGCCACAAACTTAAACAACTATGTAACACATCAGATAACACATATGCATGATCAGACCACCTTATATCCTAATTATATCTTTTGACTAAAACCATGGGCTATAATATCAAACATGGCTTCGTTCATGTGATTGGACTATCTAAACTCACCAATCATGAGGTTTGACTCGACCAAAGATCATAGTACTCATTCTCGAATCATGGTTTTTCCTACTCTCAAATCTCTAAGGGTCATGTATCTTAAGCTAATCTCCTCGATAAACATGTGAAAATAGCTAGGTTTTAATCCCTCGACAAATTATGGGATAGTCCTTCGACAAACAGTAGGACAAAGCTATACATTTCTGCATCGAAAGGTAGTCGTATATACCATATGAATTTTATCTACTCTTTTTCTTAGGTGAACTCCCACTAATTGATTATGCAATATACGATGCTTACTCATTCACAATTTCTTTATTTTAGTATCAACACGTTAGGCTTACAACAATACGCTTTTCAAGTGAGTATCAATATTATTTTCACTACATTATCCACTTCCATTTTTAATTTTATACTCAGTTTAAATTTTTATTTAGCCCCACACATCATATCCATATATTAATACAACCACATTATCATCATATCACATATCACATGTAATAAATTTCTCATTTCAAAGCACATTAATAATTGAGAAACTCATTTTGAATTCTACTTCACATTTATGTAAGATCAAGATTTACATACTAACATATGGTTTATAGCATGCTTTAAAATTTAGTCATGCACGCAAATAAACTTATTTTCACAGTAAAATACAATTAATAAACAATTACTTAAAGCAAGGTTCTCCCGGCTACCTCTAGATTTTGAGAGGTTAAAGGTTTATCCTTCAATAACTTGCTTCCAAGCTTGTTTTCCAAGCCAAATACATTGTTTGGATAATTAATCTACAATTAATCAAGTTCAACATATTAACATTGTCAAATACCCACTTTCAACTCTTAGTTTTACTTCTAAAATACACAATGTTTTTACTTCTTACATTTAGGCTTACCTATTAGATTTATTAACTCTCTTTATCTCCCAATAGCTTCATTAAATTCTCAAACCCTTATTAATGTTTCCAACAAACTCTAATTCCCTTATTTATTCTAAATTTTCAAGCACTAATGCCCTCCCAATTACCAAAACTTGTAAATTCATAAATTTCAGGATTAGATATCTCAAACAACTCCCATTAATTCTATTTAAGTCAATGAGTTTGGACCCAACACTCAAATGGTCCGTAAATCACTCTTTCAAATCAAACCCTAACTTCAATATTCATTAAAATGGAAGAGAAAGGGAGAAGGAAGCACATTGATCTTACCTTAAGTGTAGGATGGCTTAAAATTGCTCTAAAACCTTTAATGAAGCAAGCTCTAGTAGAGAAACCTTGGGTCTTTCATTTTCTCCCTCTCTTTCTTTCTAATTTTTCTATTTGATTTGCAAGCTTTGTATTAGAATATTTGGCCATACGTCATGACGCACATAGTATACACCATAATACATGGCATAGAGAGACCCTCCTTCTTCATTTGCCATCTGTGCACTGTGATAGACATGTTGCACACCACAACATCTAGCACAAAGACAATTCCTTCAAATTTTCTCACCCTTTCGATGTTTGGGTGGCCCTACTTCACTTTGGATCCATAAGTAGGGCTAAAATCACAACCAAATTACTTATTAGATTTTTTTAGCCACACACCATATCAAATTACTCAATTATCATAATTAAAAATAGTTAATTAGGGTTAAATTTTTCTAGGATGTTATAGAAAAAGTGAATGCCCTTAGCCTAATTATCATTCCCCCTTGCCTTATTGTTATTCTCCTTTGCCTAATTATAAATGGTTGGTGTACAACACTTGTGCATTCTATCAGTGTCTTGTTACACTTAAAAGTATAGTAGTTGTCAATGCCCTTTGTCCTATTGTCATTCTCCCTTACCTTGTTTTTGTTTCCTTTAGCCTAGTTGTAAATAGTAGGTTTACAACACTTGTGTATTTTATTAGTAGCTTGTTATATTTAAAAATATATCAGTTGTCAATGCCTTTTGCCTCCTTGTCATTCTCTCTTACCATATTGTTGTTTCCCTTAGCCTAGTTTTAAATGATTGGTTTGCAACATTTATGCATTTAATCAATAGCTTGTTACACTTAACAATATATCAGTTGTCAATACCATTTGCTTTGTTGTCATTTTCCCTTGCCCTATTGCTATTTCCCTTAGCCTAGTTGTAAATGGTTGGTCTGCATCAAAGTTGTTACAACTTATTGGTCAATTGTATATTATGTGATAAATAACATAAAGGCCTCTTAACAATAATTGCAGGACACTTGTCTTGTCAACAATTGTATATCAGTGAGAAATATATAGTGACTATTTCAGTTGAAATTAAAACTAATATTCATCCTTGATATAAGCATTTACAAAATAAAATATACAAAATGAAAAGTTTAAAATATTATGTAACAAGTTAAATACATAAAATGCAAAAAAATTCTATTCTAAAATGATATGCACAATTTAGATAGTCCTACATTTTCCTTTTCTTTTAGTTTGATCTTAATAATGTAGACATAATAGTGGATTCATTTTCATTGTTGGGATAATTGAAAAGCCACCACATGCATTTAACTTTCTTCTTTTGGAGGTCATCTTATATGAACAATCATAAAAGAAATTGTAGCCCCAAAAAAGTGAATGCACAATAGATTTATCAACTCAATCTGTACCACATAACATATTAATAACTACCCGTAGCATATTGATAACTTATGCTTAGGCTATTAATAACACATCTTGCAATTTCATAACATATTTATCAGCTCCACCTGCACCACAGACAACATATTAACAACAACTTAGAGCATATTAATAACTTATGCTTAGGCTCTTATCAATATATCTTGTCATTTTATAATAGATTTATCAACTCAACCTGAACCACACAAAAAATATATATATTTTTTTGCCAAACTCACAAAACATACTGATAACTAACTATAGCATATTGATAACTTATGCTTAAATTATTAATAACACATCTTGCCATTTCATAACAAATTTATCAGCTCAATCAAGTAGCACTATAATCCTAAATACACAATTACAAATGCAAGATCAATGACTGCTCACCATAATATACCACATGAAGAGAGAAAGAGAGACCACCCACATTGATATACTTATAAATAGAGAAAGAGACAACCCACATGACTTTGTTTGACCATTAAACAATAAAAGACTGAATTAAATGATTAGCAAATAATACAGGTAAACTAATATCATCATTTACCTTGTTCGGCATGGTCATATTAATACTAAAATTAGTTGCAGACACCGAACACACTTAGAAGACAAAAATTGTAACAATATGGAATGAAAGGATAACAATGGGTTTGCATTTAAGCTACAAAATGATCTTACCTGACTCACTTTTCTTAAGACAATTGCGAGAGCTCAGCTCATTACCTCCATTGCGTGCAAATGCCTTCTCTTTCTTCCTTCTCTCTTTTTGATTCAATTAAGGCAAATGAGCAATTTTACTTATTGAATTATTCACACCAAGGGACCAAAGACTGCAAAATATTTTCTCTTTTTGGTGGGACTTAGCTGCATTTATATTTGTCCAATGGGATCTAGGTGTGATTTTCCCAAGCTACTATCATTAATTCATTATAGAATATAAAATTTATAAAAACTATAATCATTTATTATTTTTAACATATAATACTTTTTAAATCTTTAAATTTTTCATAGTGAATAGAAATTATCAAAAGTAAACATCACACATAAAAGTGGTGCTAGTACTCGTTAGAAAAGAAAATCAAATGGAAGTTGTTGGCGTTCTGCTTATTTTCTACATTGCTTTATCTGTTATCCTCTTCCATCTCAATCGGCCAACCTTTTTCAATGATGCGAGGAAATAAATTTGCCAGCAGTTGTATTTTTAATATGATATATTTAAATTAAGTGTAATATCAATTACCTTCTAAAATCTTCCATTAGTTTTAAGGAGAGCAAGAAATGAAAAAATTACTAATTTACACTTTCTCATCAATATATTTACAATATAATAAGATCAAAATTTAAGTGAAGTTGCACTGTTGTTAAATCATAAATAATACTGTGATAACTTACTCTTTCAAATTTCATGTAATAAATAGGATCCATACTAGTTTTTATAGAAAAATTATTTTTGAATGAAGTATTAATTTTTCAATTGATTAGCATTTTTGAATTAAGAGAATCACATCCAAGAACTTAGGAAGACAATTATTTACAGATAAAGGTCACTATAAAATGACTTGTTATTCAAATGATAACATAACTTGCTTTTTTTTTAAATGAGACTTGTTGTTAGTCTTTATCAATGAATTATTTTTTTTAGGTTTTTGAATATGATTTTTTCCTTTTGAATTTGTTAACATTTATTTGTTTCATTTTTTAAAAAATTCCAAAATTTATATTATGGAGAATTTCATTTAATGACTTAGGTAGCAACATATCTTCTGGTGGGTTCCAAAAAATTTCAAGACCTTACTTCGGTCTTTAGGGACTAAATTTAAAATAAGTTAAATGTAGAAAAGGCTAAAATACCTTAAGTTTAAATATTTGAAAAAAACTGCCAACCACTATTGTCGGAGCACTGCTACCGACGACTAAAGCCTCGTTGGCGACAATAGCCACTGGACCTTCATCACTGGAGCTTCGGCCATCGGGTAGACCACTGTCGGCGGTGGCTAAAGAATTATGGAGAATTAATTTTTCCAAACGTGGCCAAGGTGGGTGTAGAACCCAAGATCCCTTGGTTCTCTAAAAAATTTTGGACCACTAAGCCACTCAATTCATTCAATCATATGATGCATAAAAGAATATATATATAATAAATATTATTCCCAAATCACTTGATTATTACGTTACTTGTTAATCGTGTAATTTTACTTGTTAATGTCTTAATAGAACTTGTCAATTACTTAACTCTCCTTGTTAACCCCATGAATCCTGCAACATAACTAAATTACTTATTAATCACGTAATTATATTTGTTAATACCTTAATAGAACTTGTCAATTACTTAACTCTTCTTGTTAAGTTTGTGACTCCCACAACGGAGCTATATTACTTGTTAATCATGTAACTATTTTTGTTAATAATTTAATAGGACTTGTTAATTACTTGAATTTACTTGTCAAATTTATGACTCCTTCAATTGAACTGCATTATTTGTTAATCATGTAACTTGTTAATTACACAACAATATTTGTTAATTACATAGCTTAACTTGTTAATTATGTAACTTTATTGTTAATTTCGTGACTCCCTCAAAATTATTTGTATAATAAATCTTATTTTTAAACTTCTTGAGTATTATGACAAGAAGTATACTTGTTAAAAGCCTAATATAGCTTTTCATTTCTTCAATTTTCATTGTTAATATTATATTTTTTTAGGGTACTTCTCTCTCTCTCTCTCTATATATATATATATATATGCTTATATAATTGAGTATCTAATTTGATGAATACTAATAAGAGAGACCCGACTGTTATTGCTTTCGTTATCTAAAAAACTCAATTTTTTATATAAATCATATATTCATTTAACAAGTGACAATAGATAATTAACAAGTATTGTTAAGGAATTAACGAGTAAAGTTATGCAATTAACAAGTAATTTAATTGCTTTTTCGAAACAACAATTAAACAAGTTTTATTATGATATTAACAAGTCAAGCTGTGCAATTAACAAGTATTGTTGCGTAATTAATAAGTAAAGTTACATGATTAATAAGTAATGCAGTTCAGTTGAATGAGTCATAGATTTGAAAAGTAAATTTAAATAATTAACAAGTCCTGCTAAGGTATCAATAACTATAGTTACATGATTAACAAGTAATGTAGCTCTGTTGTGAGGGTCACGAACTTAACAAGGAAAGTTAAATAATTGACAAGTCTTGTTAAAGTATTAATAAATATAGTTATGCAATTAACAAGTAATTTAGTTCTGTTGCAAGAGTCGTGGGATTAATAAGAAAAGTTAAGTAATTAACAAGTCTTGTTAAAGTATTAACAATTACAATTACGTGATTAATAAGTAATGTAACTCTATTGTAGAGGTCATAGATTTAACAAGAAGAGTTAAGTAATTGATAAGTCATGTTAATATATTAACAAGTAAAGTTATATAATTAATAAGTAACGTAATAATCAAGTGATTTGAAAATAAAGTTTATTATATATATAGTTTAGTATATATATAATTTTATGCATTATATTATTGAATGGGTTGAGTGACTTGGTGGTCTAAAATTTTTTGGTGAACCAAAGAGTCTTGGATTCTACACCCACCTTAGCTATTTTTGAAAAAATTAATTCTTCATAATTTTCCAACCATCGTCAATGATAGTCTAGCTAGCAATTGGAGCTCCAGCGATGGAGGTCTAGTGGCTGTCGTTGTTGATGAGGCTCTGATCACCGAAGGTGATGCTCTGGCGATAGTGGCTAGTGTTTTTTTTTAATATTTGAATTGAGGGTATTTTATTTTTTTTATATTTAATTTATTTTTAATTTCATCCTTGAGAACTGAGTTGAGATTTTGAAATTTTTTAAGACCCATCAAAAAAATATGTTATTACCTGAATTTTTAAATGAAATTCTCTCTTTATATTATTCAAATGAGTGGAATAATTAAAACTATATTTTTAAAAAGAAGACGGTGTTTTCTTAAAAAATGTGAAGGGACTCGAAATCAAAATATGGAAATACTTGGATTGTGAGGACCAAAATCGTTTCGGTGGGGTCCTCCACAAGATAAACATCGAGGCACCGAGCATTAGGTGGGACCCACAAATTCACAGTTATTCTTGCCTCTTCCCTTTATTTCTTCCTCGTTGCTTGAATGAATCAAGCAATCAGTTACAGCTTGCAATGAGAGTTTGTAACAGGTGACAATCATTCACCCTATATAGTTCGAGCCCCACGTTTTCTCCCTAGTATTCCCAATCTCCGATGCCTTTTATAATATCCTAATCTTTAGCGAAAATTGAAGATATTTTGATATCATATGAAATGATAAAGTGTTGTAATTTTTATGATTTATTTTAAAAAATGAAGAAAACCCAATTGCTTGGTTTCTCTTTCTTTTTTTCCACCCCTAAAATTATACTCCATTCATTTAAAAATATAAAATATTTTTTTAAAAATTAAATATTAAAAAATATAAAGTATTTTGAGTTTTTTAAGACGTAGTTATTATCTTTTTTTTAAAAGTGTCCCTACTAAGTAGATTACTTTATATTTTTTATTGTGAAACATTTTATTAAATAGAGATATATATAAAAAGATAAAGTTAGTTTAAAAATAAGTAACTACTTTATTAAGAGTAAGATTTAGTTAAAAATATCTCATATTTTTAAACGGAGTACTATTTTATTATTATAAGATATCAAATTTCTATCATTTTATATAAAATATAAGTATAATAAACAATTAAAATATTTGAGCATTATAAACAATATTAGAGAGTAAAACATTAAAAATATCAAGCCCGAATTTTCCCCTGCCCCAATTTATGGCATAGAGACAATATTCATTTTAGTCATATTTGTAAGGTGTTTTATAATTTTTGATGCCCATCTTTATTGATCATTTGCCTCTATTAAATATTAAAGTATTTTTTAAATACATATATATTTTTAACAGGAATAAATTTAAAAAATTATTAAATTCTTAAAGAGTTAATAAAATTTTAATTTTTTTAATTTTAATAAAATATATTAAAAATTACTTAGAAATAAAAATAAAAATTGAGGGAGGATCGAGAAAATCCCATCAAGCCAACAAGGTTCATTTTTCCAAGAGCACAAACAGCACAAGAAAGAATACGGACCCTGTCAGACTTGATAAAGAAAGGCCATTTCAGATTTTCATTAGTAATGGATCTGTGCTATCATCTCCCGAATTGTCCAAGATCCAATCACTGTAGTAGGTAGCCACCTGTGCTGTACTTTTTCACTTTGTAAGATCTATAAATACTCTCTTATTCGGCGGCCATAAGTGAATAAGACAGCGCCCAGATTTTTGTACAGAAGAAAGAAAGCGTAGCGCGTGGGGATGGAAATGAAGCCAGACGGTGCGCTTGCAGAAGCAACAGGGAACATGCCGTCGTCCATGGCTGAAGCTGGAGCTGGTGGCTTGCCAAGCCTGAAATCTCCCATTCCCTACCTCTTCGGTGGCTTAGCCATCATTCTCACCCTCATATCATTCGCCTTGCTTATCCTGGCTTGTTCTCATCGCAAACATTCCTCTTCCTCTTCTTCTCAAGAGCGAGAGAGCAAGACGGTGGATGTGGATGGTGTGGTGAATTCAGAGCCAAATATAGTGGTCATTATGGCTGGAGATACTAATCCTACTTTCTTAGCCAAGCCACTACCTTCAACATCTACCACCCATCCGACTCACCAATCGGTGTAAGGAGTCTCCGAGATGATCAAGAAAAAATGATAATTATCTTATCCAATGTATTGACATGACTCTTTCAGTCTTAATCCTCCTCCTCCTCTAGTTTTTATGAAAGTGTAATGTTTCAGGTTGATTTGAGGGAAGATGTAAATGGAAGCGTGGAGTGTTCAGATATTGTTTTTGTCCGTCTAGATCCAGAAGACAGGTTTTTGGGGTCCATCACGTAATTAATTCATTGTTGGGGGTCTCTTGAATAGTGAGAACAAGAGATGTCTCGCTATCGGATATAGTACTATATCAACCTGGGATTTGATTATCTCCGAATATTTACTATAAGATTATTAACAATATTTGATCTATGCGGCTGCAATCACGCAAGAGATATACATATATATCGTATGATGAAACGAACGCCGAAACTTATCCAGAACCAGCTGGTAGGTGAAAGCAACATCTTTCCCTTTTAGAAATGGCTTGATTATATTGCAGCAGAATTTTTCCTTATGTGAGAGAGAGAGAGAGAGAGAGAGAGAATTATTAAAGATGGAGAAGCGTGTGCGCGTGGATTTGGTGGGAAGGGCAAAGATAGGATGGGCAGAAAGTGAGAAACGGAAAACTTGTTTGTAAACGGCGAGAGAACATATCGGAAAAGACAAGGTGATATTAATTCGCCGCTTCGACTTGAGCTGTGGCGGTGGCCAGTGGCCATTCTAAAATCCAAACTAATCCCTCTGTTTTCATTCTTGAATACATTAAACACATCTTTTTAAATTTTCCTCTTATTAAAAGCCTCTTGTAATTTTACCACCAGCCAAGCTGCTCTTCTCAACTACTAGTATAAAGCTCACCCTTAACAATAACTATATTTTAGTCTAAAATATTCAATCTGAAACATAATCATTGAGATAATTTTTTTTTTTTTGAGATGATTAAAATTTAATGATCATTGCAGAGCAAAAAAGTAGCGAGTGGAGATGTGGCGAGCCGATCAAAGGTTGCGAAGTTTGGAAAGTACTTATAGAAGACAATAACCACAATCCAGTAGTAAAAATTAAATTAAAGTAATTAATTAAAATTGGTTTATATCTGTTTTTCAATTTTATTTTTAATTAAATGCAATGATTTGCATACTTTTAAATACTCTTTTATTATAGTTTAATTATTTATTAGGAATGTATATTTGGAATTATTTTCGGATAGTTGCTAGTTGGATCTTGTAAATTAAAATTAAAAAGGAACACTTTTGCCGTACTTCGCTCAGAGAGGAAAATAAGAAGGAAAGAAAAATAAGAAGAGGAAAACTAAAGAGAAGAGAAAAAGGTAAAGGGATACAAGGCCTGTTTGAAAACTTATTCTAAGGACTGTTTTTTAAAACAAGAAAATCAAAAAATATATTTGATAATGTGTTTTTAAAAAATATTTTAAAGAATAAAAAATAAAATATTATTCTAGAAAAAAAAATAAAAATAATTTTTAAGTATTTTGTGATTATTGTTTTAGAGAATAAGGGAGAATAAAAAAAATCTATTTTTATTATTTTTTTATTCTTAAAACATGCTATACAAAATATCAGTTCTCAAAATAATCAAATAAAAATAGTTTTAAACAGCTCCATAATTTTTTCTCATTGTACTTGGCTAAGCGGATGAAAACAAAGAGAAAAGAAAAGTTATCAATTTTATATGGACAATAATAACCTTATTATTTATAAAAATATTTATATGATAAAATTTAATATTTTAATATATTATATATTATAATAATAATAATTTTTATCATATATTATTGACTAAATAACATAATTACAAATTATTTTATCCAATTTAAAATTTTATTTATTAAATTATTAAATATATAATAATCTTAAAATTTGAATATTTAACTGAAAATTAATATAAAAATTTAGAATTAAATTTTTTTAATTAATCTAAAAATTAAATAGATTGCTTGTTTAACAAGAGTTTATGATAAAAAATGTAACCATACTACAAATATCATGATAAAAATAGAGAGAAGCAAGAGGTAGTAACAAAAAAATTGGTGGATAAATTTAAAAATAAAACTCTCTCTCTAAAATCTCCTAATATTTAGAGAGAAAACCCTACCAACATAGCATTCAACCTCTCAGAAGTCAAAACTTGATCTTATAGAAAAAAGATGGAGGAGTATTTGGGTTTATTTAGCAACTTATTCTGAAAACAGTTTTCTGTTCTCTATAACAAAAAAAAATCTGTTTAGTAATATATTTTAAAAAATATTTTAGAGAATAAAAAATAAAATATTATTCTTGAAAATTAACTTTAAGGTGTGTTGGGATTATTGTTTTGAAAAATTAGGAAGAATGAAAAAAATATATATTATCATTTTTGTTTTCAGAATATGTCTTACAAAATACTAATTCTCATGGCAATAAAAAAAAAATTCAAACAGCTCCTTCATTTTCTTTCATTGTGTCCTGCGCAATTAAGAGGGTATTAACTAAGATTCCCTCTGCCTCGTTTTACAAACATTTTTTCAACTAAACCTCCCCGATATATGGATCGTCCAAGGATGTGTCCACACAAAATGCGATCCTTCTCCTTCATATGTGCAAAGGTGAACGCAGAGATATTCTGATCCATCTCCACAATCTTCGTGCTCTCTCCAAGATTCCATCCATTGTGTATAGTAGCAATGGTGGAATTGCGATTCACTCCTTTTGTTGAGATAACCTTGCCAATCACCTTATTGCTGCGGTCAGGCTCCTTGTCCCTTTGCTTCCATACCACCTTCAATTTTCTACTTCTATCCCTACCTCCATGATCAGCCCCAGCAACCCCCACCAAACCAATCTCAAATCTCTATCCAACGAGCACGCTAGAGTTACAATATCAAACGGAAGACCACAAAGACGATATGTATCAGCCTCAAGGCGAGACAAACTTGTTCCCATGAAGTCATGAAGAGATATTAGTTATTTTTTCAATTCAAACATTTACTTGACCTTCTCATTCATCCTAAACTAGAACTACTGTTAAAAATAAAAGAAAATATATTTTTTCATGAAAATAAAGATTTTATTAATATACCAATTATTATTAAAAGCTGCTTATATTTCAGACTAGAATGAGTATATTGTAATTAAAAAATTAAATTATTAATCTTTTTGACAAATTAAATTGTCTAATCAAATGTTAACTTTTTTCTAATGTATTCTCTCTCTAGTTCACACTGCAAGCCAATTTTTTTACAGTAAGTTATTATTGTTAATCCAGCTGGATACCAAATATTACTCCTTTATCTCTCTCTATTTAATTCTTGGCCAATTTAGAAAAAGAATGAATTTCCTTCCATGGGTCCTACACTCATACTCCTATCGGAGCATCGGTCTCTTTTATAAGAATGAGCAGCCACATTTACAGCGAAAAAATATTTGGCACCTCATAATATTTTTCTCAAGGTATATTTTTTTCCTGGATTGTGCAAAATTGTGAAACGTGACCTTAGGTTTATTAAAGAGATCGAAATTCGCAATACAAAAACAAAATCTATTCAGTAAATGATTTGGATTTTATTTTTCCCAAATGATGAAAAAAAAACAATGGCTAAAACCAATAAAGGTAACAAATCATCCAGTAGCGTCTTCAACAAATTTTATTTCTCTTCCTGTTGAAGTCCAAAATCTCGAAGGCCAATCCCACCCTGTTGGTAGTATTGTGTTTGCCACTAACAACAAAATATGTCGGCCTTCAAGCAATTTTGCTCTGGCCCAGAATTTGACTTTAGCCCACCTTCGTACACGCAGATTTTAGAGGGCAAAAAGCAAAATAGAATGGAATAAATTTGTGTTCTTGTTTTAAAAAATAAAAATATTATAGATAATAAACGGAAAATAGAAATGGATAAATTGGCCCATTGAATGAAACAAATCTTGTACTCAAAAAATATAGACTAAATTTTTAAAAATTTAAAAATATATTCAGTTCACATTAATATATGAAGGTTTATTATTAATATATAGAAGTTCATTATTGAAAATTTATAAAGAATTTATTATTAATATATAATAATATATCATTGATAAATATAATAAAATGGCCATAATACAGAATAAAATAATTGTTAGACTATTTGTTTGGTTTGGTCCGGTATCATAGGCCATATCTGTAAAAGCCCCAATAGAAATGGATTAATTAAGCTTAATAATAAAATGGAATGGAATTGTGGAGTTACTAAACTGTAGTTATTTTGAGTTCTAAAAATAACTGTAATTCTTTTATTCATGTTTTAATACAATATTCTTTGGATACACATATAAAATACTAAATATTTTAAAAAAAGTTACTTACAATTTTCATTCAAGATAGTTAATTACTTCCAGATTTATTCTCGATTGAGCTTAACAGAATGACAACACAATAGACCTATGAGTACTTAATTATTTTAAATGGGACTTTAAAATAATTTTCTCAATATTTTATACTTACACAGTAAAGAGTCAGTCTTAAAGGCCACAATTTTGACAATTTAACCATGAAATATGATTAAATATGGTCCGGTAACATTGAATCTTACTATGAAAATCGAATATTTCAGATAACAGCAAACAGGGTTGCCGTTCCCCTTAGATTTCTTAGATTATAATATAAGATTATGATTCTGCACAGCAATATAGATTTAGAACGTTAATAGACAATTAAAATCTTTGTGAAATGACGAACAACAACTATGATGTCCCGATCTCACAACCCATTCACATACACACGACTATAAAAAATTAATTAAGTTCGATCCACTTCAAAACGGACCAAAAATCGATCAAAACAATATGACAATTGATTGATTTGTTGTTCATTCTATCTGGTGCTTCAATTAAAGGATGGTGTCGGCCATATCAATCACTTCAAAGATTGATCACTAGAATCAATCCGAGCTCAGCGAAGTGGACATATTTGAACGCGTTTACATTTATACACCACACAATTTTTAAGCGTATAATTCTTAAATAATTTAAATTTAGGATATATTATTCTTCAACACGTGACGTGACGATAATACATTATTTATTTCAATCTATAGTAATAGTGTATGTCATCCTTCCCATGACCAAGAGAAGAAATCTGAAGTTGAGAGGACAGACACGTATGGTTCATCTCTGCATGCCCGTCATCATACCTAGCACTGCAGACTTTGAATTCTAAATTGGTCCTTTTGACTTTGAGATTTGAGCTTGACGTACGCCAATGTTTACTGCAGACAAAGTCTGTACATTGCGAGTTCTTGCAACAAAGTGTGGCAGGTGGTTTTTCTGGGTCTCTTAAGCATGTAACTAGGGTTCAGTTCCTGAGTATGTGCATGTTAGAAGAAGTCAGTCCCTTAAATGCAATCCCAGTATATTGAGAAATCAGTTTCTAACACTCGCGCGGGGATATCCTGGATAAATCCAAAAAGTCTGCACATTGTACCTGTAAGCCCCATAAAGCATTTACAGATAAACAAGTTTCTTATGGCTCTTTTACTTCCCTTGTATTGGACTGAAGAAACTGATATCTTTTCGAGTTCTGAAATGTCAACAAAGTTGAACCAAAATTTTGGGGCCTCATGTGGTGTGGTCTTTTTTTTATAATAAAACCAGAAACCGGATAATCTTAAGAAGGAAACTGACAAACAACACACATGAAAGCATTTATCAACGCACTTCTCAGTTTCCACATCCGCATGAAGCATCGATTCGGGCGAACACAAAAAGGAATCTACCTCGAAACAAAAAGGGTACTTTTGTAAAACAAAATCTCGCAAAACTTGCTATAAATCCGAGATAGGACTTTCATTTCAGTGCAACTGCATTACAGGGTGTAGAGAAAAAAAAACCAAGAAGAAGAGAGCAAAGAAAGAAAGAAAGAACGAAAGATGAGGCCGATAAACAGTGGATCATCTGGCCTGGCTAGGCTATGGAAGTCACCGATTCCTTACCTCTTTGGAGGACTGGCTATAATGATGGCTCTCATATCTGTTGCTCTCGTAGTCCTCATTTGCTCCTACTCAAAGCGTGCTTATTCTCAATCTCACTCGCCATCTTCTGCAGGTGAAGACACTGTCACTAAGCAGGCCATGCCAAAGAACCCAGAGACTGAGTCCGAGCCCAGGGTGCTTGTGATCATGGCTGGAGACCGCAACCCCACCTACCTCGCTAAACCAACCTCTGGGTCAACTTTTTGCTCCTGTGAAGCTGGATCAATCCAGTGAGCAGCAAACTTGGAACTGGCTAATTAATAACTGCCATGCTAGAAATAGCACAAGTTTGGTTTTGGGAAGGTCGTATTCCTGTGATTTTGAGTGCACGGAATATGAGAGTGGTCGATGAGCGTTTCTGAAATTTTTTTTCTTAATGGAGGATCATTACAATACATGTATTCCTATGCCCTGAATTTAAATGCTCCGATTTTATATTGAGGTTATAACATCCTAAATAAACTTGTTCTCATTGTCGTACAAATACAAATTCCAGACTAACATACATATCCTTAGCATGAGAGTCGAAATTCAGATTTTTTGGTATACTCATATCCTAATCAGATGCAGACAAGAAGACAAAGAAGAGCATAGAAAGAAAGAAAAAAAAAATCCAGGGAAATAATTAAGTCTTGCGTTTGTTTTTATTTTATATATCACTATCTCGTCTTTTGATTATGCCTAAGAATTGAATTCTCTTGAACATCGTCCGTGAGTTTAGAGGAAGGGTATATAATGCGGTGGCACATTAAGAAGACATTTTCGGTGCATGCCTTTTTTTCCTTCTTTCTTGTTTTGTTTCGATTTAGTATATGATTCCACTTGTTTCCTGGGGTAAGGTCTGGCTGAAGCATATATTATGTATCCATTGATGCGTTAAATTGGAGGATGAAATGAAGCCCTCCAAAAGTGTATTTGGACGTAGAAACCGGAAACATAAAGTGGGACATCCCAACGAATTACAAGAACACTAATTAGTGCTGTTGATCCAAATATAATAAAATCCTGAGAATAATCTTTGATGAGAAGGAAAATAAAAATCATCGGCTGGCATTGAAACTCGCTTAGAAAGTGGGATGCGATAACAGAGCATCAAAGCATGTGAAACAGCGAAAGTGGAACCCATCAGAAAAAAGGGCACTTGATTAACAAGGCATTGTTTCTTGTTCATTTTTTCTTCTTCTTCTGTTTTTTTTTTTTTTTTGGTTTGTTCATTTTTCTTTTTAGGATAAAAAGGCAGCGCTTCTCTGTTTGGTTTGATTGGCTTGTGAAACGCGGCGGCTCGAAAGGCGAGAGCTAGGCATGAATATACATAGATGTGTGGATGATGGCGTACGTTAAAGTTGGAAACTTGGGAGATGGGTTAAACAAAGAAAGGAAAAAATAAAAAGTAAAAACAATCAAAAAGAGGAGAGACAATGACGACAGGGTGAGGGGCTCTTTTTCAAAGAGTGAGTGGGTACGAAAATTCTTGGCTTGAAGCGGTTGTTGAAGGACGGATCACGGATATAAGAAAGGATATTCCAGGTGCTAATGATTTCGGAGGGCTTCTGTTTCTATGGCTTGCATAAATCTGAAAATCTGAAAATGATGCTGAAGAGTATAATAATCTAAAACATCCCCAAGGGTTGTGATATTGAAGTATAATAATTACAAAACTGACTTGTTCTTTCCTCTCATCAGAGCCAATTTCTTTCAAGGAGGATTATTGTCTCTGCTTCTAGTCTTATTGGACTTCATTCCTTGGTCCAGTGGCTCCCTCAATTTTCTTTGTCTTTGGGCTTCTTCTTAATCTCATTAGGCCCAGTTTCCAAATATCTTTGATTAAATTTTAGGCTGAGATTAACCCATATGCAAGCACAAATATATATAAAATTTTCTCCTCCTTAACTCAAAGAGCCATGAATAGTGCACCTTCCAACTGCTTTGGACTCCATGCAATGGATGGCTAGTTGTGCAATATCATTTGGATTACATTCCAATTTATTTTATTTCTCGCATGTGACTGTTCATTTTCCTATTCACTTGTATTTCTCTTCGTCTTTATGCTTCCAGTTCTTATCCCAGTAGTCTTCCGATCTCAGATGGACATTGCAGATTGCTGCTCTCTTTATTGAGGACAGAACTTTATGTATGGTAAACTAAATGCACAGAGAGTGAAAAAGCACTGTTTTTTCATATTTGAGGATTTCTTTACAGTTGTGCAGCTCATGGCATTGGGACACCTGTATCTGCACTAAATGTCAGATTTCCAATTAAGATAACAACGACAGTAGTTAAAAAATAATAATTATGATCACAAGAAGACACAACCACTTCAAGAGCTTTAAAATTCGTTATAGAACATTCCTGGAACCTGAATTAGACAACATCCACACCGTTTCAATATCTTTTGGCTTTTGACCAAATACAATGCAGCTACATCAGACGAGCGGTGATGACTACCTATTAATGGAAGTCCAGACCAAATTTTCATCCATCAACTATTGTTTCTCATTCTTTATTCCAATGTGTTCCCTTTTAGTTGCATAAACCCAAACCCCTGATCATTTGAGCTCAAAAATGGAGTCTTTTGAACAAATCTCGGGTGCAGAAGGATGTAGCAGCAATGAATCTGGTCGGACTATCTACATTTCCTCATCCATGCAGGACAATGGTGCTGGAAACATCAAAGAGGATGATGAATATGATGAAGGAATCAAGGGTGAAGTTGGAAGACACAGGCGTGGAACCAAAGTTGATACGAAAGAAAGTGATGGCTCAATGGTTTCAGATGCTTCATCTGCTCCATTTCATTATCATGACAATATGACATGGGAGTCTCTGAAAAAGATAGAAAAGATGGTGGGAGATGTTCCTCCTGGAAGAATGTGAACAAACTGGAAAAGAAACGTGTCGACACCAGAAGAAGAAAAATAATAATAATAATAATGAAACTGCTCATCGTATACCATACTATTTTAGAGAATAATAAACTTGCGTAAGGAGTAATGTACTGTGCAAACACGTACTTGAAAAACACCAAACTCACTCTGGAAGCGATCCAACCACTTACCTTTTTTTTGGCCAAAAAAAAAAAAACCACGTACGTTTCATTAAGTCCTCAGTTCAGGAAAGCGAGGTAGCTAGAGAGATTTAAGAAGCTTAGCCACTCTGACATCCAACGTATGTATTGTTTCATAACTAGTGATTTATGAAGTAATCACCATCAACGAATTAAAGTAAACACAGAAGCAAAAACCAGATCTCTACACTAATTATTCAATACAAACCTGCAGATTATAAAGTAAATTGTCCAAAAATCAGAGGATCTAGAATGCGCGTAAATAAAGTACTAAATTTAGGTCTCAATATATTTGTTTCCATCACTTACAAACATGTTCAGCTCAGATTCTTCCGATTGATTATGTATGCAAAAGTAAACTACCTAGGTTATATTTAGCTGACAGAAAAGCCAATACGTAAAAGAAAAGTATTCTGGGAGTTTTTTTTTTTTTTTTTGGGTCAAATATTCTAGGAGCTATTAAGTATTACGGATATTGCAAAAGAATCTGGCCACTTGCGTTGGAAAGGATATCACCATCCTTTTTTATTTTTCTGTTTCTGATTCCTGCATACCAGTTTTTTGTTGCCCAGCTATAAGCGACACAGCACCAACGATGAAGTTTGAGGAGAAGAGCGAGAAAAGTTCGTCACAGTCAAGACTCAAGACAACCAGAAGCAGCAATATCATTTAGAGCTTACGTTTTAGGAAAAAAAAAAAACAATTCGGCGAAGATCTCTCAATCATTCCTGGTGATGAGGACCCATCTATCAGTGTGGTTTCTTTTTTTTTTTTTTGAGCAAACTATCAGTGTGGTTTCAAAACTAAATTTCGAGTGAAATTATAATAATCAGTCACACATTTCCAGGATTTGTACTGGGAAGCTTAATGATCATCAGTGTGATTGATTTGAATAACTGTATTAGGGCTGTCATAATGGTGAATTTCTGTTGGCAAATTGGAAATTAGATTGTACGATTTATACAGATCCGGAAGGTGTCGACATTATATTATCGTGGTCAATTATGTGTTACTGTTTACGTTCTATTGAAAACTGTATCACTTTCAGATACATAATCGATGCTTTTTGCCCACCTTAACGCAGTATTTCATGAAAACATAATCTTTGGCAAGTTCTGAAGCAGTTTGAAATTTTTCATTAATATAAAATCGCATAATCTCAACAAAAACAGAGGAGAGAGGATATAAAAAAATTAAGGGGAATACATGGATTTGCATAATCAATTCGATCATTAGAAGCAGTAGATCTCGAGACAAGAAATGTAAGGAAAATCATCAAAATGATATAAAAGCTTCAACTCGTACAGTGGCTCAGTAACATACATGGTTGGCTGGGCTAAGGACAAAGGCAACATAAATTGAGCCATTTATAGAAAGGCACAAGTTCAGCGGGACCAGCTTTGGCATGTCAAGCTAATTGAAAAAGTAAAAATCACACACTTCAAAAGAACATCATAAAATAGTTTCATCATATAGCAGTTATGTAATCCCCAATCAGCAAAGAGTCTATTGGAGAAAACATTACATTTATTGGGAATTCTGAAGGGTTTCAATACCAGCAATCTCAAATTTTCGAATGTTTGGCAAGCGCGAACCATTCAGTATGGAAAGACCCTTCTACAACAATAATTTCATCTGTATGAGCGCGAGCGCTGAGCTTCCACCAAATTAGTTGGCAATCTTTCCCTTCTGTATGTATCAAAAGAAGCAAGAATGGCAGACATACCTGGGTGCTGATACCAAAGTTGATAGCAAGGCATGCAACTCTTCTCCAGACAGATTGCCTATCAATTATTTCCTTCGCAAACTCTGGGTTCAGAAAAGGTCTGCAAGGTTAGGGTTCTACTCATATGCCTCAATCACCACAATTATTTTACTGCACATAATGATCCAACGTCTGCCCTTTTTATATTTTGCTGCCTTTTGACTTCTCAATTTTCTTAATTGTTGCCCCAAAAAAACTCCAGCGGAATTATACAGGGGTTATTCTAATTATTTTCAAAATAAAAGGCCTCAAAATCACCGACATTAACAAAAGAATCGGAGCCCTTGCATCAGCAGATGTCATTTCCTTTTAGCTAGGGACTGATCTAGAAGCTAATGAATGAAGGGGCCAACTTAAAATAAAACTTTGGTTGTGGAGGCCAAAATCTAGTTTTAAAATTTCTACAAGCATAATTTCTACCAAAGGAGCATCCATCCAAGTGTTGGGTTTTTGTTTTTTGTTTTTGTTTTTTTTTTTTGGGGTATGGGGGGATCCGTCCCTGCTTTTATCCCTTTTATCGCTGATCAAAAAAAGATTTCCTCTCCATTAATAATTTTTTGTTGTATAGTCCCAGATTTTTTATTATATTTGTGAGTCTCCAATTACTAACGAACTATACTGTTAAGGTAGGCACTTTCCGCGAATGCTCTTGCTGTTGTTGCTGTTCACGTCATTTTATTCTATTTACAGGACAATGAGGGAATTGCATTCGGCGCCGTGTGCTCATCAGGGCAAGGAATAATTTTAGTCCTTCATTTTAATCTTATTTGATCTTGTTGTCTATTTAAATTAATACTTTAAATATTTTAAAATTTATTCATATAAAAAATTTTAAATTTTTAATATATCTGTTTGTTATCAATTTGGCTAGTATAAATTTAATTTAATATTAAAAAATTATAATTTTACAATTTGACTATATAGATAAATTTTTTACAGTTTAGATATAATTTAAATGATTTAATTTAATATTAAAAAATTATATAAATTAACCATTTAAATGTACTCTAAATAGTCTATATTTAATATTAAATATTTTTATATTTTTTATTTTAATAAACATAATATTAAAAATATTTAAAAATTAATTTAAATAGACAGCATAAATCAAATAAAACTGAAATGGAAAGCCAAGATTGCTCCTAACCTTGATGAGCATTTGATGCTCATCACTATGATAAGCACCGGATGCGGACGCGACATTGAGAGTATTTGTTTATTTGGTCCTATACATATTAATGGTTATTATATTTATTTTTATTTTTTATTTTTAATGAATGTTAGAAGCGTTGTTAAATGTAATGATGTGCTTATATTAATAGAGATTTGGATTCAACTTTGGATTAAACCCCTCATTTAGATATCAAAATTTTTGAAAGAAAAATCCATTTATTATTATATCTTTTTAAATTTCAAATTACCTCTAAATCTTAATTATTTAAAATTCTAGCCACTTCAAATATATCCTTCATTCTGTGTTTTTGTCAATTGAAAAATAAAAATATACTTATCACTTTTAATTTTCATTTTCATTTCGATTCTCAACCTATTTCTCTTCTTCATTTAATTTGAAAATTTTTAAATTATCAAAACAAAATATTTTAAATGTGAAATTTAAAATATAAAATTTAAATCTAAATTCACTCATCCAAACATTACATTAGAATATTTTATTCTTAAAATTTGTATATTTAATACGAGTAAAGCTCAAAATTCATTGAATTTTTAGACAAAATTAATAAGATTTAATATTTTCTTTAATTCTAATTAAAATGTTAGATATAACTTATGATTAGATGGAATATTATTATATAACCATATCAAATTCAAAGTATTGTCATGTTTTTTTGCCAGAATTATCAGGTTTAATTGAAAAATAATATTTTAAAGGTGTTTTTAATATGCACACAGACTCAAATCTAACATTAACAGTCCGCTTGCCAACTACCCCGAGCTGCTGGTTTTGAAGGTCAATGTTTATTGCATGCAAGGAATTTAACTTGATTTAAACGGATCAACCCCAGGGGGCATTGACTGCCTCCCTAGAAGTGATACTGACAGACCTGTGGTCTGCGAGCATTTTGATTTGTTTTTTTCCTTTTCAAAAAAATCCGAATTCATTGACATGTCATTGAAAGAAATCATTGACAAAAAATGTACTCGACGCAATGTAATTTCTTCTTAGCGGCGCTAATAAAAATAGTGAGAATATTACAGAACGAGACAGCAGCTCAAATAAATCCTTCGGTCCTTCTCAGGTATCCAAGAAGTCAAAATGAAAGAAATCAGTATCATTGACCAAAAAGAAGCCAACGACAAAGCTACTTATCCTGTTGAAATGCTAACATTTTATTCTAAACAGGTACACCATCATAGCAAAGTGTAGGCAATGCACGCTTCCAAAAGACCTTCCCGTATGGCATGTAATTTTATCAACAACGGACACAAAAGAAAGATACATTCAGAAGCAACCAAGAATGCCCACGTTGGAGGAGTATTAATTTAAAAAAAAAAAAAAGGTGAAGAGTTGCGCTTTGTCATCAGCAGATAAAGAAATACTAAAGGGGCTCAAATAAAAAGAATAATACTACGTGTACATTTTCCAATCCAATTTTTCTTACCTAAAGCTTGCATCTGAAGATTAAAATCAATGAAATCATCAGACGGCATCAACACAGAGCTTTGCTCTGAAGGGCTGTTGTCATGAGATCCAAAATTCTGAAGGAACACGGTGAACAGTCGTGGATATTTCACTTCAAGCATCTGGTTAACTCGATTAGAGGCCAAAATTGCACATCTGCACAAATTCCATATCATTGTCCACGTACTTGGTCCAAAGATTTTTATATTGGTTCAAAGCAATATCAAGCCATGGCTTCATGTTTCCGCTGTAATGAATGACGGCAGCATTGTTGATCTCATCCATGCTAATACTGGGATTGTATCCTAGCCCAAGCACATGCCAGGATTTGTCGAGTGACTTGGTTCTGGAATAGAAGGTAATCAGACCAGGTGGAAGCATCCCCAATTTCCACAAAGTTCGGTCTTCATTCTGATACAAGAATCCGTGCGAACAAGAATTTAGTAATTTAAATTACCAAAAAAAAAAAAAGAAAAGAAAAGAAAAGAATTCATTACTTTAAACTTCAGACCAAACAATTGACTATAACAACGATACACAAGGGCCAAAGCATTAATCAGGTAACTTCCTTTTATCAGCTTTCACTTGCCAAAGCCATGCTCTAGTGTCAGAAGAAAAGTAAAAACACAAATTGACAAATTGACATTATCTTCAGGCATATATTTACCAGCGCTAAGGAATTAAAATATTTACCATTTTCTGCCAGTAATGGTACTGATCTGTGCAACTTTCACTCCTCCAAGCATCAAGATCAAATATATTCATTCCAAAAGCCCAAGCGCAGGCTTTTGGATTGAATCTCTCCTTGATTAAGGGATGAGAAAAATTCAAGTATTGGCCATATCTGTGGAAGGGGCCAAAGCAGGTCTCCACTGCACCATTCACCTTACCATCCAAATCAATCTTCCACAAACCCGTCAAGTCTTTCTGAACCACAACATCATCATCCAATAATAAGATTTTATGCAATTTTGGGTACATCTCGGGCAGATAGAATCGCAGGTGACTCAACAAGGACATGTGTTTAGATCTCAACAGAGCATCTTCTGTAATGTTCTCAGCCCCATTCTCAAACTCCTGCAATTTTGCTGACTCATGTTGCCTCAACACTGGGACATATGATGAATTTAAGAATGTGTATTCTTCTACTGCCTTGACTTCCAAATGTGCCCCTCCTTCAACCGGCCTCATCTTGAACCAAACCTTCATCGCAGCAACATTCATTCTGTCGGTAACCACATGAAAAACATGCTTCCATGGTTCTCCTGCATTCTTAACCACAGATCTCACCACCACCGATACAGCTATCACATTATTTGAAAATACTGCATAATGGTACAAACTGGGGTCTTCAAACTCTGGTTCAGGCTCCTCGTCCCTATATTTTTCTGGATTTAAGATCCTCTCTCCCATTAACCTCATTGCCAAGCAATGCAAACTCTTGGGAACTGATCTGGCAGCAATTAAGCTTGCTATTGCCCCATTCTTCTTTGCCTTTGTAAGAGACTCATTAACGGCAAATATTGTATCCTTCAACTTCTGAATCTTTAATTGATTATCGTAATTCTCTTTTGCCTCTCCCATTATTAATCTTGCAATTTTTACTCTATCCTTCACCTCTTTCTCAAACTGCTTCAGAACGTCCTCATCAACTGGACCATCTGACTCAAACAGAGATGCTCGATACGTTGGCCTGAGCGAAATATCCGAGAAATTTTGTGCCAATTCATCAAACATCCTCAACTGCCTAGAAATTTCAAGCTTAAGCTTCCTAGCATATGCGGCATACGCATTCACGAGTGTTACGTGATCGTTAGCTTGTCTATATATCAAATCCAATCGGGTCGTGAGTGGGTCAGATTTTAAGGCCAAAAAGGTTCGATGCACGTAGGCATTACCAGTCGTAGGAAGCGCCTGAAGGAAAGACACCGATCGTTATCCGACATATGCTCAAATAGTCCAGTTACAATGTCGGTTGTGCTAAACAGTAAAATTATAATAATAATTCGTTCCAAATTGAGCAACTACAGGCTGGATTTTAATTCAAAATAGAAAGAATAGGAATCAAGGATAAAATGCAGACACAGAGGAACTTACAGAGTCATCCTGCGACGTGGAAGGATTGGTACTCAAGAGGACGGTAAGCGTCGCGACAAAGAGGAGGCTGAAGATGGCAGAGATGAAGATCCGGTAGGAGAAGAAGCTGCGGAGGCTGAATCCACCCAGGCCTGATCCTCGGCCTCCTCTGACGGCAACCGCCATTGGATCGAAGATATATCTGGGTGTGAATCAGAACTCAAATGAGGCGTCGATCTTGAGCCCAAACAAGCGATGGGAACAAATTATAGCAGCGGGTTCTTCTTCGCCGACTGAGGAGAAGGCGAAGGGCAAGTAAGAGAACGAGAAAGGACGTCAGATCCAATCCAAGAGCAGAAAGGGTCGAATCTTGAACGCGCAAGAAGAGAAATCCGCGTCGGAATGAAAATATAAAAGGAAGTGGACTCGGGCTGGCAAATTGGAGACTGAATTATAGAGAATTGAGAAGTGTTTGATCTGTAAAAGGGTGGGGTAATGGTAACGGTAATGGGGTTGGCATCGATGGAGCAAAAAAAGCGAAAACAAAGCGGATATGACTCAGGTTATTTTCATTATTGTTATATTCACTGTACCTGCAGTAAGTGTCTTCAGAAATGAAATGAAATTTCTTAATAACTAGACTGGGCATTCACTCTCCTCAATAAAAGGAAATCCAATCTTCATCACTTCTATTTAATTGATCGGTCCAAATTTCATATTTATTTTTTTAAAAATCTTTTTATACATTGATAAACTTTTGTTTTGTTATCTTATCTGATATAATAATAGGACGTGGATGTGATATTTATTTGTATTGGTCTAATAGCACTAGCTTTTGATATTATATAGTCCATAAATTAATTAATTTTAGATGCTTCACAAAAAGCCCTCGCGCGTTCAACTATCTAAATTATTATTAGGCCTATATACTTAGTTTTTTTATCAGATATATTTGGTTATTCAATATTGAGAGATGATATTAAAAAATTGTGGCCTTCAAAATAGTGTGAGCTACAGCTTTATTACAGATTGGAAGGCCCAAGCTAAGTCAACAATAGGATAAAAAATTGAAAATGATGATAAGCTTGAAGAGAATTTCAGGTTTGGGGCACAGGCACTTCATTTATGCGAGGAAACCCAATAAAACTGCCGGATCGTCTTTAAAGGTGCGCGGAGATGACCATATCAATCTTGAGACTGTTGACCGGCCAGGAAAAAACTGGGATTTTTGAAATTTTTCTTAATTATTAATTTGTTTTGATCAACAACAATGCAATAATATTAAGAATAATATGAAATAATAAATGCACTCTCATGATTAAAACATTATTCCCTCCTAAGTCCTAACCTCTTTTATAAGAAACAAATAATTGTTAGAATTAGACTAACTCAAGTGATAACGACGAGTGGGTAAGATGTGATTAAAGGTTAACTAGTGCACTGCCCCATGCAATTCACGGAGTGTTAATGCACAATGGTAATTATGTTTTAGCTTCATGTTTGTTATTTATTGCCAAGTTGCTTGCAAGATTCTGGTTCTTGTGAATTATGATCTTAAGACATAGAAGATGATGTTGTTCTTATAACACGTTACAATAAGTATCTGGGAATCATCACACACTATTTGTATATGCTTAAGCTTAATGCATCTACCTCTAACATGCCTGTATTTTTCTTACACTCCCAATTACACTATTTATTAAAGTCCAAAAAAGGATTTAAAAATGTTCACCGGCATTTAACATCGTTTGGAAGTTCTGCAAGTCAGACAGAACGGATTCAGAATAGTTGAATAGCTTACGCAAAGGCAACACTCTAGATCCTACCTTAATTAGAATAGAAGCACATGTATCAGTTTCAAGCTCTTGATGATGAGTTTTTCTTTTCTGATCAACATTTCAAGCTCCTCGACCATGGCCTCTCCCTCTACCTCCACCTCTTTCCCTATCACTACCTCCCATATGGCTAAACTCATGTTGCAACAAAAGAAAAACATAATTAGCTCCCAAGAAAATATTCACATACAGACAGCTAAACATTGAGCAATTTGCTTGCAAGACACATACTTCAATACTTTAGGTGTCTTGTGGTTCATAAAATGACTAACGACACCTAAAACAATAGTTATAGAGCGCAAAATAAAGAAATTTTATCTTTATTGATATAGGAATTAGGCATGATACAATTTGAAAGGATGCAATCATTAGTGAAATATGGCATGTACTAGGTGAAAGGTTGTGTGAAGAAAACATAGTTTAATTCTCATTGAAAAGAAATGGGTAATGATAAGGGAACTTTCTCTTTATATATATATATATATATATATAAATATAATAGAGTTCTATAGAATCAATTAATCAAATAACACCGTCGTGTTCATATGCACCAGAAACCTCTATACACAATTATTTTGTATCAGTTCGATCTTTTGAATAAAGAACTATAAGTTACAGCCATCAGGTTGGGGTCACTTTGAAAACAGTAAGAAGCAATCAAGGCCTCTTATCTTCTCCCCTTACCATACATCAATATATCAATTTGCATATATAAAATCCAATATATCCATCAAATTCAAATATTATTTGAGACCAAAAAAAAGTCAAAAAGAAAATAAATTAGCCACCTTTTTGGGAATATTTGGACCTCAATTGCATAAATCTCTCAACCTCTGGTGCAAGTCATGCGCCATTTCTGTTCAACAAATATTTCCTGAAGCACAGGGAGCAAGTGATAAGGATGAGTGGGATGAGTTTTTTGTTTAAAAAATTTTTCTTCATTATTAATTTATTTTGAACAACCATACATGCCATAATATTAAGAATCATATGAAATAATAATTACACTCTCGTGATTAAAAATATTACTCCCCCCTCTAAGGCCTAACCTCTTTATTGTTAGAACTAGACTAGCTTAAGTGATAAGGATGAGTGGAGTGAGAGATGTTAATGATTCAAATCCTTCTAATATATACTCCCTTCATTTAAAAACGTAAAGTATTTTTATTTTTTTAAAGTATAATCATTGTTTTTTTTTAAAAGTGCTCGTATCGATAAATGACTTTATTTTTGAATAGAGAGAGTGTATATATATATATATAAATAAGATAAATAAATGTTTCATACTAACCAAGAAATACAATTAAGATTCATATAAAGGTAAGGGATTTTTTTTTCCAAAATGCCCATATGAATTGTTTCACAAGGTAAAAGAAGAATATTTTCTATAAATGCAATGGATAATGAGTAATTGTTCTTTATATTTAGGGAAAAAAAGATTTATTTTCATTCTTTAAAAAAGAGGTCTGAAGGGAGTGATTAGACTTTTTTATTAAGAAAAAAAAGGTCTGGGATCAGAGAAAGCTCAAGTATTTGTTTTGATATACTTATGCAAGTGCTTAGATAATTTAATTTAAGCTATTGAAGGGAAATCCTAAAACTCATGGAATTTGTTGACCGTGACTTTCAAGGCAAGGAGTATATCTATGGTATGTGGTTTGATATTGCTGCCAAAATTTAAAAAATCAAATAATGAGTCCACCGTCATATAAAATGACTTGAAAGTGATCATAACTTGAAAGAGATTCGTCACTACCTTGTGTGGATCTCAATTTTTTATGCTCAGATTCTCGACGGACCAGTTCACCAAATAAATGCAATGCAACAAATAAGTTCTACAAAATATTATTCTTTATTACAAAAGTTAAAATATAATATATAGTCCATTTTAAAAAATGTAGATCTCATTGGCCACAAAAATGGTAGATCCATTTAAAGCCGACCATTCGGCCCTGCCCAGTCTCAGTTGGGCGTTTTGCAATTAAAAGGAAAGTCGTCTTCTTCCTTCGATTTTAGATGGAAAATGTGACATGAGAGGCAAAATTGAATTTTTATTTCTTTTTCCCCAAAAAAACAAGAAGAAGAAAAGAGGCTCACATTACCAGCTTGCTTTTGAACTAAAGATACTCATTATCGGTAGACATCTCAAGGAATTGGAAATTCTCTTCTTAAGGAATGTCGTGGGTGCTATGACACCACACTATCTTGTTCTTTTTTGTTTGGTTTTTTTGGCTTCTTAGTTTGTTCACTTGTTTTGCCTCTCTTAGCAGACTAGTTGATCTGCTTTCATAGTCAGTTAATATATTATTATTATTATTATTATTATAAAAAATTTAGCTGAGTTGAATTTTGATAACTTATTAAGACTAGAGCATGTCTCTATGTTCAAAGAACACTTACAAAAGTATTATAAATTGTTTACTAATAAGGTCTTATATTAACAACAGAATTTGATCTCACAGCTTTATAAGTTAATTGTGAGTTAAATACTTATCAACCGGGCCAATATTTATTGATTAGTTAATATATCTCTTGTTTTTTTTTTTGGGAAAAAATAGCTCCTCCTGCTCTTTAATGTCAAATAAAAAAGCAAATAATCAATCTGACTCCAAAAGTTTTATTCCCCCAGAAGCTCCAAAAGCTTTAATAAATATATATAAAGAAAATGATGTTTGCTCATATTCATGCTAATCTTTCTTGGGCCTTTTTTTTTTTAAGTGAAAGTTTCACTCTTTATAATACTTACAAAAGTATTATAAATTGTTTACTAATAAGGTCTTATATTAATAATAGAATTTGATCTCACAACCTTATAAGCTAATTGTGAGTTAAATACTTATCAACCGGGCCAACATTTATTAATTAGTTAATATATCTCTTGTTTTTTTTTTGGGAAAAATAGCTCCTCCTGCTCTTTAATGTCAAATAAAAAAGCAAATAATCAATCTGACTCCAAAAGTTTTATTCCCCCAGAAGCTCCAAAAGCTTTAATAAATATATATAAAGAGAATGATGTTTGCTCATATTCATGCCAATCCTTCTTGGGCTTTTTTTTTTTAAGTAAAAGTTTCACTCTTTATAATACTTACAAAAGTATTATAAATTGTTTACTAATAAGGTCTTATATTAGCAACAAAATTTAATCTCACAACCTTATAAGTTAATTGTGAGTTAAATACTTATCAACCGGGCCAATATTTATGGATTAGTTAATATATCAATTGTTTTTTTTTTGGGAAAAAATAGCTTCTCCTGCTTTTTAATGTCAAATAAAAAAGCAAATAATCAATATGACTTCAAAAGTTTTATTCCCCCAGAAGCTCCAAAAGCTTTAACAAATATATATAAAGAGAATGATGTTTGCTCATATTCATGCCAATCTTTCTTGGGGCTTTTTTTTTTTTAAGTGAAAGTTCCACTCTTTATTCTTGGGCATGCACTTCTCACTTGCATGCAAATACGTCGGTTCATGGTTTCATACTTTGACATTAGTGGCTGAGTCAGAACCCAAATTAGGAATACATGATAATTTAATTTAAAAATTAACAATTTTTTAAAAAATAATAATTTAAATACTTAAAAATAATAATTACACTAGAACTAAAAAACTTATATTAAATATGTTAATATGGTCTTTTATATAAATATTTTCTTCATATATTATCTTGATCATTAAAATATTACATATTTAATAAGATTTTGAGCCTATATATATTTTATTTAATTTAGAGGGTAAAAATATATAGAGTAAGGATACAAAGTTACAAAATTTACACACCCTATACTTGTAATTTTTCCAAAATAAAGGGTGCATATGTCCACTCTCACAAACAAAGTAGCTTCGCCACTTCTTGAGATAAGATATATGGGGTTGAAATCAAATTTTACTGTAAATATGCAGATTTTATTTATGAATAATTTATAAATATTTTTATAAAATATTTTTTAAACCTGAAAGTATGTTTTTAGAGGTCAATTTATCTAAACTTTTTTGAACAAAACATGGCCTATTGGGCCGGCCGCGTAGTGTGAACGTATTTCTTGAATGCAATACTCTCTCTCTCTCTCTCTCTCTCTCTATATATATATATATCATTTCTCAGGGAAACTAGACCTGTGCCCCTGTGCACTACAAAAGGGGGGGAAAATTAAAATAAAGAAGTGACGATGCACATCTTAAATAAAAATATATAATAGTCTTATACAGCAAATGATTCAAATTTCATGCATAATATAATGATTATTTATGATCTCTGAGCAATTTGAAAGGTCACCAATCCATCCTTTACTTTAACCCAAGTCCAGTACGTTTGAATTTGTCATTTGAAATGCTGATGACTTTAAGACAGAATTAAATTAACTCAATATCTATATAGATAATATAAAACTTATAACACTACAATAGATTGGGCTATATAGAATACGATTTTGTTCTCTTATAGAAGAGTCAATCGTCCTGTTGAAAAAACAAATACAGAACAATATGAGGTTCCAAATTCAACCAAAATTTGAAGCTCTATGTCATATAGGACAGTTATTGTGTAATATAATCTGTAGGAAGTATATATTGTTTTTATTTTAGCGAGAAAACATTCTCAGCCTCTACATCCCCATGGTGCTTAAATTTAATTAGTAATTTACACATCGTTCCTTTCATAGACATTCACTTTCATAAATAACAGATATATTTCATCAGTCCATCACAAATGCACAAGTAGCTAGGCCTATAGAGTAAATTAATTATATAGCTCGTTTGTGAATACGGCAATTAATCAGCGGCTGCCTATGCATGTTCTAATTCTAATATTTATAAATCGTGATCAACGACAAAACATAGAATTATTGGAAGTGGAAGGTGACGCTTGCGTTAAGTTTCTGATGTCAGTTGTCAACCTCAGACCTCAGTTTTTGTTTTTAATTTGGGAAAATTTCTTTATGAAACTTAATATCATTTCAACATTGATGCCTTCCTTACGTTGACATATATTGTCTCTCTACGCCAGTACGAGGTATTTACTAATTATTAAATCTGTGTTTTCATGTTACAGCACCAACATCGACTTGAGCTTTCGAATGTACACATATAACAAATTTCGCTGTCACATAATATATATATATATATATATATATAAGACTCCCAGTTATAAGGAAGATTGAGTAGTACATGTCTTCATCATATTCTACGTAATTCTAACATCGATCTTCCTTTGGTAGCTGTTGGCTCTCACATCACTTGTGCTTTTGCGATGGGAGCATCATACCTATGTCAATTTGATTCACCCATATATTATTTTCAGTGGTGATATATATATATATATATATATATACATATATGTTCGTAATCTTGTGGGCCAAAAGAAAACCTCATCCTGGTTGATTTGTTACTACATATGTTGTGTCTATCAATATCGTCATCAGATCTCGCGAGAGATCCATTATAAGTTAAATCATCATACGCATACTATTTCGAAAGTTGGCTTACGATATCATTTTTGAAAAACCTTACAATTCAAAACATGACAAGATCTGCTACACTTGGGCCAAGCTGAATCATAAATTGATATGTACATGAGAATGTTGATGCATATGAAAAGTTTCAGTTCCTTGTCAAACCCAAAAATAAAAAAATAAATAATAATAAAAAAACAGCGAGCGAGAGGGTTTTCACAGGAAACGTTCTTGTTGATTCTTTTTCTTCTTTTTGGCCATTCTTTGTCGATCGAGTTAACACACTTAATTATCAAAAGTGCAGTCATATGAGTTTAAGTTCAATAGTGTTTCAAAATCTGCCCAATTTCCGCTAGGTTTATTCTTTCAAGTTTCCAAGCATAAATTATACTGGTATCTGCACGGTTGGTTTACACAAGATACGTGCTGCTTCATGAATGTAAGAAATGAATAAAGCATGGGCAAATAATTAACTAAAAAAACCCGGCACTATATTATTTCAGAGTCAGAGAGCAAGTTAAGAAAAAAAAAATAATGATACTGTTGAAATGCTTTAACCCCATTAATTCATTGAGTGAGTGTGGAGTGTCTTTCTCTTTTACTGAAAGAATTGCAGGTAGACTTTGTTAGGATAAAAAGTAAAAGATGGAAGCCTTCCAATTCAATGCATTGAAAATAATTATAGGAAAGACAATGTTAGATTCGAAGTACTACATGCAACTACATATTTGAGGCGCTTCACATATCACAAGAGGGGAGAGAGGGTGAGGAGGAAATTAACAAGAACATGTGTTTTGGAGCTTTTAACTTTACAAAATTGATTGCGTGGAGGGCATCGGGACAATATATATATATATATATATATATAATGAAATGTATATAACTACATGATGCAGAGTACACCGTACGTCGACGTCACTTTTCTGGTAACACTTCCTTAAATATGACTCTAGATGATTTATTTGTAATGCTTGGATTTCCCGTTAGGCTCGGATGCCTGATCAAAGTTTGAACATTTGGATTTGAATCCTATACTATGAACTTAGTTTACAGGAAAAAAAAAACAACATTCATCATATAGTTGTCCACGTATGCTTGAAATGTAAATTGAAAATACTCTCTTCATTTAAAAATATAAAATATTTTTTAAAGGGTTGAATGTTAAAAAAATAAGATATTTGTAGTCTTTCACTATGTAATAATAACTTTTTTTCCTAAATATACCCATATTGAATAAATTAATTTATATTTATTTTAGGGTATTAATAGAGTTATATATATAAATATAAAGTTAGTTTAAAAATAAATAATTACTTTTTATTGGAGTGAAATTAAGTTAAAAATACCTTACATTATTGGACAAAGAAGATACTTGAAAGATCTATAAATATTCAAATACTAAGCAGATTAATTAACATAGGTAAAACTTAGATACTTTAACTTATATATTTTATACAATTATTTTTCAATCAAATTAAAATAAGTTGAAAATGCTAATAATGAGAGCTAGTTACAAAGTAAGTAAAGAGGTAAAAAAAAATCCACTTATTTGATTGATTGGAAAAAAAAATTTACATTATTCAATACATAAACCAGAGAAAGCACCAAAGTTTTTTCAAAGAAAAATACTGTATCAGAGAGATATTGCATACTTATATTTACTTTCTAATATATAATTCAAATGTAAATTTTAAATTGCAATTATTATCTCATTTTGACAACGTATAAAAATTGATCTAACAAAAAAAAACATAGCTTGTTTATCATTATAATAATAATTAAAAAAAACATAGCCTATGAATGGATATAGACATTCTAATATATGCAAAATTTAACCATATTCCAAATTATTTTGAGAATCTTTTAGTACATATGATGGAACATTTTTAAAAAAAGATAATTTTGATGATGAAAAATAAGTTTTATATATAAAAAAATATGAAGTAAACCTTGTTGAATAATGATTAATATGCATAATAATATTAAGAAAATTAAATGATTTTCCATTCTGCATACGTTTAAATATTCTTCAAACCTTATCCCTTGTTTTGTTTTCTTTCTTGAACGTGAAGCAAAGAAAACCCCGAGATTGCAATCCCTACGCGCGTAGTTACATTACATACAATACATACAATAGGAAGCACAATTATTAACAGACATAAATCTGCGTAAAGTCCCCGATGGCAGAGCCAAGCCCACCAGTGACTAAAGTTGTAAACTTATCCCGTTCACTTTTTTTGTTTTTCAAGTTTATCAGTGATAAATGAAAAAAAAAAACAATCAAAAACCACTAAAACAAATTTATATCAATTAAAAATTATTTATTATTAAAATTTAAATATATATTTGTTAATTTATATTAATTTTTATTAATAAATATTTATTTAAGTTTTAATAACAACTCATTTTAAATTAATAACAATCTATTTAGATTTTTTATCATTTAAATTTTAATAATAATTTATTCGATATAAATTTACTTAAAAAATCTTTGATTGCTATTTCCGGTGACTAAAAGGTCAACAAAAAACACAGTTAGCATGCTAGTGAACCAAATGCATTAATATCTACCAATTTATCTGGGCAAAGCCACATCGCACGAGCTTCAGTTTGATCACCGTGTCCAAATCTGGAAGGGTAGATTACTGAAGCTTTTTAAGATTATTTTCCAATGAAATTAGTGTAAAGCTGGCCTCAGCCTCGAATAGCCACAAATAGTACTTGGGATTTGGAATTCTAGTGGCTAGCCTATCCTTATGTTTTTCCTTTTTCGGTAGCTTTTGTTTATCATCAGTTAATAACCATCACAGGGCCCTTCTTTCTTCTCCCTGCGTCACGTCCAACTATTTCCAGAACCATTGCCACCTGACATAATTGCTTCATTGATATTTCACAAACACTCGTACCCATTATTTTGGCTTCACATATCATTCCTGCTTTGTTAGTCTTATTTTTAAGGAAACCCTGTTTTATTTGTCCAGATTTAATTTCCCTGGTTCCCCAGCTAGCCGGAGCAAATTGTTTCCTGGGATGTGATCATAATTTACTAGGAGTTCAAATTCATCCCGCAGTTTTTTTTTTTTTTTTGGCATATGGGTTGTCTGAATTCTAATGTTCACGAAGAGATGAGATAACTTTTAACAAAGATACTAAAAAAAGATGTTATTGCCATTCATCAGCTCACGCCAGAGCTTAAAAAAAGGAGGCAAAGACTACTATTTTTTCATACTATTTCACACAGACAGAGGAACCAAAGACAAAGATAATCAGAAGAGACAGCAAAAATCTCTGCCCTTCGTTTCCAAATCAGCCAAGCAGGTCGACCGAGGTGGTTAAGGATTGGTTGGAGGAATCAGGTCCAAGGTACGAGGAGCTGCAGAGGACATCTTCCAGAGGGCTCAAGGAAGGGCAGGGACTGTTGAGCCGCATGTCCTTCAACATCTGACGAAGCTCCGAAGCTTCATCTTTCAGCTGAGCATTCTCTTGAACCACGCGGTCGTGGCTCTCCGACACATGGTTCAGCTTATCTATCAACTGATGATTCTCATTCCTTAGCCACACTACCTGCGACCACAGCTCATCCAGGTGCTTCTGCTTCCTCATGCGTGACCTGCGGGCAGATTCCCTGTTCGATATCATTCTCCTGTGCTTCCTCTCGTTGATGATGAGGTTCTGCTGTTGCTCATCTGCTTCATCAGAGGTGGAATAATTGCTGCTCAGACACGATGATTGGGGACTAAAGTCCTGAACTTGAGGAGGGTTTTGGAAATTGTATAGCTGGTTGGCAAATCTTTGAAGCTGGAACGTTGATATATTGTTCTGCATAGGGCTGTAATGAGATGGGTATGGGTATGGGTTTGAATGGACCTGAAACTGATAATTCAGTTCAGAAACCTCTCTGGCTTGCATGGTTTTATAATCTGTATATTCAACCAATGAGCAGAAGTTTTTGAAGGGAATGGTGGATATTGGCTTGGTTCTGAGAAGGAGGAAGAAAACCAGAGTAGGTATTATATAGGGAGGACAACTGGGTGAAAGGGCCTACCAAAAGCAGGCGGAGAAACAACGGCTAAAATCCTTAAAAGCTCAGATAATTATGCAGAATATGTCTTATGTAAAAGGTTTAGCATAAGGCATTCTCGCATATGCTCACTAATCAATCAGTGTTATTGGCACACATGACTGAACGGGTTCTCTACAAGTTGGAAATCTTTTGTTGTTTTGAGTAGAGGCTATATATAGGCGATGCGATAGCCTAAGCCCCTACGTTTTTTTTTTTTTTTGCTTTTTTATTGCAGATTGAATTTATTTATGGATGCATGTGTATATATGCGCACGACATGATGATATAATGTTCATGTGGGCATGTGAGGATGAGGTGCATGTGGACGTGCTATGTGGGGATGATGTGAGGGAGGGCAATTTGTGTTTGAGGATAATCATTTTGGAGCAAAACAAGTGCTTACATCAGAGAGACTGAGGCAGTTCAAATCATGGGAAGTATAATAATTCTTCTTGAATTGGAGCTCAACAAGTCAAGCAAAATTTATTATATTACTATTGTTATATTATTATAATAAGGTTGCAAAAATTTCAGGCTGATTCTATGTTGGATGGTTTTCTCTTAATTGACAAAAGAAATTAAATGGGGGGAAGTGGGGATTGAAAAGAAGGTAATTGCCCATCTATATGAATTCATAACTGAAGAGAAAAGATAGAAAAATTTAAGGATTTGATGACTCAAGAACCACTTCTCCTGGGCCAGTTTGCAAAAACAATAATGCGTGTGTGTGGGGGTTAAATAGAAGCCAAATCTTAGATCAGCAATCACCGCTTCTTCTTCTTCTTCTTCTTTTTAGTATAGTTAGGAACTAATCAGAGTCTATTCCAGTACTGCACTAATGAGTGATTTCATTGTAATTAATCACCAGAGTAATTAATTATGTTAAATAAATATACTCAGTAGTCTACTGGCTTACAGAACGGTGTACTGTATTTTTTCACCCTTTCTGGCATATTCTCTTGGTTATTCCACTGAATTGTCAGGTAATCAAAATAGTGAGGACTGTAACTAAATGTTCAAAGCTACATTTATCTTTCTGTTCTAAAATATCAAATTCTTTCACCAACTAAATAATATGCGTGTGTGTGTGTGTGTGTATCTCATAATGCTTTTAAAGGATATAGATGAAGCGAACTTGATATGACGTAGTAACACTAATGGAGAGAGGAAAAGGTTCGCACATTTGTAGTGGTGTTGACAAGTTGTTGTAAATACATAATCAGAAAGAGGCCAATGATTCTACACTGCCACTTCCTGCCAGGATAATCAAATGCATTGTTTAAAGAAAATGATGACATGAGCCAGACTTAAAATAACAAAGTAGTGATTCATTTTGTTACCAGCATAGAAATGCATGTGAAGATCACAAAGTAGTGCTTGTACCTTGCTCTATCTGTTTGAATTAATTTTTCTTTCAGGCTCTTTCATTAACATGGCATTCGTCTGTACTACTTTCAAATGTTTGGTTATCTGATTTGCGAGGGAGATTTCTTAACCACTAAAGTGAGTGGGAACAAAGATGATGCATAAATATATATGGTGGAAAATAATGAGAGAGAAACGGTACTTTGTATTGCACATCCCACTAATAATGAAAAACTTAGATGCATTCAGAAGAATGGAATCCCAAAATCTGGTTTTAGACAAATGCTTTATTCTTGCACTTACCCTTTGAGTCGTAGTTGAGTGGACTGAACGGTCAACAATATCATTAGACAGATTTAGACTCCTCTTTCTTTTCCTGTCGTTTGAATATTGCTCTCTCTCTCTCTCTCTCTCTCTAGCCTGAGATTGTAGGGATAAATAAAGGTGTTTTTCTAGTGTGGTGCTTGGACAAGTATATGTTTCATTGACCTTTAATATTTAGCTTGTACTAATACTAATCTACTTTTGTGTACTATATATGTATTTACTCTCCATTTGGTTGGACCACATGCTACAACACTCAGACCTAGTAAGTTTACAAATTGACTTCTCCATTATGATTAACAGATACCCATGCATAATTTTCTTTTCTAGTCAACTTGAATCATTGACCATAGACAACATATATGCAGCTGAGGGGAATTAATACTAGGGCTACAGCCGGTTTCGTGAAATCATTTCTGTAGAATGTTCTTAATCTATTGGTGGAATGCAAGTTGGAAAATGGAAAGACTTGTGGATATTTTCTTTTTCTATGTCAAATAAAAAAAACAAATTAAGTTTAATTTTGTGCATTCTTTATTGCTTGTCGTTTACATAATGGTCAAACAACTAGAAAAGAAGAAAAAGTTGGTGTCCGCCGTTTACACAAATGTGAGGCTCGAAGGCTTCTGGTTTTCGATCCTAAAAGGTCATTTAATTACCATACGATAGGAAGTTAAATTAGGAACTTAAACAAATTAAGTATCTAATCATGATAGATATATATTATCTTAAGCATCCCTAAATTTTGCCAAGCATTTTTGTCTCGTAAAAACAATCAGAAATTACTTTAATTTGTGACGATTTGGGCGTTATATATATATATATATATTGATGATCTTCTCAACTTAATTATTTACCCACCCAGCCACTAGGCATGACGCTGATTCTTTTAATAATTTCATACACCTTCATATATAAACACGTACGTATAATTTACATATGTATATAAATTAAAATATATAGACACGTACGCATAATTTTTCCAAGCTATAGAGAGAAAAGGAGCTAGCTAGGAGGAAGAGAGAAACTCACTTTTTGTTTACAAGATGAAACTCACTTTTACTTTGTGATCTACCATGCACACAAAGATGTGAATTCTAACTTTTTTTTTCCTTTTCCAATTTCACTTCGAGATTATTTTTAAGATCTACGCACATACAACCCACTGTATATCGTCAATGAGAATCAAGACACAAGTAAAAAATATATATATAACGTCTCATCAAATATATATATATATATATGTACGTATGTATGTACTATATAACGTTTGTGTGTACGTTCCATTAATGACCCTTTTGGAACATAAAAGGGGAAAAATTAAGTGTGCGTAATTAATAAACACACACACACACAACAGGCGCACACTAGACTCGAGATATATGAAAAAGATCAAAGTTTAGTAATAAAATCCAGACAATAATGCAAAATTCAACTATTAGGAATAATTTGCCATGAATGGGGAACCCTTCTCTCATGGTGCTCCTTATATTTTAATTTTATTTATTTATTTATTTGGCCACGGTTCTCAGGATAGGCATAGTACCATTTTGAAAGGTAGGTAAGAATCGGTACGGATTATCTCTACATTGTTTATTGGTTAACTCTAGTTAGCCAGCATCTTTTTCTCCACATAAAATAATACCCTCTCGTGTTCATTTGGGGAGGCCAAGATCGTAGAACTTGATGACAAGTTAGAGCCGGGAAATAAAATATGAAATAAATAAATAAATATTATATCCGAGAGAGTTCACACGATTTCATTATAGAGAATCTTTGCGCTGCCGTGAATGATCGTTCCAGTTTGATGCAAAGTGACACAAAAATAAAAATTGTGGAGTTTTTCTTCATAATATAAGAAAATCATGATAAAAAAAAAATTTATGGCAACTCGTGCAATATTCACAAAAAGCGCGAGGCTTCGTATTATGTAGATTTTTAAAGGAGAGGCAAAAGAAAAGAAAACGACCAAGATACGGAAGCTGTAGCAGAACAGGGCAGGATTGCGACACGCGCCCCAGGTAGAGTGGGCCAGCAATATTAAATACGCACGTCAACCTTTGAACACACACACACACACTTAAATAGCTAGCTCTGTTAATTTCTCTTAAACAAGTCAACACACACATAATCAAGTTCAAGTTATCATTAATGTAAGATAAAATCTAGACTCAATCAAGGTTATAACTTAAAAGGCTGCATTGAGGAAGAGTACCACCTAATTGGGTTAATTCAGAGGACAAGGTATTTTAATTAACCCTTTTACTTTTTACTGTGAGTTAGGTTCGTTCTACTGAGTAAATTGATATTTTCACCCCATAAAAAACTACCCAATTAATAAATCCATGTCATTAAATTGGTACACAGGGGAGGGGATACAAATTATAACAGACGAGATTATGATTAGAAAAAAAAGATATTCACGGAATAAAAATCTGATAATATTCACTCAATCAAATAATTACCAACATGCGGGCTGTCCCAATCGGAGCTGCATATCTTATCTAGCACTGAAAAGCGGTGGGGTGTATCTGCAAAAAGAAAGCCATTTTTCACGAATACCCTCTGCATTTGGGTAGCATCCTAGGAAATGGCAGGGTCAATTCGGTAACAACAGTGCTTTGGCGTGGGGACACTTCCCCATATCAACGGAACTTGCCTCGTTTGGCGTCACTCGCTTTCACTCCTCCCCGCACCCCGGGGGCCCAAAGATTATCTAATATTTTAAATTAATTAAAATATAATTTTAAGTTTTTATATTTTATTCATATTTTTTTATTTATTTTTATATTTTTAAATATTTTTTATCTCTATTATGTCCCTTCAATTAGTACAGAAATCAAAAACTTTAAAAGTATAATAATTAACAGTAAAATACAAATAAAATATAAAAACTTAAAATTATATTTTTCTTTATTTAGTGTAGTATTTTCATTCTTAAAGGAATTAAAATATAACATTTTCTATCTGGACGTTAAATAATAAATGTTGACAATTAATATGATATAAAAAAAGATAATTTAATTATTTAATGAATATTTGTGAATATTTAATGTTAGGATAAAGAATGCTAAGCTTTAATTATTTTAAGGATGAAAATGTTATATTAAATGATTTAAGATAATGAATGTTCTTTGAAAAATACTGCAAAGGCAAAACTGTCCATTTTCCTAAAATGAATTTGCAAGCTATTTTCAAAATAAACAAATATGCAAGACGCTATTATATACTCTGATATATTTAATACATTAAACATACTTATATTCAGAGTTTTACAAATATAAGTTTTGAAATTAAAAAACCATCTTTGAGATTTTAGTTTACCAGCTGCATTTTTTGTTGATTACATCATTAGGATTTGAACCCGAAGTTGTTATTCAGAATTCATCTCATTCTAATTACCTGAGTTAGCTTTCAGTGTCTCAGGCCTCACGAGTTATTCATTGGCTGTAATGTAAATTAATGGCCAACAGAATTGAAAACCTTAGATCTCATTTGGTTACTATAAAAAAAATAAAATAGAATGTACTGAAAAAATTAAAATTAAAATAAATTAAATCATTTTTATTCTCAAAATAAATACAATAAAACTCATTAATATATATTATAAATATAAGTATCATCACATATTTTAAAAATTTTATAAATTATGATTATCACCTTCATTAATTAAATTACCCATCACTTTTATAAATTTACTCATCTATCCTTTTTAATTATCTTATTTTTATTTTTTGTTAATCAATTCTATCTTATTTCTTTTTTGTACGCAAACAAGGCCTTAGTTTTGTTACTTTCGTGTGACGTGGAGAAAAATCCGGACAAGTAAGCAAATTTTCATGGGTTAGATTTATTTATTTGATAGCACGCGAATTATAAGGCCTAATTAAAGTAGCTGTTTTGGTTATAAATGTAGGATTTTAATCTTCCTTGTTTTGCTCATTTAATATTTTCTTCTCATGTTATTTTTTTTATCATTTTTACAATTTTTATCTATCATATTTAGTGCTATTTCTTTAATCTTCCTTGTTTTGCTCATTTAATATTTTCTTCTCATGTTATTTTTTATCATTTTTACAATTTTTATCTATCATATTTAGTGCTATTTCTTTCATCATCATCATCATCATCCACAAAGTTTAGATAAAATGGGTCTTGCACTAGGACTAAGATATGACTTTATGTTTAAAGTATAGAAATATTTATAAATTACTCATTAATAAAGTTTTCATATCAAGAATAAGATTTGAACTTATAATATTATATATCATGAGTCAAATATTTACTAATTAAATCAATCTTTATTATTTTAGTGTTATTTCTTTATTTAGGAATATTTTGGGAAAAGTGATACACAAATTTTTTTATTATGCATATGTATCTTTTTATTTAAGAAAATTCTATTATAACTGTTAAGTATTAAATATAAATATATTTTTAAACAAAAATTTGAATTTAGGCTTCTTTTGTTTTAAAGAATTAGCCCTTTTTATTAAAACTAACTTATTGGTAGGAATACACAATAATTAAAAAAATTAAATCAATTTCTTAATGAGGTAGGAAGAAAGTAGATAATAATTAATAAGTGGCGAGAAAAGTGGAAGGTTACTGTTGGAAACGATGGAATCTGCAAAGAGCGAATGATCTAATTTTGTTACGAAAGACAGGAGCCCACACTGCCTTGAGTCTTTTTTAAAAATAAATAAAAAATACAAAGAAAAAACACACAAAGGGAGAAGTCAGGGAGGGTGGGGCCCATGAATGCCAATCGCGCGTGGCTCCCTCCTCCACCTCTTCCTTAACCTATTGGTTCTCCATCTTTTCCATCTCCCTCTGCTTTTCCTTCTTTTTTCCATTTCTTGTTCGTATTCATATATTATTTAAAATAACTGTCCCCCAATTTATTATTTCTCATCTCACATTATTTTTATATGGCCTAACCAAACCTCTTACTAAATTCTTTTCTATTTCAACAATGTTACTTTCTTTATTCATTATAAAATCAATGTAATATACAGGAGAATGTCAATCATTGTGGATCTAATTGATATGAATACAAGTCATATATTAAAAGGACACGGCTTTTGAATACTACTATCAATATGAAAATATTGTTAGTGAGATACTATTGAGTATAAAATTTTGAATGAGAGACGAAGGAAAAATAATTTTGAATTATTTAGACAAATATAATATGATTTTTATTTTGAGATAAAAATATAGTATAACATTTTGAATCAATTTATTCAGTTGAACTAATAAATCAATGTGGTGACTTGTTCAATAAAATTTTTTATTTATAACTAATTTAATTATAATTTAACTATAATTTTAACTATCAAACTTTGAATCAGTGTCTTAAAAAATGAGAGTAATTTGTGGGGTCAATGTAGATTTGATTAATCTTTTCCACTTTGTTTGGGAGTAGGGATAGTATAGAGCAAGCCTGGGCAGTAGTAGGCTGGGGATGTCCCTTTGAAAGATGTGTGCACCCCACTATCCCTACCCACACACATCCACACTTGTTCTCTCCCAGAAACCTCTCACATTCATTTACAAATTCTATGCACATAACACGCACATACACGCGTGCACACACATTTATTTTGGTCTTTCCCTCCCAAAATTGTCCAAGCCAAGCTCCCACCTACGTCCCCAGCAAAACCCCTGATTTCAGAAATCATAAAAAAAAAAAAAACAAAAGAAGAAAGATGAGCCAAAGAATCTTTGAAATTTGATCCTCTAGTACTTTAACACTTCACTGGGAATCGACACATCCTGTGACACCCTCTCAACACAAATCTCGTACACATCCCCTCACCGTCCTCGTAAAATCATCACCATAATGCTCACCTTTATTTGCATGCCTTCATCCAAGATTCATACAATCTTCTTTTCTAGCTTTCTTAATTATTCAATTTCCATCACATTATCATGCCTTTTCTCATGCGCTCATTTTCATCCCTCTGCTAGCTTGCATGTATAAATAAATATAACTGCATTATTATTTATTTATATTGGCTTGCGTGCGTGCTTCTTCAAGGTTTTGGCCCACTCACAATTTCATTTGTGGATAAGAGACGTGTGGTCGTGGCCGTGCTGCTTTGTTCATTCTTAAGCATATAGGTTAACAGTTAATCCCAATTTTCTATCTGAACTAACCCGGCATTTAAATGTCCATCCTCATTAAACTTGTTTTCTTGATGTGTTGTTTGCCCATATGCTGCACCTGTATGCTGTGTCAGGTCTCGTAGATTATCCAAGCACAGCTTACCAGCTCTTGACACGTGTCCACCTGTTCATCTAGTATATGTTGAAGCAGACAGTGACGCGAGCTGATCTGAATTTATATATGATGGGTAAGTGCCTTTAAACGTCTGCCACTTACTTTTTTTCATCTTAATTAATTACAATGAAGTGCTAGTTTAGTGTGGTCTCACCAATAACTGATCTTTATTAGACTAGATTGTTCCTACTGTATCAGAAGAGCCAGACATTCTTGGAGCTTGCAGAAGCAGAGCCACCAATCAGCTGTTTCGGTTTTGCCTCACCTTTGGCTCCTATTAATCCCTGAGGGATATATATATATATATATATATATAGATCTTCTCCTTGCTCACTTCTTATTGTTAACAGAAATTTTGTACAAATTTTTGGATTCATTTAATAATTAGAGTAAACAAATAGAGGTTAAATGAAAAATACTTCTTATTCTTACTTTAAAAAGTAATGAAAGATTATTAACAAGTAAAGGAAGAGAAATTTCTCTTCTTCATCAAACCAAATGGGGTTTCATCGGAACATTTTTCCAGAGTTTTACTGTATGATTCATTACTAAAGAATTTGCTAGCTATTAAAAGTTATTTTATTTGGGGCTAAATCTAATGTAGCTTACGGACATGAAAAGTTTGTACCGTTAAACTAAAGCCCCGATAAAAAAATTTTATGCCCTTTAATAAGAACTTTTATTTAGAGGGATAAAATTTTTATTTTAACCAAATGCATGGAACTTATGTTATTTTCTCAATACACGGATATGTACATATCGACTATTATTGGTTGAAATGGCGGAATCGATAGTCACATACCCAAGTAGACCTGACAAAGAAAAGAAAAGAAAAATCAATCAACTTTTAAAACTTGAGCTGTTAGATTAAAACAGAGGATGGCACCCACCATTTAAAAAAAACTAAAGCAAGCTGCACTTGATTAATAATGAGAAAAAGAGAGATACGTCATCATGCATAATCCTTCCTCTTGTGTTCTCTAAAACAAGGGAGGATGAATTAATCAAACTTCCAACATCACATTGACAAAACCAAATGCTATCATAACACAGTGAGATATGCTGCGATATGCACCACCCTCCTGAAGATATGTTTTGTGTCATTGTGTGGCATGTTCCTCCTTGCATGTTCCAAGTTGTCTCCTTGCTTCTTCTGGTTTTGTTTTTATCTGTGCTCTTTTCAACACTCTCTCATTGCCCTGCAATCATCTCACCAACCTTGTCCATAATCCAATGACTTCTTGACTCTAATTTCTTGTCAGGCGAAACTCCTGAAGCAGAGGTGTTACAATTATCTAAAGCTTTTGCCTTGCTTCTAGTAATGGATACACTCAACAATTCCTTTTCTTTATCATTCTTTGTAACCCAGTTTGTTTTTTCATTTTTGGGGTCCAGTTTCTACATATCATGAAAAGTTATCAAATGGGATCCCTTAATAAATGGCATATCTAAAAACCTAGTCGTTCATACAATCTGATAACGTCATCTGATTCATGTAAGTGATCTCAGTTTGTTGAACTTATAAAGGGGATGTTATGAGAAACCATTGCTTTCAACCTACCAGATGAAAGTTTACAGAAATACTGAAATTTGAAGCGAGTAGAGTTTACTGGAGATGTCAATTTTAGTGGGTGTGGTATAAACAAGGGGGCCACTAGCTTGAGAGAGACCCTCTTCCTTGCTGCTATCATTTTCAAACCCAAAATGATTGAAGTAATAATGATTCTAAGTCCCCACCTCTCCATAATAAAAATAAAAATGAAAATAGAAATAAAAATCTTGTGAGGGAAGGGGCAAGATTGTTAGAAATGCTGAACCAAAATAGCTCTCAAGGGCCACATATGGAGGCAAGGTTTCTATAGGGAATGAGTGCTCTCTTTGATTGCCAATGTGGACACTACGGAAATCAGAGGCCTTCCTCCCATTGATGAAAATGACCGCTTTGTTTTGTTTTTCCTTTTTGCGTATGTTTTGCGGGTGATGTAGCTCCAATTTTTAGATTAAGAGACAAAATTTTCAAGTGGATAGGTAAAGTTAATCCACCATCAGTACCAGACCTCACACAGAGTTTTGTTTGGCTCGCATATTTAGCCTAAAATGGTAATATAAACACCCATCAATCATCGCCAGTTTAAAGGGTTTTCACTGCTGTGAAAATTCGACGGTCACTTCACTATTAAACTCTAAAAGCCACTTTCAAGCATCGTGCGTGATAGTGAGCGAGACCATGAAATTGAGTGCCCCCAATCATAGAATCCTGAAAAGGGAAACTAACCTTTGGCGTTCAGGTAAAACATAAGACGTGGTCAGGAGGGAGGCACGTGTCGGTTCTCAACAGATACACCAACTGAAACTGCGCTTGGTATGGGAACCAATTTTTAATGGTAGGTCACAAATGGAACCACCCACCACCAATGGCGAACAGAGAAACGAGTGTGTGTCTGCTGCGTGTGTGTGAGAGAGAGAGATACTATAAATCATCTGGTAATCAAAATTAAAGAATGGATTTTGTTCTCAATCCAACCAACTCCTCCTTTACTAGGGGATTATTAATGCTGAAAGCTGGGGCCTAAGTGTCACTTGCCAGATGCGACACTTAGTGAGGCATGCCCTGGGATGAATAGCTGGAAAAACAATGCAAAGGAATGCCATTTTGGTTCGCAAATTTTTTTAATGGAAAAGTAGAGTTCAGATTAGTACAAACGATGACGATGGTAATCTCGGGGTGGTGGGGACTGAGGCTTCAGGTGATTGCAAGTGCCTGAAACGATGGCGATGAAAGCCAAAATATTTGATAATTTTGTTGAGGTCACGAGGTAGGGTCGAGCATTTGGTGCTTCAAAGTGTAAAAGGTTTAGCGAAGTAAAATTTGTAGCCCCTTTTGTCTCCTGCATTATCTTGCTCGAGTCTTGGTCACAGGAACGGCTACTTTCTTTTGCTTTACTTTGTTGAACACTTTTCCGTTCCAATTGATCCCACAAGTTGATAAATTTGACCATCTAACCAATAAAGCCATTCAAATAAATTGGACTCCTTTCCATCACTTCAGCTTTCATAAGCAAGACTAATTTCTTGGTGTTTACTGAAGCAAATTGATTAGGCACAACTAGCTTAAATATCGTCTTTGACACTATTTATTATGTTATTTCTGAACAATATTTAAGATAACTGTCTCAATGAACCAAAATAATAATAATAATAATAATAATAATAATAATAATAATAATGTCAGCTCAAAACTGCAAAGAAACAGAGAAGGTCGTCTTGAGCTTTAAGTGTCTGCCCCGCTATTTTAGCATGTACTCCTCCAGAGGGGTAGAGAACAGACCAGGAGAGATGCAAAAGAAAAGAAAAGAAAAGAAAGAAAGAAAAATGTAACATTGTATTGATACGAGATAATGCAACAACGAGAGGCTCCAACCTAATGAATCCCGTTAAGACAATAAAATGACAGAAGCTACTTAAACACATCAACAGCGCATGAAGAAAATATAAGATCGACGTATTAATTAAGTTAAAACTCCAATAGCATTCCTTGGAAAATAGTTTGCCTTGCATGCAATTTAACATCAGAAAGATGGAGGGGGCAGAGAAGGACCGCAATAATTCCACTTACTCATTGACTGATTAATCATGTCTGCGACATCTATCTTTAATAGTCTTTGATCTAGTTTTGCTTCTTCAGGAAGAATTTGGAATGTCCCAAAGAGCTGGTCAACTTCCGGTTTTCTTGACAAATTATAGTCTCCATTTGTTCAGTGCTTCTATAGTTCTAGAAGGAGGAGCTGAGTAGGGCATTAGCTCACATGGCACATGCCTCACATATTTCAAAACAACCAGAACATGAATGGAGTAAGGGATATGGAGTTCAACAAAACTTAGGCAAGGTAGCAGTTAATTCTAGCCAGTGAACAAACTGTTACTCCATCTTTCAGGGGGTATTTTCAAAAATAATGGACTTCATCTGCTACTAAGAATTAAATTAGAAAACCAGTGATTCAGAAAGGCAACTCATGGCACAGGCACCAACTATACAAGTCTGTTAATCCTGAAGGACCTAAACCAGACAATTCCAAGTCTGATACGACTGCATGACAAGCAGCTGCCTTTTAATCTCCACTCGTCACTATGACATTGAAAACTATGCTATACTTTCACAACTATACAACACATTTACGCTCTTTGCCTGCCATTACAAAAAAAAAAAAAAAAATCGTTTCTAAACAAAATAAACGGTAGAACTTCTCTAGGACTATTTGATGCCTATAACTTGTATGCCTGGCAGGTAAATTTAAAGAACCAAAGAAAAATGAAAATTCCGGAGAAAAGCTATGAATATGACAAGGTTTAGTATTCTGGGAGGGAAGGCAAGTTTAGTCCTAAGATTATCCATGAAATAATAGCTATATCTATAGCCTCAATTGTGGGTGACAAATAAAAATGCTGACTATTGGAAAATATAATTGCACGTCTAACAAAAATGTATAAATTTATTAGTCCCAATACTTTAAAACTTAAGAGGGCCTGCCATATCTCTGTATCAGAAAATATATATATATATATATAATATATATATTATGTTTGACTATATAACACAATAACAGAAGAAGAATAATCTTCCATTTATTTATGTTCAGATAGAGTACATCAATATAAATTAATAAGGTAGTGGAGGAAAAATGTCAATCACGTTACCTCCTATTCATCAAACAAATAAATCCAAGTAAGAGTTATCCAAACTGATAATAACTAATTGAGATAATATACAGTTAGCAATTCTAGATTAATCAGTTATTTCTTTAACCAAAAGAATCAATTCTCTATAGGTCATGATAAAGATCTCGACACCCCCTCACATTGCCGGCCAGATGCTAGTTGCACCGAACTGATTACAAATGAATCAAACTTAAGTTGAGGCGAAGTTCTGGTTAGGACATCTGCTATATGTTGCATCGTAGGCGTAAATGGAATGCAAATAACTCTGCCGCCCAGCTTCTCCTTAATAAAAACACCGACCAATCTCAATATGCTTCGTGCGATCATGGTATGCCGGTTGTGGGCAATATTCACTGCTTCCTTCCATCACAAAATGACTTCTTAGGAGAATCTAATTTTATCTTTTAGTTCCTTAAAGATTCAATGCAGTCCAAGTATTTCACATGATCAATATGCCACACAATAGAGAATTCTGTCTCTACACTACATCATGTACCAAAGTTTTGTTTTTCGCTCCTCCGACTAACAAAATTCCACGCAAGAGAAGCACAATATCCTGAGTTACATCTCCTATATGTAATTGAAACCCAATCAGCATTTGCATATACTTCTAGATTTCTCTATTCATATTTCATGAACAACAAGCCTCCTCTAAGAGTACATTCACAGTGTCTCAAGATATGATAAATTGCCTCCAAATGTTCATTGTAATGTGAGTGGATGAATTGACCCGGGTAATCACTATGAAGATTTAAAGTGAAATAGAAAAAGAATTCAGCACAACACCACAAATTTAGCTAATTTTCTGATTAAGAGTAAATTACAAGAAAAATTTGAAACATGCAGCACAAGAAAAAGATAACTACTAATCTTTTTCCAGCAATTGCTGAAAGAGAACTATTAGCTATTTCAATCTTTTGATTTCCTGCACAAAGCCTGCAAGAGTAACATCTAATTATATGATCGGGTGCCCTGGAATCAATGAGAAAGAAGTAAAAGCATTAACAAAACATTTTGCTTTATGCAGAAGAGGAAAAATGTCTGTGAAAGCAACAACGTATTATGTGACAACTGATAAGTGATTAAACAGTCAAAATATCTCTCAATTAAAAAACAGCATGCAATATTTGTTCTCTCTAAGAAATGTAAATCCAATGAGGGAGGTGGGGAAGAATATGAAGTAAACTACAAGTATACTGATGGCCAACATTTGCAGATCATGATTGTGAGTCAAAAACACATCAATTCAATAGTTGTAGCTGATAAGATTATGAATGGGAATATTATACAATCAGGATGGTTCCAGTTGTGGTGTGAAATATCTTTAGACAAAGTAATTCTTCTCGCCATAGTATTAGTAATATCCACACGAAATACTACTTATTTTGATGAGAATTCAGACCATACATGACAATGAGTGATACTAAACAGAGTGAATTAAAAACATGAAAGCTAATTACAAAAGTCGTGCTCTCATCATCAGTTGGAGATGGAACTGGACAAACTGCTATTTATGTTAACCGAGATATAACCTGAAGCAAAGATTCAAATCAGCATCTACACTGAAAACTCCAACAGATCAAGAGCAGTTCTCTGACCCTTCCTCTGCTCATAATCGGGATCATCTGTGGGCAGTTCAAACCGACAAACAGGGCACGTATTACGAATGCTCAACCATGGCATAATACAGTCTCCATGGTAAAAGTGTGAGCAAGGAAGCCTTCTCACTTTTTCCTTTCGTAGGATTTCATCTTTGCAAACAGCACAAGCTACATTCTCCCCATCCAAGTCTTCCTTTGTCAATTCTACTAAAGGAAGATTCTCCATAACACTTTTAGCGGTAGGAGGACCACCCTTTAAGGAACTCTCATTTTCCAGAAATTGCCCAAAAAATATATCATATTCAGCTGTGTTCATATAACCATCATCCTGAACCGTTACGAAGGGACCTCCAGTGGCGCCATGCTCCAAGCTCGAATTCCTCTCCACATTGTTGACTGCTAACAGAATTTCCCATTCAAGGTATCTCAATGCCTCTTCACCGGACTCTTCTCCATAGGAAAATCCAGATGCTACTGATTGATCATCAACCTCACCAATCACCACGCTCAAGTCTTCTCCATCATTGACTCTTTCCTCTAAATCCTCCCATTCAAGATGTTCATTGAGGGTCCTCTGATCCTCCAAGCAAATGCTGTCCCAACAAAAATGAACATCAAAATCGTCAAAGCCACTAGCTCTGTTGCCATCATTTTCACCATAACTCAGTTCTATAGCCCTATCAAGCTCTTCATCAGTATTTGAATCCGAATCAGAACTAAACCCGACAATTCGAAGGCCATCCATTTGCGAGCGAACCCTTTCAGAGCCAGATGCCTCACGTACTGCAGAAATCCCAGCATTCTTTCCCGTTCCAAATCCAGACCCTAATTCCGTCTCCGTAAAATCTGACCCTTCTCCACCGTGACCATCGCAAGGAACGGCCGAAAACGGATTAATATCAGAATTATCGTTGCAACGACGGTGAGAGTCCTCCGCCAAGCGATTTTCAAAAAGATCTGTAACAAAGCAACTAACCGAATCGGAGTCCGAATCAGAGTACCAGTTTGAATTGTAGCTCAAATGGTCGAAGGACACAGTTGCAAAGGGGTTCGAGGGGTTGGTGCACCAATGATCGTGAGCAGTCGGTGATGGGAGATCAGATACCTGTTCATCGGGGCCTGATTCTTCACATTCATCTTCGATGGAAAAGAGGGATGGAAGTTGAGAGTTATTAGCCATGGGGGAACCGATATTCGAAAAAGACTAAAAACCAACTTGGCAGGATCTAGCGAACAAATCAGCGAACCTTCCGAAATCCACACCTTAATGGGTTCTCGGGACTCTATCTATGAAATTTCACTAGGCGACGACGAAAACCCTTGGATTTTTCCTTCTTGCGCGTTGTACCAATATTCCTTTTACGATTCTTGCGAGAAAAGAGAGTATAAGAGAGTCGTCACTATAAACAGGAAGTTTCCCCAAGGAAGAAATTTTCCAAATGCCAAAAAAAAAAAAAAAAAACGATGGCTGTAGCCAAGAATCCCCAAGGAAAACAGTATTGTGAATTCTTCAAGAATAAGCAATCTGAAATTCCCCCACATTTTTTATAAGATTATTTTAAAAATAACATCAAGACTAGATCAATTCTTAAAATATTAACAATTTACATGAACAAATTATGGAAATTAGAATATCAACTATTTTGGGGTAAAAGAAGATAAACTATTTTATTCCTTGTTTGAACAAGCATGATGTTATGGAACGCATAGATTATCTAGTGAGAATTAATTAGTCATGAAACATTGAGTGTTTCCGAGAGTCAATTCTCATGTGATAATCCATAAAATTTTTCGACCAAAAAAAAAAACAAGATAATCCATAAAATTCAGTTCAAGCTTCACTGCTTCAGCACGTAAACCGCCCTCAGGAGTCAAGAACAAACAAACAAACAAAAATAATTAAAAATGTCAACTCAGAATGTCAATCCAACCAAAAAATCCACAACATGGATAAACCGTTATTACTGTCAACGAAGGCATCCGTTTTTGCTTTCCGGCAACAACTTAAGATCACAGTTTTCGCCTATTCGGCAAGCTGATTGCCTAATTCTACACTCGAACAATCGAAAAACCGAAAAAAGTAGAGAAATCTGACAACACTTGATAGAAAAAATAAGAGCAGAAAAACAGCAGAAAGTCATACACAAAACTAGAAGTCCCATAGCTTTGCCTTAGCCCAAAAACATGCTTTGCATTAAAAACCTACAATATAATTCCTCATAACAATGTACTTTCAAGGACTGACATCAAAATTCTTGTCCTTTCAACCACAAAAAAGTCACAGTTGAAACAAGTGAGACAAGTATTGCTATGAGCAAGTGCTTGAAATTAAGAACTCCCGCATCTGTTCTTCTCACAGTCCCAATGTCAGGCATGGGCTCCACAGCCTTCTTTTCGTTCTCCTTAGAGGACAAATTTTGTCCAGCCCTGTCCTCCTACAAAAAGAAAAACAGAGACGTACTTTCAGGATAAATATAAGCAATTTTTTAAAAAAATTTGCATAACAATAAAATCCACATTCCCATAAAATATATATATATATATATATTTTGCCCCTAGTCTCCGTTATCAAAGCACTCTATGATAAATGAGATATACACATATACAAATGTCGAGATTTAATAAATACAAGGGGTGAAATGGGGAAAAAAATTTACAAGTACTAAATTACTTATATTTTAAGTCAAAGTTAGTTAAGAAAAAATGTTTATATTTTGGATCGAAGGGAGTATTACTTTTGCGTTCAGTACAAGATAACACTATCTATATATTTTGTATGATCTGCGGTTCTGCACTAAACCCTGGAAAAGGCAAAGTTAACATTGCTGATAACCCAAAATTAGGGCAAAGAATCTAATAAGTAGAACAGTTTATAACAAATACCTGGTATGCACCACCGCACTGCTTATCCAATAATTAGAGATAAACTTTTCTCTTACATGAAAAAATATTTATTAAAATTGCAGTTGCAATGATTGACACGTTTCAACACATTGCACCAGTACATCTTAAACCACAGAGAAGCTTATCTTTTTCTAGGGGTGAAGATATGCCGATATAGAAAATGGCATTAACAGATATTTGTGCATATAAGCCAGGAGCAGCCCGTAAATGAAGAGAATAGCAACTTAAAATCACATAATTCATGAACCGCCATCAGAAATAATTAGTATGAAGCTTGCTGCAGATATAATCATTCACTGCATCTGCAGCACTAGATTATGGAATTGTGGAATTCAGATAGAAAACATTAGTATAGTGGGACCAATGACCAAATCACATCATTGATCAATTATTGCAAAGAAGCAAGAACAGAAGGCAACTTTGTCCTCAAGTACGATTGAAGATTCTTAGGTAGCCAACTATTATCCACACAAAAAACTAGGATTTGGTAATAATTCCTACTCATTAATCAGTATATGTAAATCCCCACTCCTCTTCCCAACCCCCCGCCCCAAAAAAATCAAAACAAAATATTAAAAAAGTCAACAGAGTTCAAAATTCCAACCTTATGGCAAGTGACTGGAGTCTCACAAACTTCTTCCTTAATTTCTCTGGCAGAAGAACCAATATCTCTGTTAGAATCACTAGTATCTTGAGGAGGACCCCCATATGTCTTTTCTAGCTTCACTACCAAAATTTTGTTTTCAAATGCTAAGGAAGATATCTGCAGATGAAACAAACAAGGATTTCAACAAAATAAGAACGGCGCAAAAAGCTAATAAAAAAGCCTTTTAATTCAAGCACGGTGATGCCCTGTAAAAAAAATTTTTATACCAAAAAATTCTTTGCTAATTAAATAACCCAATTAAAATCTTACAGCAAAAAGTGTAAAATTATAAGAATAGAAATAGAAAATGGTGATGGTCGGTCAATTGTTATTCAAAAATGGACCCAAGAAACAATGATGTTCCCAATCAAATGTATCATAATCTGCAGATCAATTTAGAACATTACAATATTAGTAATTTCTTGGCTGATTAGCGAGTAAATATAAGAAATGTCCAATCAAATGTCAGTGGGGTAAAAGCAACCACATGCAAACGTACTAAGACCAAAAAATGAAACAGAACCCTGCATTTTAAATTTTAACAATATTCAGCAAAATTTTAGACAAATCCAAGGTTTACATGTATCTAATCATTTTTTAAAACATCAAATAAATACTACACTAACACATGTGCGGTATACGGGAATTTGAAAGCAGTAAATAGCACCATTCACATAGATAGAATAATATAGGAAGGTACACTAAAATTCATGCAGACATCCTAACTGTGCTATTGACTGGCGTACAGAGGTGAATTACAACTGAAAGTTGGCAAATGTTGAGAAATCAAAAGTGGTGTTCATAAAAGGTAGACTTCTTAAAAGTAGCATAATGAGGGGTTTTCCTCAAGTTGGCCAAAGCTCCATTTTCCTATAAACTCACCCAACTAAGGAATACCATTAAAGTTTTATAACTTATGACCTGAAAGACAAGTAACAGACTCAATCTATACCTGCTTATTGAGACGCTCTCTCTCAACACTCAACTGAGTGACCAAAGTTTTAAAATTCATGGCATGCATGCCAATGTCTTTTGCTGTTGCCATTTTAGTTTTTTCCACTTGATGCAGAGTTTCCTCCAGACATTCCAATCTACTCCTCAAAAAACTTAATTCCTCATTTAACTCAGCATTTGATTCAGATAATACAATACACTTCTCCTCTGCACTGTCAGCCCGACTTTCAAATTTAGAAACATTTGACTTAAGATCCCCAATCACATTTTTCATATCATCAATTGTAGAATATAACATATCTTGTTTCTCCTGACTGGCTTCAGAAGATGCTATGGCATGCTGTAACCGTAGATCAGATTCTTTAAGCTGCCTCTCCAGCAAATCCACCTTGGCAGCACCACTCTCTTTCAAAAGAGCCAGCTCTTCATTGAGTCTAGTGTTACTCTCTGCCAATAATTTATTATCAGCTTCTGCACTAATAGCCCTACTTTCTGCCTTGGATGCATTTTTTTTTAGTTCTACAATACGATTTTCCATATATCTTACATCAGAACACAAAACATTATATAACTTCTGATATTCATCAGCAGAAGCCTTTGCATTCAGTAGTTGAAATTCAGATTGTTTTAGCTGCTTCTCGAGTGAATTCACCTTTTCACTTATCATGGAGTCCTCAGAATTAGCAAGACCTAGTTTAGCTCTAAGCTCAGATTCACGCTGAGCAAAACCATTCAGCTTGAACTGAGAAATCTGGAGTCTGCCAAGTAAGTCTCTCGAAATCCCCATCAGGATCTGACTTGCACTATCTGCTTCAAACCATCTTTCCCATACATCAGTTGCTTCTTCCTCTGCATAAACTAGCTCCTCCTCTAAGGATGATATTCTTAATTTTAGCTCTTCTTCAATTTGTAGTGAATCATTCATATTTTTCTCAAGATCTATTTCCCTTGCCAAGGATTTCTCTAGCATCCTCAGGATATTCCTTTGTTGCTCAGCGGTGTGCATATTTATCTCTGGATTCATATTTAAAGATTCATTATCCTCTCTGATGATTTTACCCACGTCACTTCTCCCTGTTGTCATTGTAAGTAAAGGGGGAAAACATCATTTCTTAAGAAGAAGAAAATTATTCATACCTAGTACTCTTATTTGTCAAAGCAAGCAGCTCTCTTGAGCCAATCAATTCAATGACCAACAAGTGTATAATCTCTTCTGTACAAAATATCCACGTGAACAATAAAATAAATATGCCTTCATTTATTTTTATTTTTTTTGCCACTCTTTTCCCCCTTTTTTTAATAAAAGAACCCATTAATAATAGAGATCATACTGCCTTAGACAACAATATCTCAGGAAACTGAAGCGGACCCTTGGATATTAGGGCACGAATAAATGAATAACTTCTTGTACAACTGCATAAAAACGACAATTTTCAAAACAAACAAATAAATAAATGGGATTCAATGATTACCAGTTTTCCCCCTCCTGAAAGAGGACAAATTCCTCTGAAAATTCGTCGATTGCATCTTGATTACAGAAAACTGCTCTTCAGACTGCTTCAAACGCTGCTCAAAATCACACAAGTTTTCTTTCATTACCATAAAAGTTTCCCCCAAGTGGGTGCATGACGATGTTCTCTGTCGAGCATCAGCAATCTCAGTTCGCAGTGTGTGCAAGAACTTATCCAATTCTCCAACCTCTGAATCCAGTATACCCGATAAAAGATCAAATTCAAGACCCTTCTCAACGGAATCAAGTTCCACGTGATCTTTCTCCATCGCGAAGGCCTCAAATTCACTATCCATAGTAGCTAGACGCATCATAAAGATGCTCAGATTAGTAACTTTCTCAGAGAAACCGGCTAAACTTAACTCCAGCCTGGTTAGAGTTATGTTATCAATGCCGATATCTCCAATATCCTCCCCATTGGGTGATTCGCCTTCAAGGAACACGATTTTATCCGTTTCGGCATCAAAGTCAGTACCAACATCACCAACAGATGTTGCAGCTGCCCCATTTTCAGCACTTGCAGCATCCATTATAGCAATCCAGTTAGCCTGAAACCCGGCAGGTTCAGGATTAAAATTATAAGTTCATGCCCACAAATGAAGCCACCAGGGAAGAAGAGGGCTGAAACAGAATCAATATATTTTACATAGTGGGTCTAAAGCCATCGAAGGGAGGCGAAACAAGTATTGCCAAATTCCACCAGAGAGAACCGTAAGAAATCATACCGTTTCAGTCCGATAACTCATAAATTCGATCTCAGTTTGGAGATTCCGTTTTAACAGAACCGCACACGCCCTAAAAGTAGAAGCGGATACGATGCCGCTCCCGCCCCAACCCCAACGAGTCTGACTCTGTGCCACCAAACTGAAACGCAACGTTTCCACGAGCAAGGTTCTTTTTTTTTTTTTTTTTCATTTTTGTTTCCAATGGCCCAAGTGAACTCCATAGCAACGGGCCAAGGCTCCATGCTTCCTTTGGTTCTCAAGGTGTTCTCTCTTTTTTTTTTCTTTTTAATATATACAAAAACACACACGCACACATTGTCACGCACACACAAAGGGCTCTGTTTTTTTTTTTTTAATGGTATTGCCCTCTAGGAGGCTTATTAAAATGTATATGTGTGCGCACACGCGCGCGCGTGCAGGCCTCCTTGTTTTAATGCTACTAGGCTTTTGTTGTCAGCAAAACTCTAGTACCAGTCTCGAACGACATATAATAAGTTGAAGTGCGAATAAGATGTGTTTATATTTGATATCTAATTAATCTCTAATATAATAATATTTATATATAATAAAAAAATAGCATGAGGCTTTAAACTTGAAAGATAAGAGGATGGTGTACCAAAATGAATAATGACACTTTTTGTTTTAGTATACATATTAAATAAATTATAAATTAAGCTTGAAATTACGAGGTTACGTGCAGTTCATTATTATCGTTTCTCACCTAAGCTAAGGTAATTCACGATTTTCACATCATTGGTTGAGTTGATGAGATTCAGTATGTGTTCCCTCGTGAAAAGTACGAGATGCTTTCCTTTTCAATTTAATTCTTCTCAACTTGTGTTGTTTAATTATTTGTCATCATAATATCGGTGTTCTCTAGGAAAATCCTCAATTAGCTTTATTTATACATTTATGATGGAAAATTTACATATTGTTTTTTTTTCCTAGGTATATTAATAATAAAAAAATCTTCTCTCTACTAATAAAAATTGTTCAAATTAATAAGAATTTGATTAATAACTCGGTTGTAGCTGTAAATCCTGTTACTGATCTGTAAATATTCTTTATAAGTGTTTTGTGATTTTGAAAATATATCTTAATCCTGATGAGCTCCTAAAATCAAGCTCACCAAAATTTTCAATTATGAAAAAAATTGTTCTCTTCTCATATTATGACATTAAAAAAAATTCTAATCACAGCATCACAGAAAAAGGTACCTGTTTAATTGCAGGTCATAACCATTTGCACTCATGGAAAATTTTCAGAAAGTGAAAAACCAGTGGCCCCAAAGTTAAGAGAATCATTGCTCTTAAATTATATTACAGTGCCGATGATGATAAATAAGAAAAAATTAAAAAAGGGAGGTCACAAAGTCCCGATCCACATGAAGCATTTCATCACCAACATGTACTCCAGAAAGCCACGTGAGAGGCCACTTGCTCTTAAATTATGTCCAATTATTTGGATTTTGGGGAACGACCTATCATAGCTTGACAACTTACATATTCACTTGCTGTGTTCTGAGGCGACTTGTTTGATGGCAAACGAGAAAGTGCAATTGCTGACCACCTTGATTGTGAAGCGCAGGAGATTCTCACCCATGATATTGTTATTGTTTAATTTAATTCATGATTCCATGTCTCTTCAATCCCTCCAAGGTTAACGTAAGCTTTTGATATTTACTTGTAACTAAGTTCTTTTATACTTTAATTGGTCGTCTTACTCGTGTTCCACCTCCACTGCTTTAATCTAAAGGTGTTTATGGGACGGAACACCCTCATCTCATATCTCATTTTGAAAAAAAGATCGAGATTAAATTTTGACCCCGTGTTCATTCCATCTCAAAAGTCATTCCGTCCCGTTAAGAGTCAGGACTGAATCGAGACATTCCGCCATCCTGATAAATGAAATAATGTTAAAAAAAGATCTGGATAATAACGTTCATAAAATTTTAAATCATATAATTTATTAAGTTTAAAATCAAAGCAACACAAGCACATAAATAACAATAATTTAAAATTAATTATTGAATTATATTAATCACAATTACATATTATAATAACAAATATAAGTGATCTTTATACTATAAGATTAGCAACAATAGGTAAGTCAAACACAATATCAAATCATTGTTCTTTTATTTTAGTGAAGATATACTAGGCTAATTACTCTTCTAAAAATGAGTAAGAAATATGTTACAAATAAAAGTTATTAAATAGATAGATATACGAATAAATTATATTAATATAATTAATATATTATAAAGAAAGATATCGTCATGTTTACTCCATGCCACTAAAAGTATCAATATAAAAAAAATTTAATTTTAAATAAGAATTGCAAGTATTAAAAGTATAATTGATATATTTAATATAAGTATAAATTATATTAATATAATTAATATATTTAAAATAAAAAATAATATATATAATATTCGGGACGGGACGGGACGGGACAGGACATCTCGATGGTAATCCCGTGTTCCCTCCCATCCTAAACTCCTTTCCTGTCCCGTTCTGTAAAGTCTCATTCCAATTATTTTCGGGCCGGGACAAAACCCATCCCGATATGATCGGGACAATATCAGGTTAATCAGGATGAATCTAGACTGAACACCCTACTTTAATCTTCTTTTAAATTAAGGCTTGATTTGGTTGGGGTTTTTGGGGGAGGGGCGGGAAGCAAGAAAGGTTGTTTGATTGAAAAAATTGAAAAGGAGGGAAGGCAAATTTTATGACTAAACTGTTCTTATTAATCTTATTACATTCTAAAATTATCATTGATTCAATTAAATAAAAAATATGACACCACTTCTACGTGTCATTGATTGTTTATTACTAACTGCTCTATATCTATCTTCAATTATAACCCTTGCATATTTTTCTACTAAAAATTATACTTAAAATTAATGATATAATTTGTTAAGCTAGCGCCTTTTTGTAGACTTCTTGGCTTAATTAATATTCAAAAAATATCTTTGGTTGCAATTGGAATAAAAGGAAATTGAAATTAGTTGAATGATTTTAAATTATTATTTTCTTTGATAATTTAATCCAATGAGATGCTGCTCTCATAGTTCATACATTGAACCAGATGCTTTTTTTTTTTCCCTGTTACAAAGAAAAAGAGATTAATTCAACACATCCATAAAAAACAGTAGGATAAAATTTAATTGTAAAAGGTACTGTTTACGATATACAGATGATATACTTATATGTAACATTGTAAATAATTTAAGGTAAATATGTGTGATCTTTTTTAAGGAAAATGTATGACAAATGACAGCTCACACCATAAATTTATTACTTTCGGCCCTATTAAAATAAAAAATCAATCGCGAGTAAATTATCATAATTAAAGCATTTAAACTTCAATATCATCAATGTGATCTTAAAAGCTTATTAGCGTCATCTCACTCTGCATTGTGGTAATGATATCAAATGTCAAATCTTCATCGCTGGACCAACCAATAAAACTCATTATTTAGGTTAACAAGTGCAATTAACAACAATTAAGATGTTAATAACAGAAGACTTATGATACTTCTCATTATTTTATCATAAATTCGTGGCTGGGAATGCGTGGAATATAATATGTGATGAGGCGTCCAATTAATTAAGTAGAAAATTCATACATTCGCGGTAATCGAAGCACTTACGTCTCGCACTCTTCTTTGTTATTGCAAATTACAAATTTTAGCAGTTTTTATTAATTTTGGTGGGGAATGGGAGTCGCGCTCAAATTGAAGGGTTACATATTGTAAATGGGCCCTGGTGCTGATGAATGTGGGCCCATTGGCCCAATTGGTTACGAAAAGTCAGATTACAGACCGACGATGGCCTTGACGCTTTTATCAAAAGCAAATATATTATAAAAAAAAAAAAAGCAAATAGAAGACCGGTGGGTGCTAGAATCAACTGATTGGAGATTTGATTCAACTTAATTAGAGGTTTTAATTTTAAGTTTTGAATATATAACATTTATTAAATTCTTTATTATTTATTCTTTATTCTTAATAGGAGATGTGCCATTGAAAAAGTACTCAGTAAGCTGTCGATTAGATTAGTGGGACTAAAAACCTATGATATCAGCAAAAGCCAAAAAAAAAAAAAATCAACATATACTATTATAGTTCTACTGTTTTCATTTTTTGTCTTGCACGACAAATAATTTTAAGAATTTCCAGTCGTTCTCTGGTTCGATAACTCCTTGACATCTTGATTTAACAAGGTTTGATTATTATTAAAACTATTTTTTTTTCTAAAAATTACGTAAGAAACTTCATGCTTCCTTTGAATTTTAAATACTGAATAGGGTTGTGAAATTCTGCTATCCTGACAAATCCTGAAATGTATAATATTTAGGGAGACAATTTAGTGGGTCCCTTTGCAAAAGAAAATAGTTACGATATGAAATAAAATAATGTTATTATTCTTAGATATTTTTGGGTTACTGTTATTGTTAGACCTTAAAAAAGTCGGAATCATAATAATTATATTTACAGATAAAAAATAGATTAAAATATGTTATACTAATCAATATAAATATGTATTAATTATTTTTTTATTAATATAAATTATAAAAAATAATTTAAAAAATATATATTAAATGCTTATTAAAATAGATAATTTTACTTGTATAAAAAAATAAAAAATATAATTTTTTTGTAAATAAAAACAGATAGACTAGTTAAAACACTCCAATAAACAATGACACAACAAGGATTCAAAATCATGAGTGCAGAATAACTAAATAAAAAATTAATATTTTTAAAATAATAATTTAATAATTAAAAGTAATCATTATATTATGACTAAAATTGTACCGATATAAATATGTTTTTCATTATTTTCATTTTAAAAATTATATTGAACATGTTAATATAGTTTTTGTTACAAATATACTCTTTATATTTTACTTAAATCATTAAAATATTATATATCTAATAAGTTTTTAAGTTCAATTTTTTTAAAGAAAAATTAATCTTTTAGTCCTTCAACTTTTAACTTACTTGTAACTCAGTCCCTTAATTATGACTCGGTGCGACTCATTCCCTCAACTATAACTCGTTGTAACTCAATCCCTCAATTTTTAATTTACCTATAACTCAGTCTTATTTTTTAATTTTTTTAAAAAAATTTTCAATGAGAGGAATAAAAAAATACTCATATATTATTTTAAAATACCCTCTTCTTATTCATTAATGTGAATAAGAGTTAACATGAAAAAAAAATTAACAAAGGTTAAGGGACTAATTTGTAAGTGATTCAAAAATTGAGAGATTGATTCATAGGCGAGTTATAGTTAAAGGACTGAATCATAGCGAATCATAGTTGAGAAATTAAGTTATAAGTACTTAAAAGTCGGAGGACTAAAAGAATAATTTTTTTTAATTTAAAAGGTGCAAAATATCAATAATAGAGGTATAAAGTTACAAATTTTACATATCTACTCATAATTTTTACCAAAGTAAAGGGTGCATTTGCATTCCCCAACATAACGAGCCATTGCTAATGAATTTAGGTGGCATTTGGATTTGAATTTTATCTTTAAAATTTTATGTTTAAAAAATCATGTATCTAAAATCATTGTTTGAATAATGTAAAAGATTACAAAAAAAAACAGAGAGAGAGATGAATTGATATTCAAAGTGAAAATATAAATTTTGGAGTAGTCAATTAATTCTATTCCTCAATGGACAAGAGATGGGAACAATAGACGTGAGAAGAGACAAGAGTGGCTAAGGTATTAATAATAAAAATATAAAGAGAACAAGAGGATTGAAGTAATTAAAATTTTAAATAATTAAGATATAAATAAAATTAGAAATTAAAAATAAAAAATATATATTTGGATTTTTTTGTCAAAAAAAATTTGGATTTGTATTGAGTTTTTTTTAACTAAAAATTTGTATTAATTTATAACTGATAAATTTTCATATACTCAAGCAGGAGGTTTGTCTTGTTCGACCCCCCCACAAAAAAAAAAAAAAAAAAGTGAGGTTTGTCTCAAAACTAATCGAAACGCAGCATTAGTACCATGTTATGTTATCTTTATCTTTAATTATAAAATATTTTTAAAAAATATTTTGCGTTTCAAAATATAAAATCATTCTGATAAAAATAAATTTTTATTAATAATTTTTTTATATTACTTTTTACATTATAATCTTTATGTTTAATATTTTTTCATAAATAGAATATTAAAAAATACATTTTTAAAATTTTAAATTTTTATTTTGCAAAATATATTTAATAAATTTTATTGATATATATAATTTTATCTAAAAATATCAAAAATTGAGTTGGAGATAATATATTTAACTTTTTGTTTCCTCATGATTTTCATTGCTTTAACCTGTTTTGTGCCTAGACGGGAGCTAACCGCAAATCAGAGCACAAAATTACACAGTACTCGTGGGGACCGTGGAAAAAAAAAAAAAAAAAGAGGATATTCTGTCTTTTGAATTTTGTTTTCGCTGATCTAATTAATTAAAAAATAGCTTACTTATTTCGTTTTTATACGCAAACCGACATTGTCCAAAATAGGCGAGTTTATTTTGGACCAAACTTTAAAAAATTGTACCATGGCCATGAAGTATTTCAAACATTGTACACTCGCATCTTTTGCTTTAAAAAAATACAAAATACAAAATGAACGTCATTCATACTCTATTTGGCGATAACTAGCACTATTTGATTATTTGTCATGCCTGGCACCAGCATAATAAAAAGGGATATTTATGTCAAAATTTCACATAAAAAAATTAATTATTTCAATATTCATTTGGTGTAGTACAGTTATTAATAAATCTTAAAATAATTAATTCTTTTATGTAAAATCTGTATATAATTTTTCATAATAACAAATATTATATAATTCACTTTTTCAGGACAACGAGTAATAGGCTAATAGCACGAAAGACGAGTATATATAATAATTTCAGCGGAGTTTAAATTGAAGAAATAATCGAGAAGAAATGGTAATTTTACATTAAACGCACAAGTTTAAATTAGTACTAATATAAATATAGATAATTGAGGGGATAAAATTATTAATAAGTAGGCTCAACCTTTTACTCGCCGAAAAAAAAAAAAAAGAAAACTCATGTAATATAGTCAGGAAATTTTTTCCTCGCAATGTTTTTAAAATCTAAGAAATTATTTACTTTTTAATTTAACAAAGCACTTAGGTGAGTTCAATTGAAGGAAACTAAAAATAGTACCCCTCTATTTAAAAATATAAAATATTTTTTTAAAATTAAATATTTATAATTTAATATTATTTTTTAAAAGTGTTCTTATTAAATAAATTATTTTATATATATTTTATAATAAATTATTATATTAAATAGAAGTAAATATAGAAGAAGATGTTAATTTAAAAATAAATAATTATTTTATTAAAATAAAATTTAATTAAAAATATTTAAACCGAGGAATAAAATCCAACACAGGCACGCAAGTAGAAGCAGGGGTTCACTTGATTCTGATACCAGACAGCCTGGGCATTGGATTTGGGCAGCACAGAGGCCCCGATATTCGAAAATATCTGGTAGGCTTTCAAATGAATATCTCCATTCTCCTCACGTCATCCATTAATTTTTTCCTTCTATTTTTTTTAAATTTTGTTGAGTGAAGTAAGAAATTGCGTAATTGTATTTGTGACGTTTTTTTCCGTTCGATGCTTTATATTTAAGCTATCATGGCTTTTTATTAATACCATAGGTTGTCAGGGATAGCTTGATAAAAAGTCTTGAGTTTAAGTCTTAAATATATACAGTAACAATTAAATTCTCAATATCCGTCAAAAAATTTCACAAGCTGCTGGTTAAATTAGTTTAGCCAAAAATTGAAGCACCTACTTCCTTCAAAGTATAATAATCGCATTTTTTAAAAGTATTCATAATAAATAAATTATTTTATATTTATTTTAAAATAAAACACTCATATCTAATATAAAAAAATAGTATTAATTTAAAAAAATAATTATTTTATTAAGGTGAGATTTAATAAAAATAAATTATATTTTTCAATAAAAAAAGTGTTTTTGTTTGTTTTTGGGCCTTACCGCTTAAGGAACTTGCAGTAGATTGGGATGGGGAAATTTCTTTTATGATTGCAGAGTAGTTATCGGGAAGGAAGGGCTAAAATCAAATGGAAGATAAAGGAAAAAAGGAATACTAAGTTTTTCTATGCCATGTTAGTAACAAGATCAAAAATCATATCAAGAGGCTAAAAAGAACAGATGACACGTGGTCGAATAACCAAGTTGAGCTTCTCAACATGATTTGGTCTCATACTCATCCTTCTCTTCTTTCAATGTATCTCTCTTACTCGAGGAATTTAGAGATCATGACATCTTCGTCTCACAAATTTTAGAAGATGACTTTAGGTTGCTTGATACTTAGATCTTTGAGAATGAAATTAAAAATGCCGTTTTCCAACTCCCTAAAGAGAGCTCCCCTGGTCTTAATGATTTTGATGCATCTTTCTTTCCAAACAAAACAAAAAAAAAATAATTTGATTAGACAGGACCTTTTTCACATGACATGCTCTTTTTAGAATTTAGGGCATATCCTTACTATCTTCAATAAAACCTTCATCAACCTTGTTCCTTATTCCCATGCATAATAATCCTGTTACCTTTGCGTGATCTTAGACCAATTAGACTCTATAATGTATAATCTACAAAATTTTCTCCAAGATCATTAGTAACAAACTAAAACCAATATTATCTAAGCTAATCTCTCCTTTTTAAACTGCTTATATAAAAGGAGGACTTATTAAATACAATATCTTTTTAGCTACAGAGTTAATGCATCAAGTTTACTCATCTATAGTTAAAAAGAAGAAATTAGCTGCTTGAAAGATTGACTTTGTAAAAGCTTTTGATAGAATATCTTAATCTTTTATTGAGACTGTCATTGTTAAGATGAATGTTCCAACAAAGTTGATTAAACTGATTTTACAATGTATCTTCATGGTGCATTATCAAATTCTTTTTAATGGTAAAACTACACTTTCGATATATCCTTCAAATGGAATTAGGCAAGGAGATCCCTTTCCCCTTTACATATACATTTTTGTTGCAAATATTCTATTTAGGCTCATCTTGTGCAAGGAACAATTAGGTGCTTTGAAGGGTATTAAAATCTACAATGATGCATACTCAATTATGCATCTTTTGTATGTAGATGACTCAAAACTATTATTTGAATGTAACAATTTTGGTCTTACTAGGGTTAAGGCTATTTTGCATGCTTTTTGCAAGTGGTTTGGATTAGATATCAATAAGGATAAACCCATCATGGTTCTCAATCCTAACATAACTCTTGACATGAAGACGTGTAATGCTTGCTTGGTAATACTCTCAAGATAAAATATAGTGATTTCTCCAGTCATATTAAACTGAAAAAGACGTGTAATGCTTTTGGAAGGGTATCTTAGATTCTCAAGATATCATCCTTAAAAATTTAAAATGGCAAATAGGTTTTGGAATTAATATTCTGATTGATCATGAGTTTTGGTGCAAATCGATTGGCCACAATTTGCTTAATAGATTTGATATCAACCACATGTTTGATCTCATTATTCATAGAAATTTACCATGTTCTCCTTGTAATTGAAATAGAGATTTGATTTAGCAAATTTATAGGCTTCAAGACGCTCAAGCCATTCTCAAAAGTCCTTTTTCCTTGTTTTCTCAAGATGATAAGCTAGTTTGGTCATGAAGCATTACTCTGTTAAAGATGGCTTTTCTTTCACCTGTTGGTACCAAACTTCTTTCTTGAATGAATCCTTTTAGAGTTCTCTTTAGAAAATTAAATTGCCTTAAAAGCAACTTTAATTTGTATGGAAGCTAATCCATTCAGCAATATCAATTGGAGACATTCTTCGAAAATATCATTTGGATGTACAATCTCAATGTGTCTTTGAAGGTCTTGATTCTGATCAAAAATACATCTATTTGGTAGTTGTAATTATACTAGACTTATATGGTTTAATGCTTTGTCTCTCCCCTCCTCAGATATTGAGGCTGTTGGATTGTCTAACTGTATTATTTCTATGTTGTCTTACTTACACAAAATTGAGTTGATCTTCAATTAAGAGGTATTATTATACTCCTCAATTTCATTTGGCAAAAGAGGAACATTGCTTTTTATAATGGAATTATCCATAACCTTAATCAAGTTTTATTGGAATTTCACAGTCAATGTCACTATCTTTTTTTATGCATGTAATTGGTATGATATTAGTGACATAAATAGTTTTTTACGTAGCTCTACCTGGTTATGCTTGGAATCGTCATCCAACAGTACTCCTTATTTGGAATTGAAATATTAGGATGAACAAATTTAAAAGAGGTGGTAGTGTTTACTATACTACTATCTTATACATCAACTCTAAACCTAGTACGAGCTTTGTTTGGAAACATTCTTTGGGAAGCTTTGGTGCATGTTTGGATTACACTCTAACCCCAATTAGAATAGGTTTAACTGAGGTTAGGATGCAAAATGCTAAAAAAAATTGTTTGGATTAGCAAAAATTTTCAACCTTAGTTAGCTTATAAATGTGCGTTATCTAAAAAGCCAACTGATTTGGCTTTTCCCTTCTCAGCATTCACGTTTGCCCGTTGGAAGCATTAAATGCATTTTAAATTTTATTGCTTTCTCTCTCTTGTCTTCCATCTACCCGATCTGCACCTTGCTTCCTGTGCATGCTGCTTTACCCGTGACCTCCTATTTTGCTTCAAAACTGCTTTAAAACACACTTCTAGATCTGCTTCCTTCGGCCAATCGTCTGCTTCCTTCAGCGCCGATCTCCAGCTTTCCACCATGTCCCTGCTTTGATCTCCAGCTCTCTTCTGTTAGTCATTTTTCTATCGATCTCTAGCATACCACTGTGCCCCTGCTCCAATCTCTAGTTCTATTTTGTTAGTCTTTTTTTTTATCGATCTCCAGCTTTCCATCATGCCCCTGCTCCAAAGTGCTTCTTCTCGCTGTTGCCTCTCAATCTCCTAAAAAGCCACCAGATATGTACTTCCTATTGCTGGATCTACTCCCCATCGCTTGTCCTTGCCAAGTAAGGTCGTTCTTTTTGTCTCCTTCATTGCCTTATTTCCTGTTGTGCTCTGCTATTCCTTCTTTGAAGACTTCTTCCTTCACTTGTCATGCGCTGCTGCTCCAAGAAGTGATATGTGCTTGTTATTCTCTCATGTCTATCCCCTGTTTGTTTATTTTAGAGCAGAGGAAGATATAATGCGTGCACATTTGTTTCCTATCCTACTTGTTATTCTCTTTACTTTCCATTCCCTGTTCATTTTTGGAACTCGAGTTGCTAATGTTCATTTTCTTTTTCAATCTCATGCGATGAGAAATGCATGTGTGTAACATGAGTACAGATGCCCATAAGATGCATTTTTGGAACTCGGTTATTTATAATGCTGTTAGACCAGTCATCTTTTCTGCATTTCTGGAACTCACTTGTTATGTCTTCCTCGAATAGTTTGTGAAGCCATAGATTGCTTTGCTTGTAGTGTCTCATCTGAAATTATTATTGAAGTGTTTCCAAGGCTTTCATGCTCTGACTTGAAGGATATTTATGTTGTTTGCTGTTTTCATATTGACATGAAAATGAGCAGTGGTCATTCAATATTTTGAGCTTTTTGGTATGTTATGATTGGCTTATCCTGTTACTGGAAAGAATAGGTGGTGGGTGTCTACTGATTCTAAATTGCATGCATGAACATTACATACAATTGCCTTTAAATGAGTAAACGTGTCTGCTATCTGTAATGTTGATTACTTGATTTATTAGACCTATATTTATTAACCTGAATAGTAAATAGAGTGGATGCAGGTAACCATTGCCAGGGGGCTATGTGTGTTAAAATTTTCATTTAATCATGCATTTGATGGTCTTAATTTTTTTCTTTTTGGGAGTAAGGTTATGACAGAGTAAAGTTTTTTTTTTCAATTAATCTCAATCAATCTTCTACAGCTCAGGAGAGAGGATTTGTAAATATAGCACAATTATTATCATTATCATGAGTAGCTATGACGATCCAATTAGCATATTTATTAGTTTCCTTTTGTACTAGCTCTCTTTTATACATGATCCATGCTATAGCATCTTTTTTATTATAACTTTCTAACTTAGAGTCTTGTAGATATCAAGGATGCGTGCAGTAGTATGTAACACACATTAAAATGTGAAATCAAATTAAAAAATTAAAGCTACGAGTGACATGCATATTATGCATTATACTATTATCATTGTGGCAATTTTACAATATTAAGCACCAATTGTAAATGCTAAAGGTCATATGATTCATAAGTCAAATGCTTAAGCATGCCTCAGCTTCCTCCTGTTGCACTTTAGCTTGCTCTAATTCTTACTTGTGCTTCAATTCTTTTTATGCAAGTTGCATTATTTTAAATTTTTGTTTTTCATTATATAAACTCCATGAATTTGAAAAATGCCAAACTGAAAATAGGAGATATATATTGATTTTTCATATATGTAGAGATATATAATAATTTTGCATGTTTGTGATAGCTAGCTAGTCTATACAATAATGAACAGCGATAAAGGAAAAGCTGTGTGGAATTCAACTTTAACAAAAATTTTCATTAAAGAATGCTTGGAACAAGTGTACAAGAAACAAAGGAAAGGAACTACTTTCAATAAAAATGGGTGGCAGGCAATAATTGAGGGGTTTGAGGCAAAAACAGGAAAAAGTTATGAGCAAAAGCAATTGAAAAATAAGCTAGATAACATGAGGAAAGAATGGAACGTATGGCATAAGTTGTTTTCAAGTAAAACTGACTTAAGGTGGGACAGTGACAGGAATACTGTTGATGCTTTAGATGAGTGGTGGGAGTGAAAAATCTTGGTATGGATTAGTTATCGAGTGTTTTTAAGATTAGAATTTAATTTGAGAATTTTAATTGTTGGTTATTTGAATGGTTGCAGGAAAATCCTCTTTATGGAAAATTTAGATATAAAGGTCTAAGATTTGCAAGGGAATTAACCTTGATATTCAAGGATGTCATGGCAACTGGGGAGACACTTTTTGTACCATTTGCTACCCAGACCCAAATAGAGGATGATGATGATGAGGATGTGTATTGCCCTACTATTGACCTTTGAGAAGGCTATGATGATAGTGAAGAGGAGCTAAATTTATCTGACACTGCAGCACCTATGGGGGTCACTGGTGAGTTATTGGACTTGAATGTCACCACGAATATCGGTGGAACTAGTGGTGACAGAAGTCAAGGCAAGAGAAAGAGGGTGGTAGGCATTGGTGGGAGGAAAAAGCAAAAAGTCCCTGCCTTAATGAAAATAGCAGATGCGATGAGTGAAATGGCCAAGGATAATAAAGCTAGAACAGAGACAGTGAACAAGATTTTGGCAAATGACCTAGGAGTTTCTGAGGTTGTAGCTCACCTAAATAGACTCCCAGAAGTTTTTGGTGATAAAAATTTGCATTGGAGATGTGTCAATCTTGTTTTGTACAAGCCTATGCGAGATGCTTACTGACAACTTAAAGATCATCCTAATCACTTGGTTAATTAGTTGAAGCACTAAGTCTACCATCTATCAGATTTTATTTCAAAGAATACATCTAGATGAATTTTTATCTAGGCTTATGATGACTTGACTTGTGTTTGACTTGTAGTTGCTTTATTTTGACTTGTGTTTGACTTGTAGTTACTTTATTTTGACTTGTAGTTTGCTATGCAAATGATGACTTGCTTTGTAGCGAATATTTAACTCTTATTTAATGCTTATCTTATGCTTTATCTTTTATGTTGTTGAATGATATTTATATACTATGCATTTTATATTATATACAAATGATATTTACATACTATTTTACCTCAAGTTTAAAAATTATGGAAGATTCGAATGAATATATGTTGGGTTGGAATGAAGGTTGGGATGTAGATGTGGCTCATCAACTACTTCCCTTGTTACAGCAAGATATAACGGAGCAAAAAAAAATGTCAATTAGTTAGTGAATATGTGATGCCATATGTGTGTAAAGAGCCACGGAGAACTAGCATGTAAACAGGATAAATGTGGGTTAATGATATTTTGCAAGGTTTATGAAATGTTTCGAATAGAAAAACATTTGTTCAGGCAACTGTGTGCGACACTAGTTGATCTTGATATAAAGAAGTCTAAAAAATGGGAGTTGAAGAAATGATTGGAATGTTTTTAAATACAGTTAGACATCGAGTTGGTAATAGGATGATATAGGAACAATTTCAGTATTCAAGGGAAACTATCCATAGAAATTTTCATAAAGTATTAGCTGCCTACCTTAACCTTTCCAAGGAAAACATAAAGCCACTTAATCCTTTGTTTCAACGATGTCATTCAAAAATTCAAAATGATCCACAATGTTGCCTATTCTTTAAGGATGCTATAGGAGCAATCGATGGCACTCATGTGCCATGTGTGGTTAGTGTTGCTGATCAAGTCAAATTCATTGGAAGAAAGGGATATGCAACACAGAATGTTATGGCTGTATGTGATTGGTGTAAAGGGCGTCCTAAATTAGGACTTAATCATTATACTAACCATGATTAATCAAGGACTAATCCAAATGGATTATCTAATACGAGATTAACCCAAATGAATTTTTAATATGTATTTTTTTTCAAACTATTTAATATAAAGGGATCCCAAGTCTTTAAAATATTTTAAGAACTCATATCATTCAATTAAACCTATACGGAAGCATGATAATAACTATTTTTGCTTGCACAAATATTTTGGCTTGTAATTATAGCACAAGTATCAAACCATATTCTCCAGGGCCCAAAATACATTTCTCCCAACACAAAACCCATAATGCAAGTGGATTAAGAATATATTAACCTAGTTGGCAATATTATAGACTAAATACACATATCAAATAAAAGGAGAGAGGCCTACAGAAGTGATTATTATCACTTGGCCTAATGCTCCTTTCCTCTGTTCTTTTGAGATGAGCTAGCTCCTATAATATGTTAAAAGAGAGAGGTGAGTACAACCACTCAGTAACCAAGGTATATCTAAGTTATATAAATGCATGATAATTAATCATGAATGCAAGTGGCTAATAAATTTATCAAGGTGACCATTTAAACAATCACATTAATAACATGTTAATCACATTAACATTTAACTCATGTGAATAATTTCAAGAATAAAGTCAAGTATAAAATTTGCACAAATAATCACATACACATTATTCACATAATTACTGCATGTTCTCATTTCTACAATTATAATCATATTCTCAACATAGCCATCAATCACTCAAATGGCATGATAGTAATAATATGCATGATCAATCTCTTTCTTATATCCCCCCTTATTTTCTTTGACATGAAATTCGTGGGCCAACAACCAGAAGGGATCGTCCATGTGGTGAGACTATCCAAAGCCTTAATCATATCATGAGGGACTACCCGGCCAGGGTTACCTTACTCACTTATGAACATGGTTTCCCCCAAATCACATACTATAGGGTGTCATACCCAAAACTAGCTCTACCCAAAACTTCAGGTAGGCTAGTAGGGTTAAGTCCCTTAATAGGAACAATGCTACAGTACCTTACAAGGTAAGTAGCGGCTATAACCCCTGGGATTATTGGTTAATAGCCAAGTACCGCATGGATTTTGCATAGCCGCTAACTCCTTCACTAAGGCGAACTCCTGTCATATGATCATACTTATGAGAAAATGCATTTCAAAAAAACTCATATATATATATATATATATAATTCAAAATTATCCCACATGCTCATCAACTTTCTTGCTCAACAAACATCAAGAATCATCATATTTTAATCATGCCTCTTGCATCAATTTTTAAATTATCATACAAAACCACATTAGCATCATATAAAACTCAACATGCTCATACAATTTATTATTGTGCATAATCCACAACTTATATCCAAGAATGTACACATAATCATCAACCATCAATCTCATTACTCACACCAAGTCATACTTAACTTGGTCACAAGTCATAGAGTCTCAACAAAGCTACATGCATTACAAACAATCATTTCAAAATTTAGACATATATATATATATATATATATATTCTTTTATTTCACCAACATAATTAATTAAGTAACATACAAATGTATAAAATAGATTTTCCTCGATTACTTCAACCTTTGAGAGGTCAAAGGTTACCCTCAAGTTACAACACTTACAAAGCTTTCCAAAGCTTGAATGGTGTCAAAAGAAAATTAATCTATAATTGATCATATCCTAATGTGTCAATAATATTATTAATACAATTTTCACTTATACTCTAACACCTAAGTATGTATTTTATTTTATTTTATATTTTTTTTAAGAACTTAGTCTTAGTCTCTTGAATTCTAAAATTTAATTTCATGTATTTGAACCTATCTACTTGATTCGATAGTCTCCTTTACAATAATTTCATTCAAATAATTTTTTAATATTAAAATTTCTCTTTTTATTCCAAAAATTCGCACATAAAAATACCCAAAAATTACAAACTTGATTTCAAGCCTAGAATCATTATTCTATAACCATAATAATTTATTTCTCATCTCAAATAATTATCTAAATATCAACAAATCAATTTATATTTTCAGATTTAACCAAAAATCTACCCATAGGGATCTAGGGATAAACTCAAATGCCTCAAATTCCAATTCTATCAACAAAATAATATTCTAGAATATTTATTACACTACTAACAACATCAAAAACTATATTTATTTAACATAAATTCATTTCTCTTTCAGACCCTAGGTTTTCTAAAGTTTCAGAATCTGCAGCTCAAAGAGAAAAATGAGTAAAAAAATGTTTAGAACACTTACCTAGTCATAGAATACTTAAAATCTCATCTGAAATATTTTACTATGGAGCTTCACCTTCTAAATCAACTCCTCTAGCTGCAGCGTTGCTCGCTCTCTGTGTATGGATGCAGAAACGGAAAGGAAGAAGAGAATGAAAAGCCAGAAGTCTTTGGCTTGTTTTATTTTAAAATGGTCTGGGTCCCACATAATAATTCATACTCTTACTTTCTTTTTTTTTATTATTTTATATATATATATAATCATTGCAACACGCGGACGCCGAAAGCTCTCTTCTTCTTCTCTTCTTTTTTTTTTTTGCATTATTTACACCTCAACACTTAAAGCGAAAATTACTTCTCTTCCCCCTCTAATTTTCAATTTATTTTATGTTCCTTTTCCTTCTTCTTCTTCTTCTTTTTTAATAATATTATCATTACTATTTCTATTTACTATAAGATCATAACTTAAAATTTTAATCTAAATTAAATCCAATAATAATTTTCTAACTAAAATTATTTATATCTAAATATTCTTTCAAAATTACTCATTTGCTCTAAATTAACTTAATTAACCTTAGGTTAATTTTTTTGGGATGTTACAATTGAGACATGTGTTTTACTTTTGTCATTACGGGATGGGAAGGTACGGCTCATGATGCTCGAGTATTTGATAATGCCATATCAACTCCTTCAATGCATTTTTTGCATCCACCTCCAGGCATATTTTATTAAAGTCACTATAATTATTATTGCATTGATTTAATGTTGGTCAAATTTACATCACTTCCTTTTATTTAATAGGTAAATATTATTTGGTTGATTCTGGTTATCCAACACTAAATGGGTATCTTGGTCCATATCGTTGCGAACATTATCACCTTCCAGACTTTAGACGAGTTGCAAGATTTGCAAACAATAATGAGGTCTTCAATTATTATCATTCAAGTCTGAGATACACTATAGAAAGAACTTTTGGAGTGTGGAAGAATAGGTTTGCAATTATATGAAAAATATCAAATTTAAATATAAAACACAAGTTCAAATTGTTTGTGCAACAATGACAATACATAATTTTATTAGGAGAAATTTAATTACTGATGAGTAGTTCATACAAGCTGAAGATGAAAGTGTAGAAGTCCAAGAGGAAGATATCGATATTGGTAAAACATCCTCGTCAAATCTACTCGAATTATCAAGACAGATGCAGCATGTTCGTGATACAATTAGAGATCAACTTGTAAATCATATCAATTAAATATTAATTTATTTTAAGTTTTCATGGTTGAATATTCAAAATATTTTACTTATTAGTTGTGATTTTAAGTTTAATATTTTTTTACTTATTAGTTAGCCAAAAAAATTTAAACATACTTATTTAAGATTTAATATTTAAGATAAAAAAATTTATGCTTATTTTTATTATTAAATATTTCAATTGGCTTTTGAATTAAACCATCCAAATGAATTTCAGTTTATCTGACTGACTTTAAAAAAAATAATATTCAAACATAAATCACGTTATATCAACTGATTTTTTTTAATCTCAATTTGCTAACCTCAGTTGAATACTAATCTCAATTATAAATTTTTTAATCTAAATACACCCTTCATCTATTGAGCCTAATTCTTTCATTTTGTTTTGCCTTAAAAGCCATGCTCATATGGATCAAGAACCAAACAAATAGAGATTTATTGATTGATGTGGCTTTTCTGTGATCTGCTACCCCAAAAAAGCTTTACAATTGTCTCCTGCAAAAATGTCGTATGTTTGGCCTTTAGTGGCCGACATTAGTTTATTGCTTGAAAATTTTAATGCTGTTTGCTTTAATGTTTTTCATAATAGATGTCATTTTCTCTCCCCTTCTCATGGTTAGTTAGATTTATGCTTCGTAAGCTATTTTCATTTTATTTAATTGATCTTTTTTTTATTATTATTTTTTTTAAAGGGATGGGGCAAATTCTGTGTCGTCGAGCAGCAGCCCTTACGGTAGCTGGACCTCAATGTCCCATGACGTTTGTCCAAAAAAAATGTCCCATGACGGCCGGACGGTGCCATGTCAGACCATTCTCGGCGGCGGCATTGATACAGATTTTCACTTCTCACCTGCTTCCTTCGTTGGGTCGTTAAAAACTAAAAGGTAAAACCTACTCCTAAACATAAATTCCAACACTGACGCTCCCTTTGGCCCAAAAAAAAAAAAGCTCTGACCCTCCTGTAAATCCCCAAAAGTTATCATTTTCCTCCTGATCAACTTTTCAAAATTAGACTTAGTCATCACCCTCATTATTGGTTTTCATTCATAAACATGATTCAGTCAATTCGTATCTTTATTAGATGTTCCATACGCTGCAGCATTATTCATTTTTTGTATTTTTTTTATTTTGCGTGCGCTTGTATCTTTCTGATTTGTCTATAAATTAAGCTTATTGGCCCCCGATTTGTAAGGCTTAGATTCACTTTCCTTCTCGGCTGCCAGCTTTTTCGTGTCTTGTCATTGTTAGGTTCATCGTTCGGACCTCGGATTTTCAACTTTCCAGTTCGAAGAATCCTTCTTTTCTTTCTGTCTGTTCACTCATAATTTCTCTGAAATTGCTGGATTTTATTCTTGGTTTTGTAAGAGAGATCTGGCTTTTGATCCATTTTAGCTAGCTGCATAATTGGGTTTGAGGTTTCAACCTTGTCTTCTTTTCTTTTTCTGGATTCTGTGTTCCGACTTTCTCTTGCGTCTCGATCAGTTTCCGGCTTTCGAGCTATTGTTCAGGATTTGACCATTTGAGATTCATCTATCTGAAGGCTGTACATACCGGTCAACCTTGAATCCTCAATACTCTGGGTTTTAACAGGTTTGAATCACTGAGCTCGCAAATCGAACTGAATTACTTGCTCTATGAAAATTCGAAACTGACCATTTTTTAACCGCAGAGTTGTTGAGCTGCTTTGAAGTTTCCAAAATTTGAACACTTTTTCATCTGAAAATGACTATCGGAGGGAATGCACCTAAAACAGAGAAGAAGAAATCTCGAAAGAGCAAAGCAATTGTCGACGAGAAAGCACCCTTGTTACGAAAAGTAAGGAGGAACATGCGGGGTTTGATGATTTTGATGGGGCTTCCTTTTCTGGGGCTGTTTTCAACTTATCAACCACAATTATTGGTGCGGGGATCATGGCTTTGCCGGCAACCTTGAGAGAATTGGGGATGGTGGCTGGGATTGCTGTGATAATCTTCATGGCTTTCTTAACTGAGAAATCGATTGAGTTGTTGATTAGGTTTACCAGGGCAGGGAAGGTTCTATCTTATGGAGGACTAATGGGAGACGCCTTTGGGAAGTATGGAAGAGCTCTGGTGCAGATCTGTATTGTAGTCAACAACATCGGTATGCTGATTGTGTACATGATTATAATTGGTAAGAACAATTGACTTTGTACTTAAATTTACATTGATAAATGCCTGTTCATTTTTTCATATCTGTTGAATTTACACAAGAGTTCTAGAAACCATTGCTTCAAAACTGAATCCAAACCATGTTTTACACTCACTTCAAGATATATTTGGACGCTATATCTTTCGTCGTGTTCGTGTTTGGATCTTTTGTTCTGTGCAGCTTGTATCGTGTCTAAATTTATCTAATCATCTAACAAGGACGTGAATTAATTTTAATGAAGGTGACGTGCTTTCTGGGACATCAGCGAGTGGAGATCACCATGCCGGTATTCTTGAAGGATGGTTTGGTGTACACTGGTGGACTGGGCGTACATTTGTTCTTGTGTCTACAACGCTTGCTATATTTGCACCTTTAGCCAGCTTCAAAAGAATTGGTAACTTACATTCCTTTAATAGGAAGAAACAAACGCATGACTATCTCTTTCATTTTTCAAATTAGATGTCCATAAAATCCCATGTGCATCAACAACATGACGGATTCTAAATAAGTGAACTGTCGGTTATGGTTGGAGACTTGGGGTGGGATTCAAGAGAGGTAGACCGCTAACAGCTGCACAAGTGATTAGGGTAAGGATTGTACACAGTCAGTACTCCTCAATCAACGAATTATATGTTGCACGCGTTAATGATCAACATATTTAAGAGAAGAGAGAAAATTGGGAAATTTCAGTTGTTTCGTTGTGATATATGCTAGGCATATATTGTGGTTCTAGGATTATTTGTATACTTCGAACCTTTATGAATCTTTGTTGCTGCATATCTGTAACTTTGTTGTTTTGTTTTGTTTTGTTTTTAATTGTCTTCACTGTGGAAACCTCATGGGGATTTTTTCAAGCCCTATCTTAGAATGTGAAGGAATGGAGGTCTAAAATGCCTGTTCTCTGGTTGCAGATTCTTTGAGATTCACATCAGCCCTGTCAGTTGCACTGGCAGTTGTTTTTCTCGTCATTGCTGTTGGAATTTCAATTGTCAAAATTATTAGTGGAGGAATTGAAATGCCCAAACTCTTCCCAGTCATTACCGATTTGTCATCATTTTTCAAACTGTTCACTGTAGTTCCTGTGCTTATCACTGCCTATATCTGCCATTACAATGGTAAGCAACTTTTTCACATCTCGGTTTAAAATTGGATTCCTGTTCCCTTGTCATTGAGTTATTATGAGGAGTAATCATTTTCTTGCCATTTACCTTGTTATGATACTTCATCTGCAGTTCACAGCATAGACAATGAACTTGAAGACTCTTCAAAGATGCAAGGAGTTGTACGGACTGCTCTTGGTCTTTGCACTTCGGTGTATCTCATGACAAGCTTCTTTGGGTTCTTATTATTTGGTGAAGGAACTCTCGATGATGTGCTTGCCAACTTTGATACTGATCTTGGAATTCCTTTTGGTACTGTGCTGAATGATGCTGTCCGTTTTAGCTATGCTGCACATCTCATGCTTGTATTTCCTGTTGTGTTTTATCCTCTGCGGATCAACATAGATGGTCTTCTGTTTCCCTCATCAAGGCCTTTGGTTCAGGATAACTTTAGATTTGCATCAATCACTATAGTCCTCATCGTATCTATCTTCCTGGGAGCAAATTTCATACCCAGCATTTGGGATGCTTTTCAGTTCACTGGTGCAACAGCTGCAGTTTGTCTTGGATTCATATTTCCTGCCGCCATTACTCTTAGGTCAGTTCCTGGCCTCTAGCTAGTTTTCTAATGCGGTTTGCAAGGAGCTATTTGTTATACTGTTTTCTATTTTTATATCCTCTGGTATCTTTAGATATTATATGGTATGGGATCCCATGTGTAAAATATCATGTTTTTTTGGTTGTGAAAATATCGTACCTTTTTGCCTAAAGAAAGACAAAGGATATAATGGATATTTTGTGAAAGTTAACAAAGACTTTTTTTTTTAAAAAAAAAACTTAAAAAATGTGGAAGTGCTTTGAGATAACACCCAAAGTGGTGTCATCTTGTCTCTCGTTGAACTTGGAACACCTTAATACCTGTATATTAAACAATCGTCCTCGATGCTGCCAAATACTTCTTAAGTAAGATTATCTATCAGATTCTGGATCAATCTTACTTGAGATTGTAAAATTATATTCATTATCCTGTGAGATTATAGAAAATGTGAAATTGTGTATTCCGCAAGGACCAAAAGTTATGATTATCCGGGCATTTTGTGACGGTCATAATCCTGCACTTCTGCTGCTAATTTGCTGCTAAATGAGTGAATCATCATCAATGTTTTGTTCTGCAATTGCAGGGATCAGTACAATATTGCAACAAAAACAGACAAAATGCTGTGCGTCCTTATGATTGTTCTGGCAGTCTTCTCAAACCTTGTGGCAATATACAGTGATGCTTATGCCTTGATAAAGAAGAATCACGTATCCCGTGAATGATCTCTCACGTTTGCTCCCATTGAAGAGCTCGGTATGAGTAATGCAATGAGCAAGCTTTCGGACGAATGAAACGAATTGGCCTAGGTTTAGCCAATTTTAAAAGGTCTTTCTGTGATGGTCTGACGGCGTTGATGGAAAAATAAACGAAAAAGCTAGCCTGTGTACAAATCTGCTTCAGAATTATGGGGAGGCTTGCATGCGTGATAGCGTGTAGCCTCCTTTGTAATGTCCTTTTTTCAATGTCCTCTTTCGCTGGTTTACGCTTGATTTTCTTGTACAATATTGATCTTGTTTCTAGTTTATTCTCTCCCTCATAAATGTAATATAAGGCTTTGTTGGCATTTGTATGTCCTATTGTTGGTTGAATGAATGCCAATCAAATAATGGAATGGTTAAAGCGTGTGATTGTTGACTTTTTTTTTTTTTTGGTTGGGGACCAACGATTGGTGTGGCTTGATGGCATTTCTTTTTCCTTGGCAATTTTGTTGTTTTTTTAGGGTTTTAATGGAAATTTATGGAAAACCATGCACATGAAAGAGAGGAAAAAAACAATTCCAAGTTTTCTATTTATTTCTCTGTCCTAAAAAAAGAAGTTTTCTATTTATTTAAGTCCACTAACCTTCTGCAACGAAAGAAAACGTCAATGAAAGAAAATTTACATCAAGTGCGTAAGCGGATTTAACATGTCGGCGAGCACGTTCATTGAGTTAACGTTAAGTGCAACTATGATTTTAAATTGAAACTCAGTTCATTTTAACTCTCTGTAAGTTAATCTTGTAATTTATTCTCTGAGTTTTGGCTTGTATAAATTAATTTTTATAATTTTAATTATTTAAATATTAATTTAAATATTTTTAAATATAATATTATAAAGAGTAAAATTATATTAAAATTAAAATTTATAATATCTATAAAGATTAAAAAGGTTTAGTAATTTAAAATATTAGTCATAAATGTTAATATAATTTTAATCTTTATAATTTTATTTTTTAATATATAAAAATTAATATTTAAATGATTAAAAATATAAAAACTAAGTTGTCAAAATTTAAGTTTAAAAATTAAATTAAAATCAAATTAAAACTTTAAGAATTAAGTTATGAGTCAATTTAAAAACTGAATTACAACTAAATTAAAATTATAAAAATTAAATGATTATTTTTTAAAATTATATTTTAATTCCAAGCTAGAGTATGTCTAACATCCTCAATGATTTCTTTATTTTTGCCCTTCCAAATATTTATTTTTATCCTGATCTAGAATGATCCTATTTTTATCTTAACATGATTAAATAAAAAATGTAAACAATAAATTATTATTACTCACCTGAAAGATGAATGATTATTTGATATTTGATAATCTAATTGATTCCTAGAGTTCAAACAACAAACTTACTCTGTTCAAAAAAATAAAACATTTTATAAAAAATTAAATATTAAAAAATATAAAGTATTTTTAGTCTTTTAAAATATAATTATTATTTTTTTAAAAAAATTACTCCTATTAATGAATGACTTTATATTTATTATATAATATTTAATAGAGACAAATATAAAAAATAAAATTAATTTAAAAATAAATAATTACTTTATTAAAAAATAAAATTTAATTAACAATATTTTATATTTTTTAATGGAGGAATACATTATATGGGGAACAAACTAACTAGTATATATATAAAAAAAAAAAAAGCGTGTCTCGGCTCTTCCGAATAGCCTGTAAAAGAATCTTTCCGTCTATTCCATAGCACATGGTGGTGAGAGAAACCCAAAATACAAGAACAGCGAAAGGTACAGAACATACAGCAGCTCCACCAATATGATTAGCCACGTTTAACATAAGGAGAACAGTGTAGCAATCTACATTAGCTTAAATTATACACGAAATTTGAATCATGGAAAGGACTTGTCTGTGAGACAACACATGCTACAAAACTGTGATACAAGTGTCTTTAAAATCCTATGTACAGCTTCAAACTCCCCTAAAACAATCCTACTGCATCTTTCAACAATATATATACAAATCATGGAATTTTGCATTCATGGGTTCCCTATATTAGCCACGAAAGGCACCAATTTCCTCTGGTCCTTTCTCCTACCTAGAGCACAGTTATTCAGTACCCGACCAAGAATCAGGCGAGTATTCTGCAGAGCAGCCTCTCTTGGTGAGGTCCCAGACTCGGTTATCCCACCCTGTGTTGGTGCAGAAACTGCACCAAATCCTGATCCCATCCCATATTGCAAAGGGCCACTGCGGACCTTAAATGAGGTCTGGGAAGCAAGTGACTTCTCATCAGATCCGCTGATACCATTTTCAAATGACACAGCATCGTGTGAATGAGAACCAGTTAATGGACTGCAACTTTGTAGAAGGGCCTCTAAGACACTTAGGGCTTCCCAACACAACGTGCTTTCCACCAACTGAGAGACAATTGTGTACATATGGGGACTCTGCGCAGCATCCATTGGAGTGTGCTGGAGGAGAGCTTTGAGCGTGAGCAGAATGACCCGTTGATACTCAACTGGCCCTTTTTCCAGTAGTCGCAACAAATGCCCAAAAGCCAAAGCTGAATGTTTTGGTAACCACTCATTGCACAGTAGTGGAGAAACACACGCCAGGAAATTATCTATGTTCTTGATCTCACCTCGAGAGTAAGCCACAAACACAGTAGCTAATTCATCCAATGATTTTGCTCGGCACCAAATTGCAATATTGGTCGCAACAGAGCATGCTTTTTGATATTGATGTTGGAGAGGCGAAGCAGGACCTATCACCGGATCTTTACTGAGCTGAAGGCAGAGCCAAGGAAGTAATCCAATAATGTGCATCAGGAGTCTTGTCTCAGCATCCCCAAATATAGAGTCACATGAATGCACTGTAATACGTGAAAGGACATTGACAGAAACACTGTGACTGACAGTGGACATAAGTCCTCTAAGAACAAGAGGCTGCACTCCTTCAAATGGTGGCAAATGTCCTTCTTGCAGAAGTTCAAAGCCACTTCTGGATTCTGTACGCTGAAATTCTCCCAAATCACTATTATCAAGTTCATCTCGAGGCATGCTTGAGAGAAGCACATTTTCTGTTGTTCGCTCACGGAATGATAACCGATCAATCACATGAGAGAAAAGCTCAAGAACCTGGCGGTAGACATGGACAAAATCTGTGTGCATCATAGCAACACACCCCCAAAATAGTTGCGGATAGAGTATCACCTTTTCTGGCTCCATGTTCTCCACCATAACTTGCAAAGTCATTAAAATTTCCATAATAAATCCTAAGACTTGAGGCACTGGGTTTCCTAGACACCTATGCAGGCACCGAAGAAGTGATACACAAGCATCACTTGTTACACTGGGTCGAAGGGCCCGGTAGATCTGGTGGGAACGACAGGCAAGGTGTCTTGATGTGCACTCCATAGCCCATCTCAAAGCTTCTTCTCCCCAAGTTTCTCGAAGGTCTCCTTGGAAGAAGATAGCATCCACCATGCTCTGAACTAGGGCAGAAAGAAGAGCAGCACTTGGTAGCTCAGCTCTTACAACTGTGGGATCCTCATTCTCCCACATCATGCTTCCCCGCTTTGATTGTACATATTTAATCAAGCTCACAACCTGCTGCTTGTTCTCCCTATCACTATTTTCCACCTCATACTGTTCCAAGTGACGGCCAGCAAGGGAATATAACAAATTAACAAGCAAATGCTGGCAGTGTTCTAATACAGTGTCTTCTGAGCTATCCATAGAAACAAAGATGACATGAAAGAGTAGAGGCAAGTATTGCCGGAAGTCTTCGTCATTCTCATATGCAATTTCAGCAAGTAGAATCAGAGCTATATCTGCATGTGTCAGGGAATGCTGCTGATGACCCTGCAAGGCTGATTGAAGTTCTTTTGCATTCACACCATGCATGGCACCCCCACCATGCAATCCATCTTCACCTGAGTTTGGAGTGTCAACAAGGTAATCTCCACTGTCCCGTGAAACATGGCGGCTCCTTAAGCTCCCCGCTGAACTTTTAACACCCATTAAAGGTCCAGACATGTTAACCAGTGATGGAAGGAGCTGACCAGATCGCCCTGTATTTACTGGAACAACATTCAACTCTGGAGGCATTGGACTTAATGGGCCTGAAACACTCCGTCCAGTCATCCCAGCTGTTCTCCAGCTTAAGCTTCCGCTGACATTTCTAAGTGGACCATCAAGAGAACCTCTCACAAGCAAAGGGGACATATGTGGCTGGTTATCCACAACAGCTGCCATCTGAGCCATGGCAGGACCCTGTGAAAACTCTAATACAAAGTTCGCAGTAGCATCACCCTTACTTGCACTTGGCCCAATTGGCTCAATGCTATCCTCTAGAAGCCGCTGAGATAATTGGAAAACTAGGTGATCTATAGTGCGCTGAGGACATATTCGAGCTAAATATAGACTTACTCGCTTTGCAACAGAGAAATATGTGGCAAATACACCACTTATTTCAGTTGATGCATTTGAATCACAATCTTCAATGCCTTTCGTGATCAAGAAATCCAAAACAGGACTGATGTTTCTGTTTTTGCAAGCAATGGTACTCCATAGTTTCTCAATTTCATCAGGGAACTGGTCTCCATGCCTCCAAGTTACATAGTAAAGACTTTTCAATAGTCTTTCACTCCAGCCTTCCCTAAGTTTCCAGAAATTAAGGTTCTCTATCCATGGAGCCATGCAAGTTAAGACCTGGTGCTGAGCAATTATATCCACTGCATCTAATTGCCTCTGCATGATCTCTTCACAAAGAAGCTGGCTCAGTTCAGGATGATCTTTGGCAAGCTTGCAGGAAAGCTTGTATTGAAATTGTTGGTAGGAGTCAGGAAGGTTACCAACAACAGCAGCACGATAACTTCCTGAGCCCTCAACACCATCCTCAGCCCATTCACGGACAGAGAGGGTCTCCAGCATCTGAAGGGCATCATCACGAATTTGTCTTGATGGATCCACGACCTTGTAAAGGATCAGGCTCAAGAGTCTCTGTATTTCACAATTTGGTATCTCTTGGCGCATATATACCTCAGCTAGAACGCTGAAGTACCCATCAGCTATAGCAGGATCAGAGTAATAGCACTGCATGAAAAAATTAAGTTACATAAGGTTTTATGTTGATGGCATGATGTCAGAAGCTGGATTCTTCTTACAAAATGGAAGATACAGATAATGCATAAAAGAATTCAGGCCAAAAAAAGGATGATGCATGGGAAGAATGATTTGAAAGTCAGGCAACCAGTATCACTAAGCTCATGAGCCCATAGTAAACCTGTAAAGTCTTTCACAACTGTAAGAACAGTTGAAGTGCATAATCTTAGGTGAAACCTGTAAGTTCCCATCTCACAGAACGACTGTAAAATGCACTCTTCAGATGCATTTCTGTCTAACTGAATATATTGCTTAAAATATAATTTTTCATCTTCTTCATTTCTTCAATTAGGCAACTAGGCCTTGGCTAGTTAGTAGAAGTGTACAATTGGGTGAAGCAGATTTTGACCACACACCTCCGAGAGGAGTTTGGTCAATTACTTTATTATCTCCCCTATTGCTAATGCCTATGCAGTCACCTGCAAACATCATGCGTCCTCAAGCACTCTTTGACTTTTTCCTGATGAATTATTTTATTCATACCCTCTAGATGGAACAGTAATAGAAAAATACCCATGCAGTGGCTTTTAAATAGTGATGATACTTTACAGCTTTATAATCTTCACCTAGTCAAATGGCTATCAGAATGAGATGCCTAACACATACCTGATCAATGCAAGCAGGAAAAAGGTCCAGATTTGTGAGCAAAAGATTCTTCAAAGCCAATTTTGCCAAAGAAACACGATGATGCCCACCCCTATGCCTATCACGACCAGCAGTTCCACGGCCACCATCTCCCATGTGCTTGGAATACAAATATGATGGAGTTCTTGGATCAGCAGGTGAGTAACCAAAGGGAGCCCTGGGGGCAGGCTCTATGAACAGACTATTAATCCAAGATATCACACGACCACTCATTTTCCTCGCACTGTCATCAAAGCAAGGTCCATACAAAAGCGATGCCATTGCATTCATGGATGCCCACTGGATAGCCTCAACCTGTTCATTCAATTCTTTGTCAAATGATATTTTGTCCACAGAATCTTTTGACCGTGCATGTTGAGAAGACTTGTATCTATCAACTTCACGCCGATAATCACTAACACTGTCTTGACCACAGGCACTGCCAGTATCATCTGACCAGGAGAAGAGAAGATCAAATAGTCTCTTTCTAGTTCTAATGTCAAATTTTTCTGATTTTGAATCAACAAACTCTGGGGCTAATGATCTTAGAACACAAGCAAGTGCATAGCGGAGGGGCTGCATATCTTGAAAATTTTCCGGAGGGGCTGTTGAGATCAGCCTAGCTGTTTCATCAATGAATTTAAGATAATGGAGACGGAGAACTGGCTTGCGGGCAAGCATGCCTGGCCAAATGTTTTCTGCAACAGTACGGTATATGTTTGCAATGTGGATACGGAGTTCTTCACGGCGAGACTTTTGACTCTACATTCACAAAATATATCATGTAAGTACCAAGCCATAATCCAAAATTTGGAGAAAAAGTAATCAAAGTAACAATAAAGAAGTTTTAATTGTTTCACCTCCATTAATTTAATTTAACTAACAACGTTATTGTATTTAGAATTTCAAAGTTCTGCCAATGTTTTTTTATTGTTTTTTCCCATATATTATCATTATTTTTAACAACGTATCCTAAGCTTCAAGGACCACGCTTTTGGATGATAAGAATTGGTACCTACACCCTGCCCCAAAGTAAAAAAACCCTGCACCACTTGAAATATATCATCTCCAAACCTATCCCATGCTAAAAATAGAGAAGGTTTTCAGGCAGGAACAAAAAATAAAAATTTCAAAACTATGGACCAGTTTGAAAACCCAATTTAGTGCTGAAAAGATTATTTTTCTGGCAATTGTCACAGGCAACTGCTATTACTAAAATCTAAATGCAAGAAAAAAAAGAAAGCACAATGTATATGGGGGAATGTCAATGAATTTTTTTATTTAAAAAAAAATAGACTAACAAGTGATATTCCCTCTTCTCAAAAATATAAAACATTTTTAATCGAATCTCACCATTCAATAAAGTAGTTAATTGGCTTCAAACTAATACCATCTGTCCATATTTACCCCTATTTAATAGAGTGTTTCACTTTAAAGTAAATATAAATTGATTTATTTATTATGGGTGCTTTTGGAAAAAAACACAATGATTACACCTTGAAACACTAAAAATGCCTTACATTTTTTAACATTTAACCCCTAAAAAAATGCTTTATATTTTTTAACGGAGGGCATAATAGTTTCCTATAACATATTCAGGGTATAAAATGAAAATCTTTTGAAACTTTAAAAATTTACCTATTAGGTCTCAAATCAGGAAACTACCAATAAATCACTCAAATCAGGAAAAAGTAGCACTGATACATGATCGGAATCTTCAAAAGTAGAGATTAAAGAAGATTTACTTTAAAGCAGACAATGGGAAGATTAAAAACAATTGGAAAGAATATTAGAAAGCCCAGTTATAAAGTAAAATTTTCTTCAAGTCTCACAAATGAGAATGAGGTATTTTCCACTTTTACCATCATGCTTACTAGCACTAATTAGGAATGGAGGGAATGCTAAATTTAAAGTGATTTTTCTCTTCCTTGGATATGAATGAATTGTGTAGCTCAATAAGAAAAATAGACCTCAATGATATTGAAAATGCTGTAGAACTAATTAAAATGAATTCTATAACCTCATGAGCAATACCTTCCACTTGGGTTTTCCTTCTGTCTCCGAAGAAACATCTTCAATAAAAGATGCAAGTTCAGCAAACATGATTTCGCATGCTTCCAGGTGCGAGTGGCCAAGAGCCATGGTGGCTACATGCTATATAAAAACCTCTTCAGCCAAAAATAGACACCAAAGTGGATAGAAAATGAAAGAAAAAATTAGATGCCCTCATAACATTAAAACTGTAGAACGCTAGTACCAAATAATCCTCCCAGTGCCCTTCCCACTAAAAAGAAGCAAAACTCAAATTTTAAGGTAAAACCTCATTTTTAGTTCACTATCAGTTAACATCAAAGGGCAAATATAACCCCCTCCCCCTCCCCCAAAGAAAAAAGGTTACTAACATCATATCAACTGTTTAACATATCAGCTCTATTTAAGTAGGTAAATTGCTGGAATCTCAGGATTAGTACCAATTCCATCATCTTGGAGATTTGAATATGAATCCCTTGTCACCGGGAGTAATTATTTTTCATCATATAAAATTAATAGTTTTCCCACATAAACAGACATCGTGTACAATCCTATAAGAATTTTCAAGAGTGACATCCTACTAATAACCACAGAAAACATGAGGGGAAAAAATCAGCGTAGCAAACTAATCATCTAGGAAAGAATAAAATTGAAATATCCATTTTTTGGATAGAAAATAAAGTTACAGGATGAGCTCTACCACACACACACAACAAATCATTTATTGAGGTTTAATTGTGAAGGAGAAGGACGGGCAAGAAGACAAGAATCACAAAAAAGAACTGAAGAGGGGGATTCGGCCATATAAAATGAACGTGTAGCAAATCACATATTAATGAGACTAATCTGTTTATGAATTCCAGCAATCATTGTATAAGGTCAACAATTACATATTAAAGTTGTCACATGAACATTTAAGACCAGCATACCATATCTCTTGTTTCACTTCTGTACTCTTTTAACTTTTCAAATATTAAATGCCCCAATTTTACCATGAAAATGATCCCATAGCACAATAACAACCATCACAATAAGTTGGAATTATTCTAGCAAAGTCATATACAACTCTATAATGAAAATTTTATTAGAATAAACACATAATTACGGCAACAAATATGAAACAAAACAGATCATCAATCAATAATCAATTCCATAAACATTATAACTTAACAGCATGGAAATAAATATTAAAAAATTGTCCTGAAGTATGCCTGCCGGTGTTCATGTAAACATAGGTTTTACAAAAGGGATCAAGTTCATTGAGGATACTCACAATATGTGCATCGGATCCAGATTTCAATGAAGGGAAAATAAGATGGCAAAGTTCTTTGGTTACTACAGTTCCACCAGATTCTCGAGCAGCTGGTGGACATGAACAGACAAACATAGCATACATGAGCCACTGCTCCAGTTTATTATCAGCATCCTGCGATGGATGAGCCTTTCCACCCAACTCAATTGGGGTAATATGAGCAAGACGCTGCATAACCTCTATCCTGCCAATGCCGAAGACATATTACACCATCTTGCAATATTTATCTTGGAAGTGGATCAAGGTATAAATTAGCTGAACGAAGCAGGATAACGTGTGTGTGTGTGTGAGCATCACAAGTATTTATTTATTTATTTATTTTTGAGAGGGGGAATTTTCACTTTCACTTTATATTAAAAACCAACAACTCAATTAAGGGTTTTTTCCCTGCAAAAAAAAAAAAAATAGTTGGCATACGGGCAAAAAAATTTCTTCTTGCCAGGTTAGGAGAGCAAACCCAACATAACCATCCACTAAATAGAGAGAGAAAACATTTAGATATTATCCATAAAAAAATCAACGCATCTATCCCTTCATGTTTATTACAAGTCACTTTAATGAAAGCTGAATCATGGTGCAGGAGCATCTATGGAAACCAAAAGAGTGACTGGATTTCTGTCCACACTATGGTAGCGGACATGCTACTCTGACTGAAGTTGTGCGGGTGGGGTAGCACCATTGTTTTCAATTTCAATTTTGTCCTTGTGTCCTTTTTCAAGTTATTTCAGATGGCCTAGGATAGACTCTTCAGGTTTATTGAAAAAAAAAAAAAAGAATAGACTATTCAGCGGCTGGAGATTTGTTAATAATTAGGGATTCTATCAATATATAAAAGGATTTTTACCAATGTATTAGGACCATATAAGATCAATGTAATAAAATAACATTTCTTCTCTTTCCTAGGAAGTTTAAGCACAAGACCAACCCCCTTTTGCTCTCTTTGCTCATTCTTTAAGTATCTCAAGTGCTGCAAAGCATGGATTGCAGGGAAGGAGGCAAAAAGTTAAGGAAAAGAAGCATGTTACATACTTTGCTTCCAGGACAGAGCTTGGACAAAGCTCAGCAGCATATTTGACAAGCTCACTAAGACATCGAGCCCACCTGTTCTTATCAGGGCTCTCAAATATTATAGATTGAAGCGTCACTTCAGGGGGAATGGCATCAGATTCTCTTCTCAAATCAAAAGGTCGCCCTGAATCCCAGTAGCAGTTCTGGACAATCTCATCCTGTAGCACCAAGATATTTAAAATTTTAACAAAATAATAATAATAATTCCATTTTTTATTAACAAAATAATAATTCTGCCATAAGTAAATTTCAAATAAAATAAAATAATGAACAGTTATTAATACCCCATGTTCTTCTAGAACATCAATAATAAATATTGGCTCAGCTTCATATTTCAGAAGATGATTTGGCAGCTCAATCCTCAGGTCCCTGATATCATTTCTCAAGGCCCGGACACACCGCAATAATTCTAATGCTGTATGCCTAATTTGACTATCAACAGATGCAAGGAAAATTACACCAACTGCATCAATTTCTGATGCACGAAATTCAATTGCTTCTCCCATGTGTTGGAAGGAAGACTTTCTAAATCTCTCAGCTTCATGCCCCAGAGGCCTGGCATCTTGAGCATCATTTTGCATTCTGTCATCTATTAGACAAGATCTCCAAAAACGCATTAGTTCCAGCAGGCGTCCTAATGACGTTTGAATGAGAAGAGGGAATTCATCTGGAAGTCGTAATATGAAGTTGGCCATCCCCTTCATTACGGCAAAACGACGATGGGGTAGGTATTTCACAATGCGGTTTAGTACTTGTACTGCTTCCTCGCGAACACCAGGGTCAATACTTATGCCATGTTGGGGAATTATTTCAGTGATTTTATCACTTCGTCCAACTTCTTCTATTAGATATGGGATGCACTTTAACACAGAGCGGAATAGATACCCTTGAGACCTTTCCTTGGTTACAGCATCTACAAAATATAGAGAACAAAAGGGTATCAATGCAGTCGGAATTTCGATAGAAATGTGAAAATTTGAAAATTCTGGGAAGGATTGTCACTTTGGCTAGTTTAAAAATCAGAAATTGGATCGTTATACAATGAAGACAATTGATATAAATGAGATACTAATTTCAGAAAATTTGAATAATAAAAATCACATATATCAATGTGATATTTAGATAGTTTAAAGAACAAGTTAAAAATAAATACCATGAAAATAGGAAAGGCATGCAATCCCCTTTTGTAACCTTTAAAGGGCTGCTCCAAGAAAGTCATGATTTTAACAACAAAACTGAAAAGAAAAATATCATGTGCATTTTGGACCATTACTCTTGCTACCATCTTTCCCAAACTCTCTCATTTCTCACATTCCTAATCTAAATCTTCTATTTATTATCCGTTTATCTATGCTATTTAGGACAGTAGAGAGAATGCTTCGGAAAGCCTTGATAAAAGAAGGCTTGTATTTCATATATTTACCTGTAGGTTGTTTAATTTGAGATACATAATCAACGGGGGGGCTTCTATGCATAGCTATATAGAGAATATAGAATAACCAATAATATTCTAATGCCCCTTCAAGATGGAGCATATAAAATATGTGCACCAAGTGTGTTACAGAAGTAAGTTATATGACCCTTGATTCAACAGCACTGCCAAGAGTAGGAAAAGTGATTGTGATTCACAACACTAATATAAGAGTAGCTGGAGAAGAGCACTGCTGATGCAATGCAGAGAATAGAGAATGGCCTGAGAACTGCAAGAAAAGTTGTCAGAATTCTGCCAGAAAAGACACCAGATGATTGTTGGAAAAGTTGACCAAATAGGCCAAATGCCATGTTCTCCAGGAAAAGTGGCCGGAGCACTTCCAGAAAAGTTGTCAGAAGAGGACTGATAACCGAAGAAAGTGGTTGGACATATGTGGACGAAAGGAACAGAGCTCCCCAAAGTGAGGAAAGCTATATCCCTGGAACCACACTACTACAAAAAGCCAACTCTTCTTTTCCTGTGTGCTTCAATACCATGTCAAGGGAAGCTTGCATTACAAGTATTTATAAAGAGTGAAAGTCGTTTAGCTCAAGATACAGCTGATATGGGACTTGGACAGTGTTACAAAATAACAAAAGAGGTAAAGTGATACCATTCTAACATTTAGAAATTAATTTTTCCGTTCACATGGATAGGTATATTGGAAGTGGTTAGGAAGTCAGTTCAAGCAGGTCGAGCCGTTAGCACCTAAGGCAAGTTAGTTAGGAATCTAACAAACGACTCCTTAAATAACTGTCGTACAATGAAATGGAGCAGCTGATTCAGTTTGTGAATGAAATTCTCAGTCTTTCAATCTCTTCTCTCTCTTCTAGTCTTCTTTCCCTTGCCACATAAATTTATTTAATATATAATAAAACAAATAGAAAATATAGCAGTACACCATACGAAAGTGTGACTAAAAGAAATTATTTACTCAATAAATTCATTAACAAAGAATAGACTCTCCCTATTTAGGTTTAAGTTTTTGCAGCCCATCAACTATAATATGCTTATTACACTATAATGGTTTTCTGGCTGCCATATATTTCAAGAAATTACCTATTGTGGTCTTTGAAGATGTCAACAGTGCTTGACTGTATGTTCTATGACATGACCTTAGTATAGACTCAATGGCAGCTTTCACTTTGGGAATGTAGTGGCCAATATCATGACCTGCTGGCTCAAAAAAGCAGAGTTTTAGGATTTAGACATCTATAAATAACCATTTTCATCCATTTATTATATGCTAATGGCTAGTTTTACCTTTAAAAATATCCAAACCCACATACTGACCAGAAGGCAGCATGACAATAGCAAGCAAAGCACGAAGGCCAATAACCTTTGCTTCACTAAGGCTGTCTTGTTTGAGCAATTCTAGTAACATGTGATTCATAGCAAAATCAAGATTATGTTCAGCTATCGTTACACAAAACTCAACAAGTTTATCATGTTGGACATCCTGAGTAAGCATTCCTTTCCTTAGAACTGTTAAGAGTTGTGAGGTTACACTGTCGAGGTAGTCCCATATACGATTTGGGGCCTGGTTAGCCGCATGGACACTCAAGTAAAATTTTAAAACTCGATGAAGACAATCCAAAGCCATGAAGCGGTGATTCTTATCCTGCAAGATCAAAACCAGAGTAATGAAAAATTATTGAAATATTTTAATTGAAAGGAGAAAAGAAATTAAAAACTTGATTAACAAGGAAAAAGCATTTCTTTTTTCTTAACAGAGAACGTGAAATAAATATAGCACACTCAGTGGCTGGATTTTCTGGAAATCATGCAAACAAAATTTTGAAAAGGAAGTCATTCATGTCACCCATCCTTATATTAAAGTAAATGAAACCTTAATCAAAACCAATTTCAAGGATGAAAGAAAATAACTAATCCCAGAAAGGGGGAAAGGCAGGGAGAGAAAGAAAATAAGAAAAAGAAACAAAGCTCAAATAAAAACCATAATTTGCAAAAATCAGTCTGTTTTTCTTTTCCCAGAATATTCATGCAAGTAACAAGCAGCAATTAACAATATCAGCATGGTATTATAAAAGCCATGAGAGATGACAGTCTAACTAATTCAAGCTCGAATTATATTCAACCTCCAAAACAAAATGCCAGACTGAATAGACTCAATTTATTGTATGCCATAGTCAATCCAAACAAAACATATATGCTTTGAACTTACTTTAAGAAGCTTGTAGAGTTGCTCCATGTGAGGACTTAAGTTAGTGTGGAATATTTGAGGATCACCAAGGCAAAGAAGGAGAATCACCAACGGGTAACCAACCTGGATGGTGAAACAGGATTTGTATATAAATAAATAAAACATCAGTAGTCTTAGGATTTTAAGGCAAGGAAAGATAGCAGAACAGAAAAGAGAGTTACAGCAATGTGTTTGCTCTGTTTATCCATCCAATGCACAAGCTGACTTCTTATACGTCCAACAGCTTCGTACCAGAATGTAAGTGCCGGCTCTACACCAGAAGGTGGCCACTGGCTTTTCCCGCCATCTGCAAGGGGTGCTAGGATGTTTGACAGCATATTGCATAAAGCATGGTGAAGTTCACTTTTGCGTTTATGTGGGGCACGGTTTAAAGGGTTTGCTTTGGCCACAAAAGATGCAGATGCATTCAAACCACCCTCCGTTTTAACCTGAGAAGGAGCATATACTTACACCAATTTTTATAAAAATCTTCCGGCAAGTACTTATATTTTACACATACCCCCAGTTTCAGGTAACGCATTCCATTAATGATGCTAAGTGTTTCACTTCTGGCAACATTAGTGTCAATTCGACGTGTATTAAGTTCCATGAAAAACCGCTCAGTCACAGAACTAAACCTGCATAAACAGCGTCAAAATGGATTAAATAACCAAAAAATATTTTGTTCTTGGGATAAAGACATCATGAACTTCATGTATTTAGCCATGACTCAACTGTACCATATATCAAATGTATGGATCCAGAAGCACCCCTATAATTCAAACACTAATAGACATGCACGCATGCACAAAGGCGCCTCTTGCTTAATTATGCAAAAATTACAGAGTTTTAACAGTTATTGAGCAAGCCAAGCTCGAATCTGATGTAACACACTCACACACACTTGCTCTAACCTGAACAGAGGAAGAGAATAGAGAAGTATAGAAACAGAGAGGGACAAATGGGAGAGCGAGAAAGCGAGGGAGAAGGGGGGGGGGAGAGACAGAACTGAAGGGAGAGGGAGAGAGCTTCAAATAACTCAAACTAATTCATTCATTCATCTAGTCTACCCATTACAAGTACAACTTAGTCTATTTAAACAAAGCCATAACGCCTAATAAGGAAACCTTAATAACATCTCCATATAAAGTCAATGCTAAGATTTCCTCTTACAAAATATTAAAATAACACAAAAGAAACAACTTATTAAAATAATACAAGAAAACCTATTTCTTCCTAGAATAATAACAATCTACTGGCCTAGCTTTCTTCAAAATATATTATTCTTGTATTTCATCAGAATCACTCCAACTCTAATATGAAGAGCTACAGTATAAACTTTATTTCTTCTCAATTAATCCATAACTAAATTAGAAGCTCTGGAAATTCAGAAACCAATTTGGTTGCTTTGCAACTTTATTACCAAGTTACCGAACCATCAGCAGAAATTTAAGTATTGAAAGAGAGAGAACAGGAACAACCCAATTAGCAGCATAACCTTCAAAAAAGTGAATCCTGTAGAAATCCCATTAATTGAAGATTTTATATGCTTGCGTTTATTTGCTTTAGTAGGAGATTATTTTCATTCATTATGGAGATTGTTTAGGAATGTATTTTGCTGACTTGCTGCCCTATGATTACTCTAGTGAGTATATATGCTCTGTCATCTACAGTATGGACATAAACTAAGAAATCAACTAAAGCTAATAAAGAAGCTTGAAGTGGTGGAGGGTAGAAGTTCAGAAAATTCCAACTTTATAATGTATTCATTGTAACATCAAATTTCTTCTTTGATTACAGTAGATTTAAGCAATGAATAGAACACCTACCCTTAAAAAAGTAAGCATAGACCACCAATGCCTAAGGTCCTAAAGAAGAAAACTACAAATTCAGAAATTGCAAAATTAGTCAATTCTTAAATCAATTTAAAACAGCTTTAATTCACCAAACTGAGCACACCTTGTGTAACTACACTGACCAGCAAATGAATCTGACACGATAATTCCATCACTAAATATTTCTTAAATCTGCCCAAATAATGTTAAACTATTTTTATGCCATAAATAACTGATTTCAAGTGCAAATCAACAATGAAATACCTGATGCGTGATAAAGCACCCAAGAGTTGAGCAACTAGGTCCAAAAGAAGCCCCCTCAGATCAACCAATGAGGGATATTCAACCTGGCTAACAACCCTGCAATAAGATTTCATTGAATTTACATGATAAGGCCAGATGAGCAAATAAAGAAAATGTTGCAAAGTTTCAATTAAGATTTGTATAGTCTTTCTGAAGCAAAAGCAAAATATAGTGTGCTGTTGTACTGGCTTTAGTTAAAGTTTTAAATTGCGTACAATGATAAGTTTCAAACCAATTAAAATCAAGGAGACAAGCTGCATGCAGACACACAAATGATATGTTCCAGACTTGTATACACAGGGAGCACTTATGAGCAAATTTCATACTCTATTCTTGGTTTTTGGTTGTGCTTGGTGGAATCAATATCCTGCTTCTTTCATTATGCTACTAAATTCTTCACCAAGTGAAACACACACACACCCCCCAAGGTCAGAAGCATAGATTGGCCACGAACAGATCCATAATCACTTTAAGGCTACAAATTGTTTTGGAGATGCTTGAGTGACTCTATAAACCAATAATAACTACAATGATTAGCAAAATTTTCAGATGTAATCATTAATGTTTAAGAGAGTGAACATTAGTTTGAATCTGATGACACGCTCACTAATCACTGGAAAACAGGAAGGGGGTTGGTGAATGACATCAAATTTGAAATTTCAATCAACCATATCATTCTGCATAAGACATGAGGGGGAAAAAAACTTGATCTCCAAAATCTGAATTGAACAAATATACGAGTGTGTGACAGTAGATGAAACCCATATTCTACAAAATCCAAAAATTTTCACCAATGGGAACGACTCAATTGCTCTAGAGTAACAACAGTTTTTATCAGAAACTAAAGTTGTCACCAGCAACCAGAAAGTTACCAGCATAAGGTAATGTTGGAAGTAGGCTGATTGGTCCATAGGTTTTGGGCTCAGTAGTTTGCTAAACCTAACCCTAGATTTATTTACTATTAGTTAGCAGATGATTAGGGATTAGAATAAATCAGTTTATCATCAGATTTTATTCCTTGTATTATTGAGAAGATACGATACAATTTCGATCATATCTCTTCTCTCCTATATGCATCATTGCCTATGATGAATAATACACAGAATTTCAATCACAAAATCACATGGTATCAGGGCTGCAGCACTTATGTCGTACAAAGCAGTGCTGAGTGGCAGCCCTAGGGTACTCGCTGCTGATGGGGAGTCCACCAGAACCTCCGCAAGTCAGAGATCACAGCATGCCTTCTCCAGGCATAGGCAGCAGCGATGCAATCTTTCAACTCTCTTCTCTCATTGTTACCCATCGATTGAATGGGAACAATTATTTACAATGGTCTAGGAGTATTCTTATGTTCGTGCATGGGCAAAATAAGGAACACTATCTCACTGGTAACCCAAAAGCGCCTGCCGTAAGTGATCCCAAGTATGAAACTTGGTGTGCAGAAAATAATATGATGATGGCATGGCTGGTTCACTCTGAATCCAAAAATTAGTGAAGACTACTCACTTGCTAATTCCGCACAAGAAATTTAGGAGTCAGCCAGGGAAACATACTATATCAAGGAGAATATAGCAGCCATTTATCAAGCAAAGCACATGCTTCGAACCTCACACAAGTTGAGAAGTCCATTACCCTGTACTGCACTACTCTTCTGCAGCTTTGGCAATATATAGTCCTCTATGAGGTGCATCAATGGTCTTGTCACACTAATGAACTCCATTATAAAAAGGTTGTTGAACATGAGAGGTGCTATGAATCTCTACTAGGCCTCAATGACTCCTTTGAGGATCTCCGCAGGCAAATTATGGGTATGAAACCTCTCCCTTCCCTAGAAGACACATTCAATACAATAAATATAAAGAAAGCCATAAGGCCCTGGTACAACTTTATCAATTTCTTCCTCATCTAATGCTGAAACTTCTGTTTTGGTGGCCCGTGGCCATCAAGGTGGAGACTACAAAGGGAAGAGTTTTCTCAAATATGATCATTGTAATAAAAATGGTCATACACGAGAGACTTGCTAACAAATTCATGGCAAGCCATCACATCTGAAACAAAAAACCAAACGTGATAGCAAGGGGTTCATGGCAAGCCAAACCAATGTTGACAATAATTCACTGAATAATGAAGAACTCGCTATGATGAGATGAATCCTAGAGAAGTATTCTCAAGACAAATCAAGTGAGAAACCTACCCTCTTGGTTACTTTGGCCCATGCTAGTAAGACTTTACTGACTGCACTTATTACTCTTACTAAAAGCAACCATATATAGGTTGTTGATTCAGGAGCAACAGATCACATTATTGGATTTAGAGAACTATTTTCTGAGTTTAGTTCCTATTCTGAGCATACCCTTGTGCAAGCAAGTAGCCAATACTACATATGCCAGAGTTATAGGAATGGGTACAGTGGTGATTTCAGAATTTCTTGTTTTGAAAAATGTTTTATATGTCCCCGATATTCAACGCAACTTGTTGTCAATCAATTGTATTACCTCTCACTTAAATTGCCTTGCCATCTTTGATAAATTCCACTGTTTTTTTTTTTTCAGTACATAACCTTGGGGAAGATAATTGGCAATGCTATGGAATGAAATGGGCTCTACTATCTTGAAGGCGACTTCACCAATAAAAGCTATTTGGCTTATTCTACTTCCAATTTTGTTTCCAGTTTCTGTTATGTCTCAAGATGACATTATGTTATAGCATTCTAGACTAGTCATCCAAGTTTTGATTACATGATAATCTTGTTTCCCAATTCCATGAATAAAATTAGATTTCATTGCGACACTTGCCAATTTGCAAAGCAAACTTGTAATTCTTTACCTGCTACTACTTATACTCCCACCAAACCTTTTTCTTTAATCCATAATGTTGTTTAGGGTCCTTCCAAGATTGAAACTAATTCTAAGGCCAAGTAGTTTGTTACTTTTATTGATGATCATGCTCACTTAACGTGGTTTTTTTTTTTTAATGGAAGATAAATATGAAGTTTGCGCTATTTTCAAGAACTTCTATATCTTTGCTCAAAATCAATTCCAAACTTCTATAAAAGTCCTTCATAGTGACAATGGAACTAAATATATCAATTCAAATTTTAAGAGCTTTATTGTTGACAATCCTAGGTCGTTGCCCGTAAGCAATGCGCTGCATGGCTCGAGTACAGTGATAAGTGAGTTAGAGCCGCTGCATCGGCGCCCGGATGTAGTGTTAAATAAGCAAGGGCTACCGCGTCATTCTGGACGCACGCGGCTAAAGAAGTTAGTCCATAAGAACAAAATTAGATTTGGCACTTGGAATGTTGGGACATTAAATTGTAAATCTGTAGAGGTTGTAGGGGTTATGATTCAAAGGAAAATCAATATCCTTTGCCTGCAAGAAACAAAATGGCGTGGAAAAGAAGCTAAGGATATTCAAGGTTTCAAACTTTAGTATACAGGAAAAGTAAGTGCACGCAATGGAGTAGGCATCATTATAGATAAGGAGTGGAAGAAGAACGTTGTAGAAGTTAGCAGAATTGGAGACAGAATTATTTCCTTAAAAATGATAATTGGACGTGAGACTGTTAATTTGTTAGCGCTTATGCGCCGCAAGTCGGGATAGAAGCCAGTCTTAAGGAATTATTTTGGGAGGATCTGGAGGGGTTGATTCGACATATACACAGAGTGAAAAGATTTTTATTGGAGGAGACTTTAATGGGCATGTTGGGAGGGAAGCTGGTCAGTATGCGAGGGTGCATGGTGGTTTTCGGTTTTGGAGAGCTAAACAATGAAGGACAAAACTCTTCTTGATTTCTCATTGGCGTATGATTTTAAGATTGCCAACACTTGTTTCAAGAAGTAGAGATAGCATCTCATTCTCCATCTTACAAAAGTGGAGCCTCAGGTCACAGATTGATTTTCTTTTGGTTAGGAACACAGATAGAAGACTTTGTAACAATTGTAAGGTGATCCCCGAAATGCTGGTAACGACACAACATAGGGTCCTAGTCCTTGATGTGTGTTGTATATGAGTAAAATCCAAAAACGTCGACAAGTAGTAACACCAAGGATTAGGTAAGTGGCAATTAAAAGGTGAGAAGCAAGATATTTTCAAGCGAAATCTTTTGGATAAAGGAATTTGGGAATCTCAGGGAAGTACTAACATCATATGGGAGGATATGGCTAAAAAAATCCGGGGGGTTGCAAAAGTAGTTTTGGGAGAATCGAAAGGTTCTGGTCCGAGAGATAATGGAGTTTGGTGGTGGAATAATAGTGTACAGGACAAAATCAAGTATAAGAAGAACTGTTTAAAGCCATACATTTGTGTAACAATGAGGAAAATTGAGAGAGGTACCGTATGGTAAGAAGGAAACTAAGAGAGCTATGGGTGAAGCTTCGTTCTAAAGCTTTTGAAGAAGAATTTTAAGAACCTTGAGACGAAGGAAGGAGAGCAAAATATTTATAAGATTGCCAAGAGTAGGGAAAGAAAATCAAGAGATCTAAAACAGGTAAGGTGTATTAAGGATGAAGAGGGAAGAATTTTAGTTACAGATGATGAAATTAAAAATAGAGGGAGACTTACTTTTCTAAACTTTTCAATGATGGAGAGGATCATCTAGTAACTTGGAGGATTTAGTAACTGGTGAAGGAGAACAAAATTGTCATTTTATCGAATAATACGTGATAAGGAGGTAAAGGAAGCTCTTAAGAAAATGGCAAATGGTAGAGCCAACGGATCTGATTGTATATCTATCA